>NW_026061810.1:1985625-2647500 GCF_023897955.1 Schistocerca gregaria | reverse complement strand
CGACCCACCGTGTGGATGCCTTCCTTCTGAACGAAACCTTTCTTCAGCCCCACCACACCGTCCACACCTCGCCCTACCTCCTTCACCGGTCTGACAATCCACTCCAGATAGCGCGTGGCGGAGTTGCCATTGGCCACCACCGCCAGATCCCTGTCCGGCTCCAACCCCTCCTTCCTGACCCCACAGAACACTTGATCCTTAGTCTCTTCTTCCCCGGCCTTACCCTTACCTGTGCCACCATCTATGTCCGCCCCGCTGCACCTATTCCTTTCGACTTCCTTTCCCACATCGACCGTACCTTCTCCTCCTACGTGATCGCCGCCGACCTTAACATCCATAGTCGTTCTGCCGCCCAGTTACGGCGGTGGCATCGGTTCCTTGCCACCCTCCAAGGCGACGTCCTTCCAATTCCCCAACACACCCGCCCTGAATCCAATACCACTCCCGATGTCGTCCTAGCCTCCCCCACCCTGCTTGGCCGCATAGCGGTGGACGTCCTTGATCCCATTGGCAGTGACCATCTCCCTGTCCTCCTCACTGTATCAGACGGTCGTCGCCCCCGTCCCGACCCGCGCCATGACCCTCCCCCGAAATATGTCCATGACTACTCCCGTGCCAACTGGAATGCCTACCGGGACTCCCTTGCTCTCCAGGTCGATAGCCACCCCCTCACCTACCACCAACCTGATGACGTTACCCGTGCTGCCTCCTTTCTCCAGCAGACCTTGTCTGAGGCCGTGGAGGCCCACGTCCCTACCATTGCCATCCATCCGCACCGCCCCACCTTACCCCCACAGGCCGTCCTTCTCCTGCGTGAATCCCGCCGGCTCTACCGTGCCTTCCTTCACACACGTGACCAGGACACACTACGACGCCACCGGCAACTACAGCGACACATCAGGAACTTACTCACGGCAAAGAAACGCCGGGACTGGCGACAGACATGCACCCGTCTTAATGCCACCTTACCTATCAACTCGTCCAAGTACTGGTCAGCCTTCCGCCGCCTTACCGGATCTAAACCCTCTCCCTACTACCCTCTCCTTCATGATGACCACCCCTTCCCTGATGCCCTTAGTAAGGCCAACCATTTCGCCTCCTACCTCTCCGATATCCTTACCATCCCTGACGATCCCCAGTTCGATTATTCCCTCTTTCCTGATGTCCGTGATCGAACTGATACCTCTGTCCCCCCGCTTGCTCCTGGCTTCCAGTACTTGGACAACATCACACACACAGAACTAAATACCCCAATCACCACTCAAGATATCATTGCTACACTTCGCCCTAAACGCAACACTGCTCCCGGTCACGATCGTGTTACTTACCGTCACCTCCGTGAAGCTCCTGCCTCCTTCCTCTCCACATTGGCCAGGCTCTACAATGTGGTCCTGTCCACCGGCTACTACCCCGACCTGTGGAAAACCTCCCGGATCCTGATGTTCCTCAAGCCCGACAAACCGCCTTCCGCTGTCTCCTCCTACCGTCCCATCAGCCTTACCTCGGTCTTCAGCAAGGTCCTGGAATCCATTCTTACCCGCCGCCTACACAAGCACCTTCACCAACACCGCCTCCTCCCCCCTACCCAATGTGGCTTTCGGCCGTCCTTCTCAGCCGATGACCTCCTCCTTCACCTCACTCACCTCCTCTCCGAACAACTCAATTCCCGTCGTTCCGCCATCTTCCTTTCCCTCGACCTCGAACGCGCATATGACCGTGTGTGGCATTCCGGTCTCCTTTTCAAGCTCCAAACCTTTGCTCTTCCTCTCAACTATGTCCGTCTGGTCGCTTCCTTCCTTTCCCACCGTCCTTCCTATGTCACCATCCACAACACTGATTCCTACACCTTCTACCCCTCCGCCGGTGTGCCCCAAGGTTCCGTCCTTTCCCCTCTTCTCTACCTCCTTTACACGGCAGACATGCCTCCACCTGCACCTCCCCTACACCTTCTCCAGTACGCCGATGACACTGCCTTCCTTGCCCTCGCTCCCACCCTGCAACGCTCCCAGCACCTTCTCCAATCCTATCTTGACCGGTTCACCACTTGGTGTAACCAGTGGTTGCTCAAGGTCAATCCTTCCAAGACCCAGGCGATCATTGTAGGCAAAACCACTCGTTCCTTCCGTCTCCTTGATTTCTATCTTACTATTTATGGCCGTCCCATCACCCTCACACCTACTCTCAAGTACCTTGGTGTCACCCTCGACCGTCGCCTCTCCTGGAACCCACATCTCCGGACGATCCAAGCCAAGGCACGCTCCCGCCTCCGCCTCCTTAAGCTCCTTTCTGGCCGTACATGGGGTCTGGACCCTTCCACCATCCTCTACACCTACAAGTCCCTCATCCGTCCTATCCTTTGCTATGCTCATCCCGCCTGGATCTCTGCCCCTCCTACCTTCTACAAGTCCATTCAGATCCTAGAACGCCATGCGCTCCGCCTCGCCTATCGCATCCGTCTCCCTTCCCCCACGCGGATCCTCTATGACCTGATTCCCTTCCCGCACCTCCTCCTTTTCCTCGAACGGTTACGGATCCTCTACACCTCCCGCAAGCTTGATCCTCCACACCCTCTTGTCTCTCCCATCCTTTCCCACGCCAACCCGCTGCCGCGCCTGCATTCCTATATCCCACCTGCTCTCCATCTTTACACCCTCCACACCCTCTCCCTCGGTGGCTTCCGTCAACTCCCCCTCCCTGATGATGCCCTCCTCCCCTCCATCTACCCCTCCTACCAACTTTGAGCCTTACCTTCCCTCTCCTCTCCTTTTCCTGTGGGCACCCTCTCTCCCTTCTCTCCCTCCCTCCCCTCCCCTTTCTCCTTGGGCTTCCACTCCCCCTACCCTCCCCCTTCTCCTCCATCCCTCTCCTCCACTGGCATCTTCCCCTCCCCCTCTCTCTCCTCTTCCCCACACCTTTTCCCCTTGGCAGGCCACGACTCTGCTGTCTTCCATCAGTTACTTTCATCGTCCTACGCCGAAGACCATCGCATGTGTTTGTGCCTCGACTCTCCTGCAGTGTGTTTGTGTTTCGTCGTTTGTGCTCCACTGGTTCACGTGTGGCCATCTGCCATCTGCGTTTGTGCACCGTGTTTCTCCGCTTTTATCCATTGTGCTACGCACGTGACCGACTCCGTTTTAACTCTGTTTTGTCTACTGTTTGTACCCCGCCGTCTTGATTGTTTTTATATCTCACTCATCTCTGTTCTGTGTATACTCTGAGGCCGAAGAGCGGCATACTTGGTCCGCTGCCGGCCTACATGTTTGTCACAGGTATTAAAATCACAATAAAGGAAAAAAAAAAAAAAAAAAAAAAAAAAAAAAAAGGTACAGCATACGGTGGGACGAGGCAGTCTGAATTACATTTTATAGATGTATTTCTCACATATCTCAGAGCCTCTCGCGGTCGTCGTCGTCGTCGTCGACGGCGCCGCCGCCGCCGCTTCTGCAGAAGTAGCAAATGGCCAGCGTAGCAAATCCGGCGAGGGACGCCCTGCCTTCGATTCCGAATGCACAAAGTGTGTGGTCTTGTTTCTCAGTCTATATTTGGTCGGTCTCGTAAGAGGTTGAATGTACCGAGCGGGTGGGAAAGAGCAAGCGGCAGCGGCTGTGTAGAACGAAAACACAAATCCTCACGGGTGTGAGCGTTTCGAGATGAGTCGTATACATGTTATAGTTGGTCGTCAGTGACCGTGTGGCCTAATGGATAAGGCGTCGGACTTCGGATCTGAAGATTACAGGTTCGAATGCTGTCACGCTCGTGTTTTTCCAGTTCTGAAAAAGAAACATACCGTTTTAATGTAGCAATTGAGCACTACGAAACCGTCTGAATGTTGCTGTTGACCATTTTTTTGCTTGGAGATGCTCTTGAGCTTGAAACACACACAACAATACCGGTGTTAACTAGCGAAATGGTCGGCAGAGTGCCGACACCGCGAGTTTTGACTGGCACTTACACATCTGAAACAATGTCGGAAAGTAACTCGTTCGGCTTTTGAGTCACATAAAGTATGTGTGTTAATTTTGACGCAACTAGCTCTGCATGTTGTCATGCAATTTCCTTACCTCTCAGAAATGATTATGACATAAAAGTGAAGTACGTGACGAGTGTGACGTTAGGAAAACATTAGGCAGCATGGAGAGATTCTGTATGGGACCACCCAACCCAAACGAGTACTGTGTGACGTGCTACCCGGCAGGTGTTCGCCGAGGTAGCCGGCTAGCGCAGTCGTTAGAGCGTCAGACTCTTAATCCCAGGGTCGTGGGTTCGAGCCACACGCTGGGAGGAACGGAATTTTGTTCAGCTGCAGATGTAAATTACCGTTTTTCTGATTACCGGGATGTAATGGAAAAAGCAACTTTAAACTTTGCCTATGTCTCTGTCAGTCACAAGAAAACTGTATTTGAAGGTGAAGGTGATTTTGTAGACATGTGTGAAAGACATGTTCTGAAATGCAAGTGTTGTTGTTTGGAGAGAACATTGGTTACGTGTCAGATGTGTAGCTAAGCAGTAATGGGTCGTCATAGCTGCAAATATTAGCCGGTAATATGAAGTGTTGTCAGCTGAAGTCGGATGATGCAGACGACCGTAAGGACGAAGTACCCAAGAGTACCGCTAGGCCGCGCCTCTTTAGCTCAGCGGTAGAGCAGTGTTCTAATAAACCAGGAGTCGTAAGTTCCATCCTAACAGGAGAAAGATGAATTTTGGAAATCAGTTGCGCGTCGTGGCCGTATAGCAAACAGTATCTGTGATGACGAACAATTAGCGACAGGCGTTTTTTTAAGAATTACTCTCAGATGTGATTAAGGCGAATGGCGCAGATAAAGCATTTACCAAAGCGGTACAGCATACGGTGGGACGAGGCAGTCTGAATTACATTTTACAGATGTATTTCTCACATATCTCAGAGCCTCTCGCGGTCGTCGTCGGCGCGGCCGCCGCCGCTTCTGCAGAAGTAGCAAATGGCCAGCGTAGCAAATCCGGCGAGGGACGCCCTGCCTTCGATTCCGAATGCACAAAGTGTGTGGTCTTGTTTCTCAGTCTATATTTGGTCGGTCTCGTAAGAGGTTGAATGTACCGAGTGGGTGGGAAAGAGCAAGCGGCAGCGGCTGTGTAGAACGAAAACACAAATCCTCAGAGGTGTGAGCGTTTCGAGATGAGTCGTATACATGTTATAGTTGGTCGTCAGTGACCGTGTGGCCTAATGGATAAGCCGTCGGACTTCGGATCTGAAGATTACACGTTCGAATGCTGTCATGGTCGTGTTTTTCCAGTTCTGAAAAAGAAACATACCGTTTTAATGTAGCAATTGAGCACTACGAAACCGTCTGAATGTTGCTGTTGACCATTTTTTTGCTTGGAGATGCTGTTGAGCTTGAAACACACACAACAAGACCGGTGTTAACTAGCGAAATGGTCGGCAGAGTGCCGACACCGCGAGTTTTGACTGGCACTTACACATCTGAAACAACGTCGGAAAGTAACTCGTTCGGCTTTTGAGTCACATAAAGTATGTGTGTTAATTTTGACGCAACTAGCTCTGCATGTTGTCATGCAATTTTCTTACCTCTCAGAAATGGTTATGACATAAAAGTGAAGTACGTGACGAGTGTGACGTTAGGAAAACATTAGGCAGCATGGAGAGATTCTGTATGGGACCACCCAACCCAAACGAGTACTGTGTGACGTGCTACCCGGCAGGTATTCGCCGAGGTAGCCGGCTAGCGCAGTCGTTAGAGCGTCAGACTCTTAATCCCAGGGTCGTGGGTTCGAGCCACACGCTGGGAGGAACGGAAATTTGATCCGCTGCAGATGTAAATTACCGTTTTTCTGATTACCGAGATGTAATGGAAAAAGCAACTTTAAACTTTGCCTATGTCTCTGTCAGTCACAAGAAAACTGTATTTGAAGGTGAAGGTGATTTTGTAGACATGTGTGAAAGACATGTTCTGAAATGCAAGTGTTGTTGTTTGGAGAGAACATTGGTTACGTGTCAGATGTGTAGCTAAGCAGCAATGGGTCGTCATAGCTGCAAATATTAGCCGGTAATATGAAGTGTTGTCAGCTGAAGTCGGATGATGCAGACGACCGTAAGGACGAAGTACCCAAGAGTACCGCTAGGCCGCGCCTCTTTAGCTCAGCGGTAGAGCAGTGTTCTAATAAACCAGGAGTCGTAAGTTCCATCCTAACAGGAGAAAGATGAATTTTGGAAATCAGTTGCGCGTCGTGGCCGTATAGCAAACAGTATCTGTGATGACGAACAATTAGCGACAGGCGTTTTTTTAAGAATTACTCTCAGATGTGATTAAGGCGAATGGCGCAGATAAAGCATTTACCAAAGCAGTACAGCATACGGTGGGACGAGGCAGTCTGAATTACATTTTACAGATGTATTTCTCACATATCTCAGAGCCTCTCGCGTTCGTCGTCGTCGTCGTCGTCGTCGGCGGCGCGGCCGCCGCCGCTTCTGCAGAAGTAGCAAATGGCCAGCGTAGCAAATCCGGCGAGGGACGCCCTGCCTTCGATTCCGAATGCACAAAGTGTGTGGTCTTGTTTCTCAGTCTATATTTGGACGGTCTCGTAAGAGGTTGAATGTACCGAGTGGGTGGGAAAGAGCAAGCGGCAGCGGCTGTGTAGAACGAAAACACAAATCCTCAGAGGTGTGAGCGTTTCGAGATGAGTCGTATACATGTTATAGTTGGTCGTCAGTGACCGTGTGGCCTAATGGATAAGGCGTCGGACTTCGGATCTGAAGATTACAGGTTCGAATGCTGTCACGCTCATGTTTTTCCAGTTCTGAAAAAGAAACATACCGTTTTAATGTAGCAATTGAGCACTACGAAACCGTCTGAATGTTGCTGTTGACCATTTTTTGCTTGGAGATGCTCTTGAGCTTGAAACACACACAACAAGACCGGTGTTAACTAGTGAAATGGTCGGCAGAGTGCCGACACGGCGAGTTTTGACTGGCACTTACACATCTGAAACAACGTCGGAAAGTAACTCGTTCGGCTTTTGAGTCACATAAAGTATGTGTGTTAATTTTGACGCAACTAGCTCTGCATGTTGTCATGCAATTTCCTTACCTCTCAGAAATGATTATGACATAAAAGTGAAGTACGTGACGAGTGTGACGTTAGGAAAACATTAGGCAGCATGGAGAGATTCTGTATGGGACCACCCAACCCAAACGAGTACTGTGTGGCGTGCTACCCGGCAGGTATTCGCCGAGGTAGCCGGCTAGCGCAGTCGGTAGAGCGTCAGACTCTTAATCCCAGGGTCGTGGGTTCGAGCCACACGCTGGGAGGAACGGAATTTTGTTCCGCTGCAGATGTAAATTACCGTTTTTCTGATTACCGAGATGTAATGGAAAAAGCAACATTAAACTTTGCCTATGTCTCTGTCAGTCACAAGAAAACTGTATTTGAAGGTGAAAGTGATTTTGTAGACATGTGTGAAAGACATGTTCTGAAATGCAAGTGTTGTTGTTTGGAGAGAACATTGGTTACGTGTCAGATGTGTAGCTAAGCAGTAATGGGTCGTCATAGCTGCAAATATTAGCCGGTAATATGAAGTGTTGTCAGCTGAAGTCGGATGATGCAGACGGCCGTAAGGACGAAGTACCCAAGAGTACCGCTAGGCCGCGCCTCTTTAGCTCAGCGGTAGAGCAGTGTTCTAATAAACCAGGAGTCGTAAGTTCCATCCTAACAGGAGAAAGATGAATTTTGGAAATCAGTTGTGCGTCGTGGCCGTATAGCAAACAGTATCTGTGATGACGAACAATTAGCGACAGGCGTTTTTTTAAGAATTACTCTCAGATGTGATTAAGGCTAATGGCGCAGATAAAGCATTTACCAAAGCGGTACAGCATACGGTGGGACGAGGCAGTCTGAATTACATTTTATAGATGTATTTCTCACATATCTCAGAGCCTCTCGCGGTCGTCGTCGTCGTCGTCGTCGGCGGCGGCGGCGGCGGCGCCGCCGGCGCCGCTTCTGCAGAAGTAGCAAATGGCCAGCGTAGCAAATCCGGCGAGGGACGCCCTGCCTTCGATTCCGAATGCACAAAGTGTGCGGTCTTGTTTCTCAGTCTATATTTGGTCGGTCTCGTAAGAGGTTGAATGTACCGAGTGGGTGGGAAAGAGCAAGCGGCAGCGGCTGTGTAGAACGAAAACACAAATCCTCAAGGGTGTGAGCGTTTCGAGATGAGTCGTATACATGTTATAGTTGGTCGTCAGTGACCGTGTGGCCTAATGGATAAGGCGTCGGACTTCGGATCTGAAGATTACAGGTTCGAATGCTGTCATGGTCGTGTTTTTCCAGTTCTGAAAAAGAAACATACCGTTTTAATGTAGCAATTGAGCACTACGAAACCGTCTGAATGTTGCTGTTGACCATTTTTTTGCTTGGAGATGCTCTTGAGCTTGAAACACACACAACAAGACCGGTGTTAACTAGCGAAATGGTCGGCAGAGTGCCGACACAGCTATTTTTGACTGGCACTTACACATCTGAAACAACGTCGGAAAGTAACTCGTTCGGCTTTTGAGTCACATAAAGTATGTGTGTTAATTTTGACGCAACTAGCTCTGCATGTTGTCATGCAATTTCCTTACCTCTCAGAAATGATTATGACATAAAAGTGAAGTACGTGACGAGTGTGACGTTAGGAAAACATTAGGCAGCATGGAGAGATTCTGTATGGGACCACCCAACCCAAACGAGTACTGTGTGACGTGCTACCCGGCAGGTATTCGCCGAAGTAGCCGGCTAGCGCAGTCGTTAGAGCGTCAGACTCTTAATCCCAGGGTCGTGGGTTCGAGCCACACGCTGGGAGGAACGGAATTTTGTTCCGCTGCAGATGTAAATTACCGTTTTTCTGATTACCGAGATGTAATGGAAAAAGCAACTTTAAACTTTGCCTATGTCTCTGTCAGTCACAAGAAAACTGTATTTGAAGGTGAAGGTGATTTTGTAGACATGTGTGAAAGACATGTTCTGAAATGCAAGTGTTGTTGTTTGGAAAGAACATTGGTTACGTGTCAGATGTGTAGCTAAGCAGTAATGGGTCGTCATAGCTGCAAATATTAGCCGGTAATATGAAGTGTTGTCAGCTGAAGTCGGATGATGCAGACGACCGTAAGGACGAAGTACCCAAGAGTACCGCTAGGCCGCGCCTCTTTAGCTCAGCGGTAGAGCAGTGTTCTAATAAACCAGGAGTCCTAAGTTCCATCCTAACAGGAGAAAGATGAATTTTGGAAATCAGTTGCGCGTCGTGGCCGTATAGCAAACAGTATCTGTGATGACGAACAATTAGCGACAGGCGTTTTTTTAAGAATTACTCTCAGATGTGATTAAGGCGAATGGCGCAGATAAAGCATTTACCAAAGCGGTACAGCATACGGTGGGACGAGGCAGTCTGAATTACGTTTTACAGATGTATTTCTCACATATCTCAGAGCCTCTCGCGGTCGTCGTCGTCGTCGTCGTCGTCGTCGTCGTCGTCGTCGTCGGCGCGGCCGCCGCCGCTTCTGCAGAAGTAGCAAATGGCCAGCGTAGCAAATCCGGCGAGGGACGCCCTGCCTGCGATTCCGAATGCACAAAGTGTGTGGTCTTGTTTCTCAGTCTATATTTGGTAGGTCTCGTAAGAGGTTGAATGTACCGAGTGGGTGGGAAAGAGCAAGCGGCAGCGGCTGTGTAGAACGAAAACACAAATCCTCAGAGGTGTGAGCGTTTCGAGATGAGTCGTATACATGTTATAGTTGGTCGTCAGTGACCGTGTGGCCTAATGGATAAGGCTTCGGACTTCGGATCTGAAGATTACAGGTTCGAATGCTGTCACGCTCATGTTTTTCCAGTTCTGAAAAAGAAACATACCGTTTTAATGTAGCAATTGAGCACTACGAAACCGTCTGAATGTTGCTGTTGACCATTTTTTTGCTTGGAGATGCTCTTGAGCTTGAAACACACACAACAAGACCGGTGTTAACTAGTGAAATGGTCGGCAGAGTGCCGACACGGCGAGTTTTGACTGGCACTTACACATCTGAAACAACGTCGGAAAGTAACTCGTTCGGCTTTTGAGTCACATAAAGTATGTGTGTTAATTTTGACGCAACTAGCTCTGCATGTTGTTATGCAATTTCCTTACCTCTCAGAAATGATTATGACATAAAAGTGAAGTACGTGACGAGTGTGACGTTAGGAAAACATTAGGCAGCATGGAGAGATTCTGTATGGGACCACCCAACCCAAACGAGTACTGTGTGACGTGCTACCCGGCAGGTATTCGCCGAGGTAGCCGGCTAGCGCAGTCGGTAGAGCGTCAGACTCTTAATCCCAGGGTCGTGGGTTCGAGCCACACGCTGGGAGGAATGGAATTTTGTTCCGCTGCAGATGTAAATTACCGTTTTTCTGATTACCGAGATGTAATGGAAAAAGCAACTTTAAACTTTGCCTATGTCTCTGTCAGTCACAAGAAAACTGTATTTGAAGGTGAAGGTGATTTTGTAGACATGTGTGAAAGACATGTTCTGAAATGCAAGTGTTGTTGTTTGGAGAGAACATTGGCTACGTGTCAGATGTGTAGCTAAGCAGTAATGGGTCGTCATAGCTGCAAATATTAGCCGGTAATATGAAGTGTTGTCAGCTGAAGTCGGATGATGCAGACGACCGTAAGGACGAAGTACCCAAGAGTACCGCTAGGCCGCGCCTCTTTAGCTCAGCGGTAGAGCAGTGCTCTAATAAACCAGGAGTCGTAAGTTCCATCCTAACAGGAGAAAGATGAATTTTGGAAATCAGTTGCGCGTCGTGGCCGTATAGCAAACAGTATCTGTGATGACGAACAATTAGCGACAGGCGTTTTTTTAAGAATTACTCTCAGATGTGATTAAGGCGAATGGCGCAGATAAAGCATTTACCAAAGCGGTACAGCATACGGTGGGACGAGGCAGTCTGAATTACATTTTATAGATGTATTTCTCACATATCTCAGAGCCTCTCGCGGTCGTCGTCGTCGTCGTCGACGGCGCCGCCGCCGCCGCTTCTGCAGAAGTAGCAAATGGCCAGCGTAGCAAATCCGGCGAGGGACGCCCTGCCTTCGATTCCGAATGCACAAAGTGTGTGGTCTTGTTTCTCAGTCTATATTTGGTCTGTCTCGTAAGAGGTTGAATGTACCGAGTGGGTGGGAAAGAGCAAGCGGCAGCGGCTGTGTAGAACGAAAACACAAATCCTCAGGGGTGTGAGCGTTTTGAGATGAGTCGTATACATGTTATAGTTGTTCGTCAGTGACCGTGTGGCCTAATGGATAAGACGTCGGACTTCGGATCTGAAGATTACAGGTTCGAATGCTGTCACGCTCGTGTTTTTCCAGTTCTGAAAAAGAAACATACCGTTTTAATGTAGCAATTGAGCACTACGAAACCGTCTGAATGTTGCTGTTGACCATTTTTTGCTTGGAGATGCTCTTGAGCTTGAAACACACACAACAAGACCGGTGTTAACTAGCGAAATGGTCGGCAGAGTGCCGACACCGCGAGTTTTGACTGGCACTTACACATATGAAACAACGTCGGAAAGTAACTCGTTCGGCTTTTGAGTCACATAAAGTATGTGTGTTAATTTTGACACAACTAGCTCTGCATGTTGTCATGCAATTTCCTTACCTCTCAGAAATGATTATGACATAAAAGTGAAGTACGTGACGAGTGTGACGTTAGGAAAACTTTAGGCAGCATGGAGAGATTCTGTATGGGACCACCCAACCCAAACGAGTACTGTGTGACGTGCTACCCGGCAGGTATTCGCCGAGGTAGCCGGCTAGCGCAGTCGGTAGAGCGTCAGACTCTTAATCCCAGGGTCGTGGGTTCGAGCCACACGCTGGGAGGAACGGAATTTGTTCCGCTGCAGATGTAAATTACCGTTTTTCTGATTAACGAGATGTAATGGAAAAAGCAACTTTAAACTTTGCCTATGTCTCTGTCAGTCACAAGAAAACTGTATTTGAAGGTGAAGGTGATTTTGTAGACATGTGTGAAAGACATGTTCTGAAATGCAAGTGTTGTTGTTTGGAGAGAACATTGGTTACGTGTCAGATGTGTAGCTAAGCAGTAATGGGTCGTCATAGCTGCAAATATTAGCCGGTAATATGAAGTGTTGTCAGCTGAAGTCGGATGATGCAGACGACCGTAAGGACGAAGTACCCAAGAGTACCGCTAGGCCGCGCCTCTTTAGCTCAGCGGTAGAGCAGTGTTCTAATAAACCAGGAGTCGTAAGTTCCATCCTAACAGCAGAAACATGAATTTTGGAAATCAGTTGTGCGTCGTGGCCGTATAGCAAACAGTATCTGTGATGACGAACAATTAGCGACAGGCGTTTTTTTAAGAATTACTCTCAGATGTGATTAAGGCGAATGGCGCAGATAAAGCATTTACCAAAGCGGTACAGCATACGGTGGGACGAGGCAGTCTGAATTACATTTTATATATGTATTTCTCACGTATCTCAAAGCCTCTCGCGGTCGTCGTCGTCGTCGTCGTCGTCGTCGTCGGCGCCGCCGCCGCCGCCGCTTCTGCAGAACTAGCAAATGGCCAGCGTAGCAAATCCGGCGAGGGACGCCCTGCCTTCGATTCCGAATGCACAAAGTGTGTGGTCTTGTTTCTCAGTCTATATTTGGTCGGTCTAGTAAGAGGTTGAATGTACCGAGTGGGTGGAAAAGAGCAAGCGGCAGCGGCTGTGTAGAACGAAAACACAAATCCTCAGGGGTGTGAGCGTTTCGAGATAAGTCGTATACATGTTATGGTTGGTCGTCAGTGACCGTGTGGCCTAATGGATAAGGCGTCGGGCTTCGGATCTGAAGATTACAGGTTCGAATGCTGTCACGCTCATGTTTTTCCAGTTCTGAAAAAGAAACGTACCGTTTTAATGTAGCAATTGAGCACTACGAAACCGTCTGAATGTTGCTGTTGACCAATTTTTGCTTGGAGATGCTCTTGAGCTTGAAACACACACAACAAGACCGGTGTTAACTAGTGAAATGGTCGGCAGAGTGCCGACACCGCGAGTTTTGACTGGCACTTACACATCTGAAACAACGTCGGAAAGTAACTCGTTCGGCTTTTGAGTCACATAAAGTATGTCTGTTAATTTTGACGCAACTAGCTCTGCATGTTGTCATGCAATTTCCTTACCTCTCAGAAATGATTATGACATAAAAGTGAAGTACGTGACGAGTGTGACGTTAGGAAAACATTAGGCAGCATGGAGAGATTCTGTATGGGACCACCCAACCCAAACGAGTACTGTGTGACGTGCTACCCGGCAGGTATTCGGCGAGGTAGCCGGCTAGCGCAGTCGGTAGAGCGTCAGACTCTTAATCCCAGGGTCGTGGGTTCGAGCCACACGCTGGGAGGAACGGAATTTTGTTCCGCTGCAGATGTAAATTACCGTTTTTCTGATTAACGAGATGTAATGGAAAAAGCAACTTTAAACTTTGCCTATGTCTCTGTCAGTCACAAGAAAACTGTATTTGAAGGTGAAGGTGATTTTGTAGACATGTGTGAAAGACATGTTCTGAAATGCAAGTGTTGTTGTTTGGAGAGAACATTGGTTACGTGTCAGATGTGTAGCTAAGCAGTAATGGGTCGTCATAGCTGCAAATATTAGCCGGTAATATGAAGTGTTGTCAGCTGAAGTCGGATGATGCAGACGACCGTAAGGACGAAGTACCCAACAGTACCGCTAGGCCGCGCCTCTTTAGCTCAGCGGTAGAGCAGTGTTCTAATAAACCAGGAGTCGTAAGTTCCATCCTAACAGGAGAAAGATGAATTTTGGAAATCAGTTGCGCGTCGTGGCCGTATAGCAAACAGTATCTGTGATGACGAACAATTAGCGACAGGCGTTTTTTTAAGAATTACTCTCAGATGTGATTAAGGCGAATGGCGCAGATAAAGCATTTACCAAAGCGGTACAGCATACGGTGGGACGAGGCAGTCTGAATTACATTTTATAGATGTATTTCTCACATATCTCAGAGCCTCTCTCGGTCGTCGTCGTCGTCGTCGTCGTCGTCGTCGCCGCCGCCGCTTCTGCAGAAGTAGCAAATGGCCAGCGTAGCAAATCCGGCGAGGGACGCCCTGCCTTCGATTCCGAATGCACAAAGTGTGTGGTCTTGTTTCTCAGTCTATATTTGGTCGGTCTCGTAAGAGGTTGAATGTACCGAGTGGGTGGGAAAGAGCAAGCGGCAGCGGCTGTGTAGAACGAAAACACAAATCCTCAGGGGTGTGAGCGTTTCGAGATGAGTCGTATACATGTTATGGTTGGTCGTCAGTGACCGTGTGGCCTAATGGATAAGGCGTCGGGCTTCGGATCTGAAGATTACAGGTTCGAATGCTGTCACGCTCGTGTTTTTCCAGTTCTGAAAAAGAAACGTACCGTTTTAATGTAGCAATTGAGCACTACGAAACCGTCTGAATGTTGCTGTTGACCAATTTTTGCTTGGAGATGCTCTTGAGCTTGAAACACACACAACAAGACCGGTGTTAACTAGCGAAATGGTCGGCAGAGTGCCGACACCGCGAGTTTTGACTGGCACTTACACATCTGAAACAACGTCGGAAAGTAACTCGTTCGGCTTTTGAGTCACATAAAGTATGTCTGTTAATTTTGACGCAACTAGCTCTGCATGTTGTCATGCAATTTCCTTACCTCTCAGAAATGATTATGACATAAAAGTGAAGTACGTGACGAGTGTGACGTTAGGAAAACATTAGGCAGCATGGAGAGATTCTGTATGGGACCACCCAACCCAAACGAGTACTGTGTGACGTGCTACCCGGCAGGTATTCGCCGAGGTAGCCGGCTAGCGCAGTCGGTAGAGCGTCAGACTCTTAATCCCAGGGTCGTGGGTTCGAGCCACACGCTGGGAGGAACGGTATTTTGTTCCGCTGCAGATGTAAATTACCGTTTTTCTGATTAACGAGATGTAATGGAAAAAGCAACTTTAAACTTTGCCTATGTCTCTGTCAGTCACAAGAAAACTGTATTTGAAGGTGAAGGTGATTTTGTAGACATGTGTGAAAGACATGTTCTGAAATGCAAGTGTTGTTGTTTGGAGAGAACATTGGTTACGTGTCAGATGTGTAGCTAAGCAGTAATGGGTCGTCATAGCTGCAAATATTAGCCGGTAATATGAAGTGTTGTCAGCTGAAGTCGGATGATGCAGACGACCGTAAGGACGAAGTACCCAACAGTACCGCTAGGCCGCGCCTCTTTAGCTCAGCGGTAGAGCAGTGTTCTAATAAACCAGGAGTCGTAAGTTCCATCCTAACAGGAGAAAGATGAATTTTGGAAATCAGTTGCGCGTCGTGGCCGTATAGCAAACAGTATCTGTGATGACGAACAATTAGCGACAGGCGTTTTTTTAAGAATTACTCTCAGATGTGATTAAGGCGAATGGCGCAGATAAAGCATTTACCAAAGCGGTACAGCATACGGTGGGACGAGGCAGTCTGAATTACACTTTATAGATGTATTTCTCACGTATCTCAGAGCCTCTCGCGGTCGTCGTCGTCGTCGTCGTCGTCGTCGTCGTCGTCGTCGTCGTCGTCGTCGTCGGCGCCGCCGCCGCCGCCGCTTCTGCAGAACTAGCAAATGGCCAGCGTTGCAAATCCGGCGAGGGACGCCCTGCCTTCGATTCCGAATGCACAAAGTGTGTGGTCTTGTTTCTCAGTCTATATTTGGTCGGTCTCGTAAGAGGTTGAATGTACCGAGTGGGTGGGAAAGAGCAAGCGGCAGCGGCTGTGTAGAACGAAAACACAAATCCTCAGGGGTGTGAGCGTTTCGAGATGAGTCGTATACATGTTATAGTTGGTCGTCAGTGACCGTGTGGCCTAATGGATAAGGCGTCGGACCTCGGATCTGAAGATTACAGGTTCGAATGCTGTCACGCTCATGTTTTTCCAGTTCTGAAAAAGAAACATACCGTTTTAATGTAGCAATTGAGCACTACGAAACCGTCTGAATGTTGCTGTTGACCAATTTTTGCTTGGAGATGCTCTTGAGCTTGAAACACACACAACAAGACCGGTGTTAACTAGCGAAATGGTCGGCAGAGTGCCGACACCGCGAGTTTTGACTGGCACTTACACATCTGAAACAACGTCGGAAAGTAACTCGTTCGGCTTTTGAGTCACATAAAGTATGTCTGTTAATTTTGACGCAACTAGCTCTGCATGTTGTCATGCAATTTCCTTACCTCTCAGAAATGATTATGACATAAAAGTGAAGTACGTGACGAGTGTGACGTTAGGAAAACATTAGGCAGCATGGAGAGATTCTGTATGGGACCACCCAACCCAAACTAGTACTGTGTGACGTGCTACCCGGTAGGTATTCGTCGAGGTAGCCGGCTAGCGCAGTCGGTAGAGCGTCAGACTCTTAATCCCAGGGTCGTGGGTTCGAGCCACACGCTGGGAGGAACGGAATTTTGTTCCGCTGCAGATGTAAATTACCGTTTTTCTGATTAACGAGATGTAATGGAAAAAGCAACTTTAAACTTTGCCTATGTCTCTGTCAGTCACAAGAAAACTGTATTTGAAGGTGAAGGTGATTTTGTAGACATGTGTGAAAGACATGTTCTGAAATGCAAGTGTTGTTGTTTGGAGAGAACATTGGTTACGTGTCAGATGTGTAGCTAAGCAGTAATGGGTCGTCATAGCTGCAAATATTAGCCGGTAATATGAAGTGTTGTCAGCTGAAGTCGGATGATGCAGACGACCGTAAGGACGAAGTACCCAACAGTACCGCTAGGCCGCGCCTCTTTAGCTCAGCGGTAGAGCAGTGTTCTAATAAACCAGGAGTCGTAAGTTCCATCCTAACAGGAGAAAGATGAATTTTGGAAATCAGTTGCGCGTCGTGGCCGTATAGCAAACAGTATCTGTCATGACGAACAATTAGCGACAGGCGTTTTTTTAAGAATTACTCTCAGATGTGATTAAGGCGAATGGCGCAGATAAAGCATTTACCAAAGCGGTACAGCATACGGTGGGACGAGGCAGTCTGAATTACATTTTATAGATGTATTTCTCACATATCTCAGAGCCTCTCTCGGTCGTCGTCGTCGTCGTCGTCGCCGCCGCCGCCGCTTCTGCAGAAGTAGCAAATGGCCAGCGTAGCAAATCCGGCGAGGGACGCCCTGCCTTCGATTCCGAATGCACAAAGTGTGTGGTCTTGTTTCTCAGTCTATATTTGGTCGGTCTCGTAAGAGGTTGAATGTACCGAGTGGGTGGGAAAGAGCAAGCGGCAGCGGCTGTGTAGAACGAAAACACAAATCCTCAGGGGTGTGAGCGTTTCGAGATGAGTCGTATACATGTTATAGTTGGTCGTCAGTGACCGTGTGGCCTAATGGATAAGGCGTCGGACCTCGGATCTGAAGATTACAGGTTCGAATGCTGTCACGCTCATGTTTTTCCAGTTCTGAAAAAGATACATACCGTTGTAATGTAGCAATTGAGCACTACGATACCGTCTGAATCTTGCTGTTGACCATTTTTTGCTTGGAGATGCTCTTGAGCTTGAAACACACACAACAAGACCGGTGTTAACTAGTGAAATGGTCGGCAGAGTGCCGACACCGCGAGTTTTGACTGGCACTTACACATCTGAAACAACGTCGGAAAGTAACTCGTTCGGCTTTTGAGTCACATAAAGTATGTCTGTTAATTTTGACGCAACTAGCTCTGCATGTTGTCATGCAATTTCCTTACCTCTCAGAAATGATTATGACATAAAAGTGAAGTACGTGACGAGTGTGACGTTAGGAAAACATTAGGCAGCATGGAGAGATTCTGTATGGGACCACCCAACCCAAACGAGTACTGTGTGACGTGCTACCCGGCAGGTATTCGGCGAGGTAGCCGGCTAGCGCAGTCGGTAGAGCGTCAGAATCTTAATCCCAGGGTCGTGGGTTCGAGCCACACGCTGGGAGGAACGGAATTTTGTTCCGCTGCAGATGTAAATTACCGTTTTTCTGATTAACGAGATGTAATGGAAGAAGCAACTTTAAACTTTGCCTATGTCTCTGTCAGTCACAAGAAAACTGTATTTGAAGGTGAAGGTGATTTTGTAGACATGTGTGAAAGACATGTTCTGAAATGCAAGTGTTGTTGTTTGGAGAGAACATTGGTTACGTGTCAGATGTGTAGCTAAGCAGTAATGGGTCGTCATAGCTGCAAATATTAGCCGGTAATATGAAGTGTTGTCAGCTGAAGTCGGATGATGCAGACGACCGTAAGGACGAAGTACCCAACAGTACCGCTAGGCCGCGCCTCTTTAGCTCAGCGGTAGAGCAGTGTTCTAATAAACCAGGAGTCGTAAGTTCCATCCTAACAGGAGAAAGATGAATTTTGGAAATCAGTTGCGCGTCGTGGCCGTATAGCAAACAGTATCTGTGATGACGAACAATTAGCGACAGGCGTTTTTTTAAGAATTACTCTCAGATGTGATTAAGGCGAATGGCGCAGATAAAGCATTTACCAAAGCGGTACAGCATACGGTGGGACGAGGCAGTCTGAATTACATTTTATAGATGTATTTCTCACATATCTCAGAGCCTCTCTCGGTCGTCGTCGTCGTCGTCGTCGTCGTCGTCGCCGCCGCCGCCGCTTCTGCAGAAGTAGCAAATGGCCAGCGTAGCAAATCCGGCGAGGGACGCCCTGCCTTCGATTCCGAATGCACAAAGTGTGTGGTCTTGTTTCTCAGTCTATATTTGGTCGGTCTCGTAAGAGGTTGAATGTACCGAGTGGGTGGGAAAGAGCAAGCGGCAGCGGCTGTGTAGAACGAAAACACAAATCCTCAGGGGTGTGAGCGTTTCGAGATGAGTCGTATACATGTTATGGTTGGTCGTCAGTGACCGTGTGGCCTAATGGATAAGGCGTCGGGCTTCGGATCTGAAGATTACAGGTTCGAATGCTGTCACGCTCGTGTTTTTCCAGTTCTGAAAAAGAAACGTACCGTTTTAATGTAGCAATTGAGCACTACGAAACCGTCTGAATGTTGCTGTTGACCAATTTTTGCTTGGAGATGCTCTTGAGCTTGAAACACACACAACAAGACCGGTGTTAACTAGCGAAATGGTCGGCAGAGTGCCGACACCGCGAGTTTTGACTGGCACTTACACATCTGAAACAACGTCGGAAAGTAACTCGTTCGGCTTTTGAGTCACATAAAGTATGTCTGTTAATTTTGACGCAACTAGCTCTGCATGTTGTCATGCAATTTCCTTACCTCTCAGAAATGATTATGACATAAAAGTGAAGTACGTGACGAGTGTGACGTTAGGAAAACATTAGGCAGCATGGAGAGATTCTGTATGGGACCACCCAACCCAAACGAGTACTGTGTGACGTGCTACCCGGCAGGTATTCGCCGAGGTAGCCGGCTAGCGCAGTCGGTAGAGCGTCAGACTCTTAATCCCAGGGTCGTGGGTTCGAGCCACACGCTGGGAGGAACGGTATTTTGTTCCGCTGCAGATGTAAATTACCGTTTTTCTGATTAACGAGATGTAATGGAAAAAGCAACTTTAAACTTTGCCTATGTCTCTGTCAGTCACAAGAAAACTGTATTTGAAGGTGAAGGTGATTTTGTAGACATGTGTGAAAGACATGTTCTGAAATGCAAGTGTTGTTGTTTGGAGAGAACATTGGTTACGTGTCAGATGTGTAGCTAAGCAGTAATGGGTCGTCATAGCTGCAAATATTAGCCGGTAATATGAAGTGTTGTCAGCTGAAGTCGGATGATGCAGACGACCGTAAGGACGAAGTACCCAACAGTACCGCTAGGCCGCGCCTCTTTAGCTCAGCGGTAGAGCAGTGTTCTAATAAACCAGGAGTCGTAAGTTCCATCCTAACAGGAGAAAGATGAATTTTGGAAATCAGTTGCGCGTCGTGGCCGTATAGCAAACAGTATCTGTGATGACGAACAATTAGCGACAGGCGTTTTTTTAAGAATTACTCTCAGATGTGATTAAGGCGAATGGCGCAGATAAAGCATTTACCAAAGCGGTACAGCATACGGTGGGACGAGGCAGTCTGAATTACATTTTATAGATGTATTTCTCACATATCTCAGAGCCTCTCTCGGTCGTCGTCGTCGTCGTCGCCGCCGCCGCTTCTGCAGAAGTAGCAAATGGCCAGCGTAGCAAATCCGGCGAGGGACGCCCTGCCTTCGATTCCGAATGCACAAAGTGTGTGGTCTTGTTTCTCAGTCTATATTTGGTCGGTCTAGTAAGAGGTTGAATGTACCGAGTGGGTGGAAAAGAGCAAGCGGCAGCGGCTGTGTAGAACGAAAACACAAATCCTCAGGGGTGTGAGCGTTTCGAGATAAGTCGTATACATGTTATGGTTGGTCGTCAGTGACCGTGTGGCCTAATGGATAAGGCGTCGGGCTTCGGATCTGAAGATTACAGGTTCGAATGCTGTCACGCTCATGTTTTTCCAGTTCTGAAAAAGAAACGTACCGTTTTAATGTAGCAATTGAGCACTACGAAACCGTCTGAATGTTGCTGTTGACCAATTTTTGCTTGGAGATGCTCTTGAGCTTGAAACACACACAACAAGACCGGTGTTAACTAGCGAAATGGTCGGCAGAGTGCCGACACCGCGAGTTTTGACTGGCACTTACACATCTGAAACAACGTCGGAAAGTAACTCGTTCGGCTTTTGAGTCACATAAAGTATGTCTGTTAATTTTGACGCAACTAGCTCTGCATGTTGTCATGCAATTTCCTTACCTCTCAGAAATGATTATGACATAAAAGTGAAGTACGTGACGAGTGTGACGTTAGGAAAACATTAGGCAGCATGGAGAGATTCTGTATGGGACCACCCAACCCAAACGAGTACTGTGTGACGTGCTACCCGGCAGGTATTCGCCGAGGTAGCCGGCTAGCGCATTCGGTAGAGCGTCAGACTCTTAATCCCAGGGTCGTGTGTTCGAGCCACACGCTGGGAGGAACGGAATTTTGTTCCGCTGCAGATGTAAATTACCGTTTTTCTGATTAACGAGATGTAATGAAAAAAACCACTTTAAACTTTGCCTATGTCTCTGTCAGTCACAAGAAAACTGTATTTGAAGGTGAAGGTGATTTTGTAGACATGTGTGAAAGACATGTTCTGAAATGCAAGTGTTGTTGTTTGGAGAGAACATTGGTTACGTGTCAGATGTGTAGCTAAGCAGTAATGGGTCGTCATAGCTGCAAATATTAGCCGGTAATATGAAGTGTTGTCAGCTGAAGTCGGATGATGCAGACGACCGTAAGGACGAAGTACCCAACAGTACCGCTAGGCCGCGCCTCTTTAGCTCAGCGGTAGAGCAGTGTTCTAATAAACCAGGAGTCGTAAGTTCCATCCTAACAGGAGAAAGATGAATTTTGGAAATCAGTTGCGCGTCGTGGCCGTATAGCAAACAGTATCTGTCATGACGAACAATTAGCGACAGGCGTTTTTTTAAGAATTACTCTCAGATGTGATTAAGGCGAATGGCGCAGATAAAGCATTTACCAAAGCGGTACAGCATACGGTGGGACGAGGCAGTCTGAATTACATTTTATAGATGTATATCTCACGTATCTCAGAGCCTCTCGCGGTCGTCGTCGTCGTCGTCGTCGTCGTCGGCGACGCCGCCGCCGCTTCTGCAGAACTAGCAAATGGCCAGCGTTGCAAATCCGGCGAGGGACGCCCTGCCTTCGATTCCGAATGCACAAAGTGTGTGGTCTTGTTTCTCAGTCTATATTTGGTCGGTCTCGTAAGAGGTTGAATGTACCGAGTGGGTGGGAAAGAGCAAGCGGCAGCGGCTGTGTAGAACGAAAACACAAATCCTCAGGGGTGTGAGCGTTTCGAGATGAGTCGTATACATGTTATAGTTGGTCGTCAGTGACCGTGTGGCCTAATGGATAAGGCGTCGGACCTCGGATCTGAAGATTACAGGTTCGAATGCTGTCACGCTCATGTTTTTCCAGTTCTGAAAAAGAAACATACCGTTTTAATGTAGCAATTGAGCACTACGATACCGTCTGAATGTTGCTGTTGACCATTTTTTGCTTGGAGATGCTCTTGAGCTTGAAACACACACAACAAGACCGGTGTTAACTAGTGAAATGGTCGGCAGAGTGCCGACACCGCGAGTTTTGAATGGCACTTACACATCTGAAACAACGTCGGAAAGTAACTCGTTCGGCTTTTGAGTCACATAAAGTATGTGTGTTAATTTTGACGCAACTAGCTCTGCATGTTGTCATGCAATTTCCTTACCTCTCAGAAATGATTATGACATAAAAGTGAAGTACGTGACGAGTGTGACGTTAGGAAAACATTAGGCAGCATGGAGAGATTCTGTATGGGACCACCCAACCCAAACGAGTACTGTGTGACGTGCTACCCGGCAGGTATTCGCCGAGGTAGCCGGCTAGCGCAGTTGGTAGAGCGTCAGACTCTTAATTCCAGGGTCGTGGGTTCGAGCCACACGCTGGGAGGAACGGAATTTTGTTCCGCTGCAGATGTAAATTACCGTTTTTCTGATTAACGAGATGTAATGGAAAAAGCAACTTTAAACTTTGCCTATGTCTCTGTCAGTCACAAGAAAACTGTATTTGAAGGTGAAGGTGATTTTGTAGACATGTGTGAAAGACATGTTCTGAAATGCAAGTGTTGTTGTTTGGAGAGAACATTGGTTACGTGTCAGATGTGTAGCTAAGCAGTAATGGGTCGTCATAGCTGCAAATATTAGCCGGTAATATGAAGTGTTGTCAGCTGAAGTCGGATGATGCAGACGACCGTAAGGACGAAGTACCCAACAGCACCGCTAGGCCGCGCCTCTTTAGCTCAGCGGTAGAGCAGTGTTCTAATAAACCAGGAGTCGTAAGTTCCATCCTAACAGGAGAAAGATGAATTTTGGAAATCAGTTGCGCGTCGTGGCCGTATAGCAAACAGTATCTGTGATGACGAACAATTAGCGACAGGCGTTTTTTTAAGAATTACTCTCAGATGTGATTAAGGCGAATGGCGCAGATAAAGCATTTACCAAAGCGGTACAGCATACGGTGGGACGAGGCAGTCTGAATTACATTTTATAGATGTATTTCTCACATATCTCAGAGCCTCTCTCGGTCGTCGTCGTCGTCGTCGCCGCCGCCGCCGCTTCTGCAGAAGTAGCAAATGGCCAGCGTAGCAAATCCGGCGAGGGACGCCCTGCCTTCGATTCCGAATGCACAAAGTGTGTGGTCTTGTTTCTCAGTCTATATTTGGTCGGTCTCGTAAGAGGTTGAATGTACCGAGTGGGTGGGAAAGAGCAAGCGGCAGCGGCTGTGTAGAACGAAAACACAAATCCTCAGGGGTGTGAGCGTTTCGAGATGAGTCGTATACATGTTATAGTTGGTCGTCAGTGACCGTGTGGCCTAATGGATAAGGCGTCGGACCTCGGATCTGAAGATTACAGGTTCGAATGCTGTCACGCTCATGTTTTTCCAGTTCTGAAAAAGATACATACCGTTGTAATGTAGCAATTGAGCACTACGATACCGTCTGAATCTTGCTGTTGACCATTTTTTGCTTGGAGATGCTCTTGAGCTTGAAACACACACAACAAGACCGGTGTTAACTAGTGAAATGGTCGGCAGAGTGCCGACACCGCGAGTTTTGACTGGCACTTACACATCTGAAACAACGTCGGAAAGTAACTCGTTCGGCTTTTGAGTCACATAAAGTATGTCTGTTAATTTTGACGCAACTAGCTCTGCATGTTGTCATGCAATTTCCTTACCTCTCAGAAATGATTATGACATAAAAGTGAAGTACGTGACGAGTGTGACGTTAGGAAAACATTAGGCAGCATGGAGAGATTCTGTATGGGACCACCCAACCCAAACGAGTACTGTGTGACGTGCTACCCGGCAGGTATTCGGCGAGGTAGCCGGCTAGCGCAGTCGGTAGAGCGTCAGACTCTTAATCCCAGGGTCGTGGGTTCGAGCCACACGCTGGGAGGAACGGAATTTTGTTCCGCTGCAGATGTAAATTACCGTTTTTCTGATTAACGAGATGTAATGGAAAAAGCAACTTTAAACTTTGCCTATGTCTCTGTCAGTCACAAGAAAACTGTATTTGAAGGTGAAGGTGATTTTGTAGACATGTGTGAAAGACATGTTCTGAAATGCAAGTGTTGTTGTTTGGAGAGAACATTGGTTACGTGTCAGATGTGTAGCTAAGCAGTAATGGGTCGTCATAGCTGCAAATATTAGCCGGTAATATGAAGTGTTGTCAGCTGAAGTCGGATGATGCAGACGACCGTAAGGACGAAGTACCCAACAGTACCGCTAGGCCGCGCCTCTTTAGCTCAGCGGTAGAGCAGTGTTCTAATAAACCAGGAGTCGTAAGTTCCATCCTAACAGGAGAAAGATGAATTTTGGAAATCAGTTGCGCGTCGTGGCCGTATAGCAAACAGTATCTGTGATGACGAACAATTAGCGACAGGCGTTTTTTTAAGAATTACTCTCAGATGTGATTAAGGCGAATGGCGCAGATAAAGCATTTACCAAAGCGGTACAGCATACGGTGGGACGAGGCAGTCTGAATTACATTTTATAGATGTATTTCTCACATATCTCAGAGCCTCTCTCGGTCGTCGTCGTCGTCGTCGTCGTCGTCGCCGCCGCCGCTTCTGCAGAAGTAGCAAATGGCCAGCGTAGCAAATCCGGCGAGGGACGCCCTGCCTTCGATTCCGAATGCACAAAGTGTGTGGTCTTGTTTCTCAGTCTATATTTGGTCGGTCTCGTAAGAGGTTGAATGTACCGAGTGGGTGGGAAAGAGCAAGCGGCAGCGGCTGTGTAGAACGAAAACACAAATCCTCAGGGGTGTGAGCGTTTCGAGATGAGTCGTATACATGTTATGGTTGGTCGTCAGTGACCGTGTGGCCTAATGGATAAGGCGTCGGGCTTCGGATCTGAAGATTACAGGTTCGAATGCTGTCACGCTCGTGTTTTTCCAGTTCTGAAAAAGAAACGTACCGTTTTAATGTAGCAATTGAGCACTACGAAACCGTCTGAATGTTGCTGTTGACCAATTTTTGCTTGGAGATGCTCTTGAGCTTGAAACACACACAACAAGACCGGTGTTAACTAGCGAAATGGTCGGCAGAGTGCCGACACCGCGAGTTTTGACTGGCACTTACACATCTGAAACAACGTCGGAAAGTAACTCGTTCGGCTTTTGAGTCACATAAAGTATGTCTGTTAATTTTGACGCAACTAGCTCTGCATGTTGTCATGCAATTTCCTTACCTCTCAGAAATGATTATGACATAAAAGTGAAGTACGTGACGAGTGTGACGTTAGGAAAACATTAGGCAGCATGGAGAGATTCTGTATGGGACCACCCAACCCAAACGAGTACTGTGTGACGTGCTACCCGGCAGGTATTCGCCGAGGTAGCCGGCTAGCGCAGTCGGTAGAGCGTCAGACTCTTAATCCCAGGGTCGTGGGTTCGAGCCACACGCTGGGAGGAACGGTATTTTGTTCCGCTGCAGATGTAAATTACCGTTTTTCTGATTAACGAGATGTAATGGAAAAAGCAACTTTAAACTTTGCCTATGTCTCTGTCAGTCACAAGAAAACTGTATTTGAAGGTGAAGGTGATTTTGTAGACATGTGTGAAAGACATGTTCTGAAATGCAAGTGTTGTTGTTTGGAGAGAACATTGGTTACGTGTCAGATGTGTAGCTAAGCAGTAATGGTTCGTCATAGCTGCAAATATTAGCCGGTAATATGAAGTGTTGTCAGCTGAAGTCGGATGATGCAGACGACCGTAAGGACGAAGTACCCAAGAGTACCGCTAGGCCGCGCCTCTTTAGCTCAGCGGTAGAGCAGTGTTCTAATAAACCAGGAGTCGTAAGTTCCATCCTAACAGGAGAAAGATGAATTTTGGAAATCAGTTGCGCGTCGTGGCCGTATAGCAAACAGTATCTGTGATGACGAACAATTAGCGACAGGCGTTTTTTTAAGAATTACTCTCAGATGTGATTAAGGCGAATGGCGCAGATAAAGCATTTACCAAAGCGGTACAGCATACGGTGGGACGAGGCAGTCTGAATTACATTTTATAGATGTATTTCTCACGTATCTCAGAGCCTCTCGCGGTCGTCGTCGTCGTCGTCGTCGTCGTCGTCGTCGTCGTCGTCGTCGTCGTCGTCGGCGCCGCCGCCGCCGCTTCTGCAGAACTAGCAAATGGCCAGCGTTGCAAATCCGGCGAGGGACGCCCTGCCTTCGATTCCGAATGCACAAAGTGTGTGGTCTTGTTTCTCAGTCTATATTTGGTCGGTCTCGTAAGAGGTTGAATGTACCGAGTGGGTGGGAAAGAGCAAGCGGCAGCGGCTGTGTAGAACGAAAACACAAATCCTCAGGGGTGTGAGCGTTTCGAGATGAGTCGTATACATGTTATAGTTGGTCGTCAGTGACCGTGTGGCCTAATGGATAAGGCGTCGGACCTCGGATCTGAAGATTACAGGTTCGAATGCTGTCACGCTCATGTTTTTCCAGTTCTGAAAAAGAAACATACCGTTTTAATGTAGCAATTGAGCACTACGATACCGTCTGAATCTTGCTGTTGACCATTTTTTGCTTGGAGATGCTCTTGAGCTTGAAACACACACAACAAGACCGGTGTTAACTAGTGAAATGGTCGGCAGAGTGCCGACACCGCGAGTTTTGACTGGCACTTACACATCTGAAACAACGTCGGAAAGTAACTCGTTCGGCTTTTGAGTCACATAAAGTATGTCTGTTAATTTTGACGCAACTAGCTCTGCATGTTGTCATGCAATTTCCTTACCTCTCAGAAATGATTATGACATAAAAGTGAAGTACGTGACGAGTGTGACGTTAGGAAAACATTAGGCAGCATGGAGAGATTCTGTATGGGACCACCCAACCCAAACTAGTACTGTGTGACGTGCTACCCGGTAGGTATTCGTCGAGGTAGCCGGCTAGCGCAGTCGGTAGAGCGTCAGACTCTTAATCCCAGGGTCGTGGGTTCGAGCCACACGCTGGGAGGAACGGAATTTTGTTCCGCTGCAGATGTAAATTACCGTTTTTCTGATTAACGAGATGTAATGGAAAAAGCAACTTTAAACTTTGCCTATGTCTCTGTCAGTCACAAGAAAACTGTATTTGAAGGTGAAGGTGATTTTGTAGACATGTGTGAAAGACATGTTCTGAAATGCAAGTGTTGTTGTTTGGAGAGAACATTGGTTACGTGTCAGATGTGTAGCTAAGCAGTAATGGGTCGTCATAGCTGCAAATATTAGCCGGTAATATGAAGTGTTGTCAGCTGAAGTCGGATGATGCAGACGACCGTAAGGACGAAGTACCCAACAGTACCGCTAGGCCGCGCCTCTTTAGCTCAGCGGTAGAGCAGTGTTCTAATAAACCAGGAGTCGTAAGTTCCATCCTAACAGGAGAAAGATGAATTTTGGAAATCAGTTGCGCGTCGTGGCCGTATAGCAAACAGTATCTGTCATGACGAACAATTAGCGACAGGCGTTTTTTTAAGAATTACTCTCAGATGTGATTAAGGCGAATGGCGCAGATAAAGCATTTACCAAAGCGGTACAGCATACGGTGGGACGAGGCAGTCTGAATTACATTTTATAGATGTATTTCTCACATAACTCAGAGCCTCTCTCGGTCGTCGTCGTCGTCGTCGTCGTCGTCGTCGTCGTCGTCGTCGTCGCCGCCGCTTCTGCAGGAGTAGCAAATGGCCAGCGTAGCAAATCCGGCGAGGGACGCCCTGCCTTCGATTCCGAATGCACAAAGTGTGTGGTCTTGTTTCTCAGTCTATATTTGGTCGGTCTCGTAAGAGGTTGAATGTACCGAGTGGGTGGAAAAGAGCAAGCGGCAGCGGCTGTGTAGAACGAAAACACAAATCCTCAGGGGTGTGAGCGTTTCGAGATGAGTCGTATACATGTTATGGTTGGTCGTCAGTGACCGTGTGGCCTAATGGATAAGGCGTCGGGCTTCGGATCTGAAGATTACAGGTTCGAATGCTGTCACGCTCGTGTTTTTCCAGTTCTGAAAAAGAAACGTACCGTTTTAATGTAGCAATTGAGCACTACGAAACCGCCTGAATGTTGCTGTTGACCAATTTTTGCTTGGAGATGCTCTTGAGCTTGAAACACACACAACAAGACCGGTGTTAACTAGCGAAATGGTCGGCAGAGTGCCGACACCGCGAGTTTTGACTGGCACTTACACATCTGAAACAACGTCGGAAAGTAACTCGTTCGGCTTTTGAGTCACATAAAGTATGTCTGTTAATTTTGACGCAACTAGCTCTGCATGTTGTCATGCAATTTCCTTACCTCTCAGAAATGATTATGACATAAAAGTGAAGTACGTGACGAGTGTGACGTTAGGAAAACATTAGGCAGCATGGAGAGATTCTGTATGGGACCACCCAACCCAAACGAGTACTGTGTGACGTGCTACCCGGCAGGTATTCGGCGAGGTAGCCGGCTAGCGCAGTCGGTAGAGCGTCAGACTCTTAATCCCAGGGTCGTGGGTTCGAGCCACACGCTGGGAGGAACGGAATTTTGTTCCGCTGCAGATGTAAATTACCGTTTTTCTGATTAACGAGATGTAATGGAAAAAGCAACTTTAAACTTTGCCTATGTCTCTGTCAGTCACAAGAAAACTGTATTTGAAGGTGAAGGTGATTTTGTAGACATGTGTGAAAGACATGTTCTGAAATGCAAGTGTTGTTGTTTGGAGAGAACATTGGTTACGTGTCAGATGTGTAGCTAAGCAGTAATGGGTCGTCATAGCTGCAAATATTAGCCGGTAATATGAAGTGTTGTCAGCTGAAGTCGGATGATGCAGACGACCGTAAGGACGAAGTACCCAACAGCACCACTAGGCCGCGCCTCTTTAGCTCAGCGGTAGAGCAGTGTTCTAATAAACCAGGAGTCGTAAGTTCCATCCTAACAGGAGAAAGATGAATTTTGGAAATCAGTTGCGCATCGTGGCCGTATAGCAAACAGTATCTGTGATGACGAACAATTAGCGACAGGCGTTTTTTTAAGAATTACTCTCAGATGTGATTAAGGCGAATGGCGCAGATAAAGCATTTACCAAAGCGGTACAGCATACGGTGGGCCGAGGCAGTCTGAATTACATTTTATAGATGTATTTCTCACATATCTCAGAGCCTCTCGCGGTCGTCGTCGTCGTCGTCGTCGTCGTCGTCGTCGTCGTTGTCGTCGCCGCCGCCGCTTCTGCAGAAGTAGCAAATGGCCAGCGTAGCAAATCCGGCGAAGGACGCCCTGCCTTCGATTCCGAATGCACAAAGTGTGTGGTCTTGTTTCTCAGTCTATATTTGGTCGGTCTCGTAAGAGGTTGAATGTACCGAGTGGGTGGGAAAGAGCAAGCGGCAGCGGCTGTGTAGAACGAAAACACAAATCCTCAGGGGTGTGAGCGTTTCGAGATGAGTCGTATACATGTTATAGTTGGTCGTCAGTGACCGTGTGGCCTAATGGATAAGGCGTCGGACCTCGGATCTGAAGATTACAGGTTCGAATGCTGTCACGCTCATGTTTTTCCAGTTCTGAAAAAGAAACATACCGTTTCATGTAGCAATTGAGCACTACGATACCGTCTGAATCTTGCTGTTGACCATTTTTTGCTTGGAGATGCTCTTGAGCTTGAAACACACACAACAAGACCGGTGTTAACTAGTGAAATGGTCGGCAGAGTGCCGACACCGCGAGTTTTGACTGGCACTTACACATCTGAAACAACGTCGGAAAGTAACTCGTTCGGCTTTTCAGTCACATAAAGTATGTGTGTTAATTTTGACGCAACTAGCTCTGCATGTTGTCATGCAATTTCCTTACCTCTCAGAAATGATTATGACATAAAAGTGAAGTACGTGACGAGTGTGACGTTAGGAAAACATTAGGCAGCATGGAGAGATTCTGTATGGGACCACCCAACCCAAACTAGTACTGTGTGACGTGCTACCCGGCAGGAATTCGTCGAGGTAGCCGGCTAGCGCAGTCGGTAGAGCGTCAGACTCTTAATCCCAGGGTCGTGGGTTCGAGCCACACGCTGGGAGGAACGGTATTTTGTTCCGCTGCAGATGTAAATTACCGTTTTTCTGATTAACGAGATGTAATGGAAAAAGCAACTTTAAACTTTGCCTATGTCTCTGTCAGTCACAAGAAAACTGTATTTGAAGGTGAAGGTGATTTTGTAGACATGTGTGAAAGACATGTTCTGAAATGCAAGTGTTGTTGTTTGGAGAGAACATTGGTTACGTGTCAGATGTGTAGCTAAGCAGTAATGGGTCGTCATAGCTGCAAATATTAGCCGGTAATATGAAGTGTTGTCAGCTGAAGTCGGATGATGCAGACGACCGTAAGGACGAAGTACCCAACAGTACCGCTAGGCCGCGCCTCTTTAGCTCAGCGGTAGAGCAGTGTTCTAATAAACCAGGAGTCGTAAGTTCCATCCTAACAGGAGAAAGATGAATTTTGGAAATCAGTTGCGCGTCGTGGCCGTATAGCAAACAGTATCTGTGATGACGAACAATTAGCGACAGGCGTTTTTTTAAGAATTACTCTCAGATGTGATTAAGGCGAATGGCGCAGATAAAGCATTTACCAAAGCGGTACAGCATACGGTGGGACGAGGCAGTCTGAATTACATTTTATAGATGTATTTCTCACATATCTCAGAGCCTCTCGCGGTCGTCGTCGTCGTCGTCGTCGTCGTCGTCGTCGGCGCTTCTGCAGAACTAGCAAATGGCCAGCGTTGCAAATCCGGCGAGGGACGCCCTGCCTTCGATTCCGAATGCACAAAGTGTGTGGTCTTGTTTCTCAGTCTATATTTGGTCGGTCTCGTAAGAGGTTGAATGTACCGAGTGGGTGGGATAGAGCAAGCGGCAGCGGCTGTGTAGAACGAAAACACAAATCCTCAGGGGTGTGAGCGTTTCGAGATGAGTCGTATACATGTTATAGTTGGTCGTCAGTGACCGTGTGGCCTAATGGATAAGGCGTCGGACCTCGGATATGAAGATTACAGGTTCGAATGCTGTCACGCTCATGTTTTTCCAGTTCTGAAAAAGAAACATACCGTTTCATGTAGCAATTGAGCACTACGATACCGTCTGAATCTTGCTGTTGACCATTTTTTGCTTGGAGATGCTCTTGAGCTTGAAACACACACAACAAGACCGGTGTTAACTAGCGAAATGGTCGGCAGAGTGCCGACACCGCGAGTTTTGACTGGCACTTACACATCTGAAACAACGTCGGAAAGTAACTCGTTCGGCTTTTCAGTCACATAAAGTATGTGTGTTAATTTTGACGCAACTAGCTCTGCATGTTGTCATGCAATTTCCTTACCTCTCAGAAATGATTATGACATAAAAGTGAAGTACGTGACGAGTGTGACGTTAGGAAAACATTAGGCAGCATGGAGAGATTCTGTATGGGACCACCCAACCCAAACGAGTACTGTGTGACGTGCTACCCGGCAGGTATTCGCCGAGGTAATCGCCGGCACGGTAGCTCAGCGTGTTCGGTCAGAGGGTTAGCTTCCCTCTGTAATTAAAAAAAACTGAGTTAATCGATCAACTACGAACTTAACAGGATTTCTTACGACGTCCGCCCCGAGCAGATGAAACGAACACAAGCGAACAAAATGAGATTAAAAAAAAAAAAAAAAAGGTAGCCGGCTAGCGCAGTCGGTAGAGCGTCAGACTCTTAATCCCAGGGTCGTGGGTTCGAGCCACACGCTGGGAGGAACGGAATTTTGTTCCGCTGCAGATGTAAATTACCGTTTTTCTGATTAACGAGATGTAATGGAAAAAGCAACTTTAAACTTTGCCTATGTCTCTGTCAGTCACAAGAAAACTGTATTTGAAGGTGAAGGTGATTTTGTAGACATGTGTGAAAGACATGATCTGAAATGCAAGTGTTGTTGTTTGGAGAGAACATTGGTTACGTGTCAGATGTGTAGCTAAGCAGTAATGGGTCGTTATAGCTGCAAATATTAGCCGGTAATATGAAGTGTTGTCAGCTGAAGTCGGATGATGCAGACGACCATAAGGACGAAGTACCCAACAGTACGGCTAGGCCGCGCCTCTTTAGCTCAGCGGTAGAGCAGTGTTCTTACAAACCTTGAGTCGTAAGTTCCATCCTAACAGGAGAAAGATGAATTTTGGAAATCAGTTGCGCGTCGTGGCCGTATAGCAAACAGTATCTGTGATGACGAACAATTAGCGACAGGCGTTTTTTGAAGAATTACTCTCAGATGTGATTAAGGCGAATGGCGCAGATAAAGCATTTACCAAAGCGGTACAGCATACGGTGGGCCGAGGCAGTCTGAATTACATTTTATAGATGTATTTCTCACATATCTCAGAGCCTCTCGCGGTCGTCGTCGTCGTCGTCGCCGCCGCCGCTTCTGCAGAAGTAGCAAATGGCCAGCGTAGCAAATCCGGCGAGGGACGCCCTGCCTTCGATTCCGAATGCACAAAGTGTGTGGTCTTGTTACTCAGTCTATATTTGGTCGGTCTCGTAAGAGGTTGAATGTACTGAGTGGGTGGGAAAGAGCAAGCGGCAGCGGCTGTGTAGAACGAAAACACAAATCCTCAGGGGTGTGAGCGTTTCGAGATGAGTCGTATACATGTTATAGTTGGTCGTCAGTGACCGTGTGGCCTAATGGATAAGGCGTCGGACTTCGGATCTGAAGATTACAGGTTCGAATGCTGTCACGCTCATGTTTTTCCAGTTCTGAAAAAGAAACATACCGTTTTAATGTAGCAATTGAGCACTACGAAACCGTCTGAATGTTGCTGTTGACCATTTTTTGCTTGGAGATGCTCTTGAGCTTGAAACACACACAACAAGACCGGTGTTAACTAGTGAAATGGTCGGCAGAGTGCCGACACCGCGAGTTTTGACTGGCACTTACACATCTGAAACAACGTCGGAAAGTAACTCGTTCGGCTTTTGAGTCACATAAAGTATGTGTGTTAATTTTGACGCAACTAGCTCTGCATGTTGTCATGCAATTTCCTTACCTCTCAGAAATGATTATGACATAAAAGTGAAGTACGTGACGAGTGTGACGTTAGGAAAACATTAGGCAGCATGGAGAGATTCTGTATGGGACCACCCAACCCAAACTAGTACTGTGTGACGTGCTACCCGGTAGGTATTCGTCGAGGTAGCCGGCTAGCGCAGTCGGTAGAGCGTCAGACTCTTAATCCCAGGGTCGTGGGTTCGAGCCACACGCTGGGAGGAACGGAATTTTGTTCCGCTGCAGATGTAAATTACCGTTTTTCTGATTAACGAGATGTAATGGAAAAAGCAACTTTTAACTTTGCCTATGTCTCTGTCAGTCACAAGAAAACTGTATTTGAAGGTGAAGGTGATTTTGTAGACATGTGTGAAAGACATGATCTGAAATGCAAGTGTTGTTGTTTGGAGAGAACATTGGTTACGTGTCAGATGTGTAGCTAAGCAGTAATGGGTCGTTATAGCTGCAAATATTAGCCGGTAATATGAAGTGTTGTCAGCTGAAGTCGGATGATGCAGACGACCGTAAGGACGAAGTACCCAACAGTACGGCTAGGCCGCGCCTCTTTAGCTCAGCGGTAGAGCAGTGTTCTTACAAACCTTGAGTCGTAAGTTCCATCCTAACAGGAGAAAGATGAATTTTGGAAATCAGTTGCGCGTCGTGGCCGTATAGCAAACAGTATCTGTGATGACGAACAATTAGCGACAGGCGTTTTTTTAAGAATTACTCTCAGATGTGATTAAGGCGAATGGCGCAGATAAAGCATTTACCAAAGCGGTACAGCATACGGTGGGCCGAGGCAGTCTGAATTACATTTTATAGATGTATTTCTCACATATCTCAGAGCCTCTCGCGGTCGTCGTCGTCGTCGCCGCCGCCGCCGCCGCTTCTGCAGAAGTAGCAAATGGCCAGCGTAGCAAATCCGGCGAGGGACGCCCTGCCTTCGATTCCGAATGCACAAAGTGTGTGGTCTTGTTACTCAGTCTATATTTGGTCGGTCTCGTAAGAGGTTGAATGTACTGAGTGGGTGGGAAAGAGCAAGCGGCAGCGGCTGTGTAGAACGAAAACACAAATCCTCAGGGGTGTGAGCGTTTCGAGATGAGTCGTATACATGTTATAGTTGGTCGTCAGTGACCGTGTGGCCTAATGGATAAGGCGTCGGACTTCGGATCTGAAGATTACAGGTTCGAATGCTGTCACGCTCGTGTTTTTCCAGTTCTGAAAAAGAAACATACCGTTTTAATGTAGCAATTGAGCACTACGAAACCGTCTGAATGTTGCTGTTGACCATTTTTTGCTTGGAGATGCTCTTGAGCTTGAAACACACACAACAAGACCGGTGTTAACTAGTGAAATGGTCGGCAGAGTGCCGACACCGCGAGTTTTGACTGGCACTTACACATCTGAAACAACGTCGGAAAGTAACTCGTTCGGCTTTTGAGTCACATAAAGTATGTGTGTTAATTTTGACGCAACTAGCTCTGCATGTTGTCATGCAATTTCCTTACCTCTCAGAAATGATTATGACATAAAAGTGAAGTACGTGACGAGTGTGACGTTAGGAAAACATTAGGCAGCATGGAGAGATTCTGTATGGGACCACCCAACCCAAACGAGTACTGTGTGACGTGCTACCCGGCAGGTTTCGCAGAGGTAGCCGGCCAGCGCAGTCGGTAGAGCGTCAGACTCTTAATCCCAGGGTCGTGGGTTCGAGCCACACGCTGGGAGGAACGGAATTTTGTTCCGCTGCAGATGTAAATTACCGTTTTTCTGATTAACGAGATGTAATGGAAAAAGCAACTTTAAACTTTGCCTATGTCGCTGTCAGTCACAAGAAAACTGTATTTGAAGGTGAAGGTGATTTTGTAGACATGTGTGAAAGACATGTTCTGAAATGCAAGTGTTGTTGTTTGGAGAGAACATTGGTTACGTGTCAGATGTGTAGCTAAGCAGTAATGGGTCGTCATAGCTGCAAATATTAGCCGGTAATATGAAGTGTTGTCAGCTGAAGTCGGATGATGCAGACGACCGTAAGGACGAAGTACCCAACAGTACCGCTAGGCCGCGCCTCTTTAGCTCAGCGGTAGAGCAGTTTGTAACAAACCAGGAGTCGTAAGTTCCATCCTAACAGGAGAAAGATGAATTTTGGAAATCAGTTGTGCGTCGTGGCCGTATAGCAAACAGTATCTGTGATGACAAACAATTAGCGACAGGCGTTTTTTTAAGAATTACTCTCAGATGTGATTAAGGCGAATGGCGCAGATAAAGCATTTACCAAAGCGGTACAGCATGCGGTGGGCCGAGGCAGTCTGAATTACATTTTATAGATGTATTTCTCACATATCTCAGAGCCTCTCGCGGTCGTCGTCGTCGTCGTCGTCGTCGTCGTCGCCGCTTCTGCAGAAGTAGCAAATGGCCAGCGTAGCAAATCCGGCGAGGGACGCCCTGCCTTCGATTCCGAATGCACAAAGTGTGTGGTCTTGTTTCTCAGTCTATATTTGGTCGGTCTCGTAAGAGGTTGAATGTACCGAGTGGGTGGGAAAGAGCAAGCGGCAGCGGCTGTGTAGAACGAAAACACAAATCCTCAGGGGTGTGAGCGTTTCGAGATGAGTCGTATACATGTTGTAGTTGGTCGTCAGTGACCGTGTGGCCTAATGGATAAGGCGTCGGACTTCGGATCTGAAGATTACAGGTTCGAATGCTGTCACGCTCGTGTTTTTCCAGTTCTGAAAAAGAAACATACCGTTTTAATGTAGCAATTGAGCACTACGAAACCGTCTGAATGTTGCTGTTGACCATTTTTTGCTTGGAGATGCTCTTGAGCTTGAAACACACACAACAAGACCGGTGTTAACTAGTGAAATGGTCGGCAGAGTGCCGACACCGCGAGTTTTGACTGGCACTTACACATCTGAAACAACGTCGGAAAGTAACTCTTTCGGCTTTTGAGTCACATAAAGTATGTGTGTTAATTTTGACGCAACTAGCTCTGCATGTTGTCATGCAATTTCCTTACCTCTCAGAAATGATTATGACATAAAAGTGAAGTACGTGACGAGTGTGATGTTAGGAAAACATTAGGCAGCATGGAGAGATTCTGTATGGGACCACCCAACCCAAACGAGTACTGTGTGACGTGCTACCCGGCAGGTATTCGCCGAGGTAGCCGGCTAGCGCAGTCGGTAGAGCGTCAGACTCTTAATCCCAGGGTCGTGGGTTCGAGCCACACGATGGGAGGAACGGAATTTTGTTCCGCTGCAGATGTAAATTACAGTTTTTCTGATTAACGAGATATAATGGAAAAAGCAACTTTAAACTTTGCCTATGTCTCTGTCAGTCACAAGAAAACTGTATTTGAAGGTGAAGGTGATTTTGTAGACATGTGTGAAAGACATGTTCTGAAATGCAAGTGTTGTTGTTTGGAGAGAACATTGGTTACGTGTCAGATGTGTAGCTAAGCAGTAATGGGTCGTCATAGCTGCAAATATTAGCCGGTAATATGAAGGGTTGTCAGCTGAAGTCGGATGATGCAGACGACCGTAAGGACGAAGTAACCAACAGTACCGCTAGGCCGCGCCTCTTTAGCTCAGCCGTAGAGCAGTGTTCTAATAAACCAGGAGTCGTAAGTTCTATCCTAACAGGAGAAAGATGAATTTTGGAAATCAGTTGCGCGTCGTGGCCGTATAGCAAACAGTATCTGTAATGACGAACAATTAACGACAGGCGTTTTTTTAAGAATTACTCTCAGATGTGATTAAGGCGAATAGCGCAGATGAAGCATTTACCAAAGCGGTACAGCATAAGGTGGGACGAGGCAGTCTGAATTACATTTTATAGATGTATTTCTCACATATCTCAGAGCCTCTTGCGGTCGTCGTCGTCGTCGGCGGCGGCGTCGCCACCGCCGATTCTGCAGAAGTAGCAAATGACCAGCGTAGCAAATCTGGCGAGGGACGCCCTGCCTTCGATTCCGAATGCACCAAGTGTGTGGTCTTGTTTCTCGGTCTATATTTGGTCGGTCTCGTAAGAGGCTGAATGTAACGAGCGGGTGGGAAAGAGCAAGCGGCAGCGGCTGTGTAGAACGAAAACACAAATCCTCAGGGGTGTGAGCGTTTCGAGATGAGTCGTATACATGTTATAGTTGGTCGTCAGTGACCGTGTGGGCTAATGGATAAGGCGTCGGACTTCGGATCTGAAGATTACAGGTTCGAATGCTGTCACGCTCGTGTTTTTCCAGTTCTGAAAAAGAAACATACCGTTTTAATGTAGCAATTGAGCACTACGAAACCGTCTGAATGTTGCTGTTGACCATTTTTTGCTTGGAGATGCTCTTGAGCTTGAAACACACACAACAAGACCGGTGTTAACTAGTGAAATGGTCGGCAGAGTGCCGACACCGCGAGTTTTGACTGGCACTTACACATCTGAAACAACGTCGGAAAGTAACTCGTTCGGCTTTTGAGTCACATAAAGTATGTGTGTTAATTTTGACGCAACTAGCTCTGCATGTTGTCATGCAATTTCCTTACCTCTCAGAAATGATTATGACATAAAAGTGAAGTACGTGACGAGTGTGACGTTAGGAAAACATTAGGCAGCATGGAGAGATTCTGTATGGGACCACCCAACCCAAACGAGTACTGTGTGACGTGCTACCCGGCAGGTATTCGCCGAGGTAGCCGGCTAGCGCAGTCGGTAGAGCGTCAGACTCTTAATCCGAGGGTCGTGGGTGCGAGCCACACGCTGGGAGGAACGGTATTTTGTTCCGCTGCAGATGTAAATTACCGTTTTTCTGATTAACGAGATGTAATGGAAAAAGCAACTTTAAACTTTGCCTATGTCTCTGTCAGTCACAAGAAAACTGTATTTGAAGGTGAAGGTGATTTTGTAGACATGTGTGAAAGACATTTTCTGAAATGCAAGTGTTATTGTTTGGAGAGCACATTGGTTACGTGTCAGATGTGTAGCTAAGCAGTAATGGGTCGTCATAGCTGCAAATATTAGCCGGTAATATGAAGTGTTGTCAGCTGAAGTCGGATGATGCAGACGTCCGTAAGGACGAAGCACCCAAAAGTACAGCTAGGCCGCGCCTCTTTAGCTCAGCGGTCGAGCAGTGTTCTAATAAACCAGGAGTCGTAAGTTCCATCCTAACAGGAGAAAGATGAATTTTGGAAATCAGTTGCGCGTCGTGGCCGTATAGCAAACAGTATCTGTGATGACGAACAATTGGCGACAGGCTTTTTTTTAAGAATTACTCTCAGATGTGATTAAGGCGAATGGCGCAGATAAAGCATTTACCAAAGCGGTACAGCATAAGGTGGGACGAGGCAGTCTGAATTACATTTTATAGATGTATTTCTCACATATCTCAGAGCCTCTCGCGGTCGTCGACGGCGTCGGCGCCGTCACAGCCGCTTCTGCAGAAGTAGCAAATGACCAGCGTAGCAAATCCGGCGAGGGACGCCCTGCCTTCGATACCGAATGCACCAAGTGTGTTGCCTTGTTTCTCAGTCTATATTTGGTCGGTCTCGTAAGAGGTTGAATGTAACGAGTGGGTGGGAAAGAGCAAGCGGCAGCGGCTGTGTAGAACGAAAACACAAATCCTCAGGGGTGTGAGCGTTTCGAGATGAGTCGTATACATGTTATAGATGGTCGTCAGTGACCGTGTGGCCTAATGGATATGGCCTCGGACTTCGGATCTGAAGAATACAGGTTCGAATGCTGTTACGCTCGTGTTTTTCCAGTTCTGAAAAAGAAACATACCGTTTTAATGTAGCAACTGAACACTACGAAACCGTCTGAATGTTGCTGTTGACCATTTTTTGCTTGGAGATGCTCTTGAGCTTGTAACACACACAACAAGACCGGTGTTAACTAGCGAAATGGTCGGCAGAGTGCCGACACCGCGAGTTTTGACTGGCACTTACACATCTAAAACAACGTCGGAAAGTGACTCGTTCGGCTTTTGAGTCACATAAAGTATGTGTGTTAATTTTGACGCCACTAGCTCTGCATGTTGTCATGCAATTTCTTTACCTCTCAGAAATGATTATGACATAAAAGTGAAGTACGTGACGAGTGTGACGTTAGGAAAACATTAGGCAGCATGGAGAGATTCTGTATGGGACCACCCAACCCAAACGAGTACTGTGTGACGTGCTACCCGGCAGGTACTCGCCGAGGTAGCCGGCTAGCGCAGTCGTTAGAGCGTCAGACTCTTAATCCCAGGGTCGTGGGTTCGAGCCACACGATGGGAGGAACGGAATTTTGTTCCGCTGCAGATGTAAATTACCGTTTTTCTGATTAACGAGATGTAATGGAAATAGCAACTTTAAACTTTGCCTATATCTCTGTCAGTCACAAGGAAACTGTATTTGAAGGTGAAGGTGATTTTGTAGACATGTGTGAAAGACATGTTCTGAAATGCAAGTGTTGTTGTTTGGAGAGAACATTGGTTACGTGTCAGATGTGTAGCTAAGCAGTAATGGGTCGTCATAGCTGCAAATATTAGCCGGTAATATGAAGTGTTGTCAGCTGAAGTCGGATGATGCAGACGACCGTAACAACGAAGTCGCAAGAGCACCGCTAGGTCGCGCCTCTTTAGCTCATCGTTAGAGCAGTCTTCTAATAAACCAGGAGTCGTAAGTTCCATCCTAACAGGAGAAAGATGAATTTTGGAAATCAGTTGCGCATCGTGCCCGTATAGCAAACAGTATCTGTGATGACGAGCAATTGGCGACAGGCGTTTTTTTTAAGAATTACTCTCAGATGTGATTAAGGCGAATGGCGCAGATAAAGCATTTACCAAAGCGGTACAGCATAAGGTGGGACGAGGCAGTCTGAATTACATTTTATAGATGTATTTCTCACATATCTCAGAGCCTGTCGTCGTCGTCGTCGTCGTCGTCGTCGTCGTCGTCGTCGTCGTCGTCGTCGTCGTCGTCGTCGTCGTCGCCGCCGCCGCTTCTGCAGAAGTAGCAAATGGCCATCGTAGCAAATCCGGCGAGGGACGCCCTGCCTTCGATTCCGAATGCACAAAGTGTGTGGTCTTGTTTCTCAGTCTATATTTTTTCGGTCTCCTAAGAGGTTGAATGTACCGAGTGGGTGGGAAAGAGCAAGCGGCAGCGGCTGTGTAGAACGAAAACACAAATCCTCAGAGGTGTGAGCGTTTCGAGATGAGTCGTATATATGTTATAGTTGGTCGTCAGTGACCGTGTGGCCTAACAGTTGCGAGTCAGCCGCCGAGCGGGATGGACGTGTGGCGGAGCTGGACGTCTGGCTGTAGTAAACACAGGCTGAGTCGCTGCGTTTGAGGTTAGTGGTGCTGCTAAGCCGCTATTCGTGTTGCACTTGTATTCATGAAGTTCTAGAATGAATAGGTCGAATTATTTGAGGAAAGACACAATCAATTTTACTTTCGATCGAAATTTCGTTCAACCTAAAGCATTTGAAATTAAAGCATGGTTTATCGAAAAAGTATTGATTAACGGTGATGATGTTGTTGGAGTTTATCTCTCGTTTGTGACAAATGCTGTGTATCTGAAGATGAAAAGTCCAGAATTATGTAGTTCCATTGTGGATCGTTGCGGAGGTAGCGTGAAGTTTAATCATTCTGATGGGAATGTGAGTGACGTTGCTGTTAGTCATGCTGGGTACGGGATTCGTACGATCAGAGTGTTTGAGCTCCCTTTTGAAATTCCGCCCGAAGAACTTAATGTTGCCCTTCAGCCTTATGGCAGAATTATTTCCAATGTGGCAGAAAGGTGGTCTGAAGCTCATATGTTTCCTGTCTTGAACGGCGTAAGGCAAATTAAGATTGAATTACAGAAGCATGTCCCCTCTTATCTTAATATTTGTGGGTATCGTGCTTTGATTATCTATGAAGGGCAACCGCGGACTTGCGCTTTATGCAATTCCACGGAACACATTCGTGCAGAATGTTCACGGAGGCGTGTCCCGCAGTTACCGCGTGACGAGATGCCGAGTTCCGGCCCTGTTGTTGGTATGAAGTTGTCATACGCTGCCGCTGCTGACTTCCGCAGCCGAGGCGAGTCGGTGCCGCCTGTGCGCGGGGAGCCTGCTGCCTCGCGGGCGGTTGTCGATGATACTCCGGCTTCCAGCTCTAGATTTGCGAATGGTCTGCCGATCAGCTCCGCGCCCCTCGAATCTATGCCGACGCCAACTTTTTCCAACTCTCCCACTGTGGTTGCTCGTTCTTCCACGGACTCGGCCGAAGATCCCCAAATACCCGCAACGGAGGTTTCCTTGCGTCGTCAGGATTCCCACCAACGTGAGGATATTGCCACTAGCTTCCGAGGAGTGGACGCTCCAGGCATCCACTCTGCGGGAACTATGAACGAAGATAGCAATCTGGACATTGGTTTCACGTTGGCGCCCACAGAAGACACTTGCGTCAAGGAAACCACAACGAGCGATAGTGTAGAATTGGAGACTGGGTTGCTACCAGTGGGAGCCATGGAAAAAGATGCGCCTCCTTCTGCCGTTGTGGAATGCGATACGCGGACTTGTGTCCGAAAAAAGGAACAGGCGACGTCAGACGTATCATCCGGTACTTCTCCTGACAGGTCGCAAACTTCATCTCCTGCTAGATCGCCGAAGAGATCTTCGAAGAAAGGCAAGAAGAGGAGATTGGCACACAAAGCAGCAGAGAGTTTAGCTCCTGCATTGCGGGAAAAGTTAAAACATTTAAGAGGTAATGAACGACTACGAGAACAATGCCCAGTAGCACGAGTTAACGAGTGTACTGAAGCGGAGATGAGTCGTGCCGATGCAGATGATCTTCAACAACAACCTCGCGCACCGCTTGGCGTCGCAGGTTTGCATACCGGCACTACTATGGATTTAGACCGAACTGTCTCAGGAAAAGGACTTGATTGGGCCGATGCCCAAGAAGATCGCACCGACCACGGAATGGAGATGGACCTGACACATGCTAGTGGCATTTAATTTTTTTTTTTAATGTCTATTTTTCTTTCTGACAGACAGAATGGAATGATACAGACGTGACTCTGCATGGGGTATACTTCATTAGCCAATTTCTTTTACCTGCACCTATGCCAACGGAACTGACATATAATGTGACCACGATCAATATAAATCGGATTCGCAGTGAAACGAAAGTCGCTTCTTTAAAAGATTTCCTTTACCAGTCGGATACTGATATAGCCCTCCTACAGGAATTTAATGTCCACAACTTTTATGTCCCAGGTTTTCAAGAGATTTTAAATATTGCACCGGAAGCCACATGTGGGACTGCGATCCTTGTCAAAGATGGTATTGATGTGAAGGATATCTGTCTGTTAGAAAATCAGAGGGGCATCAGTTGTAAAATTTTTACTACTACTGTTTTAAATGTATATGTCCCCTCTGGTAACAACGTTAGAGATGATAGGGCTAATTTTTTTAAGAACGATATGGTCTATTTACTTAAGGGGAATCCGGCGGAAGCTTTAATCGGTGGTGACTTTAATTGTGTACTTCACAAAAAGGATCAGCGACCAAATTTTAACTTCTCCAGGGAACTGGCGGCTTTGGTGACAAACATGAAGTGGACAGACGTGTGGGAAAGCAAATACCCCACGTTAGTCAAATTTACGTACATCAGTAGTCGCTCGCAAAGCAGAATAGACAGAATATACGTCACAGCAAACCTGGAAAATAAAATCAGTAGTATCGAAGTAATTCCCACTACCTTTTCGGACCATCTCGCAGTGAAATGCAGCATTCGGTTTCAGAAACAAGGAACGTATTGGGGTCGCCCCTTATGGAAGCTGAATACCCATATGTTGTTCGAGGGTGCCCTATCAAGAACAGTAGCGGAGGTATGGCAGGCTGCTCTACGTATGCGCCATAAATACAGCTCTCGCCTTGCGTGGTGGACCTCATGTGCTAAAAAGAAATTGAGATCATCCCTAATAGCTTACGGGAGGGAGCGAGCGATGTGGTCTCGCAATACCGTTGAATTTTACTATACATGCTTAAGGGAACTATCAGCTCAGCAGATGACTGATGAGGTTTTCATTGAAATAAAGAAGATCAAGGCTCACCTCATAAGTCTCAAGCGACAACAGCTGGAGGGTTTAAAAATTAAATCTCGTGTCCCGACAACGGTGGAGGACGAAAACGCATCGCTGTACCACTTACTCGAACATGAAAGAAATAGAAGACGAGCGTTTATTGCTTGTCTTAGAGTGGGCGATAACCGGGTGCTGACGGAACACTCTGACATTTTAAATGCAGTTTATGGATTTTATCGTACGTTATATACTGATACCCGGTATAATCTAGACTGTGCGAACGATTTGCTACGAACTACAGGTATCGACAACGTTATCAATGACGAGGACAATGTGTCCCTTACCACTGCGATCACATGTGAGGAGGTGTTTGATATACTTAAATATTCGCCTACCCGTAAGTCCCCAGGGCCTGATGGCTTGCCTGTAGAGTTTTATTGTACATTTTGGCCTCTCATCGGTAATCAATTCACAGAAGTGATAAATGAAGTGTTGCAAGGTGTTACTGTTCCACGCGAGTTCAAAGAAAGCGTAACTGTGCTAATACCAAAGGGAAGGAACGCGACAGTTAAAGATCTCAATCAATTGAGACCAATATGTTTGATGAACTCGGATTATAAAATAATTGCACGTGTACTGAAGGAAAGACTGAGACCTCTAATGGAGAAGATCATAGGTGACCACCAAACCTGTCTCTCGGGGCGGAATATTTTTAAAACTGTTTGTGAATATAGGGATGTCTCTGCAATTTTTGCAACGTCATCCTCACCAGGAGGCCTTGCCTTTATCGACTTCTCAAAGGCTTTTGACAGGGTCAACCACTTATTTTTGTTCAGAACGTTGACCTATGTGGGTTTTAGTCAACATTTTGTGCAAGTTTTAATTAACATTGTTGAAGGCATCCAAACACAAGTGTCTGTAAATGGGCATTTCACTCCACCCATTGAAATTCGCAACGGCGTCCCGCAGGGAAGTCCTTTGTCAATGCTCCTGTATGTTGTTGCACTGGAGCCTTTACTAAGGAGACTCGATGTCGATCTTGAGGGCATCACGATATCTGGCGTTAACAACGTCACCAATGCATATGCTGATGACGTTGGGGTGGTTATTCGTAGTAACGAAGATTTAGAGAAATTAACTACGAATATTCAGATCTTTTGTGAAGCTACAGGCGCTAGGGTTAACGAGGTGAAGAGTTCGTTTTTAAATCTTAAAGGTCTTCAAGATGTCCGTTTGGAATGGGCACGCTCCGTCGATCGTCACACCGCTCTGGGTGTCACCTTTTACCGATGTCCGCTTCAGACCATGACCTACAATTGGAAGAAAGTACTGGATACAATCAGAGGAGCCACAATACTCAATCAGACCAGACATCTGATCATTAAACAACGAATCAGAATAATTAATTGGTCCATTTTATCAAAAGCTATATATATAGGTCAAATATTGCCAGTTTCGAAACCCATTGCCAAACGTATAATGAGTATCATTTGCCGATTTATATGGACAGGGAATATTTTTAGAGTAGCAGTCGGTACAGTTACGTTACCTTCCGCTGAAGGTGGCCTAGGTTTAACAGATATATGGCGGAAGACTACGGCGTTATATATAAAGAGGACCCTACAAATTATAGAAAAACATCCACATAGTATTACAGCCAGGCTGTATCGACTCCTACAGCCAGAAAATTTACGTCCACCCATAAATATAGGCGGAATTAATTATAAATTGAAATATATTCGCCAGTTCTTTTTAGAGATTAGCTACATGGACAGTATTGTCACGAATCCACAATCAAGGAATTGCAGGAAATTAATGGAACTCTTAACAACGAAAGAACATGTCAACAAAATGGAGTGCAGATATCCCGACAAAGACTGGAAAAGAATTTGGAAAAATATTAGTAATCGTGAACTGTCTTCCGACATTCAGGCAACCTGGTACCGAGTTGTTAATAACGTAGTTTCCACTAACGAAAAGTTGCACTCCATTGGTCTTAGTGACACGATTGTGTGCACCCGATGTGACGCAGTTGACACATTGATCCACCGCTTTTTCTGTGGCGGATACGCCGAAATATGGAGGGGACTCCAACGGCGGGTAGCCTTTATAACCAGAACTGTTAGTACTGAGATCAATGTTGAAAAATTACTCTTCCCCGATGGTGTTTTCTTCCCTGTCCAGAAAACCAATGCTGTGTTGTGGTTGTTTGGCAATTATGTACATTACGTTATATCTGAACACGGCAATGACCGTGTTTTAGAATACGAATTATACGAACGAGCAAAATATTATCAGATATGTACGCGCAGGGACCACAAAAAAACTTTTGGTAACATGTTACACATTCTGTTTCAGAGACAAGGGATTGGATAAACATCTTCATAGCCCTCGTCTATGAAAAATGTAGTCACAGGCCAAAGTAGGGGATCGCTGTTGAGGGTGAAGTACGGTGGGGACTTCGTGTGCCCCAGGGCCGCTACGGTAGCCGTGAAGGCCTCGGACAGAACCCCGAAACGGCACTGCGGCTTCACACTTACTGCTGGATGAACCCCATATCTCCAGCAACTACTTTCATCTATGATGATTTTCCAGGATTTCGGTAATATCGGAAGGTGGTTTCGTTGCACACAATGCAGTGGAAGCTTCTTGCACGTGTTCCTCAGTTACGATCTTTCTATTTTTGTTTAATATTTTTCAGTATGAAGCAAGGGTGACAATTTATTAATTCCCAAGAAGCCTTTATTTTTCAATTTTCAGTTCTACGGAGGAGAAGCCTCACATGGCGAAGAAGCCAAACATCATTTCATTTCCCTAACTGTCACAGTAAATTTGAAAAAAAAAAAATCAGTCGATATAGCATAGAAGCTCGCCGAAGAAGGCATAAAAGGAGAGCGAATGGATGGGCTGTGTGGGGAGAAGGGAGGCCTTCGAAAAAAAAAAAAAAAAAAAAATGGATATGGCGTCGGACTTCGGATCTGAAGATTACAGGTTCGAATGCTGTCACGCTCGTGTTTTTCCAGTTCTGAAAAAGAAACATACCGTTTTAATGTAGCAACTGAGCACTACGAAACCGTCTGAATGTTGCTGTTGACCAATTTTTGCTTGGAGATGCTCTTGAGCTTGAAACACACACAACAAGACCGGTGTTAACTAGCGAAATGGTCGGCAGAGTGCCGACACCGCGAGTTTTGACTGGCACTTACACATCTAAAACAACGTCGGAAAGTAACTCGTTCGGCTTTTGAGTCACATAAAGTATGTGTGTTAATTTTGACGCCACTAGCTCTGCATGTTGTCATGCAATTTCTTTACCTCTCAGAAATGATTATGACATAAAAGTGAAGTACGTGACGAGTGTGACTTTAGGAAAACATTAGGCAGCATGGAGAGATTCTGTATGGGACCACCCAACCCAAACGAGTACTGTGTGACGTGCTACCCGGCAAGTACTCGCCGAGGTAGCCGGCTAGCGCAGTTGTTAGAGCGTCAGACTCTTAATCCCAGGGTCGTGGGTTCGAGCCACACGCTGGGAGGAACGGAATTTTGTTCCGCTGCAGATGTAAATTACCGTTTTTCTTATTAACGAGATGTATTGGAAATAGCAACTTTAAACTTTGCCTATGTCTCTGTCGGTCACAAGGAAACTGTATTTGAAGGTGAAGGTGATTTTGTAGACATGTGTGAAAGACATGTTCTGAAATGCAAGTGTTGTTGTTTGGAGAGCACATCTGTTACGTGTCAGATGTGTAGCCAAACAGTAATGGGTCGTCATAGCTGCAAATATTAGCCGGTAATATGAAGTGTTGTCAGCTGAAGTCGGATGATGCAGACGACCGTAACAACGAAGTAGCAAGAGCACCGCTAGGCCGCGCCTCTTCAGCTCAGCGTTAGAGCAGTGTTTTAATAAACCAGGAGTCGTAAGTTCCATCCTAACAGGAGAAAGATGAATTTTGGAAATCAGTTGCGCGTCGTGGCCGTATAGCAAACAGTATCTGTGATGACGAACAATTAGCGACAGGCGTTTTTTTTAAGAATTACTCTCAGATGTGATTAAGGCGAATGGCGCAGATAAAGCATTTACCAAAGCGGTACAGCATAAGGTGGGACGAGGCAGTCTGAATTACATTTTATAGATGTATTTCTCACATATCTCAGAGCCTCTCGCGGTCGTCGTCGGCGGCGGCGCCGCCGCCGCTTCTGCAGAAGTAGCAAATGGCCAGCGTAGCAAATCCGGCGGGGGGACGCCCTGCCTTCGATTCCGAATGCACAAAGTTTGTGGTCTTGTTTCCCAGTCTATATGTGGTCGGTCTCGTAAGAGGTTGAATGTAACGAATGGGTGGGAAAGAGCAAGGGGCAGCGGCTGTGCAGAACGAAAACACAATTCCTCAGGGTGTGAGCGTTTCGAGATGAGTCGTATACAAGTTATAGATGGTCGTCAGTGACCGTGTCCTAATGGATCAGACGTCGGACTTCGGATCTGAAGATTACAGGTTCGAATGCTGTCACGCTCGTGTTTTTCCAGTTCTGAAAAAGAAACATACCGTTTTAATGTAGCAACGGAGCACTACGAAACCGTCTGAATGTTGCTGTTGACCATTTTTTGCTTGGAGATGCTCTTGAGCTTGAAACACACACAACAATGCCGGTGTTAACTAGCGAAATGGTCGGCAGAGTGCCGACACCGCGAGTTTTGACAGGCACTTACACATCTAAAACACCGTCGGAAAGTAACTCGTTCGGCTTTTGAGTCACATAAAGTATGTGTGTTAATTTTGACGCCACTAGCTCTGCATGTTGTCATGCAATTTCTTTACCTCTCAGAAATGATTATGACATAAAAGTGAAGTACGTGACGAGTGTGACGTTAGGAAAACATTAGGCAGCATGGAGAGATTCTGTATGGGACCACCCAACCCAAACGAGTACTGTGTGACGTGCTACCCGGCAGGTACTCGCCGAGGTAGCCGGCTAGCGCCGTCGGTAGAGCGTCAGTCTCTTAATCCAAGGGTCGTGGGTTCGAGCCACACGCTGGGAGGAACGGAATTTAGTTCCGCTGCAGATGTAAATTACCGTTTTTCTTATTAACGAGATGTATTGGAAATAGCAACTTTAAACTTTGCCTATGTCTCTGTCAGTCACAAGGAAACTGTATTTGAAGGTGAAGGTGATTTTGTAGACATGTGTGAAAGACATGTTCTGAACTGCAAGTGTTGTTGTTTGGAGAGCACATCTGTTACGTGTCAGATTTGTAGCCAAACAGTAATGGGTCGTCATAGCTGCAAATTTTAGCCGGTAATATGAAGTGTTGTCAGCTGAAGTCAGATGATGCAGACGACCGTAACAACGAAGTAGCAAGAGCACCGCTAGGCCGCGCCTCTTTAGCTCAGCGGTAGAGCAGTGTTCTAATAAACCAGGAGAAAGATGAATTTTGGAAATCAGTTGCGCGTCGTGGCCGTATAGCAAACAGTATCTGTGATGACGAACAATTAGCGACAGCCGTTTTTTTTTAAGAATTACTCTCGGATGTGATTAAGGCGAATGGCGCAGATAAAGCATTTGCCAAAGCGATACAGCATAATGTGGGACGAGGCAGTCTGAATTACATTTTATAGATGTATTTCTCACATATCTCAGAGCCTCTCGCGGTCGTCGTCGGCGGCGGCGCCGCCGCCGCTTCTGCGGAAGTAGCAAATGGCCAGCGTAGCAAATCCGGCGGGGGACGCCCTGCCTTCGATTCCGAATGCACAAAGTTTGTGGTCTTGTTTCCCAGTCTATATTTGGTCGGTCTCGTAAGAGGTTGAATGTAACGAATGGGTGGGAAAGAGCAAGGGGCAGCGGCTGTGCAGAACGAAAACACAATTCCTCAGGGTGTGAGCGTTTCGAGATGAGTCGTATACAAGTTATAGTTGGTCGTCAGTGACCGTGTCCTAATGGATCAGACGTCGGACTTCGGATCTGAAGATTACAGGTTCGAATGCTGTCACGCTCGGCTTTTGAGTCACATAAAGTATGTGTGTTAATTTTGACGCCACTAGCTCTGCATGTTGTCATGCCATTTCTTTACCTCTCAGAAATGATTATGACATAAAAGTGAAGTACGTGACGAGTGTGACGTTAGGAAAACATTAGGCAGCATGGAGAGATTCTGTATGGGACCACCCAACCCAAACGAGTACTGTGTGACGTGCTACCCGGCAGGTATTCGCCGAGGTAGCCGGCTAGCGCAGTCGGTAGAGCGTCAGACTCTTAACCCCAGGGTCGTGGGTTCAAGCCACACGCTGGGAGAAACGGAATTTTGTTCCGCTGCAGATGTAAATTACCGTTTTTCTGATTAACGAGATGTAATGGAAATAGCAACTTTAAACTTTGCCTATATCTCTGTCAGTCACAAGGAAACTGTATTTGAAGGTGAAGGTGATTTTGTAGACATGTGTGAAAGACATGTTCTGAAATGCAAGTGTTGTTGCTTGGAGAGCACATCTGTTACGTGTCAGATGTGTAGCCAAACAGTAATGGGTCGTCATAGCTGCAAATATTAGCTGGTAATATGAAGTTTTGTCAGCTGAAGTCTGATGATGCAGACGACCGTAAGAACGACGTACCCAAGAGTACCGCTAGGCCGCGCCTCTTTAGCTCAGCGTTAGGGCTGTGTTCTAATAAACCAGGAGTCGTAAGTTCCATCCTAACAGGAGAAAGATGAATTTTGGAAATCAGTTGCGCGTCGTGGCCGTATAGCAAACAGTATCTGTGATGACGAACAATTAGCGACAGGCGTTTTTTTAAGAATTACTCTCAGATGTGATTAAGGCGAATGGCGCAGATAAAGCATTTTGCAAAGCGGTACAGCATAAGGTGGGACGAGGCAGTCTGAATTACATTTTATAGATGTATTTCTCACATATCTCAGAGCCTCTCGTCGTCGTCGTCGTCGTCGTCGTCGTCGTCGCCGCCGCCGCTTCTGCAGAAGTAGCAAATGGCCATCGTAGCAAATCCGGCGAGGGATGCCCTGCCTTCGACTCCGAATGCACAAAGTGTGTGGTCTTGTTTCTCAGTCTATATTTGGTCGGTCTCGTAAGAGGTTGAATGTACCGAGTCTGTGGGAAAGAGCAAGCGGCAGCGGCTGTGTAGAACGAAAACACAAATCCTCAGGGGTGTGAGCGTTTCGAGATGAGTCGTATACATGTTATAGTTGGTCGTCAGTGACCGTGTGGCCTAATGGATAAGGCGTCGGTCTTTGGATCTGAAGATTACAGTTTCGAATGCTGTCACGCTCGTGTTTTTCCAGTTCTGAAAAAGAAACATACCCTTTTAATGTAGCAACTGTGCACTACGAAACCGTCTGAATGTTCTAATAAACCAGGAGTCGTAAGTTCCATCCTAACAGGAGAAAGATGAATTTTGGAAATCAGTTGCGCGTCGTGGCCGTATAGCAAACAGTATCTGTGATGACGAACAATTAGCGACAGGCGTTTTTTTAAGAATTACTCTCAGATGTGATTAAGGCGAATGGCGCAGATAAAGCATTTACCAAAGCGGTACAGCATAAGGTGGGACGAGGCAGTCTGAATTACATTTTATAGATGTATTTCTCACATATCTCAGAGCCTCTCGCGGTCGTCGTCGTCGTCGTCGTCGTCGTCGCCGCCGCCGCTTCTGCAGAAGTAGCAAATGGCCATCGTAGCAAATCCGGCGAGGGACGCCCTGCCTTCGATTACGAATACACAAAGTGTGTCGTCTTGTTTCTCAGTCTATATTTGGTCGGTCTCGTAAGAGGTTGAATGTACCGAGTGGGTGGGAAAGAGCAAGCGGCAGCGGCTGTGTAGAACGAAAACACATATCCTCAGGGGTGTGAGCGTTTCGAGATGAATCGTATACATGTTATAGTTGGTCGTCAGTGACCGTGTGGCCTAATGGATAAGGCGTCGGACTTTGGATCTGAAGATTACAGGTTCGAATGCTGTCACGCTCGCGTTTTTCCAGTTCTGAAAAAGAAACATACCCTTTTAATGTAGCAACTGAGCACTACGAAACCGTCTGAATGTTGCTGTTGACCATTTTTCGCTTGGAGATGCTCTTGAGCTTGAAACACACACAACAAGACCTGTGTTAACTAGCGAAATGGTCGGCAGAGTGCCGACACCGCGAGTTTTGACTGGCACTTACACATCTAAAACAACGTCGGAAAGTAACTCGTTCGGCTTTTGAGTCACATAAAGTATGTGTGTTAATTTTGACGCCACTAGCTCTGCATGTTGTCATGCAATTTCTTTACCTCTCAGAAATGATTATGACATAAAAGTGAAGTACGTGACGAGTGTGACGTTAGGAAAACAGTAGGCAGCATGGAGAGATTCTGTATGGGACCACCCAACCCAAACGAGTACTGTGTGACGTGCTACCCGGCAGGTATTCGCCGAGGTAGCCGGCTAGCGCAGTCGGTAGAGCGTCAGACTCTCAATCCCAGGGTCGTGGGTTCATGCCACACGCTGGGCGGAACGGAATTTTGTTCCGCTGCAGACGTAAATCACCGTTTTTCTGATTATAGATATGTAATGGAAATAGCAACTTTAAACTTTGCCTACGTTTCTGTCAGTCGCAAAGAAACTGTATTTGAAGGTGAAGGTGATTTTGTAGACATGTGTGAAAGACATGTTCTGAAATGCAAGTGTTGTTGTTTGGAGAGCACATCGGTTACGTGTCAGATGTGTAGCCAAGCAGTAATGGTTCGCCATAGCTGCAAATATTAGCCGGTAATATGAAGTGTTGTCAGCTAAAGTCTGATGATGCAGACGACCGTAAGGACGAAGTACCCAAGAGTACCGCTAGGCCGCGCCTCTTTAGCTCAGTGGTAGAGCACTGGTGTAATAAACCAGGGGTCGTAAGTTCCATCCTCACTGGAGAAAGATGAATTTTGGAAATCAGTTGCGCGTCGTGGCCGTATAGCAAACAGTATCTGTGATAACGAACAATTAGCGACAGGCGTTTTTTTAAGAATTACTCTCAGGTGTGATTAAGGCGAATGGCGCAGATAAAGCATTTGACAAAGCGGTACAGCATAAGGTGGGCCGAGGCAGTCTGAATTACATTTTATAGATGTATTTCTCTCATATCTCAGAGTCTCTCGCGGTGGTGGTGGTGGTCGTCGTCGTCGTCGTCGTCGCCGCCGCCTAGCTTCTGCAGAAGTAGCAAATGGCCATCGTAGCAAATGCGGCGAGGGACGCACTGCCTTCGATTCCGAATGCACAAAGTGTGCGGTCTTGTTTCTCAGTCTATATTTGGTCGGTCTCGTAAGAGGTTGAATGTAACGAATGGGTGGGAAAGAGCAAGGGGCAGCGGCTGTGTAGCACGAAAACACAAATCAACAGGGGTGTGAGCATTTCGAGATGAGTCGTATAGATGTTATAGTAGGTTGTGAGTGACTGTGTGGCCTAGTGGATAAGGCGTCGGACTTCGGATCTGAAGATTACAGCTTCGAATGCAGTCACGCTCGTGTTTTTCCAGTTCTGAAAAAGAAACATACCGTTTTAATGTAGCAATTGAGCAGTACGAAACCGTCTGAATGTTGCTGTTGACCATTTTTTGCTTGGAGTTGCTCTTGAGCTTGAAACACACACAACAAGACCGGTGTTAACTAGCGAAGTGGTCGGCAGGGTGCCGTCACCGCGAGTTTTGACTGGCACTTGCACATCTAAAACAACGTCGGAAGGTAAATCGTTCGGCTTTTGAGTCACATTAAGTATGTGTGTTAATTTCGACGCCACTAGCTCTGCATGTTGTCATGCAATTCCTTTACCTCTCAGAAATGATTATGAAATAAGAGTGAAGTACGTGACGAGTGTGACGTTAGGAAAAGATTAGGCAGCATGGAGAGCTTCTGTATGGGACCACCCAACCCAAACGAGTACTGTGTGACTTGCTACCCGGCAGGTATTAACCGAGGCAGCCGGCTAGCAAAGTCGGCAGAGCGTGAGACTCTTAATCCCAGGGTTGTGGGTTCGAGCCACACGCAGGGCGGAACGGAAATTTGTTCCACTTCAGATGTAAATTACCGTTTTTCTGATTAACGTGATATAACATAAATAGCAACTTTAACCTTTGCCTACGTCTCTGTCAGTCGCAAGGAAACTGTATTTGAAGGTGAAGGTGATTTTGTAGACATGTGTGAAAGACATGTTCTCAAATGCAAGTGTTGTTGTTTGGAGAGCACATCGGTTACGTGTCAGATGTGTAGCCAAGCAGTAATGGGTCGCCATACCTGCAAATATTAGCCGGTAATATGGAGTGTTGTCAGCTGAAGTCTGATGATGCAGACGACCGTAAGGACGAAGTACCCAAGAGTAGCGCTAGGCCGCGCCTCTTTATCTCAGTGGTAGAGCACTGCTCTAATAAACCAGGCGTCGTAAGTTCCATCCTCACAGGAGAAAGTTGAATTCAAGTCTGCCTGCAGCGGCCGTGGCGTGCGGTTGTCTGTGCTCAGCGCTGTGGCTGGCTTGTTTACTTCTACGGGGTAAGTCGCTCGCTAGCAGCGGTTATTCTTGCGTGTGAGGAATGATGTTGATGAATCAGTGATGACACAAGCTATGAGGATAGATACTTTGAAGTTAACTTTCGATAATTCATTTGCTCGACCAACCTCTTTCGAAATCGAGGATTTCCTCGAAGACGTGTTGAAAATTATAATCGATAAGATTATTGGTATACATTATTCGATGTTGTCTAGCATAGTTTATATCAAGATGAGAGATGCCGATTTTTGTGACAAAATAGTTGACTCCTTCGAGTTCCGGTTTGAAGTTTTGCATAGTGATGGCAATGTGGGTGTAGTTACTGTTTCCCACGCAGGGCTTGGACTTCGAACAATTCGCATTTTTGAACTACCCTTTAAGGTACCAGCCGATCAGATAAATGTTGCGATATCGCCATATGGCAAAGTTTTGAGTAACTTTGCTGAACGTTGGTCTCCGGCTCATAAATATCCGGTGTTGAATGGCGTCAGGCAGCTTAAAGTAGACTTACAACGACACATTCCGTCGTACGTAACGGTTTGTGGGTACCGTGCAGTCGTAATGTATGATGGCCAACCTAGGACATGTGCTAGATGTAACTCGACGGGACATGTGCGTGCGAAATGTTTACAGCGTCGTGTAATTCAACTTCCAACCGGAGAGAGTGTTCGCCCTCCCGCAATGTCAACATTACCGACATCGTACGTGTCGGTTGCTCGCGGTGAGCCGGCAATACAACCGATTCGTGATCCACCTGCCGGACCCAGTCTCGCAGTTAATGTAGCATCACCGGACACTCCAGTCACGTCCGGGATGGCTGTTTCTGAAATCCATGACACTAACAGGACCAGTGATATGGTGGTAGAACAACCCATACAGGGTGCTGAGTTAACGGAGGTGTCCCTGGCTCCTGCTACCATGTCCGAACAAGTGACTGAAACGATGCCGAAATCTGACGCAGTAATACGCGGTAATAGATCTCCAAAGAAAAATAAAAAACGGAGGATGGCTCATCAAGATACGGAAGATACAGCACCGAGCTTGCGGGGAAAGGCAAAATTAATCGGCCAGAATTTAAAAGAAGGACCAGCTGACGCTGTCGCCTCGACTTCGCGCTCACGTAACACACCACGATCTGACAACACCGTGTCGGAGCCGCCCGCGACGTCCGACAGCAGACAAGACGAGATGCCGATTCAGCACACTGAGCCCCACCGTTTCCTGAACCAGTAGGCACCCTTTCCTCTCCTAATTGGGCAGACGAGTGTTAAACGAATGAAGATAATGTAGAGAAGCAGGAGGATTCAACACCCGCGACTGGCTCCTTGCCCCCTCTCTCAGCGGTTGATGGAAGCAAAGTCCACGTGGCCATGGCTACTCAAACGACCGAAACTGTCAGCGCCTCCAATTGACAGCTAGCTGACGTATCCTAACGTCTACTCCTTTCGTACGGAACATCAATGACCACCTTGCAGGCCTACAAGATCCTGACTCTCAATATCAATAAGATACGTAGCGATTTGAATCTGAAAAATTTACAAGACTTGTTATACGCAGCTGACATAGATATAGCAGTGCTTCAGGAAGTAAGTGATATCGAGTTAGACCACATAGCCGGGTATAACGCGTTCATAAACCCTGGCAACGGTTTCGAACTTGGAACAGCATTACTCTTAAAAGAAGGGATCATTGCCAATTGTGAGGCAAAACTTGTGACCGGCAGAGGGATAGCAGTAACTGTCAATAACATCAGACTGATTAATATTTACGCACCTTCTGGGTCCAGTAATAGGCAACGCCGTGCAGAATTTTTCCGCCACGAGATCCTTCCCCTCTTCGGGACCAACTACACTGATGTCATTTTTGGCGGAGATTTAAATTGTGTGCTTAGTCAAATAGAACAAACTCCGCACTTTAATCGGTGTGTTGAATTAGAACAGATCATTCAAGAACTCCCCTTAACTGACACCTGGACGTCCACGCACGGAATGGCAGTGGGTTTTACACATTTTACCAGTCATTCGGCAAGTAGGTTAGATAGAATTTACATATCGTGTAATTTAAAGCAACACCTGCTACAGACCAAAATATGGCCTACTGTATTTTCCGACCATGCTGCCTATATCTGTACCGTCAACATGAAACAACAGGAAACCTACCGGAGTCGAGGGTTATGGAAGTTCAAAATTGCACATTTGCAAGATACTGCATGTCGAGAAGCCTTCCTGTCCACTTGGACGGTATGTGAACGTAAATTCAATTCCTACAACTCCGCGATCGAGTGGTGGCTCCAATGCGCCAAACCTCAACTTAGGAAAACTTTAGTGATTTACTCCCGTCAGAAAAATCAGTGGCACAAACGGACGATGGAATTTTACTTTCAGTGTCTTCGGGAGTTACATAAATTTGACGCGACCGACATCGGCAATTTTGCACAGATCAAAAGAATTCAGGCAAAAATTTTAACGCTGCAACGGAAACAGTTGGAAGGTTTTCAAGTTCGGGCGCGAGTTCCTACGACGGTGCAAGAAGAAGAGGCTGCTATGTATCAATTGTTACGTGAAAGTCGACGAGGCCGTCGGAAAATCCTTACACAGATCCGAACCAGCACCGGTGCCATAGTTACTAAACAAAGTGCAATCTTGAGTGCGATTGAAGAGTACTATCGAGAACCTGATGTCCAATAAAATAACAGATGATACCGTGTTTGCGGATTTTACGACAAATTTATCACGGAGACTCGGCCCCACAGAGGCAAATGAGCTTATTACAGAGGTGACAGAAGATGAATTAACAGACATTATCCTACGGAGTCCGAAAAATAAATCTCCAGGTTCGGACTGTCTACCTGCAGAAGTATATCAAACCTCCTGGCCGCAGATGAAATCGAAACTACTTGCAATTTGTAACGATCTCATGAACCCATGTAACGTTATTCCGCAGGAATTTCGACAGGGAATTGTTGTTTTACTGCCCAAGACCCCTTGCAGTGACAACCCAACAAACTTGAGACCTCTCACGTTGTTAAATAGTGATTATAAACTATTCGCCCGTGTCCTCAGCCAACGGCTCAAAAATGTATGTCCACAATCACAGGACAGTATCAAACGAGTGTTGGTAGAAATAGATCTATTTACCACACGCTCACGGATTACAGAGATGTGATAGCCGTAGCGGAGGCCTGCAAATTAAAATGCGCCCTCTTAATGATAGACTTTGAAAAAGCATTCGACAGAGTGAGCCACCGATTCCATTTCCACGACATGCGAGAATTGGGATTTCCGCACCAGTTCACGCAAGTAATCGACAATATGATCCGTAATAGTACTTCGCGAATCCAAATTAATGGTCGCCTCAGTGGTGCGATTGATATCGCGTGTTCGGTGAGGCAAGGCTGTCCGATGTCGATGGCTCTTTTTGCCATCGCCATAGAACCTCTGCTTGCTACGCTAACTGAACGTTTGCAGGGATTGGAAATCAATAGACAGAAGATTGTGTGCCGTGCGTACGCAGATGATGTCGGCTTTCTTGTCGTGAACGCGCAAGAAGTGAGGTCCTCACTTGAAATACTTCAACGATATGCGGCGGCATCAGGGGCGAAGGTGAACTGGCAAAAATCTGGAATCATGAATGTCGGACGGGGAATACATTTCCCCAACCATACCCGATTACGGGAACTTACCAGTATAAAGTGCTTAGGTCTTGAGTTTCGCCGGAAGATACAGAATACCATTGCTGTAAATTATAGGGATTTACTTCACAAGGTAAGGGCATGTGTACAACAGCATAGTATGAGGCAACTAAATGCTCTCCAAAAAGTTGAACTGGTCAACACCTATATCGTCTCGAAGATCAACTATGTAGCCAAAGTGTTGCCTCTTCCCAGTGGCATTGCGAATAGAATGCTGTCCGCTCTTGGCCATTTCGTGACCAGAGGCAATATCTTCAAAGTTAAATTTGTTACGTTGACGCTCCCTACTCGGAAGGGCGGATTAAACCTCACTGATGTTTATAAGAAGGCACAGGCGCTCTATCTAAGCAGTATGTATAAGCTGTGGACAAAATCTCCACATTGCCTCACTGCTTACCTGCTCAACGAAATATCACCGGCGGACCTCAACCCCCCGATTGATGTACATCATATTCCACACGACCTTTACCATTTAAAATACTTCCTTTTGGAATATAGTTATGCTCGACAAAGAATTCCGGAGAAGGAAATAACGGTGGTGAAGCAATTGTATAAGACTTTGATCGAGTTCACATCCCGGAATAACATCGAAGAGAAATATCCAGCTCACAATTGGCGGGTCATTTGGGATAATATTCATTCACGACATTTACCGTCTCACGTGCGAGTGTCTTGGTATCTAACGGTGAACCGTAAAATAGCAACCAATGCCAGGCTCCATTCCATTCATCTGGCCGATTCACCCTTATGCAACATATGCCGGGTACAAGATAGCGAGGAACACAGACTTGTCTGCGAAACAGTGCGAGATGTTTGGACGGTCATAAGACAGTTGTTGGCAAGCATCACTAGAACATGCCCTGCCACCATAACGCCAGCCGACTTCCTCACTCCGGAGGTGGTGCCTTACTCGCAGACCAAACGAAATTCAGTAAACTGGCTTAAAGGCCACACAGTTTACTATTTTTTCAATGTGAACGAAACGAGTAAAGAAGACTTTCTTCTGTATTTACTGATACAGCACCACCGACTGCAGAAGACTAAAAGCTATAAAGCTAATTTTGCAAACTTTTTAAGCCACACAATCATTTCACAGCCAATATAGGATGGAGTGCATACAGCCATTTTTCGACATGTTGGATTCTACTCTCCTATCGGCCACCCAGAGTGAAGACAAAAGACGTTAGTGCGGGGACGACTTTACTAGTGTGTCATCTTGATAATTCGTCGGATTCAGAAAATAACAGCTCGTTTGATGTAGCGCGTTACGTCTCATTGGCGGATGCCTTTCACAGAACTGCATTTCCTAGTTTTTTTTATTATAACAGAAGATACGATAGAGAGAACAACGGTAGAAGAATTTTAATTTATTTTGTTCATCAATTATTAACATTGATTGAGGAGCGAGGTGCAATCATGCGGTGCAAAATGCACGGATTTCCCTATTCTCCTGCATAAAAATGAAATGGACATAATTAATTTAAACTGCGTTTGGAAGCACCATTTCGTCTTCGGATTATTTTCTGTTTTTCTGTTACCGGCGGCGCAGTCAAGCCGCAGTTTTTTCTTCATTTCGCAGAAGAGGTAGGGTGACATGGTGACAGTTACGGTGGGAGACATTGTGGCCAGGCCTCGGATTGCACGACCCCTGCCCACTTTGCCTCTCCCTGATTGTTTACCGCATTTTACAAATCAGAAGAAAAAAATGGATCAGAAAAAAAATAAAAAAAATAAAAAAAAAGGCTACGATACCTGGCTCTCACCCAAAAAACAAAGAAAAGAAAAAGAAAGTGGTAGAGCACTGGTCTAGTAAACCAAGGGTCGTGAGTTCCATCCTCAAAGGAGGAAGTCGAATTTTGGAAATCAGTTGCGCGTCGTGGCCGTATAGCAAACAGTATATGTGATGCAGAACAATTAGCGACACGCGTTTTTTTAAGAATTACTCTCAGATGTGATTAAGGCGAATGGCGCAGATAAAGCATTTGCCAAAGCGGTACAGCATAAGGTGGGACGAGGCAGTCTGAATTACATTTTATAGATGTATTTCTCACATATCTCAGAGCCTCTCGCGGTCGTCGTCGTCGTCGCCGTCGCCGCCGCCGCCGCTTCTGCAGAAGTAGCAAATAGCCATCGTAGCAAATGCAGCGAGGGACGCCCTGCCTTCGATTCCGAATGCGCAAAGTGTGTGGTCTTGTTTCTCAGTCTATATTTGGTCGGTCTCGTAAGAGGTTGAATGTAACGAATGGGTGGGAAAGAGCAAGGGGCAGCGGCTGTGTAGAACAAAAACACAAATCCTCAGGGGTGTGAGCGTTTCGAGATGAGTCGTATACATGTCATAGTTGGTCGTCAGTGACCGTGTGGCCTAATGGATAAGGCGTCGGACTTTGCATCTGAAGATTACAGGTTCGAATGCTGTCACGCTCGTGTTTTTCCAGTTCTGAAAAAGAAGCATACCGTTTTAATGTAGCAATTGAGCAGTACGAAACCGTCTCAATGTTGCTGTTGACCATTTATTGCTTGGAGATGCTCTTGAGCTTGAATAACACACACAACAAGACTGGTGTTAACTAGCGAAATGGTCGGCAGAGTGCCGACACCGCGAGTTTTGACTGGCACTTGCACATCTAAAACACCGTCGGAAAGTAACTCGTTCGGCTTTTGAGTCACATAAAGTATGTGTGTTAATTTTGACGCCACTAGCTCTGCATGTTGTCATGCAATTTCTTTACCTCTCAGAAATGATTATGACATAAAAGTGAAGTACGTGACGAGTGTGACGTCAGGAAAACATTAGGCAGCATGGAGAGATTCTGTATGGGACCACCCAACCCAAACGAGTACTGTGTGACGTGCTACCCGGCAGGTATTGACCGAGGTAGCCGGCTAGCTCAGTCGGTAGAGCGTCAGACTCTTAATCCCAGGGTCTTGGGTTCGAGCCACACACTGGGCGGAACGGAATTTTTTTCCGCTGCAGATGTAAATTACCGTTTTTCTGATTAACGAGATGTAATGGAAATAGCAACTTTAAACTTTGACTACGTCTCTGTCAGTCGCAAGGAAACTGTATTTGAAGTTGAAGGTGATTTTGTAGACATGTGTGAAAGACAAATTCTGAAATGCAAGTGTTGTTGTTTGGAGAGCACATCGGTTACGTGTCAGATGTGTAGCCAAGCAGTAATGGGTCGCCATAGCTGCAAATATTTGCCGGTAATATGAAGTGTTGTCAGCTGACGTCTGATGATGCAGACGACCGTAAGGACGAAGTACCCAAGAGTGCCGCTAGGCCGCGCCTCTTTAGCTCTGTGGTAGAGCACTGCTCTAATAAACCAGCGGACGTAAGTTCCATTCTCACAGGAGAAAGATGTATTTTGAAAATCAGTTGCGCGTCGTGGCCGTATAGCAAACAGTATCTGTGATGACGAACAATTAGCGGCAGGCGTTTTTTTAAGAATTACTCTCAGATGTGATTAAGGCGAATGGCGCAGATAAAGCATTTGCCAAAGCGGTACAGCATAAGGTGGGACGAGGCAGTCTGAATTATATTTTACAAAAGTATTTCTCACATATCTCAGAGCCTCTCGCGGTCGTCGTCGTCGTCGTCGCCACTTCTGCAGAAGTAGCAAATGGCCATCGTAGCAAATGCAGCGAGGGACGCCCTGCATTCGATTCCGAATGCACAAAGTGTGTGGTCTTGTTTCTCAGTCTATATTTGGTCGGTCTCGTAAGAGGTTGAATGTAACGAATGGGTGGGAAAGAGCAAGGGGCAGCGGCTGTGTAGAACGAAAACACAAATCCTCAGGGATGTGAGCGTTATGAGATGAGTCGTATAAATGTCATAGTTGGTCGTCAGCGACCGTGTGGCCTAATGGATAAGGCGTCGGACTTCGGATCTGAAGATTACATGTTCGAATGCTGTCACGCTCCTGTTTTTCCAGTTCTGAAAAAGTTACATACCGTTTTAATGTAGCAATTGAGCAGTACGAAACCGTCTCAATGTTGCTGTTGACCATTTATTGCTTGGAGATGCTCTTGAGCTTGAATAACACACACAACAAGACCGGTGTTAAGTAGCGAAATGGTCGGCAGAGTGCCGACACCGCGAGTTTTGACTGGCACTTGCACATCTAAAACACCGTCGGAAAGTAACTCGTTCGGCTTTTGAGTCACATAAATTATGTTTGTTAATTTTGACGCCACTAGCTCTGCATGTTGTCATGCAATTTCTTTTCCTCTCTGAAATGATTATGACATAAAAGTGAGGTACGTGACGAGTGTGACGTCAGGAAAACATTAGGCAGCATGGAGAGATTCTGTATGGGACCACCCAACCCAAACGAGTACTGTGTGACGTGCTTCCCGTCAGGTATTGACCGAGGTAGCCGGCTAGCTCAGTCGGTGCCGGCCGTGGTGGTCTCGCGGTTCTAGGCGCGCAGTGCGGAACCGTGCGACGGCTACGGTCGCAGGTTCGAATCCTGCCTCGGGCATGGATGTGTGTGATGTCTTTAGAAAACCGTCAGTCGAGGCGCGGCCGTCGTGCAGGTCGGACGTGCCTGGAGCGTTGTTTACGTGCTCAGCTGCGGCTTGCGGTGCGGCACGTGGTGAGTCGAGGGCCGTTGCGGCGCGCAAACATCTTGTTTGTAACGAATAGAACCTAACATGGATCACCCAGAGCGGAAAGATACTTTGAAGTTTATGTTTGATGGAAGTTTTTCTCGACCGAAATATTACGAAGTCGAACGATTTCTCGATGAAGACGTAAAATTGCCTCCCACCGATATCATTGGTATCCATTTGTCTATTGTCAGTAGCACAGTTTATATCAAATTGCGTGACCCAGAATTGTGCGACAAAATCATCGATTCATGTGGCGGTACCTATAAATTTCGACACAGTGACGGGAATGTTGGTGAGGTGACTGTTGTCCACGCTGGTCTTGGTATTCGTACCGTCAGGATTTTCGAGTTGCCTTTTGAAATCTCGGCTGAACAAATTAATGCTTCTATTAAGTCCTATGGCAAAATTATCAGTAACATTGCCGAAAAGTTGGCCCCGTTCCATAAGTACCCTGTTTTGAACGGTGTGCGGCAAATTAAGATCGAATTGCAACGGCATATTCCGTCCTACCTAACGATTTGTGGATATAGGGCGATAATCATATATGAGGGACAGCCTCGTACATGTTCAGGCTGTAATTCCACGGGACACGTCCGGGCACAGTGCATCCAACGACGTGTAACGCAGCTGCCAGCGGGTGAACTGGGCCCTCCCCCGCAACCGACAATATTACCGACTACTTATGTAGCGGCGGTCCGTGCAAATACACCCACTGCGTCGGCTGCGGAAGTCGGACTTAGTGTGGCCGATGTTACGAATGACGGAGATGTACCTATGGAAATCTCTACCGCTCAGGAAGCCTTGCCGGTCGCTGGCTTGCTAGCCGCGGTGCCCCGTGACGCCTCACGTGAGGAAGCCAGGGTTGACGTTGTGGAGGCGGCCACTACCGCCACTGACAGCCAGCAAGAGACAGAGACTCTTCCTCTTCCTTTAAAGAATGCGGAAGCCTCTGTCAGTGGGTCCTCCCCGAAAAAGCACAAGAAACGTCGGATCGCTCGTCCGGCGGCAGCTCAATCGGCACCTCCCTTGCGTGAAAAGGCCAAACACGCGGGCCGCATGATCTGCGATGACACTTCGGGGACCGAAGATTGTCTTCCGTCGTTGGCCTCACCCATGAATATTGACGATGATGTATCCAACCTTGACACGGGGAGGGCACATATTAGTGCACCACCGCGGACGGCCCAAGTTGCAGATTTGCAGGGTGACGGCCCGCAATGCGGTTCCGGAACTGCTGCAGCAGGCGCGACGACGGCTGTGTCTGTCGATAATTGGGAGGATGATATTGAAGATATGACTGGCAATCCCAAGCGTGAAGAACCGATGGCAACTGGTGATACGCTGCTTACGTCTCGGCGCAATGCAGCGTCCACGGACGGCGACGTCTAGACTTATACGACCTCCGAAGCGGACGACTGTTGAAGGGATAAAAATCGTACCTGTTTTCATCTGCAGATGACCACTCATCCCACATCGCTCCGTTCACGACAATCCTATAAGATTTCTACCATAAATGTTAACCGCATTATCTCTCAAGCAAAAATCCACAGCCTTCGACATTATTTACGGGCCGCTGATATAGATATTCTGTTCGTACAGGAAGCACTGACTCCACTCCTAGCCGACGTCCCCGGTTATGACGCCATTGTCAATATAGGGACGGAGGCAGGTACGATCATTCTGTATCGGGAAGGCATTGAATGTTCTTGTTTGTCCATGTTACCTACCGGACGAGGCATTGCCGCACAGATCCTTGATGTACTCCTTCTTAATGTGTACGCCCCTTCCGGTTCCAACGCGCGAGCGGCGAGGAGGGAGTTTTACACGGGTGAGATAGCGAATCTAATCACCGACTTGCGTCTGCGTATTATTATGGGTGGTGACTTTAACTGCGTATTGCGCCGCACCGATCAAACGCCGAACTTTAACTTCAGCCAGGAACTGCTAACACTGGTTACAGAATTGCAGTCAGTCGACACGTGGGCGACCTTACACCCAGATGAAGTTGCCTTTACTCACTTTACGCAGACATCTTCCAGCAGGTTAGATCGCATATATGTGCAACGCGGTCTTTTAGACGACGTGGGAACTTGCGAATATTGGCCCGTTAATTTCAGTGACCATATCGCTTACCACATCGTCTTTAATCACACACCGCAGAAAGTTTATAGAGGCTTCGGACGATGGCAACTCAACTGTCGCCTCTTACAAGACGCCACTTTAGAGCGTGAGATCCGGTCAGTTTGGCACTCCGTAACATCAAGCAGGCCCACGTATTCCACGTGGATTGATTGGTGGACGCTTCATGCAAAGGGGAAACTCATTACTTGCATCAAGCACCACGCCCGGATTCGTGCTCGCGGTGAGAAGGAAATCACTGAATTCTATTTCTGTGCCCTGCGAGAATTGTACCGGGATTATCATCAGGTGCCTAATAACATCACGCACGTACGCAGACTCCAAGCCAAGATTACATCCTTGACGGGCTGCACCGCCGTCGGCCACCAGATTCAAGCACGTGACTCCACAAACTTGACGCAACAGCAGACGTCAGTCCATCATATCGTCCAACAGTTACGTGCAGCGCGTAGGAAACTTATTCATAAGTTGCAGGATGCAGACGGTGCTTGTTATACCCTACAGCGAGACATCAAAAACCATGTTACCAACCACTTTGCTGCACTTTACACCTGTGCTGGTGTACCACATGAGAAAGTGCGGGAATGGTATCATTATGGACCCCCGCCGTACCGCTTTACCGACGACCTCAATCGGGACCTGCTTGCTCCCTTTACCAAAGAAGAACTGAAGGATGCCCTGCTTGCTGCGCCACGAAATAAATCTCCGGGCACGGACGGGCTCTCTGTCGAGTTTTACGTCAAATATTGGCCTATATTAGGGGACGAACTCACAGAGATGTACAATGAAGTACTACGTGGGATTGCTGTACCCCCAGCCTTCACAGAGGGGTTAACTGTTTTAATACCTAAGACGCCGACGCCGACCACCACCAAAGATCTGCGGTCCATTACTCTGCTCAATGCCGACTTTAAGCTTCTGACGCGCGCCCTCAATGCCCGATTACGGCAGCTGTTACCCTATCTTCTGGGACCATACCAAATGAGTGCGATCCGTGGTCGGTCGCTGTCCACCATTTTGGCGCTATATCGGGATCTCGTCTCGCTCACCTGGGCCACCCGCACTCCTATGGCCATAGCATTTCTTGACTTCGATAAGGCTTACGATCGAGCTGACTATCACTATCTCAGCGGCGTGATGGGATCAATGGGCTTCAGTCTTAATTTTATCCACCTCATCAACAACTGTATCAGTGGTACCCGTACACGCTTCCTGATCAATAATACATTGACGGAGTACGTCCAGCTCTCACGGGGTATCAAGCAAGGCTGTCCTCTTTCAACGACGCTCTATGCGATCCTCATGGAACCCTTGTTGCGCCATCTACATCATAGCCTCCCTGGATTCCAGTTTTATGGTATCAAGTCTGTGGTCCAAGCTTACGCAGACGATGTCAGCGTGCTTCTTAACGACGTTCGCGATGTCACCGCAGCGAAACGCATTCTTGAGGAATTCCAAAGAGATAGTGGTGCCATGTTAAACGTCAATAAATCCGCCGCCTTAACGCTTGGTCAAGAACGATCTATCACAGGCGACGCTTGGCTGCCCTGTGTACAGACTAGAAAACACCTTGGTCTCTACGTTACGGCCCGGCCTCTGGACATGTCTCACAAAAATTGGATACCCAAAATTCAGGCGATAAAAGCACTCCTGCGCGACAAGAACATGCGACACCTCGATCGTCTGCAGCGAGCCTTTTTCGTCAACTCTTATGCCCTCTCCAAATTACAATTTGTTGCCGCCGTCCTACCTATGCCACCCACAGTAGCAAGATCACTCCTAGCGGCGGCCGCCTGGTACGTCTGGAAGCTCAATATTTTTAAGGTTTCCTTCACCACGACAGCACTGCCATGCGATATGGGAGGCCTTGGCTTGAAAAACCCCGGCATTCATGCCCTAGCCCTGTATCTGAAACGCTCATGGCAGATACTCACCGCCAGCGAGGACACCGTCACGAAGCGGCTCTATCAACTGTCCCGCCCCCGCAACTTATCTCCGCCTGTGGACATTGGCCACGTCGACCCGCACTTTCAGCATATAGCACTGTATTACCTTGAAAGTAGCTATCTCGACGACGAGCTTTTCAAGAAGCCGACGGTAAAACTGTACCACCACTTACTTCGGCCGTCACTGCCTGGCCCCTTGGAAAAGAAGTATCCGGCTTGCAATTGGTCCCTCGTTTGGGCTAACATCCATAATCCAACGCTTCCGACAGATGTCCGCTCCAAATGGTATGACGTGGTCGCTGAAACTATTCCGACGAAAGAAAAGCGGCACAGGATTAATCTTGCACCCAGTCCCTACTGCGACTTGTGCCACATGGTTGAGACTATTACACATCTGTTTGTCTGCAAGGATCAAGTGCACATCTGGAATTGGACGCGCAAAAAACTCGCTGTGCTCAACCGGACTGCGCCTCATGCGATTCAGATCCACGACATTCTGCGCCCGGACTACCGACTCTTCCCTACAGCCAAACATAACAGCTACCTATGGCTCATGGGACATTTTATCCACTTTATTCTGTCCGGCAGTGCGCCTAATAATGTCTTAGATTTTCAAGTATATCTCTCACACCGACACTGGCGCACAACCAACAAATAATGGCACCGGTATCAGTCAACATTTCAAAATTTTCTTCACATCGTCCTTGAGATGAAGTAGGACGTGGATAACATGAATATCTGTTATAACAATTCGTTTTTCCTGTACTATAGTCAAGGTTATACTCACTGCAAAGACTTCCATTTGTCTCATTGTGATTCTGAATAAAGCAACGTATGAGATCAAGAATATGTCCTTCCCAGGAGCAGTTATTTCTACGACATATTAAATTTGGTGTATTTTGAATGAAACAAAAGCGCAAAACAGACAGCAGAAACGAGCAAAGAAGATGGATAGAAGACAAACGAATATACAAATTACAATGAACAAAAAAATGCAAATTTAAAAAAAAGCAAAAAAAAGAAAAAAAGTGGTAGAGCGCTGGTCTGATAAACCAGGGGTTGTAAGTTCCATCCTCACAGGAGATAAAAAAAAAAAAAATTCGGTAGAGCGTCAGACCCTCAACCCAGGATCGTGGGTTCGAGCCACACGCTGGGCGGAACGGAATTTTGTTCCGCTGCAGATGTAAATTACCCCTTTTCAGATTAACGAGATGTAATGGAAATAGCAACTTTAAACTTTGCCTACGTCTCTGTCAGTCGCAAGGAAACTGTATCTGAAGGTGAAGGTGATTTTGTAGACATGTGTGAAAGACATGTTCTGAAATGCAAGTGTTGTTGTTTGGAGAGCACATCGGTTACGTTTCAGATGTGTAGCCAAGCAGTAATGGGTCGCCATAGCTGCAAATATTAGCCGGTAATATGAAGTGTTGTCAGCTGAAGTCTGATGATGCAGACGACAGTAAGGACGAAGTACCCAAGAGTACCGCTAGGCCGCGCCTCTTTAGCTCAGTGGTAGAGCACTGCTATATTAAACCAGCTGTCGTAACTTCCATCCTCAAAGGAGAAAGATGAAATTTGAAAATCAGTTGCGCGTCGTGGCCGTATAGCAGACAGCATCTGTGATGACGAACAATTAGCGGCAGGCGTTTTTTTAAGAATTACTCTCAGATGTGATTAAGGTGAATGGCGCAGATAAAGCATTTGCCAAAGCGGTTCAGCATAAGGTGAGACGAGGCAGTTTGAATTACATTTTATAGATGCATTTCTCACATATCTCAGAGCCTCTCGTCGTCGTCGTCGTCGTCGTCGTCGTCGCCGCTTCTGCAGAAGTAGAAAATGCGGCGAGGAACGCCCTGCCTTCGATTCCGAATGCACAAAGTGTGTGGTCTTGTTTCTCAGTCTATATTTGGTCGGTCTCGTAAGAGGTTGAATGTAACGAATGGGTGGGAAAGAGCAAGGGGCAGCGGCTGTGTAGAACGAAAACACAAATCCTCAGGGGTGTGAGCGTTTCGAGATGAGTCGTATACATGTTATAGTTGGTCGTCAGTGACCGTGTGGCCTAATGGATAAGACGTCGCACTTCGGATCTGAAGATTACAGGTTCGAATGCTGTCACGCTCGTGTTTTTCCAGTTCTGAAAAAGAAACATACCTTTACAATGTAGCAATTGAGCAGTACGAAACCGTCTGCATGTTGCTGTTGACCATTTTTTGCTTGGAGATGCTCTTGAGCTTGAAACACACACTACAAGACCGGTGTTAACTAGCGAAATGGTCGGCAAAGTGCCGACACCGCGAGTTTTGACTGGCACTAGCACATCTAAAACAACGTCGGAAAGTAACTCGTTCGGCTTTTGAGTCACATAAAGTATGTGTGTTAATTTTGACGCCACTAGCTCTGAATGTTGTCATGCAATTTCTTTACCTCTCAGAAATGATTATGACATAAAAGTGAAGTACGTGACGAGTGTGATGTTAGGAAAACATTAGGCAGCATGGAGAGATTCTGTATGGGACCACCCAACCCAAACGAGTACTGTGTGACGTGCTAGCCGGCATGTATTCACCGAGGTAGCCGGCTAGCTCAGTCGGTAGAGTGTCAGACTCTTGTTCCCACGGTCGTGGGTTCGAGCCACACGCTGGGCGAACTCAATTTTGTTCCGCTTCAGATGTAATTTACCGTTTTTTTGATTAACGAGATGTAATGGAAATAGCAACTTTAAACTCTGCCTACGTCTTTGTCCGTCGCAAGGAAACTGTATTTGAAGGTGAAGGTGATTTTGTAGACATGTGTGAAAGACATGTTCTGAAATGCAAGTGTTGTTGTTTGGAGAGCACATCGATAACGTGCAGATGTGTAGCCAAGCAGTAATGGGTCGCCATAGCTGCAAATATTTGCCAGTAATATGAAGTGGTGTCAGCTGAAGTCTGATGATGCAGGCGACGGTAAGGACGAAGTACCCAAATGTACCGCTGGTCCGCGCCTCTTTAGCTCAGTGGTAGAGCACTGCTCTAATAAACCAGGGGTCGTAAGATCCATTCTCACTGGAGAAAGATGAATTTTGGAAATCAATTGCGCGTCGTGGCCGTATAGCAAACAGTGTCTGTGATGACGAACAGTTAGTGACAGGCGTTTTATTAAGAATTACTCTCAGATGTGATTAAGGCGAATGGCGCAGATAAAGCATTTTTTTTTTTTTTTAAAAAATCTTTATTTCTAACAAAATGTTTTTATACAATAAAACCCACCACCTTATGAATTAGTGGGTCATGATATAATACATTACTTAGGTACAGCTTATACATTTCTAATTCTATTCTACAGACAGTATTGTTAGTTGAATGGGCAGACCTACTAATTAACAAATCTGCTACTCCTAATATTACTACTTACACTAGTCTCTACTGCCTGCAGCGTTACAAACATTCCAGTAAATATACAATCCTACTTGTGTGCCTTGCTCACCGAGCTAACCCCGGTGAACGCGCCCTGGCACAGGGCAGGCCAATACTTTTATTCGCTGCAGGTTTCTATATTAATTCCTATTCTAATTTCCTAACCTAATGAACTATTCTAAGTCAAAATCGGTGCGTTGTCAAATCCGGTATGGTCACAACTCTCCCCCTATCCTGCACGTGGCGGATTCCAACTTTACCAGTCGACCAGTCCACGCACAGGCGGTACGGGATTGGGGTATTGACCTAGTATGTGATTTCTTTAAGTCTTAAAGCTCTCTCATATATTGTGTTAGGACCTTTCGTGATACCTCATTTGCCAACTGATTTAGCAGTCGAAAGGTCTCGTCTTGTCTTAATAACATATAAGTGTCATGGTTGGGTAATTGTTGTCTAAGTGTAGTTGCTACATCATCGAAAAGGGGGCACTCGTAGACCACATGGTCGGGAGTTCCCTCCGATGCACCACAGTCACACGTAGGCGTTGCCCTCTTCCCAAACCGACATAGATACGTCGGGTAAGGCCCATGTCCAGTGAGAAAGTGGAACAAACCCCTAGTTGGTTCAAAATAACCCATGCTCATTCTTTCCCTCACATTCGGCAGGAAGCTGAAAGTTCTTCTGCCGGATTCCTCTGCCTCCCAAACTTCTTGCCATAGCTCTTCACCCCTCTTCCGTATCTCGCCCTTATCCCTGACCCTAACTCCCAAGATTTCTTCTACTTTCTCTATGTCCCCTTTCTTTGCCCAATACCAAGCACCCTGTTCCCTGATTTTGATATCCAGAGGACAAAGCCCCATTATTACAAATAGGGCCCCTCCCGGAGATGTTCTGTATGCCCCCACAGATCTTAATATCATGTTCCTTTGAACCCTTCTCACCGACATGGCGGGCACAACCCTCGTGAGCCTGTGTGCCCAGACTCCCGCGCCGTAACCCACTATTGATGTTAATATGCTATTATGATACAATTTGATAAGGTGAGGGGGGAGATGAAATCTTTTATGACCTATGGTGGTGAGGTTATTGAGAATTTGCAGAGCTCTTTGTGTCACGGTTTCAATGTGCTTTCCGAAGTTCCACCTTTCATCGATGATGATCCCTAAGTATCGTCCCTCTCGTCGTCGGAGTACTGGTGTGCCCTCAATTCTTACAGTCGGGTTTCTTATTAACTGTCCCTTTAGTAATAGATAGGTTGATTTAGTCGGTGAGATGGTCATCTTGGTATTACGGCACCATGATAGTAGTTGCGTCATGGCCCTGTCTATTTTAGGTTCAATATCCTCGCGACTTCGGCCGCCAACCAGTAGAAGGAGGTCATCAGCGTAGGCTATCACCTCTAGCACATCTTCATTCTGTTGCAATGCATTTAAGAGTGGCTCCATGTGGATATCCCAAAATAGGGGACCTAAGACGGAACCCTGGGGACATCCCTTTGTTATGGGTTTTCCAATCCTCCCGCTAGGGGATGATAGCCAGACCTCCCGATCTACACAATAGCTCCTAAGGCAACCGTATAGCGGCCCTGGGCACTCTTTCTCCCGCAAGCAGGAGAAGAGCGAAGGCCACCACAGGTTGTCAAAGGCGCCACTAATGTCCACCATGATGCCGACGATGTACTTGCACGGGGCCGAACCACAGACCTCGGCCGCCAGGGCGATCGCATCAGATGCGGAACGCCCAGGCCTGAAGCCAAACTGTCTGTCGCTCATCCCGTGCAGCACTCGGTGGGCAGTCAGCCTATCAGCAAGCAGCTTTTCAAGGATTTTCCCGAACACATCCAGAAGGCAGATGGGTCTGTAAGACTTTGCCTCAGCTGGATCTTTATCGGGGCCTTTCTTAATGATTACAACGTTTGCTGCCTTCCAGATCCTCGGGAATTTGCCTTGCCGAAGGCACTCGTTGTACAGCTGGGTTAAAGGAGCGACCAGTTGTGGGGCCAAGAACTGCACCACCTCCGCCACAATGCCGTCTGGCCCGGGGGCTTTCCCTCTCTTTATTGTCTTTATGAGGGCAGCGACCTCCTCCTCCGAGAAAGGGAGGACTGCCTCATCATTTGTATAGTCGCCCAGATCTAAATCCCGCAACCGTCGCTGTTCCTCAGTATCCTCTGTTCTGTCGTCGTCAGGCAACAGGGATCGGAGTAGGACCTCAGCAGTCTCCTGCCATGAGTCCGTCATCCCATCCCCATGCCTGACTGTGGACAGCATCATAGGGGAGCGGATCTTTTCTCTTACTAGTTTATACGGAATCCCCCATGGATCCAAGGCCAGCTGATTGGTCACGAATGTCTCCCAGCTTCTAACTCGGACCGCTTTTAATTCTTTTTGAAATCTTTCCTTTGCCTCCCGGTATAGCAGTAACCATCTCTGCTTCTCCCACCAGACGACACTGTGCTGGTAGTGCCTCCGCAGCCTTCTGACAGACTGACGCAGCTCCTGCAGCTCAGGAGACCATGGTGTCGGCGAGGCCGCCATGGCCCTCCTCCTAGTTGGCACGGCCGCCTTCATCGCTCTAGTCACTGCACACACCAGTTCCTCAGCTCTGTTGTCAATGTCAATTTGTCTGTCCCCATCCGGTAACGGAGGAATGTCACACTCTCTGGCTAAGCGTTCCCAGTTGGCTTTCCTGAAGTTCAACTGCACCTCCCACCCCTGGCCCAGTGGCACTCCCTGCTCCCTAAGGTAAAAGTGATAAGGTTGTGATCGCTTGTGGTGGCACTGTCTATCACCTTCCAGTTCTGTATTAGGTTTGCCGCATTTGGCGTGACCAAGGTCACATCGATGTTCGTGCCTTGCCCCTTTCCCGCCGCATAGGTGGGAGAGTTTCCCGGTTTGTTTGCCACCACAAGCTGCAACGACATAATCACTTCTTCCACCTTTCCACCATTTTCGTCCCTTGTGACCCTGTACCATAGGGGGGACTTCGCACTTATGTCCGCAGTTATGACAACTCTCCGTCCCTGCAACGCCATAGCTACTCTTGTTAGGTGGTCTAAATGTATGTCAATATCATCTCCATATTGGAAATACATGTTAATGAGTATTATAGTGCCTGCTGGAGATTGCAGTTCTATGACGTTGCAGTGACTGTTTGAGTACTGCGAAAGTAAGGTTGCCTGCAATTTTTTGTTGGTGATTACCACAGCTGCTTTGGGGGCATCCCCACAGCTGATGACTTGCCATGTGGTGGCCACAAAAGCAATTTTGCCAGCCAGAGAGTAAGGCTCCTGCAAACAGAGTACATCCAGTCTCCTCTCCTCCACTTCCCTACGGAGTTCCTGCATCACAAGTCGACTGTTGTGCGTATTTAGTTGGCCGACAGATGTCCTAGTCGTCATGAATAATATGTGTGTACTCGGTCATATGGCCAGGTCTTGTTCGGATCGAAAGTTATTCTTCCATTTGCCAACACTGATTGGACGTATATATCCTCTAAGTCAAATTTCTCTCCTCGTCTTTCAAACAGTTTCTTTAGCAGGTCACGCAGGGCTCCGAAGTCCGTGGGGAGATTCACCGACTTTAGCTGTATTCTATCTACAGCCTCCATCACCGAGAAGGTTACCTTTCTACCGTTCTCATGTCCAATTCGGACCACATGTCTCAAGGCAGTGGTCAGGGTTGCCGGCTGCTCCAGTCTTGCCAGCTGCATCGTAAATTCGAGGTTTGGGTACACCCTCACCGGATCGACAGGCGGAAGCCTGACAATTGATGTATCAGTGGTGCAACCCAAACTCGAACTTGTGACTATATTTTCCTGTATGGGTGGTTTTTCAATTTTCTCCTTGGGGGTTGCCACTACCACAGGATGCCCTTGCCGTGGATGTTTTCGGCTCAGATCCCCGGCTTCGAGGGGAGGGAGCCATGAGTGGCATGGGAAATTCAGTTTGCTGTCCTTTGTCTACCATGTATGCCTCTGTCTGGACAGCAGTGTCTGCTGTTTCGACTTCTGAGCTCGAAAGCGATCTCAAAAATTCCCTGAACTTGTGAGCCCTCATAGCATCCCTCCTTCTCTTGCTCGGGGATTTTCGCTTTGGCATCCTGTAGGTTGTGTCAGACTCAGCCATAATCGATTCTAGATATTAGGCGTTGTTCTAACATCCTGTATGTAGGGCAACTCCGTCCTGTAGCTCCACATGGTTTTTTCCCTCTGCTCTTACATGGAATACAAACACTGGCAGCCTTGCAGTCCTTTCGTACGTGTCCTTTGTCACCGCACTTGGAGCACGCCGACCCCCTGGTGCAGTGCCTGAGAATGTGGTCCAAGTCCCCACAATTGTGGCAACGAGGTACCACGATGTAATCCCTTACATTAATTGCATGAAACCCGACATATAGCCAGCCCATTCCAGTAATTTGCTTCCACATTTGTGGATTTACCTCGGCCACGTGATGGACAACGTCCCGATCACGGGGTCGTGTTTTGAATTTGAGTTTGAATTTATTATTGAATTCTTCGGCATTCATGCTTTCAAAATTTTGTCCCCTTATTGTCTCGCTTAACTCGTCGTTAGTCATTACAGTTGGCACGTCATACAAAATCACCAAAGGATTCCTTTTCCGTGGAGGTTCACATTTCATTACTGCATTCAGTTTTTGGTTTTTTAGTAGTTTTTCTTTGTCTTCTTCTGAGGCTACTTCTACTATTACAGAGTTCTTGCTGGGTTTAACTTTCTTGATTCTAATTTTGTCCTTTACAGGATCTATTGAGGTAGTTAAAAGTTCTTGTAGCTTTTTTACGCTTGTGTCCTGTCCTGGCAGCGTCCGAAGAAAAACTGCCGTGTCTTGTCTCTTTGCTACCCTGTCGATTGTATCTTTTGTGGTAGTTGGCTTAATGGGCGCTTGCGCAGCCACTGCCGCCCAGGATTTGGCTGGTTGTTTTCGCAGCCTGCTGTTTTCTTTTTCTAATTCTTCTAAACGGCCTTCTAATTTTGCATGGGCAATAGCCCAGGCCGAAAGTTCATTCTTAATAATGGTCAAAGCAGCCTGACTGATCTTACCATTTTTCACATTCTGATCAATCAACAGGGCGATTCTGTTATGCCTCTGTGCGACGGTTTCAATATCAACATCTGCCTGCCCCACCTCGTCTTGTGGAGAGGGATCAGGCACAGCGGAAGCCCTCGAAGGCGCACTCCAATCACTCGTTATAGTTGTCGCCATGATTAACGAGTGATAAAGAAGAAAGTGGGAGCCCGTCTCTTGCCCCGGACCGGCTCCTCTGGCATGGGGGGGGACTTCTTGCAGCTCGCCCACCGACCTCGCCCCAAGGTCAAGGGCCCTATCGAACTGCCGGGTTCAGCACGCCGTTGCCAGCGCACTGGTCCCCATCGATGGCTTCGTCATCGGCGATTTCACGCGACGCTCCTCGGCAATTGCACCCCACACTCCGGAGAGGCGGATGCACCTCTCGCCCTTCGCCGCCTACTAGCCCGAGTTTCCACCTTACGGCCAAGGACCCACTCCTACTCAGGTGGCGGGCCGGTCCCCCAGACGTTCGGCGGTCTGGACCCAGTTAACCTGGCCCAGGCGATGTCACCACCTCCTGGGTTTGGCAGAACACGCCCCGGTTACCAAGGGGCGCGGCGAAGCACCCTTGCCGACTCGCGCCGCGATCCCACGCCGACAAACGAAGTCGCCGGCATGCAGAGCTCCTGCTGGTCTGGGCCCTGCGAACAGAAAGGGACAGATGTTCGTCCCTCGACACAGCTCCCCCTGTGCCACGCACCCTTCGCTTTCGCATCGGGTTGGGTCGCAGCTCTCCCTTTTGTCGCAAGGCAAAATGCCGAGCTTAACGTCTGGCACCACGGGAAGGCGGAAAGAGCCACTTGGGAGGGAGAGGCTGTAAGAGACACATCACTTCCCCTGTGAGGAGTGCCGCGGCACGCCCGTCTGGAAGCGGTACGCCCAGTGCGAGCCTCCGTGCCTTACGGCGCGCCGGCTACGGGCGGGCCCGCGCCGAACGCGCCGTCGAGCGACCGACCTCACGCCAGAGCATTTGCCAAAGCGGTACAGCATAAGGTGGGACGAGTCAGTCTGAATTACATTTTACAGATGTATTTCTCACATATCTCAGATCCTCTCGCGGTCGTCGTCGTCGTCGTCGCCGCCGCCACTTCTGCAGAAGTAGCAAATGGCCATCGTAGCAAATGCGGCAGGGACGCCCTGCCTTCGATTCCGAATGCACAAAGTGTGTAGTCTTGTTTCTCAGTCTATATTTGGTCGGTCTCGTAAGAGGTTGAATGTAACGAATGGGTGGGAAAGAGCAAGGGGCAGCGGCTGTGTAGAACGAAAACACAAATCCTCAGGGGTGTGAGCGTTTCGAGATGAGTCGTATACATGTTATAGATGGCCGTCAGTGACCGTGTGGCCTAATGGATAAGGCGTCGCACTACGGATCTGGAGATTACAGGTCCGAATGCTGTCACGCTCGTGTTTTTCCAGTTTTGAAAAAGAAACATACCGTTTTAATGTAGCAATTGAGCAGTACGAAACCGTCTGAATGTTGCTGTTGACCATTTTTTGCTTGGAGATGCTCTTGATCGTGAATAACACACACAACAAGACCGGTGTTAACTAGCGAAATGGTCGGCAGAGTGCCGACACCGCGAGTTTTGACTGGCACTTGCACATCTAAAACAACGTCGGAAAGTAACTCGTTCGGCTTTTGAGTCACATAAAGTATGTGTGTTAATTTTGACGCCACTAGCTCTGCATGTTGTCATGCAATTTCTTTACCTCTCAGAAATGATTATGACATAAAAGTGAAGTACGTGACGAGTGTGACGTTAGGAAAACATTAGGCAGCATGGAGAGATTCTGTATGGGACCACCCAACCCAAACGAGTACTGTGTGACGTGCTACCCGGCAGGTATTCACCGAGGTAGCCTGCTAGCTCGGTCGGTAGAGCGTCAGACTCTTAATCCCATGGTCGTGGGTTCGAGCCACACGCTGGGCGGAACGGAATTTTGTTCCGCTGCAGATGTAAATTACCGTTTTTCTGATTAACGAGATGTAATGGAAATAGCACCTTTAAACTTTGCCTACGTCTCTGTCAGTCCCAAGGAAACTGTATTTCATGGTGAAGGTGATTTTGTAGACATGTGTGAAAGACATGTACTGAAATGCAAGTGTCGTTGTTTGGAGAGCACATCTGTTACGTGTCAAATGTGTAGCTAAGCAGTAATGGGTCGACATAGCTGCAAATATTAGCCGGTAATATGAAGTGTTGTCAGCTGAAGTCTGATGATGCAGACGACCGTAAGGACGAAGTACCCAAGAGTACCGCTAGGCCGCGCCTCTTTAGCTCAGTGGTAGAGCACTGCTCTAATAAACCAGGGGTCGGAAGTTCCATCCTCACAGGAGAAAGATGAATTTTGGAAATCAGTTGCGCGTCGTGGCCGTATAGCGAACAGTCTCTGTGATGACGAACAATTAGCGACAGGCGTTTTTTTAAGAATTACTCTCAGATGTGATTAAGGCGAATGGCGCAAATAAAGCATTTGCCAAAGCGGTACAGCATAAGGTGGGATGAGGCAGTCTGAATTACATTTTATAGATGTATTTCTCACATATCTCAGAGCCTGTAGTCGTCGCCGCCGCTTCTGCAGAAGTAGCAAATGGCCATCGTAGCAAATGCGGCGAGGGACGCCCTGCCTTCGATTCCGAATGCACAAAGTGTGTGGTCTTGTTTCTCAGTCTACATTTGGTCGGCCTCGTAAGAGGTTGAATGTAACGAATGGGTGGGAAAGAGCAATGGGCAGCGGCTGTGTAGAACAAAAACACAAATCCTCAGGGGTGTGAGTGTTTCGAGATGAGTCGTATGTATGTTATAGTTGGTCATCAGTGACCGTGTGTCTTAATGGATAAGGCGTCGGACTTCTGATCTGAAGATTACAGGTTCGAATGATGTCACGCTCTTGTTTTTCCAGTTCTGAAAAAGAAACATATCGTTTCAATGTAGCAATTGAGCAGTACAAATCCGTCTGAATGTTGCTGTTGACCATTTTTTGCTTGGAGATGCTCTTGATCGTGAATAACACACACAACAAGACCGGTGTTAACTAGCGAAATGGTCGGCAGAGTGCCGACACCGCGAGTTTTGACTGGCACTTGCACATCTGAAACAACGTCGGAAAGTAACTCGTTCGACTTTTGAGTCACATAAAGTATGTGTGTTAATTTTGACGCCACTAGCTCTGCATGTTGTCATGCAATTTCTTTACCTCTCAGAAATGATTATGACATAAAAGTGAAGTACGTGACGAGTGTGACGTTAGGAAAACATTAGGCAGCATGGAGAGATTCTGTATGGGACCACCCAACCCAAACGAGTACTGTGTGACGTGCTACCCGGCAGGTATTCACCAAGGTAGCTGGCTAGCTCAGTCGGTAGAGCAACAGACTCTTAATCCCACGGTCGTGGGTTCGAGCCACACGCTGGGCTGAACGGAATTTTGTTCCGCTGCTGATGTAAAATACCGTTTTTCTGATTAACGAGATGTAATGGAAATAGCAACTTTAAACTTTGCCTACGACTTTGTCAGTCGCAAGGAAACTGTATTTTTGAAGGTGAAGGTGATTTTGTAGACATGTGTGAAAGACATGTTCTGAAATGCAAGTGTTGTTGTTTGGAGAGCACGTCGGTTACGTGTCAGATGTGTAGCTAAGCAGTAATGGGTCGCCATAGCTGCAAATATTAGCCCGTAATATGAAGTGTTGTCAGCTGAAGTCTGATTATGCAGACGTCCGTAAGGGCGAAGTACCCAAAAGTACCACTAGGACGCGCCTCTTTAGCTCAGTGGTAGAGCACTGGTCTAATAAACCAGGCGTCATAAGTTCCATCCTCACAGGAGAAAGCTGAATTTTGGAAATCAGTTGCCCGTTGTGGCCGTATAGCAAACAGTATCTGTGATGACGAACAATTAGCGACAGGCGTTTTTTTAAGAATTACTCTCAGATGTGATTAAGGCGAATGGCGCAGATAAAGCATTTGCCAAAGCGGTACAGCATAAGGTGAGACGAGGCAGTCTGAATTACATTTTATAGATGTATTTCTTACATATCTCAGAGCCTCTCGCGGTCCTCGTCGTCGTCGTCGTCGTCCTCGTCGTAGTCGTCGCCGCCGCCGCCGCTTCTGCAGTAGTAGCAAATGGCCATCGTAGCAAATGCGGCAGGGACGCCCTGCCTTCGATTCCGAATGCACAAAGTGTGTGGTCTTGTTTCTCAGTCTACATTTGGTCGGCCTCGTAAGAGGTTGAATGTAACGAATGGGTGGGAAAGAGCAAGGGGCAGCGGCTGTGTAGAACAAAAACACAAATCCTCAGGGGTGTGAGTGTTTCGAGATGAGTCGTATGCATGTTATAGTTGGTCGTCAGTGACCGTGTGTCTTAATGGATAAGGCGTCGGACTTCGGATCTGAAGAATACAGGTTCGAATGATGTCACGCTCGTGTTTTTCCAGTTCTCAAAAAGAAACATACCGTTTCAATGTAGCAATTGAGCAGTACAAAACCGTCTGAATGTTGCTGTTGACCATTTTTTGCTTGGAGTTGCTCCTGAGCATGAAACACACACAACAAGACCGGTGTTAACTAGCGAAATGGTCGGCACAGTGCCGACACCGCGAGTTTTGACTGGCACTTGCACATCTAAAACAACGTCGGAAAGTAACTCGTTCGGCTTTTGAGTCACATAAAGTATGTGTGTTAATTTTGACGCCACTAGCTCTGCATGTTGTCATGCAATTTCTTTACCTCTCAGAAATGATTATGACATAAAAGTGAAGTACGTGACGAGTGTGACGTTAGGAAAACATTAGGCAGCATGGAGAGATTCTGTATGGGACCACCCAACCCAAACGAGTACTGTGTGCCGTGCTACCCTTCAGGTATTCACCGAGGTAGCCGGCTAGCTCAGTCGGTGGTAGCCAGTCGGCTTTCGGCCGTGGTCGCGTGCGGACCGGCTCCGCGCGCCGGACAGCGCACCGTAGTTTGTTTACTTCCGCGTCGCGGTATTTCGTGTTGTGTAGCGTCCATTTCTATTGCACCTCATGGCGCACTGTTACCGCCGAGCGACAGTTAAAGTAACATTCCAAGCCGAACATGCTAGACCACGCGCTTTTGAAATTGAGCAATTCATTCGCGAAGAGCTACGTCTCGACCCTCAGGAAGTGATAGGTATTCATTACTCTATCACTAGCAGCATCGTCTATATTAAGATGACGACGGAGGAAGCGTGTGCTAACGTAGTTCGACAACACGCACGCGGACTCAAGTTCAAACATTCTGACGGGCATATTGGAGAGGTGACGGTCGATCACGCTGGTTTCGGACTTCGAACAATCCGGGTTTTTGAGCTCCCTTTCGAAGTGCCGCAAGATGTGGTCGTCAAAGCTTTCCGACCCTATGGCAATGTTGTGGGGCACATCGCGGAGAAATGGCAGACATTCACGACATACAACGTGTTGAATGGTGTCCGCCAAATCAAAATCGAACTCTCCAAACATGTACCATCCTATCTGCTGATAGGTGGCGTGCGAGCCATCGTTATGTATGATGGCCAGCCGCGGACGTGTGCCGGTTGCGGACAGGAGGGCCATGTTCGGTCAGAATGTCTCCGCCGACGTTTGCTCCAGGTCCCGACCAGTGACTCAGCTCCCAAAGTGACGTCCGCTTCTTTACCAGATAGCTACGCCACAGCCGTACGCAGCCCCGATGCGTCACTTCAGGAAGCACCTCTTCTCCACCCGGCACTCCCCACTGGAAATGACGGTGCTGCCATGGCCTCACCGGCACCATCTCCTCTGACGGCTACGACACCACCAACTCTCCAGAGCTCGATGGACATCGACGCGAATGCGGTGCCTACCTCTGCCTTTCTTCAGACTGGCGCGACCTCGGACATCGAACATCCACATTCTGATTCAGAACAGCACCTCCGAAAGCAACGGTCGCCCAGAAAACGGAAGAAGAGGAGTCAAACGCCATCTGACGACACACTTCTTCATGTGGCATCACAGGCAGTGGAGCTGATACACGACAGTGATCTCCCTTTGAGCGTTCTGACGACAGGAGAGGCTGCTCCTGATGTCCCATCTGAAGAACGATCTCACACGAATATGACGGATTCCAAGGAGGGTGCCTCCCTGGACCCCACTACAGCAGCGTCGCTACAACTCGCCCTCGAGGAGTGTGACAGTCGCTCACCGTCTGTTCCAGTCTCCTGGGCTGATGATATCGACGAAGGAGCAGTTCGAGATGGTGGTCCTCCCATCAGGCAGTGCCCCATGGAGGTGCCTGACCCACCTTCCAGCCAGTGATTACGACAACGGTGACTACGTCAGATGTTACACGCCAGCCAGACATCTCTGCCGGAACATCTGTGCCAATGGTGGGAGCACGCCCCCAACATTACCGCATAGCGACGATGAATCTGGCCACCATTCGGGCCCCCCATAAACTGGCAATGTTCCGTGAGACCATTTATGCTGCTGATGTCGACATTGCCCTCCTCCAAGAAGTGTTTGTCGCCGATTTCCATGCCCCCACTGGCTACGTGGCACACATCTCCCATGCTTCTGACAACGGTAGTGGAGTTGCCATCCTCCTCCGTTCTGGACTCCCTGCTGAAGATGTAGTGTACCTCGCTAGTGCTAGGGGTATGGCTCTCACGCTGTTCGGCGTCCGTATCCTCAATGTATATGCGCCGTCCCGCTCCAGTCGACGTCGTGATCGACACACTTTCTTTGCTGACGAGGTAACGCCGCCGTTTGAGGGTCCCCTAGATGATATGGTCCTCGGTGGCGATTTCAACTCCACGCAAAGGCCTGAAGATCAATTACCGCATCATTCCCCTTGTACGGCCCTCTCCGTCATCATCGACAGACTCCAGCTTGTTGACACATGGACAAAGGTGCATGGCACCCGTGCAGGTTTCACATATTATACGGCGCATTCATCTAGTCGTCTCGATCGTATATACCTCACACGTTCCCTTGCTGCCGACACTCGACATGCCGAAGTATGGCCTCTGGCTTTCTCTGACCATGACGCCTACATCTGCGATGTCGTCCTCGCCCGCCAACAAGTGTGGCACAGCCGCGGCTTGTGGAAATTCAACGTTTTCCACCTGACTGTCCCTGACTGCCGACGAATCGTTGAGGATGCGTGGGCCCTCTGTCATCGTCGTCGCCCCGCCTACGCATCCACCTTATCGTGGTGGGTCTCATGCGCGAAACCAGCTCTGCGCAGGGCGCTGATAGGATATGGCAAAGACTTCAAAGCCTGGCAAGCGAGCACCATGGACTTTTATTATGCAGTCCTTCGTGACTGCACTTCGATGGCCTTCTCTCCTGATCGTCAGATAATGGTGCATCGTGCTAAAGCGCAGATCACTTCCCTCACGCGACGGCGCTTAGAAGGGACTCTTGTCAGATCCTGCACCCGTGACCATATGCCTCATGAAACGCCATCGATGTACCACCTTCTCAGGGAACGCCGACGTCGTCGTCGAACCCTCATCCACGATCTCACAGATGCGGAAGGACGACGACACACTACGCAATGCGACATTGGTCACGCTTTCTATTCTCATTTCCGTCAACTGTTCGCTGCCGTCCCTCATCCCCCGACCTTAATTGAGGAGGTGGCAGCAATGACTGTCAACACCATGCCAGAGGATGTGGCTCAAGAACTTCAGGAACAAGTGACCTCTGATGAAGTCCTAGATGCAATCAAGGTGGGGGCTGCCAACAAGTCCCCTGGACCTGACGGCCTCCCCCTCGACTTTTACAAGTATTTTAGCTACCTTTTGTTACCTGCTTGGACGTCCATCTGTCGTGAATTGATGTCACCCACAACGATGATCCCAGCCACCTTCCTTGATGGGGTCACCATCCTGGTCCCTAAGCCACATGGGCGATCACGGATCTGTGATTACCGGCCCATCACTCTACTCAACAGTGACATGAAAATTTTCACCCGTTTGTTGGCCTCACGCCTCAAGAAGGCAGCAAGATCCGTCACCTCCCTTGATCAGACTTCGTTGGGCGGTGACAATAACATCCATACGGCCCTTTGCCGTTATAGGGACATGATTGCGCTCGCGCGCTCGCGACATTTACCTGGCGCATTGGCATCGCTTGACTTCCGTCAAGCTTTCGACCGTGTCGACCATACTTTTCTGAAATCGGTCCTCCAACACATCGGTTTTCCGGTTCGTACAATCACCGTGGTAATGCGGCTCTTGAGCGGCGCAACTTCAAGAATACTCTGTAATGGTCACCTCACCGCGCCTCTAGCGATCAAGCGCTCTGTCCGACAGGGATGCCCACTTTCCACGATACTGTATGCTTTGGCATTAGAGCCCCTCCTACAGGGGCTTCGCCAACGCCTGGTGGGCCTGACATTGCATGGGCACCGCTTCTGTTGTACAGCCTATGCTGACGATCTAGTCCTCTACCTCCGCAATGAAGACGATGTTCGCGCTGCTCTGACTTGGGTGACGACTTATGGGGAGGCATCGGGCAGTTCTCTTAACATTTCCAAATCGAAGGTTCTGCTCATTGGTGAGGGTCTACCAGAAAGATCTGTCGCTCCTCTAAGTGTGGCCACCAGCGTCCGCTGTTTGGGCATTGATTTTATGAATGACCTCCGTCGCTCAGCGGCAACCAACGGTCGACGTCTCCTACAAACGATCAGGGCTGGCCTTGTGGACCACCGGCTTCGATCCCTCGACATTATACAGCGCGCGCAATACGTGAATGTTTATCACGCCTCACGCATCCCCCATGTGGCACAAGTGTTCCCGGTTCCGATTACCCTCGCACGTCGTATGTTGATGGCGATGGGATCCTTTGTCTGTGCCGGGATGTTATTTAAAGTTCAATATTCCTCCCTTGCCCTCCCGCGGGAGCGTGGTGGAGTGGGCTTATTCCATGTGCCAGACAGAGTTACCGCACTTTTTGTTAGCTCCCAACTGAAAGTCTGGCGTCGCTGCCCGACGAGCCTGACCGGACTGCTTTTGCGTGAATACGCACCAGTCTCCATGTCAGCCCCGGTCATGTTATCCGACATTCCACCCCCCTTTTATCACTTTCGGTACTTCTTCTTTGAAATCAGTTACATTCTGCACTCCTTACCCCTTCTCCGTATACTCCAGACAAAGACTGTATACGACACCTTACAAAAGTGTCAAACCCCCAACCCCATTAAACACAAGTTTCCCCAGATCATATGGCGCCGTGTGTGGAAAGCAGTGCATGCTGGTTACCTCGACACCAGAGTTCAGTCCACCTGGTATATCACCGTCAATGGCAAACAGGTCAACCCGTCTCGTTTGCACCGCATCTGCCTTGCTGACACACCACTCTGTGTTCACTGTGGTGTAGAGGACACGGACGCTCATCGGTTCTCATGTGGTCCGTCTGCTGACGTCTGGAGGCTCGCGCAGCGTATCCTGGCTTTCCTCACCCGACAGCCGCCTGCTCAGATTACTTTCCTGACGCTTCTATTCCCGGATGTGATTCATTACCCCACAACAAAAACTAATGCCGTGAATTGGATACGCGGTCATACAGTCCGCTACCTTTTTGGGCCCGATGAGAAATCAGAACTAGGTTATTGGACGTACCTTAACGATCGACATTGTGCACTTGTTCGCAACCCCAGATACAAGCAGTTCTTTTCCAATTTTCTACGGAGCGCCTTTCATGACCCGCCTTCCAGCTGGAACGTCCAAGCCATGAGATGCTGATGCTTTTTTGCCGATATGATGTTCTGAACGTACTACACACGGAATCCCCACTAAAATTTCGAGAAGACATGTTTGGATGTTCCGCCAATCAGACGGCGCAAGCGACTCCTAGAATTCTGGTGCAACGACTGCCATAATACAAAAAAAATGAATAAATAAAAACATACATACAAAAAAAACAAAGAAAAATAAAGAAAACAAAAATGCAATACAATAAATTATAAAAAAAAAGTTCCTGTTCACAACAAAATTCATTTTTTTATCGCTACTCTCTGTGTTTCTTCCCCCCTACTTTCTTCCTTTCCTACACCTTTGCAGTAAAAGGTTAGTTGATTTGGAATAGGTGTAGATAGGTGCCAACGCCTGAAGAGGTGCATTTAATTTTATTTTTTTGTTAGAATACAAGTGGCGGTGGCAAATAGACATTTTTTTGTAGTTTTTCCTTTCCTGTCCAGATAAAAAAAAAAGGGGGTAGCGTCTTATTAGAAATTTAAAAAAAAATAAAAAAAAACAAAAAAAAAGTCGCTAGAGCGTCAGACTCTTACTCCCAGGGTCGTGGGTTCGAGCCACATGCTGGGCGAAACGGAATTTTGTTCCACTGCAGATGTAAATTACTGTTTTTCTGATTAACGAGATGTAATGGAAATAGCAACTTTAAACTTTGCCTACGTCTCTGTCAGTCGCAAGAAAACTGTATTTGAAGGTGAAGGTGATTTTGTAGACATGTGTGAAAGACATGTTCTGAAATGCAAGTGTTGTTGTTTGGAGAGCACGTCGGTTACGTGTCAGATGTGTAGCTAAGCAGTAATGGGTGGCCATAGCTGCAAATATTAGCCGGTAATATGAAGTGTTGTCAGCTGAAGTTTGATTATGCAGACGACCGTAAGGGCGAAGTACCCAAGAGTACTGCTAGGACGCGCCTCTTTAGCTCAGTGGTAGAGCACTGGTCTAATAAACCAGGCGTGTGAAGTTCCATCCTCACAGGAGAAAGCTGAATTTTGGAAATCAGTTGCGCGTTGTGGCCGTATAGCAAACAGTATCTGTGATGACGAACAATTAGCGACAGGCCTTTTTTTAAGAATTACTCTCAGATGTGATTAAGGCGAATGGCGCAGATAAAGCATTTGCCAAAGCGGTACAGCATAAGGTGGGACGAGGCAGTCTGAATTACATTTTATAGATGTATTTCTCACATATCTCAGAACCTGTCGTCGTCGTCGCCGCCGCCGCCGCCGCCGCCGCCGCCGCCGCCGCTTCTGCAGAAGTAGCAAATGGCCATCGTAGCAAATACGGCGAGGGACGCCCTGCCTTCGATTCCGAATGCACAACGTGTGTGGTCTTGTTTCTCAGTCTACATTTGGTCGGTCTCGTAAGAGGTTGAATGTAACGAATGGGTGGGAAAGAGCAAGGGGCAGCGGCTGTGTAGAACGAAAACACACATCCTCAGGGGTGTGAGCGTTTCGATATGAGTCGTATACATGTTATGGTTGGTCGTCAGTGACCGTGTGCCCTAATGGATAAGGCGTCGGACTTCGGAACTGAAGATTACATGTTCGAATGATGTCACGCTCGTGTTTTTCCAGTTCTGAAAAAGAAACATACCGTTTTAATGTAGCAATTGAGCAGTACGAAACCGTCTGAATGTTGCTGTTGACCATTTTTTGCTTGGAGTTGCTCCTGAGCTTGAAACACACACAAGAAGACCGGTGTTAACTAGCGAAATGGTCGGCACAGTGCCGACACCGCGAGTTTTGACTGGCACTTGCGCATCTAAAACAACGTCGGAAAGTAACTCGTTCGGCTTTTGAGTCACATAAAGTATGTGTGTTAATTTTGACGCCACTAGCTCTGCATGTTGTCATGCAATTTCTTTACCTCTCAGAAATGATTATGACATAAGAGTGAAGTACGTGACGAGTGTGACGTTAGGAAAACATTAGGCAGCATGGAGAGATGCTGTATGGGACCACCCAACCCAAACGATTACTGTGTGACGTGCTGCCCGGCAGCTATTCACCGAGGTAGCCGGCTAGCTCAGTCGTTAGAGCGTCAGACTCTTTATCCCAGGGTTGTGGGTTCGAGCCACACGCTGGGCGGAACGGAATTTTGTTCCGCTGCAGATGTAAATTACCGTTTTTCTGATTAACGAGATGTAATGGAAATAGCAACTTTAAACTTTGCCTACGTCTCTGTCAGTCGCAAGGAAACTGTATTTGAAGGTGAAGGTGATTTTGTTGACATGTGTGAAAGACATGTTCTGAAATGCAAGTGTTGTTGTTTGGAGAGCACGTCGGTTACGTGTCAGATGTGTAGCTAAGCAGTAATGGGTCGCCATAGCTGCAAATATTAGCCGGTAATATGAAATGTCGTCAACTGAAGTCTGATTATGCAGACGACCGTAAGGGGGAAGTACTCAAGAGTACCGCTAGGACGCGCCTCTTCAGCTCAGTGGTAGACCACTGGTCTAATAAACCAGGCGTCCTAAGTTCCATCTTCACAGGAGAAAGCTGAATTTTGGAAATCAGTTGCGCGTTGTGGCCGTATTGCAAACAGTATCTGTGATGACGAACGATTAGCGACAGGCGTTTTTTTAAGAATTAACTCTCAGATGTGATTAAGGCGAATGGCGCAAATAAAGCATTGGCCAAAGCGGTACAGCATAAGGTGGGACGAGGCAGTCTGAATTACATTTTATAGATGTATGTCTCACATATCTCAGAACCTGTCGTCGTCGTCGCAGCCGCCGCCGCTTCTGCAGAAGTAGCAAATGGCCATCGTAGCAAATGCGGCGAGGGATGCCCTGCCTTCGATTCCGAATGCACAACGTGTGTCGTCTTGTTTCTCAGTCTACATTTGGTCGGTCTCGTAAGAGGTTGAATGTAACGAATGGGTGGGAAAGAGCAAGGGCCAGCGGCTGTGTAGAACGAAAACACACATCCTCAGGGGTGTGAGCGTTTCGATATGAGTCGTATACATGTTATAGTTGGTCGTCAGTGACCGTGTGCCCTAATGGATAAGGCGTCGGACTTCGGATCTGAAGATTACAGGTTCGAATGATGTCACGCTCGTGTTTTCCAGTTCTGAAAAAGAAACATACCGTTTTAATGTAGCAATTGAGCAGTACGAAACCGTCTGAATGTTGCTGTTGACCATTTTTTGCTTGGAGTTGCTCCTGAGCTTGAAACACACACAAGAAGACCGGTGTTAACTAGCGAAATGGTCGGCACAGTGCCGACACCGCGAGTTTTGACTGGCACTTGCGCATCTAAAACAACGTCGGAAAGTAACTCGTTCGGCTTTTGAGTCACATAAAGTATGTGTGTTAATTTTGACGCCACTAGCTCTGCATGTTGTCATGCAATTTCTTTACCTCTCAGAAATGATTATGACATAAGAGTGAAGTACGTGACGAGTGTGACGTTAGGAAAACATTAGGCAGCATGGAGAGATACTGTATGGTACCACCCAACCCAAACGATTACTGTGTGACGTGCTGCCCGGCAGATATTCACCGAGGTAGCCGGCTAGCTCAGTCGTTAGAGCGTCAGACTCTTAATCCCAGGGTCGTGGGTTCGAGCCACTTGCTGGGCGGAACGGAATTTTGTTCCGCTGCAGATGTAAATTACCGTTTTTCTGATTAACGAGATGTAATGGAAATAGCAACTTTAAACTTTGCCTACGTCTCTGTCAGTCGCAAGGAAACTGTATTTGAAGGTGAAGGTGATTTTGTTGACTTGTGTGAAAGACATGTTCTGAAATGCAAGTGTTGTTGTTTGGAGAGCACGTCGGTTACGTGTCAGATGTGTAGCTAAGCAGTAATGGGTCGCCATAGCTGCAAATATTAGCCGGTAATATGAAATGTCGTCAGCTGAAGTCTGATTATGCAGACGACCGTAAGGGGGAAGTACTCAAGAGTACCGCTAGGACGCGCCTCTTCAGCTCAGTGGTAGACCACTGGTCTAATAAACCAGGCGTCCTAAGTTCCATCTTCACAGAAGAAAGCTGAATTTTGGAAATCAGTTGCGCGTTGTGGCCGTATTGCAAACAGTATCTGTGATGACGAACAATTAGCGACAGGCGTTTTTTTAAGAATTACTCTCAGATGTGATTAAGGCGAATGGCGCAGATAAAGCATTTGCCAAAGCGGTACAGCATAAGGTGGGACGAGGCAGTCTGAATTACATTTTATAGATGTATTTCTCACATATCTCAGAACCTGTTGTCGTCGTCGCCGCCGCCGCTTCTGCAGAAGTAGCAAATGGCCATCGTAGCAAATGCGGCGAGGGACGCCCTGCCTTCGATTCCGAATGAACAACGTGTGTCGTCTTGTTTCTCAGTCTACATTTGGTCGGTCTCGTAAGAGGTTGAATGTAACGAATGGGTGGGAAAGAGCAAGGGGCAGCGGCTGTGTAGAACGAAAACACACATCCTCAGGGGTGTGAGCGTTTCGATATGAGTCTTATACATGTTGTAGTTGGTCGTCAGTGACCGTGTGTCCTAATGGATAAGGCGTCGGACTTCGGATCTGAAGATTACAGGTTCGAATGATGTCACGCTCGTGTTTTTCCAGTTCTGAAAAAGAAACATACCGTTTTAATGTAGCAATTGAGCAGTACGAAACCGTCTGAATGTTGCTGTTGACCATTTTTTGCTTGGAGTTGCTCCTGAGCTTGAAACACACACAAGAAGACCGGTGTTAACTAGCGAAATGGTCGGCACAGTGCCGACACCGCGAGTTTTGACTGGCACTTGCGCATCTAAAACAACGTCGGAAAGTAACTCGTTCGGCTTTTGAGTCACATAAAGTATGTGTGTTAATTTTGACGCCTCTAGCTCTGCATGTTGTCATGCAATTTCTTTACCTCTCAGAAATGATTATGACATAAGAGTGAAGTACGTGACGAGTGTGACGTTAGGAAAACAGTAGGCAGCATGGAGAGATTCTGTATGGGACCACCCAACCCAAACGATTACTGTGTGACGTGCTGCCCGGCAGCTATTCACCGAGGTAGCCGGCTAGCTCAGTCGTTAGAGCGTCAGACTCTTAATCCCAGGGTCGTGGGTTCGAGCCACACGCTGGGCGGAACGGAATTTTGTTCCGCTGCAGATGTAAATTACCGTTTTTCTGATTAACGAGATGTAATGGAAATAGCAACTTTAAACTTTGCCTAAGTCTCTGTCAGTCGCAAGGAAACTGTATTTGAAGGTGAAGGTGATTTTGTAGACATGTGTGAAAGACATGTTCTGAAATGCAAGTGTTGTTGTTTGGAGGGCACATCGGTTACGTGTCAGATGTGTAGCTAAGCAGTAATGGGTCCCCATAGCTGCAAATATTAGCCGGTAATATGAAGTGTTGTCAGCTGAAGTCTGATTATGGAGACGACCGTAAGGGCGAAGTACTCAAGAGTACCGCTAGGCCGCGCCTCTTTAGCTGAGTGGTAGAGCACTGCTCTAATAAACCAGGGGTCGGAAGTTCCATCCTCACAGGAGAAAGATGAATTTTGGAAATCAGTTGCGCGTTGTGGCCGTATAGCGAACAGCCTCTGTGATGACGAACAATTAGCGACAGGCGTTTTTTTAAGAATTACTCTCAGATGTGATTAACGCGAATGGCGCAGATAAAGCATTTGCCAAAGCGGTACAGCATAGGGTGGGACGAGGCAGTCTGAATTACATTTTATAGATGTATTTCTCACATATCTCAGAGCCTGTCGTCGTCGTCGTCGTCGTCGTCGTCGTCGTCGTCGTCGTCGCCGCCGGTTCTGCAGAAGTAGCAAATGGCGATCGTAGCAAATGCGGCGAGGGACGCCCTGCCTTCGATTCCGAATGCACAACGTGTGTGGTCTTGTTTCTCAGTCTACATTTGGTCGGTCTCGTAAGAGGTTGAATGTAACGAATGGGTGGGAAAGAGCAAGGGGCAGCGGCTGTGTAGAACGAAAACACACATCCTCAGGGGTGTGAGCGTTTCGATATGAGTCGTATACATGTTATAGTTGGTCGTCAGTGACCGTGTGCCCTAATGGATAAGGCGTCGGACTTCGGATCTGAAGATTACAGGTTCGAATGACGTCACGCTCGTGTTTTTCCAGTTCTGAAAAAGAAACATACCGTTTTAATGTAGCAATTGAGCAGTACGAAACCGTCTGAATGTTGCTGTTGACCTTTTTTTGCTTGGAGTTGCTCCTGAGCTTGAAACACACACAACAAGACCGGTGTTAACTAGCGAAATGGTCGGCACAGTGCCGACACCGCGAGTTTTGACTGGCACTTGCACATCTAAAACAACGTCGGAAAGTAACTCGTTCGGCTTTTGAGTCACATAAAGTATGTGTGTTAATTTTGACGCCACTAGATCTGCATGTTGTCATGCAATTTCTTTACCTCTCAGAAATGATTATGACATAAAAGTGAAGTACGTTACGAGTGTGACGTTAGGAGAACATTAGGCAGCAAGGAGAGATTCTGTATGGGACCAACCAACCCAAATGAGTACTGTGTGCCGTGCTACCCGGCAGGTATTCACCGAGGTAGCCGACTAGCTCAGTCGGTAGAGCGTCAGACTCTTACTCCCAGGGTTGTGTGTTCGAGCCACATGCTGGGCGAAACGGAATTTTGTTCCGCTGCAGATGTAAATTACCGTTTTTCTGATTAACGAGATGTAATGGAAATAGCAACTTTAAACTTTGCCTACGTCTCTGTCAGTCGCAAGGAAACTGTATTTGAAGGTGAAGGTGATTTTGTAGACATGTGTGAAAGACATGTTCTGAAACGAAAGTGTTGTTGTTTGGAGAGCACATCGGTTACGTGTCAGATGTGTAGCTAAGCAGAAATGGGTCGCCATAGCTGCATATATTAGCCGGTAATATGAAGTGTTGTCAGCTGAAGTCTGATTATGGAGACGACCGTAAGGGCGAAGTACCCAAGAGTACCGCTAGGACGCGCCTCTTTAGCTCAGTGGTAGAGCACTGGTCTAATAAACCAGGCGTCGTAAGTTCCATCCTCACAGGAGAAAGCTGAATTTTGGAAATCAGTAGCGCGTTGTGGCCGTATAGCAAACAGTATCTGTGATGACGAACAATTAGCGACAGGCGTTTTTTTAAGAATTACTCTCAGATGTGATTACGGCGAATGGCGCAGATAAAGCATTTGCCAAAGCGGTACAGCATAAGGTGGGACGAGGCAGTCTGAATTACATTTTATAGATGTATTTCTCACATATCTCAGAGCCTGTCGTCGTCGTCGTCGTCGTCGCTGCCGCCGCTTCTGCAGAAGTAGCAAATGGCCATCGTAGCAAATGCGGCGAGGGACGCCTGCCTTCGATTCCGAATGCACAAAGTGTGTGGTCTTGTTTCTCAGTCTACATTTGGTCGGTCTCGTAAGAGGTTGAATGTAACGAATGGGTGGGAAAGAGCAAGGGGCAGCGGCTGTGTAGAACGAAAACACACATCCTCAGGGGTGTGAGCGTTTCGATATGAGTCGTATACATGTTATAGTTGGTCTTTACCTCTCAGAAATGATTATGACATAAAAGTGAAGTACGTGACGAGTGTGACGTTAGGAAAACATTAGGCAGCATGGAGAGATTCTGTATGGGACCACCCAACCCAAACGATTACTGTGTGACGTGCTAACCGGGAGGTATTCACCGAGGTCGGTCGGTAGAGCGTCAGACTCTTAATCCCAGGGTCGTGGGTTCGAGCCACACGCTGGGCGGAACGGAATTTTGTTCCGCTGCAGATGTAAATTACCGTTTTTCTTATTAACGAGATGTAATGGAAATAGCAACTTTAAACTTTGCCTACGTCTCTGTCAGTCGCAAGGAAACTGTATTTGAAGGTGAAGGTGATTTTGTAGACATGTGTGAAAGACATGTTCTGAAATGCAAGTGTTGTTGTTTGGAGAGCACATCGGTTACGTGTCAGATGTGTAGGTAAGCAGTAATGGGTCGCCATAGCTGCAAAAATTAGCCGGTAATATGAAGTGTTGTCAGCTGAAGTCTGATTATGGAGACGACCGTAAGGGCGAAGTACCCAAGAGTACCGCTAGGACGCGCCTCTATAGCTCAGTGGTAGAGCACTGGTCTAATAAACCAGGCGTCGTAAGTTCCATCCTCACAGGAGAAAGCTGAATTTTGGAAATCAGTTGCGCGTTGTGGCCGTATAGCAAACAGTATCTGTGATGACGAACAATTAGCGACAGGCGTTTTTTTAAGAATTACTCTCAGATGTGATTAAGGCGAATGGCGCAGATAAAGCATTTGCCAAAGCGGTACAGCATAAGGTGGGACGAGGCAGTCTGAATTACATTTTATAGATGTATTTCTCACATATCTCAGAGCCTGTCGTCGTCGTCGTCGTCGTCGTCGTCGTCGCCGCCGCCGCTTCTGCAGAAGTAGCAAATGGCCATCGTAGCAAATGCGGCGAGGGACGCCCTGCCTTCGATTCCGATTGCACAAAGTGTGTGGTCTTGTTTCTCAGTCTACATTTGGTCGGTCTCGTAAGAGGTTGAATGTAACGAGTGGGTGGGAAAGAGCAAGGGGCAGCGGCTGTGTAGAACGAAAACACAAATCCTCAGGGGTGTGAGCGTTTCGATATGAGTCGTATACATGTTAGAGTTCGTCGTCAGTGTCCATGTGGCCTAATGGATAAGGCGTCGGACTTCGGATCTGAAAATCACAGGTTCGAATGATGTCACGCTCGTGTTTTTCCAGTTCTGAAAAAGAAACATACCGTTTTAATGTAGCAATTGAGCAGTACGAAAGCGTCTGAATGTTGCTGTTGACCATTTTTTGCTTGGAGTTGCTCCTGAGCTTGAAACACACTCAACAAGACCGGTGTTAACTAGCGAAATGGTCTGCAGAGTGCCGACACCGCGAGTTTTGACTGGCACTTGCACATCTAAAACAACGTCGGAAAGTAACTCGTTCGGCTTTTGAGTCACATAAAGTATGTGTGTTAATTTTGACGCCACTAGCTCTGCATGTTGTCATGAAATTTCTTTACCTCTCAGAAATGATTATGACATAAAAGTAAAGTACGTGACGAGTGTGACGTTAGGAAAACATTAGGCAGCATGGAGAGATTCTGTATGGGACCACCCAACCCAAACGAGTACTGTGTGACGTGCTACCCGGAATGTATTCAGCGAGGTAGCCGGCTAGCTCAGTCGGTAGAGCGTCAGACTTTTAATCCCAGGGTCGTGGGTTCGAGCCACACGCTGGGCGGAACGGAATTTTGTTCCGCTGCAGATGTAAATTCCCGTTTTTCTGATTAACGAGATATAATGGAAATAGCAACTTTAAACTTTGCCTACATCTCTGTCAGTCGCAAGGAAACTGTATTTGAAGGTGAAGGTGATTTTGTAGACATGTGTGAAAGACTTATTCTGAAATGCAAGTGTTGTTGTTTGGAGAGCACATCGGTTACGTGTCAGATGTGTAGCTAAGCAGTAATGGGTCGCCATAGCTGCAAATATTAGCCGCTAATATGAAGTGTTGTCAGCTGAAGTCTGATTATGCAGACGACCGTAAGGGCGAAGTACCCAAAAATAACGCTAGGACGCGCCTCTTTAGCTCAGTGGTAGAGCATTGCTCTAATAAACTAGGCGTCGTAAGTTCCAACCTCACAGGAGAAAGCTGAATTTTGGAAATCAGTTGCGCGTTGTGGCCGTATAGCAAACAGTATCTGTGATGACGAACAATTAACGACAGGCGTTTTTTTAAGAATTACTCTCAGATGTAATTAAGGCGAATGGCGCAGATAAAGAATTTGCCCTAGCGGTACAGCATAAGGTGCGACGAGGCAGTCTGAATTACATTTTATAGATGTATTTCTCACATATCTCAGAGCCTGTCGTCGTCGTCGTCGACGCCGCCGCCGCCGCCGCCGCCGCCGCCGCTTCTGCAGAAGTAGCAAACGGCCATCGTAGCAAATGCGGCGAGGGACGCCCTGCCTTCGATTCCGAATGCACAATGTGTGTGGTTTTGTTTCTCAGTCTACAATTGGTCGGTCTCGTAAGAGGTTGAATGTAACGAATGGGTGGGAAAGAGCAAGGGGCAGCGGTTGTGTAGAACGAAAACACAAATCCTCAGGGGTGTGAGCGTTTCGATATGAGTCGTATACTTGTTATAGTTGTTCGTCAGTGACCGTGTGGCCTAATGGATAAGGCGTCGGACTTCGCATCTGAAGATTACAGGTTCGAATTATGTCACGCTCGTGTTTTCCAGTTCTGAAAAAGAAACATACCGTTTTAATGTAGCAATTGAGCAGTACGAAACCGTCTAAATGTTGCTGTTGACCATTTTTTGCTTGGAGTTGCTCCTGAGATTGAAACACACACAAGAAGACCGGTGTTAACTAGCGAAATGGTCGGCAGAGTGCCGACACCGCGAGTTTTGACTGGCACTTGCACATCTAAAACAACGTCGGAAAGTAACTCGTTCGGCTTTTGAGTCACATAAAGTATGTGTGTTAATTTTGACGCCACTAGCTCTGCATGTTGTCATGCAATTTCTTTACCTCTCAGAAATGATTATGACATAAAAGTGAAGTACGTGACGAGTGTGACGTTAGGAAAACATTAGGCAGCATGGAGAGATTCTGTATGGGACCACCCAACCCAAACGATTACTGTGTGACGTGCTACCCGGGAGGTATTACTCGAGGTAGCCGGCTAGCTCAGTCGGTAGAGCGTCAGACTCTTAATCCCAGGGTCGTGGGTTCGAGCCACACGCTGGGCGGAACGGAATTTTGTTCCGCTGCAGATGTAAATTACCGTTTTTCTGATTAACGAGATGTAATGGAAATAGCAACTTCAAAGTTTGCCTACGTCTCTGTCAGTCGCAAGGAAACTATATTTGAAGGTGAAGGTGATTTTGTAGACATGTGTGAAAGACATGTTCTGAAATGCAAGTGTTGTTGTTTGGAGAGCACATCGGTTACGTGTCAAATGTGTAGCTAAGCAGTAATGGGTCGCCATAGCTGCAAATATTAGCCGGTAATATGAAGTGTTGTCAGCTGAAGTCTGATTATGCAGAGGACCGTAAGGGCGAAGTACCCAAGAATAACGCTAGGACGCGCCTGTTTAGCTCAGTGGTAGAGCATTGCTCTAATAAACTAGGCGTCGTAAGTTCCAACCTCACAGGAGAAAGCTGAATTTTGGAAATCAGTTGCGCGTTGTGGCCGTATAGCAAACAGTATCTGTGATGACAAACAATTAAAGACAGGCGTTTTTTTAAGAATTACTCTCAGATGTGATTAAGGCGAATGCCGCAGGTAAGGCATTTGCCAAAGCGGTACAGCATAAGGTGGGACGAGGCAGTCTGAATTACATTTTATAGATGTATTTCTCACATATCTCAGAGCCTGTCGTCGTCGTCGTCGTCGTCGTCGTCGTCGTCGCCGCCGCCGCTTCTGCAGAAGTAGCAAATGGCCATCGTAGCAAATGCGGCGAGGGACGCCCTGCCTTCGATTCCGAATGCACAATGTGTGTGGTTTTGTTTCTCAGTCTACAATTGGTCGGTCTCGTAAGAGGTTGAATGTAACGAATGGGTGGGAAAGAGCAAGGGGCAGCGGTTGTGTAGAACGAAAACACAAATCCTCAGGGGTGTGAGCGTTTCGATATGAGTCGTATACTTGTTATAGTTGTTCGTCAGTGACCGTGTGGCCTAATGGATAAGGCGTCGGACTTCGCATCTGAAGATTACAGGTTAGAATGATGTCACGCTCGTGTTTTCCAGTTCTGAAAAAGAAACATACCGTTTTAATGTAGCAATTGAGCAGTACGAAAGCGTCTGAATGTTGCTGTTGACCATTTTTTGCTTGGAGTTGCTCCTGAGCTTGAAACACACTCAACAAGACCGGTGTTAACTAGCGAAATGGTCTGCAGAGTGCCGACACCGCGAGTTTTGACTGGCACTTGCACATCTAAAACAACGTCGGAAAGTAACTCGTTCGGCTTTTGAGTCACATAAAGTATGTGTGTTAATTTTGACGCCACTAGCTCTGCATGTTGTCATGCAATTTCTTTACCTCTCAGAAATGATTATGACATAAAAGTGAAGTACGTGACGAGTGTGACGTTAGGAAAACATTAGGCAGCATGGAGAGATTCTGTATGGGACCACCCAACCCAAACGATTACTGTGTGACGTGCTACCCGGGAGGTATTACTCGAGGTAGCCGGCTAGCTCAGTCGGTAGAGCGTCAGACTTTTAATCCCAGGGTCGTGGGTTCGAGCCACACGCTGGGCGGAACGGAATTTTGTTCCGCTGCAGATGTAAATTCCCGTTTTTCTGATTAACGAGATATAATGGAAATAGCAACTTTAAACTTTGCCTACATCTCTGTCAGTCGCAAGGAAACTGTATTTGAAGGTGAAGGTGATTTTGTAGACATGTGTGAAAGACTTATTCTGAAATGCAAGTGTTGTTGTTTGGAGAGCACATCGGTTACGTGTCAGATGTGTAGCTAAGCAGTAATGGGTCGCCATAGCTGCAAATATTAGCCGGTAATATGAAGTGTTGTCAGCTGAAGTCTGATTATGCAGACGACCGTAAGGGCGAAGTACCCAAAAATAACGCTAGGACGCGCCTCTTTAGCTCAGTGGTAGAGCATTGCTCTAATAAACTAGGCGTCGTAAGTTCCAACCTCACAGGAGAAAGCTGAATTTTGGAAATCAGTTGCGCGTTGTGGCCGTATAGCAAACAGTATCTGTGATGACAAACAATTAAAGACAGGCGTTTTTTTAAGAATTACTCTCAGATGTGATTAAGGCGAATGCCGCAGGTAAGGCATTTGCCAAAGCGGTACAGCATAAGGTGGGACGAGGCAGTCTGAATTACATTTTATAGATGTATTTCTCACATATCTCAGAGCCTGTCGTCGTCGTCGTCGTCGACGCCGCCGCCGCCGCTTCTGCAGAAGCAGCAAACGGCCATCGTAGCAAATGCGGCGAGGGACGCCCTGCCTTCGATTCCGAATGCACAAAGTGTGTGGTCTTGTTTCTCAGTCTACATTTGGTCGGTCTCGTAAGAGGTTGAATGTAACGAATGGGTGGGAAAGAGCAAGGGGCAGCGGCTGTGTAGAACGAAAACACAAATCCTCAGGGGTGTGAGCGTTTCGATATGAGTCGTATACATGCTATAGTTGGTCGTCAGTGACTGTGTGGCCTAATGGATAAGGCGTCGGACTTCGGATCTGAAGATTACAGGTTCGAATGATGTCACGCTAGTGTTTTTCCAGTTCTGAAAAAGAAACATGCCGTTTTAATGTAGCAATTGAGCAGTACGAAAGCGTCTGAATGTTGCTGTTGACCATTTTTTGCTTGGAGTTGCTCCTGAGCTTGAAACACACACAACAAGACCGGTGTTAACTAGCGAAATGGGCGGCACAGTGCCGACACCGCGAGTTTTGACTGGCACTTGTACATCCAAAACAACGTCGGAAAATAACTCGTTCGGCTTTTGAGTCACATAAAGTATGTGTATTAATTTTGACGCCACTAGCTCTGCATGTTGTCATGCAATTTCTTTACCTCTCACAAATGATAATGACATAAAAGTGAAGTACGTGACGAGTGTGACGTTAGGAAAACATTAGGCAGCATGGAGAGATTCTGTATGGGACCACCCAACCCAAACGAGTTCTGTGTGACGTGCTACCCGGCAGGTATTCACCGAGGTAGCCGGCTAGCTCAGTCGGTAGAGCGTCAGACTCTTAATGCCAGAGTCGTGGGTTCGAGTCACATGCTGGGCGAAATGGAACTTTGTTCCACTGCAGATGTAAATTACCGTTTTTCTGATTAACGAGATGTAATGGAAATAGCAACTTTAAACTTTGCCTACGTCTCTGTCAGTCGCAAGGAAACTGTATGTGAAGGTGAAGGTGATTTTGTAGACATGTGTGAAAGACATGTTCTGAAATGCAAGTGTTGTTGTTTGGAGAGCAAATCGGTTACGTGTCAGATGTGTAGCTAAGCAGTAATGGGTCGCCATAGCTGCAAATATTAGCCGGTAATATGAAGTGTTGTCAGCTGAAGTCTGATTATGGAGTCGACCGTAAGGGCGAAGTACCCAAGAGAACCGCTAGGACGCGCCTCTTTAGCTCAGTGGTAGAACACTGCTCTAATAAACCAGGCGTCGTAAGTTCCATCCTCACCGGAGAAAACTGAATTTTGGAAATCAGTTGCGCGTTGTGGCCGTATAGCAAACAGTATCTGTGATGACGAACAATTTAGCGCCAGGCGTTTTTTTAAGAATTACTCTCAGATTTGATTAAGGCGAATGGCGCAGATAAAGCATTTGCCAAAGCGGTACAGCGTAAGGTGTGACGAGGCAGTCTGAATTACATTTTATAGATGTATTTCTCACATATCTCAGAGCATGTCGTCGTAGTCGCCGCCGCCGCCGCCGCCGCCGCTTCTGCAGAAGTAGCAAATGGCCAACGTAGCAAATGCGGCGAGGGACGGCCTGCCTTCGATTCCGAATGCACAAAGTGTGTGGTCTTGTTTCTCAGTCTACATTTGGTCGGTCTCGTAAGAGGTTGAATGTAACGAATGGGTGGGAAAGAGCAAGGGGCAGCGGCTGTGTAGAACGAAAACACAAATCCTCAATGGTGTGAGCGTTTCGATATGAGTCGTATACTTGTTATAGTTGGTCGTCAGTGACCGTGTGGCCTAATGTACAAGGCGTCGGACTTCGGATCTGAAGATTACAGGTTCGAATGATGTCACGTTCGTGTTTTTCCAGTTCTGAAAAAGAAACATACCGTTTTAATGTAGCAATTGAGCAGTACGAAACCGTCTGAATGTTGCTGTTGACCATTTTTTGCTTGGAGTTGCTCCTGAGCTTGAAACACACACAAGAAGACCGGTGTTAACTAGCGAAATGGTCGGCACAGTGCAGACACCGCGAGTTTTGACTGGCACTTGCACATCTAAAACAACGTCGGAAAGTAACTCGTTCGGCATTTGAGTCACATAAATTATGTGTGTTAATTTTGACGCCACTAGCTCTGCATGTTGTCATGCAATTTCTTTACCTCTCAGAAAAGATTATGACATAAAAGTGAAGTACGTGACGAGTGTGACGTTAGGAAAACATTAGGCAGCATGGAGAGATTCTGTATGGGACCACCCAACCCAAACGATTACTGTGTGACGTGCTACCCGGGAGGTATTACTCGAAGTAGCCGGCTTGCTCTGTCGGTACAGCGTCAGACTCTTAATCGCAGGGTCGTGGGTTCGAGCCACACGCTGGGCGGAACGGAATTTTGTTCCGCTGCAGATGTAAATTACCGTTTTTCTGATTAACGAGATGTAATGGAAATAGCAACTTTAAACTTTGCCTACGTCTCTGTCAGTCGCAAGGAAACTGTATTTGAAAGTGAAGGTGATTTTGTAGACATGTGTGAAAGACATGTTCTGAAATGCAAGTGTTGTTGTTTGGAGAGCACATCGGTTACGTGTCAGATGTGTAGCTAAGCAGTAATGGGTCGCCATAGCTGCAAATATTAGCCGGTAATATGAAGTGTTGTCAGCTGAAGTCTGATTATGGAGACGACCGTAAGGGCGAAGTACCCAAGAGTACCGCTAGGACGCGCCTCTTTAGCTCAGTGGTAGAGCACTGGTCTAATAAACCAGTCGTCGTAAGTGCCATCCTCACAGGAGAAAGCTGAATTTTGGAAATCAGTTGCGCGTTGTGGCCGTATAGCAAACAGTATCTGTGATGACGAACAATTAGCGACAGGCGTTTTTTTAAGAATTACTCTCAGATGTGATTAAGGCGAATGGCGCAGATAAAGCATTTGCCAAAGCGGTACAGCATAAGGTGGGACGAGGCAGTCTGAATTACATTTTATAGATGTATTTCTCACATTCTCAGAGCCTGTCGTCGTCGTCGTCGTCGTCGTCGTCGTCGTCGCCACCGCCGCTTCTGCAGAAGTAGCAAATGGCCATCGTAGCAAATGCGGCGAGGGACGCCCTGCCTTCGATTCCGAATGCACAAAGTGTGTGGGCTTGTTTCTCAGTCTACATTTGGTCGGTCTCGTAAGAGGTTGAATGTAACGAATGGGTGGGAAAGAGCAATGGGCAGCGGCTGTGTAGAACGAAAACACAAATCCTCAGGGGTGTGAGCGTTTCGATATGAGTCGTATACTTTTTATAGTTGGTCGTCAGTGACCGTGTGGCCTAATGGATAAGGCGTCGGACTTCGCATCTGAAGATTACAGGTTCGAATGGTGTCACGCTCGTGTTTTCCAGTTCTGAAAAAGAAACATACCGTTTTAATGTAGCAATTGAGCAGTACGAAACCGTCTGAATGTTGCTGTTGACCATTTTTTGCTTGGAGTTGCTCCTGAGCTTGAAACACACACAAGAAGACCGGTGTTAACTAGCGAAATGGTCGGCACAGTGCAGACACCGCGAGTTTTGACTGGCACTTGCACATCTAAAACAACGTCGGAAAGTAACTCGTTCGGCTTTTGAGTCACATAAAGTATGTGTGTTAATTTTGACGCCACTAGATCTGCATGTTGTCATGCAATTTCTTTACCTCTCAGAAATGATTATGACATAAAAGTGAAGTACGTTACGAGTGTGACGTTAGGAGAACATTAGGCAGCAAGGAGAGATTCTGTATGGGACCAACCAACCCAAACGATTACTGTGTGACGTGCTACCCGGGAGGTATTACTCGAGGTAGCCGGCTAGCTCAGTCGGTAGAGCGTCAGACTTTTAATCCCAGGGTCGTGGGTTCGAGCCACACGCTGGGCGGAACGGAATTTTGTTCCGCTGCAGATGTAAATTACCGTTTTTCTGATTAACGAGATGTAATGGAAATAGCAACTTTAATCTTTGCCTGCATCTCTGTCAGTCGCAAGAAAACTGTATTTGAAGGTGAAGGTGATTTTGTAGACATGTGTGAAAGACATGTTCTGAAATGCAAGTGTTGTTGTTTGGAGAGCACATCGGTTACGTGTCAGTTGTGTAGCTAAGCAGTAATGGGTCGCAATAGCTGCAAATATTAGCCGGTAATATGAAGTGTTGTCAGCTGAAGTCTGATTATGGAGACGACCGTAAGGGCGAAGTACCCAAGAATACCACTAGGACGCGCCTCTTTAGCTCAGTGGTAGAGCATTGCTCTAATAAACCAGGCGTCGTAAGTTCCAACCTCACAGGAGAAAGCTAATTTTTGGAAATCAGTTGCGCGTTGTGGCCGTATAGCAAACAGTATCTGTGATGACGAACAATTAGCGACAGGCGTTTTTTTAAGAATTACTCTCAGATGTGATTAAGGCGAATGGCGCAGATAAAGAATTTGCCAAAGCTGTACAGCATAAGGTGGGACGAGGCAGTCTGAATTACATTTTATAGATGTATTTCTCACATATCTCAGAGCATGTCGTCGTAGTCGCCGCCGCCGCCGCCGCCGCCGCCGCCGCCGCTTCTGCAGAAGTAGCAAATGGCCAACGTAGCAAATGCGGCGAGGGACGGCCTGCCTTCGATTCCGAATGCACAAAGTGTGTGGTCTTGTTTCTCAGTCTACATTTGGTCGGTCTCGTAAGAGGTTGAATGTAACGAATGGGTGGGAAAGAGCAAGGGGCAGCGGCTGTGTAGAACGAAGACACAAATCCTCAATGGTGTGAGCGTTTCGATATGAGTCGTATACATGTTATAGTTGGTCGTCAGTGACCGTGTGGCCTAATGTACAAGGCGTCGGACTTCGGATCTGAAGATTACAGGTTCGAATGATGTCACGTTCGTGTTTTTCCAGTTCTGAAAAAGAAACATACCGTTTTAATGTAGCAATTGAGCAGTACGAAACCGTCTGAATGTTGCTGTTGACCATTTTTTGCCTGGAGTTGCTCCTGAGCTTGAAACACACACAAGAAGACCGGTGTTAACTAGCGAAATGGTCGGCACAGTGCAGACACCGCGAGTTTTGACTGGCACTTGCACATCTAAAACAACGTCGGAAAGTAACTCGTTCGGCATTTGAGTCACATAAATTATGTGTGTTAATTTTGACGCCACTAGCTCTGCATGTTGTCATGCAATTTCTTTACCTCTCAGAAATGATTATGACATAAAAGTGAAGTACGTGACGAGTGTGACGTTAGGAAAACATTAGGCAGCATGGAGAGATTCTGTATGGGACCACCCAACCCAAACGAGTTCTGTGTGATGTGCTACCCGGCAGGTACTTACCGAGGTGCCGGCTAGCTCAGTCGGTAGAGCGTCTGACTGTTAATCCCAGGGTCGTGGGTTCGAGCCACACGCTGGGGGGAACTGAATTTTGTTCCGCTGCAGATGTAAATTACCGTTTTTCTGATTAACGAGATGTAATGGAAATAGCAACTTTAAACTTTGCCTACGCCTCTGTCAGTCGCAAGGAAACTGTATTTGAAGGTGAAGGTGATTTTGTAGACATGTGTGAAAGACATGTTCAGAAATGAAAGTGTTGTTTTTTGGAGAGCAAATCGGTTACGTGTCAGATGTGTAGCTAAGCAGTAATGGGTCGCCATAGCTGCAAATATTAGCCGGTAATATGAAGTGTTGTCAGCTGAAGTCTGATTATGGAGACGACCGTAAGGGCGAAGTAACCAAGAGAACCGCTAGGACGCGCCTCTTTAGCTCAGTGGTAGAACACTGCTCTAATAAACCAGGCGTCGTAAGTTCCATCCTCACCGGAGAAAACTGAATTTTGGAAATCAGTAGCGCGTTGTGTCCGTATAGCAAACAGTATCTGTGGTGACGAACAATTAGCGCCAGGCGTTTTTTTAAGAATTACTCTCAGATGTGATTAAGGCGAATGGCGCAGATAAAGCATTTGCCAAAGCGGTACAGCGTAAGGTGGGACGAGGCAGTCTGAATTACATTTTATAGATGTATTTCTCACATATCTCAGAGCATGTCGTCGTCGTCGTCGTCGTCGTCGTCGTCGTCGCCGCCGCCGCCGCCGCCGACGCCGACGCTTCTGCAGAAGTAGCAAATGGCCATCGTAGCAAATGCGGCGAGGAACGCCCTGCCTTCGATTCCGAATGCACAACGTGTGTGGTCTTGTTTCTCAGTCTACATTTGGTCGGTCTCGTAAGAGGTTGAATGTAACGAATGGGTGGGAAAGAGTAAGGGGCAGCGGCTGTGTAGAACGAAAACACAAATCCTCAGGGGTGTGAGCGTTTCGATATAAGTCGTATACATGTTATAGCTGGTCGTCAGTGACCGTGTGGCCTAATGGATAAGGCGTCGGACTTCTGATCTGAACGTAACAGGTTTGAGTGATGTCACACTCGTGTTTTTCCAGTTCTGAAAAAGAAACATACCGTTTTAATGTAGCAATTGAGCAGTACGAAACCGTCTGAATGTTGCTGTTGACCATTTTTTGCTTGGAGTTGCTCCTGAGCTTGAAACACACACAACAAGACCGGTGTTAACTAGCGAAATGGTCGGCACAGTGCCGACACCGAGAGTTTTGACTGGCACTTGCACATCTAAAACAACGTCGGAAAGTAACTCGTTCGGCTTTTGAGTCACATAAATTATGTGTGTTAATTTTGACGCCACTAGCTCTGCATGTTGTCATGCAATTTCTTTACCTCTCAGAAATGATTATGACATAAAATTGACGTACGTGACGAGTGTGACGTTAGGAAAACATTAGGCAGCATGGAGAGATTCTGTATGGGACCACCCAACCCAAACGATTACTGTGTGACGTGCTACCCGGCAGGTATTCACCGAGGTAGCCGGCTAGCTCAGTCGTTAGTGCGTCAGACTCTTAATCCCAGGGTCGTGGGTTCGAGCCACACGCTGGGCGGAACGGAATTTTGTTCCGCTGCAGATGTAAATTACCGTTTTTCTGATTAACGAGATGCAATGGAAATAGCAACTTTAAACTTTGCCTACGTCTCTGTCAGTCGCAAGGAAACTGTATTTGAAGGTGAAGGTGATTTTGTAGACATGTGTGAAAGACATGTTCAGAAATGCAAGTGTTGTTGTTTGGAGAGCACATCGGTTACGTTTCAGATGTGTAGCTAAGCAGTAATGGGTCGCCATAGCTGCAAATATTAGCCGGTAATATGAAGTGTTGTCAGCTGAAGTCTGATTATGCAGACGACCGTAAGGGCGAAGTACCCAAGAGTACCGCTAGGACGCACCTCTTTAGCTCAGTGGTAGAGCACTGCTCTAATAAACCAGGCGTCGTAAGCTCTATCCTCACAGGAGAAAGCTGAATTTAGGAAATCAGTTGCGCGTTGTGGCCGTATAGCAGACAGTATCTGTGAAGACGAACAATTAGCGACAGGCGTTTTTTTAAGAATTACTCACAGATGTGATTAAGGCGAATGGCGCAGATAAAACATTTGCCAAAGCGGTACAGCATAAGGTGGGACGAGGCAGTCTTAATTACATTTTATAGATGTATTTCTCACATATCTGAGAACCTGTCGTCGTCGTCGTCGTCGTCGTCGCCGCCGCCGCTTCTGCAGAAGTAGCAAATGGCCATCGTAGCAAATGCGGCGAGGGACGCCCTGCCTTCGATTCCGAATGCACAAAGTGTGTGGTCTTGTTTCTCAGTCTACATTTGGTCGGTCTCGTAAGAGGTTGAATGTAACGAATGGGTGGGAAAGAGCAAGGGGCAGCGGCTGTGTAGAACGAAAACACAAATCCTCAGGGGTGTGAGCGTTTCGATATGAGTCGTATACATGTTATAGTTGGTCGTCAGTGACCGTGTGGCCTAATGGATAAGGCGTCGGACTTCGGATCTGAAGATTACAGGTTCGAATGATGTCACGCTCGTGTTTTTCCATTTCTGAAAAAGAAACATACCGTTTTAATGTAGCAATTGAGCAGTACGAAACCGTCTGAATGTTGCTGTTGACCATTTTTTGCTTGGAGTTGCTCCTGAGCTTGAAACACACACAACAAGACCGGTGTTAACTAGCGAAATGGTCGGCACAGTGCCGACACCGCGAGTTTTGACTGGCACTTGCACATCCAAAAAAACGTCGGAAAGTAACTCGTTCGGCTTTTGAGTCACATAAAGTATGTGTGTTAATTTTGACGCCACTAGCTCTGCATGTTGTCATGCAATTTCTTTACCTCTCAGAAATGATTATGACATAAGAGTGAAGTATGTTACGAGTGTGACGTTAGGAAAACATTAAGCAGCATGGAGAGATTCTGTATGGGACCACCCAACCCAAACGATTACTGTGTGACGTGCTACCCGGCAGGTATTCACCGAGGTAGCCGGCTAGCTCAGTCGGTAGAGCGTCAGACACTTAATCCCAGGGTCGTGGCTTCGAGCCACACGCTAGGCGGAACGGAATTTTGTTCCGCTGCAGATGTAAATCACAGTTTTTCTGATTAACGAGATGTAATGGAAATAGCAACTTTAAACTTTGCCTACGTCTCTGTCAGTCGCAAGGAAACTGTATATCTCAGAGCCTGTCGTCGTCGTCGTCGTCGTCGTTGTCGCCGCCGCCGCCACCGCCGCCGCCGCTGCTTCTGCAGAAGTAGCAAATGGCCATCGTAGCAAATGCGGCGAGGGACGCCCTGCCTTCGATTCCGAATGCACAAAGTGTTTGGTCTTGTTTCTCAGTCTACATTTGGTCGGTCTCGTAAGAGGTTGAATGTAACGAATGGGTGGGAAAGAGCAAGGGGCAGCGGCTGTGTAGAACGAAAACACAAATCCTCAGGGGTGTGAGCGTTTCGATATGAGTCGTATACATGTTATAGTTGGTCGTCAGTGACCGTGTGGCCTAATGTACAAGGCGTCGGACTTCGGATCTGAAGATTACATGTTCGAATGATGTCACGTTCGTGTTTTTCCAGTTCTGAAAAAGAAACATACCGTTTTAATGTAGCAATTGAGCAGTACGAAACCGTCTGAATGTTGCTGTTGACCATTTTTTGCTTGGAGTTGCTCCTGAGCTTGAAACACACACAAGAAGACCGGTGTTAACTAGCGAAATGGTCGGCACAGTGCCGACACCGCGAGTTTTGACTGGCACTTGCACATCTAAAACAACGTCGGAAAGTAACTCGTTCGGCATTTGAGTCACATAAAGTATGTGTGTTAATTTTGACGCCACTAGCTCTGCATGTTGTCATGCAATTTCTTTACCTCTCAGAAATGATTATGACATAAAAGTGAAGTACGTGACGAGTGTGACGTTAGGAAAACATTAGGCAGCATGGAGAGATTCTGTATGGGACCACCCAACCCAAACGATTACTGTGTGACGTGCTACCCGGCAGGAATTCACCGAGGTAGCCGGCTAGCTCAGTCGGTAGAGCGTCAGACTCTTAATCCCAGGGTCGTGGGTTCGAGCCACACGCTGGGCGGAACGGAGTTTTGTTCCGCTGCAGATGTAAATTACCGTTCTTCTGATTAACGAGATGTAATGGAAATAGCAACTTTAAACTTTGCCTACGTGTCTGTCAGTCACAAGGAAACTGTATTTGAAGGTGAAGGTGATTTTATAGACATGTGTGAAAGACATGTTCTGAAATGCAAGTGTTGTTGTTTGGAGAGCACATCGGTTACGTGTCAGATGTGTAGCTAAGCAGTAATGGGTCGCCATAGCTGCAAATATTAGCTGGTAATATGAAGTGTTGTCAGCTGAAGTCTGATTATGGAGACGACCGTAAGGACGAAGTACCCAAAAGACCCGCTAGGACGCGCCTCTTTAGCTCAGTGGTAGAGCACTGGTCTAATAAACCAGGCGTCGTAAGTTCCATCCTCACAGGAAAAAGCTGAATTTTGGAAATCAGTTGCGCGTTGTGGCCGTATAGCAAACAGTATCTGTGATGACGAACAATTAGCGACAGGCGTTTTTTTAAGAATTACTCTCAGATGTGATTAAGGCGAATGGCGCAGATAAAGCATTTGCCAAAGCGTTACAGCACAAGGAGGGACGAGGCAGTCTGAATTACATTTTATAGATGTATTTCTCACATATCTCAGAGCCTCTCGCGGTCGTCGTCGTCGTCGTCGTCGTCGTCGTCCTCGTCGTAGTTGTCGTCGCCGCCGCCGCTTCTGCAGAAGTAGCAAATGGCCATCGTAGCAAATGCGGCGAGGGACGCCCTGCCTTCGATTCCGAATGCACAAAGTGTGTGGGCTTGTTTCTCAGTCTACATTTGGTCGGTCTCGTAAGAGGTTGAATGTAAGGAATGGGTGGGAAAGAGCAAGCGCCAGCGGCTGTGTAGAACGAAAACACAAATCCTCAGGGGTGTGAGCGTTTCGATATGAGTCGTATACATGTTATAGTTGGTCGTCAGTGACCGTGTGGCCTAATGGATTCAGTCTGGCTTTCGCCGCCGTGCAGTGCGGACGTGTTGTTGTTTCCACCTGCGGAGCGCGCGCGCTCGCTGTTGTTTACATTTCAGCGGCCGTCACTTACGTGTCGCTTACGTGCACTAGAGCCATGGCCAATCGTTTTCGAAAATCAACTTTACGATTCAACTTTTGCAACGATTACGCACGACCAAAGGCCTTGGAAGTGGAACGCTTCCTACGCGACGTTGCTAAGATCCCAGCTTCCGACATCTTGGGCATCCATTTGTCCATATTAAGCAGTACTGTGTACGTGAAAGTTGTCAACGACGCGGTGTGTGAAAGAATACTTCGTGACACCAACCATGGATTACGCTTTTGCCACGCCGACGGCAATGTCGGAGCGGTCACTGTCGACCATGCCGGCTTAGGAATGCGCACCATACGAGTTTTCGAACTCCCGTTCGAGCTACCGGCGGAAGACGTTATCGCGGCTTTCCGCCCCTTTGGTACTGTACATGGCCACACTGCCGAACGCTGGGCGCAATTCCAAACGTACCCCGTTCTTAACGGTGTACGGCAGATCACCATCGACCTCCATCGCCACGTGCCATCTTACCTGCAAATTAGCGGGTGCCGAGCGGTTGTCATATACGACGGCCAACCCAAGACCTGTTCTGGGTGCGGAAAAGAAGGCCACCTCAGATCTGAGTGTCTTCAGCGACGGATCACCCAATTGCCAGGCGCTACCGTGGCACCTACGGCTCCGACGACGATTTTACCGATCACCTACGCATCGGCGCTCTCTTCTCCTCCCATCGGCCGCCGCTCATCAGACCATGTACCGGTGACCCTTCCAGCTGCTATGGATACCGCCGGGGCCGACACGTCGCGCTGAAAGCCAGACGCTACTACGGCGCCACTACCAACAGCGACGACTTCCGACACCCACCAGCCTGAACATATGGACACCCCTTCATTTGACGTTCCCGCAACGGCCTTCCTCTCAGAGCGACGCGACTCCCTTCCGTCTTCCGACACAGAGGGACGAACCCGCAAGCAACGTTCACCTAAGAGACGCAAGAGGAGGCGTCGTACGGTCTCGGAACGAGACGGATCACTTCCCCCTGATGCTCCAGAGGCCGTCCAACACGACGAGGCCTCAGAGAACCTACACGACGATACGAATGACGACAACATGACGCCGACTGTGGATGTTTCGATGCCAACTCAACTGGCTCGCTCAGGTGCTCCTGAACCAATGGACTCCACCGATGCTGCTGCCGCCGAGACGTCCTCCGCCTCTACGACCGAAGTGGAACGTACGACCATCACAACGACAGCGCCCTCAATGGTGTGGAGTGAGGACGTCGACGAGGACCCGGACCACACGCTGGGGACAGAGTTACCCCAGACGGAAGCATCGTTACGCCGCTGATAACGCCGTCAGGTGGCGCACGGCACGACTCGCCGTTGCCTCGCCCCTCTTCATCCTCCGCCGGTGGAGTTCCCCTTCACGGCGGGGGACGGCTCCAAACCTACCGAATAGCGACGATCAACACTAACACCATCAGCTCACCCGTGAAACTTCAACTGCTGCGAGAGATGATATGGGCGTCAGACGTCGATATAGCACTACTACAGGAAGTACACTTGGCCACACTTCCAGACGTCGCGGGATATAACACTTATCCTTCTCCTGGTGACCACCTGGGACGCGGCGTAGCCATCTACGCCAGAGAAGGCATTCCAGTGGCCGATATCACATACCTTCCATCTGCCAGAGGCATGGCCGTCACCGTCATGGGGACGCTTATCGTCAACATTTACGCTCCGTCGGGCTCCACACGCAGACGCGACAGGGCACTCTTCTATTCAGAAGAAATCGCTCCTCTGTTTCTTGGACGCTGCGACCATTACTTGTTTGGGGGTGATTTTAATTGTGTCTTGCACCCTAAAGATCAAGTGCCCCACTACAACACCTGTCAAGAACTGCGTCTTGTCGTCCGAGATCTGTTGCTCCGCGACACTTGGGAAGTTCAGCACGGCGACGCCCCTGGACATACTTACCAGACGAGTCACTCCGCGAGCCGCCTGGACAGAATTTACGTCTCTCGGGAACTCACACCTGCAGTCCAAGGTGCAGAACTTTGGCCCCTGGCCTTTTCGGACCACTGTGCCTACATCTGCAACATTCTCTTCCCCAAGCAAGTGGTCTGGCGTGGTCGTGCACCGTGGAAGCTAAACACCTCCCATCTTCATGATCCCAAATGTCTTCAACGTGTCACCGAGACATGGGCCACCTGTGAACGTCGCTTACCTAAATACTGCACGACCTTGACCTGGTGGCTGGAATATGCCAAACCTGCCATTCGACGTACTTTGATTCAGTATGGAAAGGAAGTTGCTATGTGGCGCCGGCACACTACCGACTATTTCTACGCCGTACTCCGCGACCTGGACGCCCAACCGCCCACACCCGACACCCAGAGGGAACGCAGCAGGATTAAGGCCCAAATTGTAACTTTGACACGCCGTCGACTGCAGGGGGCTATGGTGCGAACCCGATATCAAGATTCGGCGGAACAGGAACATCCGACCATGCATCATATCGCCTCCGATAGGAAACATCGGCGACAACAACTCATCACCGAGATCACAACCTGTCGCGGCCAGCACGTCACTTGCCAGGCCGAAATCGTCAGTGCCTTTGTTGACCACTACCGCACAATGTACCAGGAGGAGACTACCAACAACCACGCTGAGGAGTCTGTGTTACCACACGTAACTCGCACCCTCACCAGCGACGAAGCGGATGAGCTGATGGAGCCCATTACGCGCGACGAAATCCACGATGCAATCAAAAAAGGTGCTCTGAATAAGTCACCTGGCGTCGACGGATGGCCGATAGAATTTTATCGCGCTTTCTTCACACTAATGGCGTCACGGTGGACAACGATGTTTCATGAACTGCTGACGATGGGGAACGGCGTACCGCCGTCCTTCGTCACGGGAATTATTATACCCATCCACAAACCGACACCAGGTGTGACGACAGCACATTACCGTCCCCTGACTCTACTTAACGCAGACTGTAAAATTTTTACACGCCTCTTGGCAACGCGATGCCGCAAGGTCCTGCCTAGCATTCTATCCCCGGAACAGACAACTCCGGGCGGGTCAGTTAATGTACAAACGGCCACAGGAGAATGTCGCGATTTAATTGCACTGGCAGCGGCGTGCAGACTCCGCGCCGCAGTGGTTGCCATTGATTTTGACAGCGCATTCGACAAAGTGCGGCATCCTTTTCTGTTCTCCGTGATGAACCGCATGGGTTTTCCACCAGCCTTTATTGACGTAATCCGGCGCCTGTGCGGCACCGCCGAATCGCTGATTCAGGTTAATGGGCGTGTGGCGGGACCAGTGGCGATCCGACGTTCCGTACGGCAAGGCTGCCCACTTTCGACCCTACTCTATGCCATCAGCCTGGAGCCACTCATCGGGAGTCTGACGAGCCACCTTTCTGGTCTCACTTTGCGACAGCACAGTTTTCGATGTCGTGCGTATGCGAACGACCTCCTCCTCTTGATCCGCTCACGAAGTGAAACACACACGGTACTTGATTTGATATCAACGTACGGCACTGCAGCGGGCAGTAAAATGAATGTGACTAAATCCGCGGCGATGCCCATTGGACGCGGCCTCTCACACGACGACTTAGCACCTCTCCCGTGTGTACAGAAACTACGATACCTTGGTATCATTTTCACTTCCACCGTGCGCCGCTCCGCTGCCATCAATTTTCGGCGTGCTCTTCAAACCATCCGCACGACGGTGCGACAAAATCTTCTCCGACGACTCGATTCTTTACAACGTGTCCAATACCTCAATCAACATGTGGCGTCCAGAATGGTCCACATTGCACAGGTCCTCCCGCTGCCATCAACTATTGGACGTAGCCTCCAGGCTGCCTTCGGATACTTCCTTACGGCTGGTACGCTCTTTAAGGTCCGCTACGACACGCTCACCCTTCCCCCGCGAGCGGGTGGCCTCGGACTTGTCAATGTGCGACTCCGCGCGGCGTCCTTGTACATATCCACCATGCAGAAGCAGTGGCACGGGGGCACCTCCCTTACGCGCAGCTTGCTGGAAATTCTTGTGCCCGCGACCATAACACCACCAGTACCAGTCGGACACATCAAGCACCATCTGACGCACATTTCTGATTTCATCATCGACTTCAGTTATGCTCACACACACTTACCGACCACGCGTTCTCCTCGACCTAAAGATTTTTACACCCCACTCCTTCGTTCCATATCCAGCAACAATATCGAACTGCGACATCCGTCCACGCGGTGGCCCACGGTTTGGCGTCACATCCACCAGCCTTTTCTTCCCTCCAAAGTCCGGACAACATGGTACCAGGTCGCAAATGAAAAATTCGCCACAAATCATCGTCTTCACGCCATCGGACTAAAGGACTCTCCACTCTGCTCCATCTGCCACCTCATGGATGACGATGTCCATCAACTGACTTTTGCTGCCACCAGTGACGTCTGGAAACTTGCCGGACAGTTCGTTGCCTGTTACCTCCGTGTTCCGCCGGACTCGATTGACCCATGGACTTTTATCCATCCTGAGAATACTTATTTCCCCGCCACCAAAAATCATGCGGTTGTATGGGTCAAGGGATGGACCATCACCTACATATATAATGATGGCGACAAATCACGCCTTGATTTCTGGCAGTACTTACAAACCGCCCACAGCGAAGTCGAACAGCGGCCGCGCTACCGCGCCTTCTTCGCTAATTACCTACACGCGATCTTTACGTAACCCCCGCTCAGTTGGATGGTACCACACGCCGACAGCACTCCCGCCCCCCCCCCCCCCCCCCCTGCTGACATCGGAGACCCCTCGCGCTGCTTTCTACATTGTAACCCATAGTGGAGTAGGCGCATGGACACACGCCTCCTTTCTTTTATGCACTACACCTGATAAACACTGGCTTTTCCCTCACTCCACTGTAAAATGCTTTACACCTCTTAGCTTCCATCAGTATTATTAGTTTTTTTTTTTTCCTACACCTTGTTCATACTAAAAAAACTTGCTCACCTTATACGAATATCATGTCTTATGTTATTTTCGCCGGAAGGATGGCATTTTTCTTGTATTTAAGTTTGTACCAATAAAGATCTTTTGTTCAATTACCCTGTTCCTGGTGAAGAAAAAAAATAATAAAAATAATAAAATAAAACAATCATAAATAACAAAGCTTGTTTGAGGGAGTGATTCAGGGACGGGACGGGGGAGGCATTGCGGCCAGGCCTCGGGTTCCGACCCCTGCCCACCTTGTCTCCACCTACTCATAACTGAACAGTCTTTAATTAAAAAAAAAATATAAAAAAAAGTGGTCAGCGCGACAAAAAAAAATGGATAAGGCGTTGGACTTCGGATATGAAGATTACAGGTTCGAATGATGTCACGCTCGTGTTTTTCCAGTTCTGAAAAAGAAACATACCGTTTTAATGTAGCAATTGAGCAGTACGAAACCGTCTGAATGTTGCTGTTGACCATTTTTTGCTTGGAGTTGCTCCTGAGCTTGAAACACACACAAGACCGGTGTTAACTAGCGAAATGGTCGGCACAGTGCCGACACCGCGAGTTTTGACTGGCTCTTGCACATCTAAAACAACGTCGGAAAGTAACTCGTTCGGCTTTGAGTCACATAAAGTATGTGTGTTAATTTTGACGCCACTAGCTCTGCATGTTGTCATGCAATTTCTTTACCTCTCAGAAATGATTATGACACAAAAGTGAAGTACGTGACGAGTGTGACGTTAGGAAAACATTAGGCAGCATGGAAAGATTCTGTATGGGACCACCCAACCCAAACGAGTTCTGTGTGACGTGCTACCCGGCAGGTATTCACCGAGGTAGCCGGCTAGCTCAGTCGGTAGAGCGTCAGACTCCTAATCCCAGGGTCGTGGGTTCGAGCCACACGCTGGGCGGAACGGAATTTTGTTCCGCTGCAGATGTAAACTACCGTTTTTCTGATTAACGAGATGTAATGGAAATAGCAACTTTAAACTTTGCCTACGTCTCTGTCAGTCGCAAGGAAACTGTATTTGAAGGTGAAGGTGATTTTGTAGACATGTGTGAAAGACATGTTCTGAAATAAAAGTGTTGTTGTTTGGAGAGCACATCGGTTACGTTTCAGATGTGTAGCTAAGCAGTAATGGGTCGCCATAGCTGCAAATATTAGCTGGTAATATGAAGTGTTGTCAGCTGAAGTCTGATTATGCAGACGACCGTAAGGGCGAAGTACCCAAGAGAACCGCTAGGACGCGCCTCTTTAGCTCAGTGGTAGAACACTGCTCTCATAAACCAGGCGTCGTAAGTTCCATCTTCACAGGAGAAAGCTGAATTTTGGAAATCAGTTGCGCGTTGTGGCCGTATAGCAAACAGTATCTGTGATGACGAACAATTAGCGACAGGCGTTTTTTTAAGATTTACTCTCAGATGTGATTAAGGCGAATGGCGCAGATAAAGCATTTGCCAAAGCGGTACAGCATAAGGTGGGACGAGGCAGTCTGAATTACATTTTATAGATGTATTTCTCACATATCTCAGAGCCTGTCGTCGTCGTCGTCGTCGTCGTCGTCGTCGTCGTCGTCGTCGTCGTCGTCGCCGCCGCTTCTGCAGAAGTAGCAAATGCGGCGAGGGACGCCCTGCCTTCGATTCCGAATGCACAAAGTGTGTGGTCTTGTTTCTCAGTCTACATTTGGTCGGTCTCGTAAGAGGTTGAATGTAGCGAATGGGTGGGAAAGAGCAAGGGGCAGCGGCTGTGTAGAACGAAAACACAAATCCTCAGGGTGTGAGCGTTTCGAGATGAGTCGTATACATGTAACTGTTGGTCGTCAGTGACCGTGTGGCCTAATGGAGAAGGCGTTGGACTTCGGATCTGAAGATTACAGGTTCGAATGCTGTCACTCTCGCGTTTTTCCAGTTCTGAAAAAGAAACATACCGTTTTAATGTAGCAATTGAGCAGTACGAAACCGTCTGAATGTTGCTGTTGACCATTTTTTGCTTGGAGATGCTCTTAAGCTTGAAGTCACACAACAAGACCTGTGTTAACTAGCGAAATGGTCGGCAGAGTGCCGACACCACGAGTTTTGACTGGCACTTGCACATCTAAAACAACGTCGGAAAGTAACTCTTTCGGCTTTTGAGTCACAAAAGGAATGTGTGTTAATTTGGCGCCACTAGCTCTGCGTGTTGTCATGCAACTTCTTTTCCTCTCAGAAATGATTATGACATAAAAGTGAAGTACGTGACGAGTGTGACGTTAGGAAAACATTAGGCAGCATGGAGAGATTCTGTATGGGACCACCCAACCCAAACGAGTATTGTGTGACGTGCTAACCGGCAGGCATTAACAGAAGCAGCCGGCTAGCTCCGTCGGTACAGCGTGAGACACTTAATCCCAGGGTCGTTGGTTCGAGACCTACGCTGGGCGTAAGGGAAATTTGTTCCGCTGCAAATGTAAATTACCGTTTTTCTGATTAACGAGATGTAATGGAAATAGCAACTTTAAACTTTGGCTACGTCTCTGTCAGTCGCAAGGAAACTGTATTTGAAGGTGAAGGTGATTTTGTAGACATGTATGAAAGACATGATCTGAAAAGCAAGTGTTGTTGTTTGGAGAGCACATCGGTTACGTGTCAGATGTGTAGCCAAGCAGTAATTGGTCGCCATAGCTGTATATTTTAGCCGGAAAAAAAAAAAAGTGTTACAGCACTGGTGTAGTAAACCAGGGGTCGTAAGTTCCATCCTCAGAGGAGGAAGACAAATTTTGGAAATCAGTTTCGCGTTGTGGCCGTATAGCAAACAGTATCTGTGATCACGAACAATTAGCGACAGGCGTTTTATTAAGAATTACTCTCAGATGTGATTAAGGCGAATGTCGCAGATAAAGCATTTGCCAAAGCGGTACAGCATAAGGTGGGACGAGGCAGTCTGAATTACATTTTATAGATGTATTTCTCACATATCTCAGAGCCTCTCGCGGTCTTCGTCGTCGTCTTCGTTGTCGCCGCCGCCGCCGCTTCTGCAGAAGTAGCAAATGCCCATCGTAGCAAATGCGGCGAGGGACGCCCTGCCTTCGATTCCGAATGCACGAAGCGTGTGGTCTTGTTTCCCAGTCTATATTTGGTCGGTCTCGTAAGAGGTTGAATGTAACGAATGGGTGGGAAAGAGCAAGGGGCAGCGACTGTGTAGAACGAAAACACAAATCCTCAGGGGTGTGAGCGTTTCGAGATGAGTCGTATACATGTTATAGTTGGTCGTCAGTGACCGTGTGGCCTAATGGAAAAGGCGTCGGACTTCGGATCTGAAGATTACAGGTTCGAATGCTGTCACGCTCGTGTTTTTCCAGTTCTGAAAAAGAAACATACCCTTTTAATGTAGCAATTGAGCAGTACGATACCGTCTGAGTGTTGCTGTTGACCATTTTTTGCTTGGAGATGCTCTTGAGCTTGAAACACACACAGCAAGACCGGTGTTAACTAGCGAAATGGTCGGCAGGGTGCCGTCACCGCGAGTTTTAACTGGCACTTGCACATCTAAAACAACGTCGGAAAGTAACTCGTTCGGCTATTGAGTCACATCAAGTATGTGTGTTAATTTTGACGCCACTAGTTCTGCATGTTGTCATGCAATTCCTTTACCTCTCAGAAATGATTATGAAATAAAAATGAAGTACGTTACGAGTGTGACGTTAGGAAAACGTTAGGCAGCATGGAGAGATTCTGTATGGGACCACCCAACCCAAACGAGTACTGTGTGACGTGCTACCTGGCCGGTATTAACCGAGGCAGCTGGCTAGCTAAGTCGGTAGAGCGTGAGACTCTTAATCCAAGGGTTGTGGGTTCGAGCCACACGCTGGGCGAAACCGAATTTTGTTCCGCTGCAAGTGTAAATTACCGTTTTTCTGATTAACGTGAGGTAATGTAAATAGCAACTTTAAACTTTGCCTACGTCTCTGTCAGTCACAAGGAAACTGTATTTGAAGTTGAAGGTGATTTTGTAGACATGTGTGAAAGACATGTTCTGAAATGCAAGTGTTGTTGTTTGGAGAGCACATCGGTTACATGTCAGATGTGTAGCCAAGCAGTAATGGGTCGCCATAGCTGCAAATATTAGCCGGTAATATGAAGTGTTGTCAGCTGAAGTCTGATGATTCAGAGGACCGTAAGGCCGAAGTACGCAAGATTAGCACTAGGCCGCTCCACTTTAGCTCAGTGGTAGAGCACTGCTCTAATAAACCAGGGGTCGTAAGTTCCATCCTCACAGGAGAAAGATGAATTTTTGAAATCAGTTTCGCGTCGTGGCCGTATAGAAAACAGTATCTGTGATGACGAACAATTAGCGACAGGCGTTTTATGAAAAATTACTCTCAAATGGGATTAAGGCGAATGGTGCAGATAAAGCATTTGCCAAAGCGGTACAGCATAAGGTGGGACGAGGCCGTCTGAATTACATTTTATAGATGTATTTCTCACATATCTCAGAGCCTCTCGCAGTCGTCGTCGGAGTCGTCTTCGTCGTCGCCGTCGCCGCCGCCGCCGCCGCTGCCTCTGCAGATGTAGCAAATGGCCATCGTAGCAAATGCGGCGAGGGACGCCCTGCCTTCGATTCCGAATGCACGAAGCGTGTGGTCTTGTTTCCCAGTCTATATTTGGTCGGTCTCGTAAGAGGTTGAATGTAACGAATGGGTGGGAAAGAGCAAGGGGCAGCGACTGTGTAGAACGAAAACACAAATCCTCAGGGGTGTGAGCGTTTCGAGATGCGTCGTATACATGTTATAGTTGGTCGTCAGTGACCGTGTGGCCTAATGGAAAAGGCGTCGGACTTCGGATCTGAAGATTACAGGTTCGAATGCTGTCACGCTCGCGTTTTTCCAGTTCTGAAAAAGAAACATACCGTTTTAATGTAGCAATTGAGCAGTACGAAACCGTCTGAATGTTGCTGTTGACCATTTTTTGCTTGGAGATGCTCTTAAGCTTGAAATCACACAACAAGACCTGTGTTAACTAGCGAAATGGTCGGCAGAGTGCCGACACCACGAGTTTTGACTGGCACTTGCACATCTAAAACAACGTCGGAAAGTAACTCGTTCGGCTTTTGAGTCACAAAAGGTATGTGTGTTAATTTGGCGCCACTAGCTCTGCGTGTTGTTATGCAACTTCTTTTCCTCTCAGAAATGATTATGACATAAAAGTGAAGTACGTGACGAGTGTGACGTTAGGAAAACATTAGGCAGCATGGAGAGATGCTGTATGGGACCACCCAACCCAAACGATTACTGTGTGACGTGCTGCCCGGCAGCTATTCACCGAGGTAGCCGGCTAGCTCCGTCGGTACAGCGTGAGACACTTAATCCCAGGGTCGTTGGTTCGAGACCTACGCTGGGCGTAAGGGAAATTTGTTCCGCTGCAAATGTAAATTACGGTTTTTCTGATTAACGCGATGTAATGGAAATAGCAACTTTAAACTTTGGCTACGTCTCTGTCAGTCGCAAGGAAACTGTATTTGAAGGCGAAGGTGATTTTGTAGACATGTATGAAAGACATGATCTGAAAAGCAAGTGTTGTTGTTTGGAGAGCACATCGGTTACGTGTCAGATGTGTAGCCAAGCAGTAATGGGTCGCCATAGCTGCAAATATTAGCCGGTAAAAAAAAAAAAAAAAAAAAAAAAAAAAGTGGTACAGCACTGGTGTAGTAAACCAGGGGTCGTAAGTTCCATCCTCAGAGGAGGAAGACGGATTTTGGAAATCAGTTTCGCGTCGTGGCCGTATAGAAAACAATATCTGTGATGACGAACAATTAGCGACAGGCGTTTTATTAAGAATTACTCTCAGATGTGATTAAGGCGAATGGCGCAGATAAAGCATTTTTTTTTTTAAATTATTTATTTCCATAAAAGAATGTTAATTTTACATCTAGCCCACTGCCTTATTTGATTAGTGGGCCAAGTTAGTTATACAAGGATAATTAGCAGCTAATTCTAAGTCCTATGTAGTAACTAGTTAGTATATAAGTGAACAGTAAGCAATGGGCAACATTAGTGTTAGTCTACTACAAACATTTAATCTTAAGACTAGTTACTAATCCTACAGCGTTTCAGTTGTGTCAGCTAATTTATATAAACCTACTATAGAGCCTTGCTCATTGAGCTAATCCCAATGAGCGTGCCCCTGACACTGGGCAGGCCAAGATGGTAATCGCTGCAGGTTACTAATAATAATGTCTAAAAACTAAGTCCTACAACTAACTTATCCTAATGTCAAGTCCGGTGCGTTGTCTAGTTCGGTAAGGCTGCACCCCACCCCCCCAGAATCCTGTGGCGCGGCGGATTCAGACTGAGGAAGTCGGCCTTTCCGCGCCCAGGCGGTTTGGGAGTAGGGTATCAAACTCTATCTGTGTCCTGGTTTATCTCTTTCTTGTACTACTATAGTTCTTTCAGGTAGTCCTTTAGGACTTTCTGAGATACCGCGTTAGCCAGTTTATTTATGATGTCGAAAGTGTCGCGATGTCTGATTAGTCTATATGTGTCGTTGTGTGGTAGTTGGTCCCGCAGTACTGAGGCCACATCATTGAAAAGGGGGCACTCGTAGACTACATGGTCAGGAGTACCCTCCGGAACACCACAGTCACACGCAGGTGTCGCCTTTTTACCAAATCGACATAGATATGTCGAGTACGGTCCATGTCCAGTGAGGAAGTGGATGAGTCCCCGGGATGGATCGAAATGTGACATTTCCATCCTTTCCCTGACATCTGGTAGGAGCTCAAAGGTTCGACGCCCTGTTTCTTCGGTTTCCCACGAAAGTTGCCATAGCAGCTCCCCTTTTTTCCTAATCTCTACTTTATTTTCAGTCCTGCTGCCCAGAATTTCCTCGGTTTTTTCCAAATTCCCCTTTTTAGTCCAGTACCAAGCGGCCTGCTCCCGAATTTTGATATCCAGGGGGCAAAGCCCCATAATAACTAACAGGGCTCCTCCCGGTGTAGTTCTGTATGCCCCCACTGATCTCAGGATCATATTTCTCTGCACTCTCCTCACTGTCATGGCGGGCACCACCCTCGTGAGCCTGTGTGCCCAGACTCCGGATCCGTAACCCACTATGGATGTTAGTATACTGTTATGATAGAGTTTGATGAGATGTGGTGGAAGATGAAACCGCTTGTGCTCAATGGAGATGAGGTTGTTGAGTACCTGTAAAGCTCTTTGAGTTACGGTTTCGATGTGTCTACCAAAAGTCCACCTTTCATCAATGATGATACCAAGGTAGCGTGTCTCACGTCGCCGGAGAACTGGTGATCCATCTATCCTAACAGTTGGGTTACGAGCTAATTGTCCCTTTAGAAGAAGATACGTAGACTTGGCCGGTGAAATTGTCATTTTTGTCTTGCGGCACCACAGTTGGAGTGTGTTTATTGTTCTCTCGATCTTAGGCTCTATGTCTTCTCGGCTACGGCCGCCGACCAGTAGGAGGAGATCATCTGCGTAGGCTATCACCTCCAGCACTTCATCACTTTGTTGTAATGTATCTAGTAAGGGTTCCATGTGGATGTCCCAGAACAGCGGACCCAGTACGGAACCCTGGGGACATCCCTTGGTGATAGTTTTCCTTACTCTTGTGCTAGCAGATGATAGCCAGACCTCCCGATCTTCACAATAGCTCCTCAGACAGCCATATAGCGGCCCTGGACATTCCTTCTCCCTTAAGCAGGAGAAGAGCGAAGGCCACCACAGGTTGTCGAAGGCGCCACTTATATCCACCATGATGCCAACAACGTACTTGTACGGGGTAGAGCCGCAGACCTCGGCCGCCAGGGCGATTGCATCAGATGCCGATCGTCCAGGCCTGAAGCCAAACTGCCTGTTGCTCATTCCGCACAGCACTCGGTGTGCAGCCAGTCTATCAGCCAGAAGTCTCTCCAGAATCTTCCCAAGCAGATCAAGCAGGCAGATAGGTCTATAAGATTTAGTTTCTGCTGGGTCTTTGTCAGCCCCTTTCTTTATAATTACCACATTTGCCCTCTTCCATATTCGAGGGAACTTTTTCTGCCTGAGGCATTCGTTATATAAATGAGTTAGAGGGGCGACTATCTGGGGGGCCAGGAATTGCACCACTTCCGCCACAATACCGTCTGGCCCAGGAGCTTTTCCTCTCTTCAGGGAATTTATATGGGCAGCTACCTCTTCTTCTGAGAATGGGTAGACTGCCATATCATTTTCATACGCATTGTTGTTATTCTCCCGCAGCTGCCGTTGTTCGTCTGTCTCATCCGCAGTATCATCAGGCAACAGGGAGTGGAGAAGGACCTCAGCAGTTTCCTGCCAAGACCCCGTCATCCGGTCCCCATGCCTGACGGTTGAAAGCTCCATCGGAGAACGGATCTTTTCCCGGACAAGCCTGTAGGGAACTCCCCATGGGTCTAATGCTAATTGGTTCAGAACAAAGTATTCCCAACTCTTTGTTCTAACTTCCCGTAGCTGTTTTTGGAAGTTATCTTTGGCTTCCCGGTAAAGCTGCAGCCATCTTTGTCTTTCTTGCCAGACGACACTGCGCTGGTAGTGCCTCCTGAGCCTTCTGACCGACCGGCGCATCTCCTCTAGTTCAGCAGGCCATGGTGATGGAGAGGCCGCCATGGCCCTCCTCCTAGTAGGTACGGCTGCTTTGACTGCTCGAGTTATTACTGAGACCAGTTCTTCGGCTCTGTTGTCAACGTCAAGGTCTCTGTGGTCGTCACCCTCTGATAACGGAGGAATGTCGCACTCCCCAGCAAGTCTCTCCCAGTCGGCTCTATTGTAATTGTATTGTATTTCCCACCCCCTGGCCCAGCGGCTCTCGCCATCTCCTATGTTTAAAGTAATGAGATTGTGGTCACTTGTAGTGGCATTCTCAACTACTTTCCATTGCTGGATTAGGTATGCTGCGTTTGGCGTAGCCAGGGTCACGTCGATGTTTGTGCCTTGGCCCCCTCCCGCCGCATAGGTCGGAGGGTTGCCTGGCTTGTTAGCCACTACAAGCTGCAAGGCCATGATGGCTTCTTCTGCCTTCTCTCCATTGGGATCCCTGGTGCCGCTGTACCATAGGGGGGATTTGGCATTCATATCGGCAGTCACAAATGTTTTCCGCCCCCGCAACGCCGTGATAGCTGTGGTGAGATGAGCTAGGTGTCTTTCAATATCATCACCATATTGGAAGTATGTGTTGATCATAATAATAGCTCCTGCTGGAGACTGCAGCTCCACGACGTTGCAGTGGCTGGTTGTGAACTGCGTTAGGACTGTAGCCCTTATCAGTTTGTTTGTAATAATAATTGCCGCTTTTGGGTCTTCTCCTCTGCAGACGACTTGCCAGGTCGCAGCTGTGAAAGCTATCTTCCCGTTTAGGGAGTACGGCTCCTGCAGGCAGACCACATCCAGTCTCCTCTCCTCCACTTCCCTTCGTAACTCCTGCATGACAAGTCTGCTGTTATGAGTGTTGAGTTGGCCAATGGTAATTTCCGTCATGTAGTTGTCTATGGAGTGTATGTGTGAATTCTGTCATGAGGCCATGTTTTGTTCCAGTCAAATGTGATACGTCCATTTGCCAGAACTGCTTGTCGATAAATTTCATTCAGGTCGAATTTTTCTCCACGTCTGTCAAAGACTTTCTTTAGTAGGTCACGCAGGGCTCCGAAGTCAGTGGGGAGATTCACTGACTTGAGTTGAATTCTGTCCACAGCCTCCATTACCGAGAAGGCAGACCACATCCAGTCTCCTCTCCTCCACTTCCCTTCGTAACTCCTGCATGACAAGTCTGCTGTTATGAGTGTTGAGTTGGCCAATGGTAATTTCCGTCATGTAGTTGTCTATGGAGTGTATGTGTGAATTCTGTCATGAGGCCATGTTTTGTTCCAGTCAAATGTGATACGTCCATTTGCCAGAACTGCTTGTCGATAAATTTCATTCAGGTCGAATTTTTCTCCACGTCTGTCAAAGACTTTCTTTAGTAGGTCACGCAGGGCTCCGAAGTCAGTGGGGAGATTCACTGACTTGAGTTGAATTCTGTCCACAGCCTCCATTACCGAGAAGGTGACTCTCTGTCCATATTCATGTCCCACCCGAACCACATGTCTCAAGGCAGTGGTCAGGGTAGTCGGCTGCTCCAGCCTCGCCAGTTGCATGGTGAGTTCAAGGTTTGGATAGACTCTAACTGGATCGACAGGTGGCAGTCTCACTACAGGATCTTATGTTGCATCTGGTTCACTTGAACTAGTTATTTTATTTCCTTGAACTGGTTGTTTTGTTGTTATATTTAATTCTGCTGAGACTGCCACCGTCTCTGGTACAGGATGCCGTTGCCGTAGGTCTTTAGTCGGCCTTGTTTCCCTGCTTGGGGAGGAGGGGAGCGTGACTGCCAGAGGCCTCGTTTGTGTCCCTCTATCCGTAGTAGTAGAGTCGGTTTGAGTGCCTTTATCTACGGTTCTGGTTGTGGTGCCCATGTGCAACCTCAAGAAAAGCTTGAAGGCACTCGCCCTCATGGCATCCCTCCTCCTTTTGCTAGGGGATTTCCTTTTGGGCATCCTGTTGGCTTTGGTTTGATCAGCCATAGTCTATTCTTGAAATAAGCCTTTGTTCCAGAAGTCTGTAGGTGGGGCAGCTACGTCCCATGGTACCACAGGGCTTTTTACCCCGTCTCTTGCAGGGGATACAAACCGCCGCAGCCCTACAGTCCTTCCTGACATGGCCATCCTCGCCACATTTCGAGCAGGCCGACCCCCTGGTACAGTGCCTCAAAACGTGGTCGAGATCTCCACAATTGTGGCAACGTGGTACGACCAGAAAGTCGCGTGTGTTAATGGCGTGAAAGCCGACGTATAGTCTGCCCATTGCTGTAATTTTTTTCCACATGTGAGTGGAGACCTCGGCAACGTGATGGACCACATCACGGTCCCGAGGCCCAGTTTTGAATCTCAAATTGAAATTTGCTTTAAATTCTTCTTCTGTCATATCTTCAAAATTCTGAGCCTTTATAGATTTTTGCAGTTCTTCATTCGTCATGACTGTTGGTACATCATACAAGATGACCAATGGGTTTCTTTTCCTTGGTGGCTCGCATTTGACCACCGAGTTTAGTTTTGCATTACTTAACAGTTTCTCTTTGTCCTCTTCTGAAGCTACTTCAACAATAACAGAGTTTCTGCTGGGTTTTACCTTATTTATTTTAATTTTGTCTTTTGCTGGATTGATAGTTGTCGTAAGCAATTCCTGGATTCTTTTTAAGCTAGTGTCCTGACCAGGCAGGGTCCTTAGGAATACCGTTGTGTCTGATTTTTTAGTGACTTTTGCAATGGCATCCTTTGTAGTCTGCGGTTTTGGTGGCGCTTGTGCGACCACCGCTGCCCAGGTCTTTCCGGGTTGTTTCCTTAGTCACTCATTTTCTTTTGTAAGTTCTTCTACACGGCCCTCAAGCTTGGCGTTTGCGATAGCCCACGCCGCCAGTTCATTTTTGATTATAGTCAGAGCCGCTTGACTAATTTTACCATTTTTGATATGTTGCTCGAGGAGCAATGATATTCTCGTGTGTCTTTGTAGGACATTTTCCTCAGTTGCCTGTCCCGACTCGTCCTGAGGAGCGGGATCAGACATCACGGAAGCTCGCGTTGGCGCACTCGAATCACTCGTTTCTGGTGTAGCCATGATGAACGAGTGATAAAAAAAAGGGGTGGGAGCCCGTCTCTTGCCCCGGACCGGCTCCTCTGGCATGGGGGGGGGGACATTCTGCAGCTCGCTCACCGACCTCGCCCCTAGGTCAAGAGCACTCCAGAACTGCTGGGTTCAGCGCGCCGTTTCCAGCGCACTGGTCCCCCTCGGTGACTTCGTCATCGGCGATTTCACGCGACGCACCCCGGCAACTGCACCCCGCACTCCGGAGAGGCGGATGCACCTCTCGCCCTTCGCCGCCTACTTGCCCGAGTTTCCACCTCTCGGCCAGGGACCCACTCCTACTCAGGTGGCGGGCCGGTCCCCCAGGCGTTCGGCGGTCTGGACCCATCTAACCTGGCCCAGGCGATGTTACCACCACCTGGGTTTGGCAGAACACGCCCCGGATACCCAGGGGCGCGGCGAAGCACCCTTGCCGACACGCGCCGCGATCCCACGCCGACAAACGAGATCGCCGGCATGCAGAGCACCTGTTGTTCTGTAACCTGCGAAAAGAAGGGACTGATGTATGGTCCCTCGACACAGCTCCCCCTGTGCCATGAACCCTTCGCTTTCGCATCGGGTTGGGTCGCAGCTCTCCCTTTTGTCGCAAGGCAAAATGCCAAGCTTAACGTCTGGCACCACGGGAAGGCGGAAAGAGCCACTTGGGAAGGAGAGACTATAAGAGACGCATCACTTCCCCTGTGAGGACTGCCGCGGCACGCCCGTCTGGAAGCGATACGCCCCAGTGCGAGACTCCGTGCCTTACGGCGCGCCGGCTACGGGCGGGCCCGCGCCGAACGCGCCGTCGAGCGACCGACCTCACGCCAGAGCATTTGCCAAAGCGGTACAGCATAAGGTGGGACGAGTCAGTCTGAATTACATTTTACAGATGTATTTCTCACATATCTCAGATCCTCTCGCGGTCGTCGTCGTCGTCGTCGCCGTCGTCGTCGTCGCCGCCGCCGACGCTTCTGCAGAAGTAGCAAATGGCCATCGTAGCAAATGCGGCGAGGGACTCCCTGCCTTCGATTCCGAATGCACAAAGTGTGTGGTCTTGTTTCCCAGTCTATATTTGGTCGGTCTCGTAAGAGGTTGAATGTAACGAATGGGTGGGAAAGAGCAAGGGGCAGCGGCTGTGCAGAACGAAAACACAATTCCTCAGGGTGTTAGCGTTTCGAGATGAGTCGTATACAAGTTATAGTTGGTCGCCAGTGACCATGTGGCCTAATGGATCAGGCGTCGGACTTCGGATCTGAAGATTACAGGTTCGAATCCTGTCACGCTCGTGTTTTTCCAGTTCTGAAAAACAAACCTACTGTTTTAATGTAGCAATTGAGCAGTACGAAACCGTCTGAATGTTGCTGTTGACCATTTTTTGCTTGGAGTTGCTCTTGAGCTTGAAACACACACAACAAGACCGGTGTTAACTAGCGAAATGGTCGGCAGGGTGCCGTCACCGCGAGTTTTGACTGGCACTTGCACATCTAAAACAACGTCCGAAAGTAAATCGTTCGGCTTTTGAGTCACATCAAGTATGTGTGTTAATTTTGACGCCACTAGCTCTGCATGTTGTCATGCAATTCCTTTACCTCTCAGAAATGATTATGAAATAAAAGTGAAGTACGTGACTAGTGTGACGTTAGGCAGCATGGAGAGATTCTGTATGGGACCACCCAACCCAAACGAGTACAGTGTGACTTGCTACCCGGAAGGCATTAACCGAGGCACCCGGCTATCTAAGTCGGTAGAGCGTGAGACTCTTAATCCCAGGGTTGTGGGTTCGAGCCCCACGCTGGGAGGAGCGGAATTTTGTTCCGCTGCAGAGGTAAATTACCCTTTTTCTGATTAACGTGATATAATGTAAATAGCAACTTTAAACTGTGCCTACGTCTCTGTCAGTCACAAGGAAACTGTATTTGAACGTGAAGGTGATTTTGTAGACATGTGTGAAAGACCTGTTCTGAAATGCAAGTGTTGTTGTTTGGAGAGCACATCGGTTACGTGTCAGATGTGTAGCCAAGCAGTAATGGGTCGCCATAGCTGCAAATATTAGAAGCTAATATGATGTGTTGTCAGCTGAAGTCTGATGATGCAGGCGACCGTAAGGCCGAAGGACGCAAGAGTACCGCTAGGCCGCGCCTCTTTAGCTCAGTGGAAGAGCACTGGTGTAATAAACCAGGGGTGGTAAGTTCCATCCTCAGAGGAGGAAGACGAATTTTGGAAATCAGTTTCGCGTTGTGGCCGTATAGCAAACAGTATCTGTGATGACGAACAACTAGCGACAGGCGTTTTATTAAGAATTACTCTCAGATGTGATTAAGGCGAATGGCGCAGATAAAGCATTTGCCAAAGCGGTACAGCATACTGTGGGACGAGGCAGTCTGAATTACATTTTATAGATGTATTTCTCACATATCTTAGAGCCTGTCGTCGTCGTCGTCGTCGTCGTCGTCGCCGCCGCCGCCACTTCTGCAGAAGTAGCAAATGGCCATCATAGCAAATGCGGCGAGGGACGCCCTGCCTTCGATTCCGAATGCACGAAGCGTGTGGTCTTGTTTCCCAGTCTATATTTGGTCGGTCTCGTAAGAGGTTGAATGTAACGAATGGGTGGGAAAGAGCAAGGGGCAGCGGCAGTGCAGAACGAAAACACAATTACTCAGGGTGTGAGCGTTTCGAGATGAGTCGTATACAAGTTATAGTTGGTCGTCAGTGACCGTGTGGCCTAATGGATCAGTCGTCAGTCAGCCAGCGGCTGCGCTGGAGGTCGGACGTGCCGTGCTGTGTGCTGTGCTGCGTTAGCTCCGCGTGGTAAGTCTCTGCTCTTGCTGCAACGCTTCGCTGTCTATAGTATTTGTGTAGACATGAAAAAGAATTAAGAGATGTCGCAACCGCAACGAAAAGATACTTTGAAATTCACGTTTGATCGCAACTTTGTCCGACCGAGGTCATTTGATGTTGAACAGTGGTTAGAGGATGATGTTAAAATAGGACTTGATGATATTATCGGCATACATTTCTCGATTATGAACAGTGTGGTTTTCGTGAAACTTGCCAGTCCAGAATTGTGTGAAAGGATAGTTCGATCTTGTGGTGGCATTCTGAAATTTAAACATGCTGACGGAAATGTTGGGGAGGTTACCGTTGCCCATGCTGGTCTAGGTATTCGGACCGTGCGAGTCTTTGAACTTCCCTTTGAAATTACAAGTGACCAGATAAATGCTGTTATTGCTCCTTACGGGAAAGTTTTGAGTAATATTGCCGAACGGTGGTCTGCTGCACACAAATTCCCTGTTTTGAATGGTGTGCGCCAATTAAAAGTCGAATTGCAGAAGCACATTCCGTCGTTTATAAACGTCTGCGGATATAGAGCTGTTGTGATGTATGATGACCAACCGAAAACGTGTGCTGTCTGCAATTTACCAGGCCACGTTCGTGCAGACTGTGTTCAAAGGCGAGTGGCGCAACTGCCTGCCGGCGATGCCGTCAGGCCCCCTGCTATGTCAACGCTGCCCGTGACATATGTCGCCGTAGCGCGCGGTTTTGCAAGTGCCACTGCGCCCCCCGAAGTTACTACGAATACCGACCCACAAGCGACCGACCAACCGACCGACTCAGGTGTAGCATCTGTAGACACTCAACCCTCCTGCGAAGACATATCTGCTCCTGCCCTTGTCGCCGTGGAATCGCCCAATGAGGCAATGGATACGGACGCGACCTCAGTCGCTTCGGGTAGTGCTCCTCTGCATCCTGGAGCTTCTTTAGGAGGTATCAAAAGCGTATCAGGTGCACAGAAAACGGACTCGCAACCAGCCGTTTCTAGTGGTGCTCTTCCGAATCCTGCAGCTGCCTTAGGCACTGACCACAGCCCGTCAAGTGCAATGAAATCAGACCTGGCGTCAGTCACTTCGAGTAGTGCTACTTTGCAACCTGAGGCTTCTTCAGGTACCGTCCAAAGTGCACCACGAGACGCATCTCCCAAGAAATCTAAAAAACGGAGGATCGCGCGTCAAGGTGCAGAGCAGACTGCACCACAACTGCGTGAACAGGCGAAGCAAATAGGGGGCAAAATACGTCAATCTGCATCTGAGAACTTGCAGTGCAATCAGCAGTCATCTAACGAAGACCCTGTGTCCTTGGATAGTACCTCCGGTTCTGCCAGTTTGCCCTCCGATGACGTAGCAATTACCCGAACCGAAGATAAAAATCACCAGCAAACACCTGAATATAGTGCACCACTTAATGACGAACCGATGACAGGGCTGTCGAATCCGTGGGCAGACGATGTCGACGACACTACAAAGGTGGACGAAATTATGGACACCACAGGAACCGTTACAGTCACCACGATGGCCACACCACGCGATGACGTCGTCTTGAATGTCATCGCCGCGACGGATACTGTCCCAGACACGGAGAAGCCGACTGATCCCTTCCCAAGTCATGAATATTTCTAGTCTGAACGGTTTTACTGACTTGTGTCCACATTTCTCTCGGGTCAGATTTCTTAATGTTTTTTCGAAATGATATGTTGCCAGAGTTTTTCCTAATTACACTCCCGTCTTGGCTAACGTAGTTCCGTTGCAGGCCTATAAGATCGCTACGCTGAACATCAATAAAATTTGTAGCCCATTTAATTTAGAAAATTTAAAAGATTTCCTGTATGCAGCTGATGTGGACATTTTGTTTTTACAAGAAGTAACAAACATCGAACTTGACTTCATACAGGGGTATAATGCTATAGTCAATCCTGGAATTGGATGTGATTTGGGTACCGCATTTCTTTTCAAAGAGGGCGTCGTCATTACAGACGTAACAAAACTGCCTAACGGCAGAGGCATTGCCGGCACGCTTTATAACACCAGGATTATTAATGTCTATGCCCCATCTGGTTCTACCAATCGGTGCCAACGAGCACAGTTTTTTAAGGAGGGAATTGTTCCTTTGTTTGGTGTACACTGCACCCATACCATCCTTGGAGGCGACTTTAACAGTGTGATACATGCCAAAGACCAAACTCTGAACTACAACAAATCGCCGGACCTGGAACGTATCGTCACCGACCTCCGTTTAACTGATTCGTGGGAGCAAAAGCACGGCGCGGCACCCGGCTTTACCCACCTCACTAATCATTCAGCGAGCCGGTTGGATCGAATATATGTCTCGCCCAATCTGAAACACCGCATCCTGCAGTCTGAAGTTTGGCCAACCGTTTTTTCGGACCACGCTGCATATATATGCACATTAAATTTGGAACGACAAAGAACCTGTCGATATAAAGGGCCATGGAAACTTAATGTTTCACACTTAAAAGATCCTGCCTGTCGAGAAGCCTTTCTCACCACTTGGAGAGCCTGCGAGACCAAACTCAGCTCTTACCACTCGACCTTGGATTGGTGGCTCAAATGCGCCAAACCTCAGATCCGGAGATGTTTCATCAACTACTCCCGGGAGAAGAGCTTTTGGCGGAAAAGAACGATAGAATTTTACTTTCATTGTCTCCGAGAACTCTACCTGCAAGGTGCTACAGCTATTGGGAACCATGGGAGAATTAAAAAATTAAGGCGACAACAGCTTGAAGGATACCAAATAAGGTCAAGAGCAGAGACTGTGGCGCAAAAAGAAGCCACTTCGATATATCATGTGATTCGTGAAACTAAACGAGGATTCCGCAAAATACTGACGGAGCTTAAAACTGATAATGGAACCACCTTGACAATGCACAACGACATAAAAGCAGAAATACTAACCCATTTCGACAACTTGTTTTCACATAAAGAGGTAGACGAAAAAGCACAGGACGATTTACTGACCCACCTGCAAGGACGCGTTGGTAACGCGTACGCAGAAGCTCTAATAGCGGAGGCGACCGAAGACGATGTACACTATGCTGTCTATCAAAGTGCAAAAAATAAATCCCCTGGAGCTGACGGCATACCAGCAGAATTTTATCAAGTCTTCTGGGAACATATAAAACATAGAATTACATGCATCTGTAATGAACTTCTGAACCTCAATAAGGAGATACCGAAAGATTTTCGTGAAGGTATGATAGTGTTAATCGCAAAAAAATCGGCTGGCAAGAAAATTGGAAATTTGAGACCAATCACTCTGCTGAACAGTGACTATAAAATTTTTTCGCGGCTCTTAGCCCACAGACTTAAAAATGTAATGGCCAGCGTCACCGGCCCATATCAGTCTAGCGTGGGCAAAGATAGGAAAATTCAGCAGACGCTGTCCGACTACGGCGACATAATTTCAATAGCAGAAGTATGTCGACTAAAATGTGCCATCGTGTCGTTAGATTTCGATAAAGCCTTCGACAGGATCAGCCACTCCTACCTCCTGAAAACGATGGGCGCAATGGGTTTTCCGCCGAGATTCGTCGACCTCATACGACGTTTGGTAACGAATAACTCCTCCAGAATCATCATAAATGGACAGCCTAGCCGGCCAGTCGAGATCGCATGTTCCGTCAGGCAAGGTTGTCCGTTGTCCATGGCACTTTTTGCCATGGCCATCGAACCTTTGCTCGCTACCTTGACTCAGCGGTTACAAGGATTGCAAATACGAGGAAACAAAATAATATGTAAAGCTTATGCGGACGATGTTGGGTTTCTCGTTATGAATGTAGCGGAAGTCGAGACGGCAATGCACATAATAGAAAAATACGAACGAGCGTCAGCCGCGAGGTTAAACAAAACCATGTCCGGCATATTCAATATCGGATGTGGCATTGGCATGCGCACACACGGTCAGTTACGTGAGCTAACAGCCTTGAAGTGTCTCGGCATTGATTTCCGAAAAAATATACGTCAAACTATTGCGGCCAACTATAGACAAGTACTAACTACCATACGAGCTAGTGTACGGACACATAGTATTCGTCAATTAAATGAAATTCAGAGAGTGTCTTTAGCGAACGTCTCTATTACTTCCAAAGTCAATTATGTCGCCCAGATACTGCCAATACCCGCCGGCATCGCCAAACAAATTATGTCAGCAATAGGCTATTTTGTGAGCCGTGGCCACATATTTAAAATCCAGTATGACACTCTGACGCTCGCCACTAATAATGGCGGCTTAAACTTAACGAATGTTACTAAAAAGTCGCAGGCTCTGTACATCTCCAATACATTTCAACAATGGAGACAATCCGGCAGCTGTATCGCCGCGCACTTGCTATCTGAAATAGCCCCAGATGACCTCTCTCCACCCATTAATGTGCAGCACATACCGAGCGGACTTTACCATTTACGATGGTTTTTAATAGAATATAGCTACCTACGTTCAAGAATTCCGGAAAAAGACATGACAAACGTAAAAGAAATATATGGCAAATTGATGGGAGAAAAGAAGAACAACAAAATAGAACAAAACTATCCATGTTCTAACTGGAAAGTGATATGGGCAAATATTCATAACCGTAACTTAGCTACTCATCTGAAAGCAACATGGTACTTTGTTGTAAATAGGAAAGTTGCAACAAACTCGAAACTTCATTCGATCCACTTAGCGGATTCGCCTTTGTGTGCAACGTGTAGTTTAATTGATAACGAAGAACATCGTTTCGTGTGCGACAAGGTTAAAGATATCTGGCTGAATGTCCGACGAAAGCTGGCACTCATCCTTCGAACGTCACCTAACGCTATAACGCCTGCGGACTTTTTGACACCGGATGATGTACCCTTTCCTAACACGAAACGCAACGCAGTCAATTGGCTGAAAGCGGCAACGGTCCATTACCTCTTCACGAAGGAAGAGAAAAGCCAAGAGGATTTTTGGATCTCTCTGCTAACTGAGCATCACATGTTACTGAAGACTAGTAAATATAAAGAAACATACGCAAATTTTTTAATCAAGACCTTGATGTAAAAGAATTAACAAGGAATATCTGCGGACACAGAAGACAAACGTAAGAGAGTGTTCACCACTACTAACTTACTTAACAATCGTGAAAAAAAAAAAAAATTATTTAAGTTTTTACCGGAATTGCCGTTCTTTGAGTTCAACGTTTATTAATTTATTTTTCAAGAAGCCATTATAAATAGTTGCTTCTCACCGAATATGGTTTGTTTTTTAAGCATTTTCAGAGAGAAGAGGCAGTTTCGAAATGCCCTCTGACGTTTCTTTGTCAAGGAAGACTATTTGCTTTAAGTGTGACAACAAAAAACAGCGATGAAGAAGGAAACAAACTGAACATAACTTCTGTTTCTACCTACTGAAGACTTCATTCTTTTTTCACATTATCAATAAGCCCAAAGAAGGGCTACATTAGTTTCTGCACGATAAAGGGATTAACTTCGTCTCATCAGTTTATGGTAATGTACATGGCGTGAGAAGCCGACACCGATGAAGGCGAATTATGGAGGCTAAAAGGGGTGATGGGAGGCCCAAAAAAAAAAAAAAAAAAAAAAGTCGGTAGAGCGTCAGACTCTTAATCCCAGGGTCGTGGGTTCGAGCCAGACGCTGGGCGGAACGGAATTTTGTACCGCTGCAGATAAAAAAAAAAAAAAAATGAATCAGGCGTCGGACTTCGGATCTGAAGATTACAGGTTCGAATGCTGTCAAGCTCATGTTTTTCCAGTTCTGAAAAAGAAACATACCGTTTGAATGTAGCAATTGAGCAGTACGAAACCGTCTGAATGTTGCTGTTGACCATTTTTTGCTTGGAGTTGCTCTTGAGCTTGAAACACACACAACAAGACCGGTGTTAACTAGCGAAATGGTCGGCATGGTGCCGTCACCGCGAGTTTTGACTGTCACTTGCACATCTAAAACAACGTCGGAAAATAACTCGTTCGGCTTTTGAGTCACATCAAGTATGTGTGTTAATTTTGACGCCACTAGCTCTGCATGTTGTCATGCAATTCCTTTACCTCTCAGAAATGATTATGAAATAAAAGTGAAGTACGTGACGAGTGTGACGTTACGAAAACATTAGGCAGCATGGAGAGATTTTGTATGGGACCACCCAACCCAAACGAGTACTGTGTGACTTGCTACCCGGCAGGTATTGACCGAGGCAGCCGGCTAGCAAATTCGGTAGAACGTGAGACTCTTAATCCCAGGGTTGTGGGTTCGAGCCACACGCTGGGCGGAACGGAATATTGTTCCGCTGCAGATGTAAATTACCCTTTTTCTGATTAACGTGATATAATGTAAATAGCAACATTAAACTTTGCCTACGTCTATGTCAGTCGCAGGGAAACTGTATTTGAAGGTGAAGGAGATTTTGTAGACATGTGTGAAAGACATGTTCTGAAATGCAAGTGTTGTTGTTTGGAGAGCACATCGGTTACGTGTCAGATGTGTAGCCAAGCAGTAATGGGTCGCCATAGCTGCAAATATTAGAAGCTAATATGAAGTGTTGTCAGGTAAAGTCTGATGATGCAGGCGACCGTATGGCCGAAGTACATAAGAGTACCGCTAGGCCGCGCCTCTTTAGCTCAGTGGTAGATCATTGGTATAGTAAACCAGTGGTGGTAAGTTCCATCCTCAGAGGAGTAGGACGAATTTTGGAAATCAGTTTCGCGTCGTGGCCGTATAGCAAACAGTATCTGTGATGACGAACAATTAGCGACAGGCGTTTTATTAAGAATTACTCTCAGATGTGATTAAGGCGAATGGCGCAGATAAAGCATTTGCCAATGCGGTACAGCATAAGGTGGGACGAGGCAGTCTGAATTACATTTTATAGATGTATTTCTCACATATCTCAGAGCCTCTCGCGGTCGTCGTCGTCGTCGTCGCAGCCGCCGCTTCTGCAGAAGTAGCAAATGTCCATCGTAGCAAATGCGGCGAGGGACGACCTGCCTTCGATTCCGAATGCACAAAGTTTGTGGTCTTGTTTCCCAGTCTATATTTCGTCGGTCTCGTAAGAGGTTGAATGTAACGAATGGGTAGGAAAGAGCAAGGGGCAGCGGCTGTGCAGAACGAAAACACAAATCCTCAGGGTGTGAGCGTTTCGAGATGAGTCGTATACAAGTTACAGTTGGTCGTCAGTGACCGTGTGTCCTAATGGATCAGGCGTCGGACTTCTGATCTGAAGATTACATTTTCGAATGCTGTCACGCTCGTGTTCTTCCAGTTCTGAAAAAGAAACATACCGTTTTAATGTAGCAATTGAGCAGTACGAAACCGTCTGAATGTTGCTGTTGACTATTTTTTGCTTGGAATTGCTCTTGAGCTTGAAACACACACAACAAGACCGGTGTTAACTAGAGAAGTGGTCGGCAGGGTGCCGTCACCGCGCGTTTTGACTGGCACTTGCACATCTAAAACAACGTCGGAAAGTAAATCGTTCGGCTTTTGATTCACATCAAGTATGTGTGTTAAATTTGACGCCACTAGCTCTGCATGTTGTCATGCAATTCCTTTACCTCTCAGAAATAATTATGAAATAAAAGTGAAGTACGTGACGGGTGTGACGTTAGGAAAACATTAGGCAGCATGGAGAGATTCTGTATGGGACCACCCAACCCAAACGAGTACTGTGTGACTTGCTACCCGGCAGTGATTAACAGAGGCAGCCGGTTAGCTAAGTCGGTAGAGGGTGAGACTCTTAATCCCAGGGTTGTGGGTTCGAGCCCAACGCTGGGCGGAACGGAATTTTGTTCCGCTGCAGATGTAAATTACCGTTCTTCTGATTAACGTGATATAATGTAAATAGCAACATTAAACTTTGCCTACGTCTCTGTGAGTCGCAAGGAAACTGTATTTGAAGGTGAAGGTGATTTTGTAGACATGTGTGAAAGACATGTTCTGAAATGCAAGTGTTGTTGTTTGGAGAGCACATCGGTTACGTGTCAGATGTGTAGCCAAGCAGTAATGGGTCGCCATAGCTGCAAATATTAGAAGCTAATATGAAGTGTTGTCAGGTAAAGTCTGATGATGCAGGCGACCTTAAGGCCGAAGTACGCAAAAGTACCGCTAGGCCGCGCCTCTTTAGCTCAGTGGTAGATCACTGGTGTAGTAAACCAGTGGTGGTAAGTTCCATCCTCAGAGGAGAAAGACGACTTTTGGAAATCAGTTTTGCGTCGTGGCCGTATAGCAAACAGTATCTGTGATGACGAACAATTAGCGACAGGCGTTTTATTAAGAATTACTCTCTGATGTGATTAAGGCGAATGGCGCAGATAAAGCATTTGCCAAAGCGGTACAGCCTAAGGTGGGACGAGGCAGTCTGAATTACATTTTATAGATGTATTTCTCACATATCTCAGAGCCTCTCGCGGTCGTCGTCGTCGTCGTCGTCGTCGTCGCAGCCGCCGCTTCTGCAGAAGTAGCGAATGTACATCGTAGCAAATGCGGCGAGGGACGACCTGCCTTCGATTCCGAATGCACAAAGTTTGTGGTCTTGTTTCCCAGTCTATATTTCGTCGGTCTCGTAAGAGGTTGAATGTAACGAATGGGTGGGAAAGAGCAAGGGGCAGCGGCTGTGCAGAACGAAAACACGAATCCTCAGGGTGTGAGCGTTTCGAGATGAGTCGTATACAAGTTACAGTTGGTCGTCAGTGACCGTGTGTCCTAATGGATCAGGCGTCGGACTTCGGATCTGAAGATTACATTTTCGAATGCTGTCACGCTCGTGTTTTTCCAGTTCTGAAAAAGAAACATACCGTTTTAATGTAGCAATTGAGCAGTACGAAACCGTCTGAATGTTGCTGTTGACTATTTTTTGCTTGGAATTGCTCTTGAGCTTGAAACACACACAACAAGACCGGTGTTAACTAGCGAAGTGGTCGGCAGGGTGCCGTCACCGCGCGTTTTGACTGGCACTTGCACATCTAAAACAACGTCGGAAAGTAAATCGTTCGGCTTTTGATTCACATCAAGTATGTGTGTTAATTTTGACGCCACTAGCTCTGCATGTTGTCATGCAATTCCTTTACCTCTCAGAAATAATTATGAAATAAAAGTGAAGTACGTGACGGGTGTGACGTTAGGAAAACATTAGGCAGCATGGAGAGATTCTGTATGGGACCACCCAACCCAAACGAGAACTGTGTGACTTGCTACCCGGGAGGTATTAACGGAGGCAGCCGGCTAGCTAAGTCGGTAGAGCGTGAGACTCTTAATCCCAGGGTTGTGGGTTCGAGCCCAACGCTGGGCGGAGCGGAATTTTGTTCCGCTGCAGATGTAAATTACCGTTTTTCTGATTAACGTGATATAATGTAAATAGCAACTTTAACCTTTGCCTACGTCTCTGTCAGTCGCAAGGAAACTGTATTCGAAGGTGAAGGTGATATTGTAGACAAGTGTGAAAGACATGTTCTGAAATGCAAGTGTTGTTGTTTGGAGAGCACATCGGTTACGTGTCAGATGTGTAGCCAAGGAGTAATGGGTCGCCATAGCTGCAAATATTAGAAGCTAATATGATGTGTTGTCAGCTGAAGTCTGATGATGCAGGCGACCGTAAGGCTGAAGTACGCAAGAGTACCGCTAGGCCGCGCCTCTTTAGCTCAGTGGTAGATCACTGGTGTAGTAAACCAGGGGTGGTAAGTTCCATCCTCAGAGGAGGAAGACGAATTTTGGAAATCAGTTTCGCGTCGTGGCCGTATAGCAAACAGTATCTGTGATGACGAACAATTAGCGACAGGCGTTTTATTAAGAATTACTCTCAGATGTGATTAAGGCGAATGGCGCAGATAAAGCCTTTGCCAAAGCGGTACAGCATAAGGTGGGACGAGGCTGTCTGAATTACATTTTATAGATGTATTTCTCACATATCTCAGAGCCTCTCGCGGTCGTCGTCGTCGTCGTCGTCGTCGCCAGTTTGTGGTCTTGTTTCCCAGTCTATATTTGGTCGGTCTCGTAAGAGGTTGAATGTAACGAATGGGTGGGAAAGAGCAAGGGGCAGCGGCTGTGCAGAACGAAAACACAATTCCTCAGGGTGTGAGCGTTTCGAGATGAGTCGTATACAAGTTATAGTTGGTCGTCAGTGACCGTGTGGCCTAATGGACAGTCTGCCTACGGCAGCGGTGGCGAGCGGACCACCAGGGCCAGCGCGCTGTGGCAGGAAGTGTTTACGTCAGGCGGTGAGTCGTGTGCTTACAGCGTCTGCTTTATAGTATACGTTCAGTTCTGTAGGATCTGATATGGAATTATGAATCCGACTAACAGGAAAGATACCTTGAAGTTTACCTTCGATAGGAACTTTTCGAAACCAAATTCGTTTGAAGTTGAAGCATGGTTAGAGGAAACAGCTAAGATTACTTTTGATGACATTGTAGGGATAAATTTCTCTATCGTGACTAGTGTTGTTTATGTGAAATTAACGTCCTCTGAAATGTGTGGTACAATTGTGGAGTCCAGTGGAGGTGTACTGAAGTTTAAACATAGAGATGGTACCGTCAGTGACGTCGGCATTACGCTTGCTGGACTGGGCATCCGAACGGCACGTATTTTCGAACTCCCGTTTGAAATATCAGCCGCGCAAATAAATTCTGCATTAACACCTTACGGGAGGGTCATTAACAATTTTGCGGAGCGTTGGTCCAAAGCCCACAAATTTCCGGTGCTGAACGGCGTCAGGCAGGTTAAGATCGATCTACAGAAGCACATACCTTCATATATTTACGTAGGTGGACATCGCGGAATTGTCATATATGATGGGCAGCCAAAAACGTGTGCCGGCTGTGGTGCGCCCGGCCACGTGCGCTCTGAATGTATACAAAGACGCGTGACGCAGATACCTGTCGGTGAAGCCTCTAGCCCCCCTGTGACGACAGCACTGCCACTGACATACGCTGCCGCGGCTTCTGGTCTTCCACCCGCGACCCCGCCTGTAGATGCCCCTCGTTTGAATGATGTTTTGGCCGATAACGTCAAAGAACCGAGTGCTGAAGCGGCACCGCCGCTACCACACTCAGAGATGGAGGTAACGACGGATGACTCCCCAGTGGTTGATGCCAATGGTACTGAGGATGAAGCAGACGCTGTGTTCCCGGCGGATCAACCCCAGAGTCAACAGTCCACTTCGGATGTTGATGATACCGCGAACCCTAACAGGAAGCCTTCCAAAAAGAAGCGGAGACTTGCACATCAAGGAGCCAATCAGCTCGCCCCACAGCTCCGCAAAAAAGCGAAACGAATAAGCAGCCAAATGAGTCAGAACACTTCTGAACCCTCTGAAGTTGGTCTCCCTGCGTCTGGTCGAATGGACATTGATCCTGTAGTGTCTCCCCCTGTGAATCCACGACGGGTGGAAGATAGTGATACCTCGAGTAGAGTCGTTTTGCCGGATACCCACGCTCAAGGAAACGCAGGATAGCTTTTGTCAGAGGCCACTCTCACTCGGAATTGGGCACAGGAAATGGAAGTATTGGATGCGAGCAATGATGCGGCTGTCATGCGGACCATTGAGACGGAATCTTCGGCACCCCCCACAGAGCAGCATACACCAGCCGTACCGGGAACTACGGGAACTTCGACTGACGCGCTTGGCCTCAGTTTCGTTAGGCATCCTTCTAAGACTGTTTAATTAATAGTATGTGCCTTCTCCCACGAACAAGCCCCAAGCCTATAAAATTGCCACGTTAAACATCAATAAGATACAGTCGTACTGGCGGCTCCGTAATTTACAAGATTTTGTATACGCAGCGGATATCGATATTCTGTTACTTCAAGAAGTCGCTGCGATTGAACTTGACCGAATAACTGGTTATACTACTCTCTCCAATTCCGGGAGCGGTGCGAATTTAGGGACAGCGATTCTGTTAAAAGAACGGATTGTAGCGACCGACGCAGAAAAACTGCCTGATCATAGAGGTATCGCTGTCACTTTCCATCGGACACGCATAATCAATGTTTACGTCCCGTCCGGCAGTAGCAATAGGCGTGATAGGGCTGAGTTCTTCACAAGCGCCATAGTCCCACTTTTTAGGGGAACCTACGATCGTATAATTTTTGCGGGTGACTTCAGTTGTGTCTTAAGTCCAAAAGACCAGACGCCTAATTTTAACAAATCTGGAGAACTCGAACGTACCGTCCAAGAAATGAACCTCATTGACACATGGGAGCATACGCGCGGAGCGGCACCTGGGTTCACTCATGTCACGAACCACTCTGCAAGCCGGCTAGACAGAATCTATGTATCGGCGTGTATGAAGACTCAAGTCCTCCATTCCGAAGTTTGGCCCTCAATTTTTTCCGATCATGCCGCATATATTTGTACTGTTAACATGGTCAAGCAAGGCACATTTCGCGGCAGAGGTTTCTGGAAACTTAACAATGCTCTCCTTAACGATGTTGACTGTCACCGTGTCTTTAACGAAACATGGGAGGCATGTGAACGACGGGTTGCACAGTATGCCTCCGTTACTGAATGGTGGATAACACATGCCAAACCAACTTTATCAAAAATGTTTAAACGCTACGCTCGGGACAAATCCTGGTGGCAACCGCAAACGTCTGAGTTTTATTTTACTTGTCTCAAGGAGCTCTACCAGTCCGATGTGACTGTACCTGAAAATTTTATGCAGATTAAAAAAATTAAGGCAAAATTATTAAAACTTCAGCGGCAGCAGGCAGAAGGCTTTCAAATAAGGTCCAGGCCCCACAATGTGATAGACGACGAAATGACATCCATGTTTAACGTCATTCGTGAAAATAAGAGGGGGCGGCGGAGATTAATAACTCGTCTTCAGTTGAGTGAAGGCGTTGCGCTCACGCGGCAACAAGACATACGGAACGCACTTCACAATCACCTGGCAGATCTGCTGGCAACGACACATACCGACGATGGAACTCACGATGAATTACTCAATAACCTGCAAAGGACTTTGGGTGCTGCTGAAGTCGAAACTCTCATGCGAGAAATTGATGAAGACGAATTGGATTCTGCGCTATCACGAAGTCCGAAAAATAAATCGCCGGGACCCGACGGTCTCACTGCTGAATTTTATCTTACTTTCCGTGACAAATTAAAGCCCAAGTTGTTGAGTATGTTTAATGAAATTTTACGGCCTGATTTTAATGTTCCTCAGGCTCTCGTGGAAGGCATCGTGGTTTTAATCCCTAAACGCCCAATGTGCAGTTCTGTTGACGATTTTCGGCCGCTTACTTTACGGAACAGTGACTACAAAATTTTAGCACGTATTATTTCTAATAGATTGAAAATGTTGATGAATACTGTCATTGGTCAGTACCAGACCAGTGTAGGTGTCGGTAGGACGATCTTCCAAAATTTGTCTCAATACAGGGACGTCATAGCCATTGCAAATGCGTGCAAGATACGGTGTGCGCTAGTCTCCCTTGACTTTTCAAAGGCATTCGACAGAGTAAACCATCAGTTTCTCATCCGGACGATGCATGCCATGGGATTTCCACTACGTGTTATCAATCTTATACATGAGCTCCTTCGTAAAGGAGTAACTCGACTCATGGTGAATGGCCAGCTGAGCGCATCGATTAATATTACTAATTCAGTGCGACAGGGATGCCCTATGTCAATGGCCTTGTTTGCCATTGCCATTGAGCCTTTGCTTGTCACCTTGACACAGCGTCTACAAGGATTAACCATCCACGGCATTAAGATTGTTTGTACTGCATATGCGGATGACGTCGGATTTTTGGTCATGGACGAAGGTGAAGTCGAGGAAGCCCTTCAGATCGTCAAAAACTACGAACTTGTTGCGGGTGCGAAGTTGAATGCCAGGAAATCTGGCATTATGAACATAGGACGCGGCATCTCGCTGCACCATCACGGCCAGTTGCAACTACTTTCTTAAATGAAATGCCTTGGTATTGAGTACAGGAGCAACATACAGCACACAATTGCGGTGAACTATAGGAATCTCCTGGCAAGTATGCGTGCTTGCATGCAGACCCACTACCTAAGGAGCCTTGATGAACTGCAGAAAGTCACCTTCGCTAATGTTTACCTCACCTCAAAGATTAACTACGTTGCACAAGTACTGCCCATGCCACAGGAGACAGCGAAGCGTATGATGTCCACTCTAGGCCATTTTGTCACACGTGGACACATTTTTAAAGTCAAGTACGATACGCTCACTCTCTCCACGACCGATGGAGGCTTAAATTTAACAGATGTTCGTTCCAAGTCACGAGCTTTGTACGTATGCACCACCTACAAACGGTGGAGGTCGTTACCGAACAGTCTAACGGCTCACCTGTTAACCGAAATAGCGCCGGCCTGCCTGCAGCCTCCCGTCTCTGTTCAACATATTCCGGCTGCGCTGACTCACTTTAAGAGCTTTTTCATTGAATTCAGTTACGTACGGTCAACTCTCCCAGAAAATGAGCTTTCCGTGGTGAAGTTAGTTTATAATAAACTACTGGCAACTAAGAACAGGAACAACATCGAACACAAATACCCCAATCATCGCTGGCCAGTGATATGGAAAAACATACATAGCCGTGATTTACCAACGTCAGTGAAAGCCTCTTGGTACAGGGTCGTGAACCGTAAAATAAGTACCAATTCACGACTTCATGCTCTACATTTGGCTGACTCACCTTTGTGCCTTACGTGCAACTTGCCTGATACTGATGAACATCGTTTTTTGTGCACCACTGTCCAAGCAGTTTGGCCATGCATTCGCCAAAAACTGGCTACGATTATGAGGACTTCCCAGCTTTGTATTAAACCTGAAGATTTCCTGTATCCGGATTCAGTGCCGTACCCGAACACCAAACGGAACTCTGTCAATTGGTTGAAGGGTCATTATGTTCATTATTTACAGACGCAAGAACCCAAGAGTGAGGCGGCGTTCTGTCTTTACCTGGCATTACAGTTTCACATACATTCACAGACGAGACATTACAGGAAACGATATGCGAATTTTTTAGAAGTCGTTCTTCGATGAAAGATGTATTTTTTTTCTTTCCTTCATACTACATTGCTTTGTTTTTTTTCTTTTCTTCTTCAAATGTCACAGTGACGTATACTGAACAGTGTTACGACAAGGACTATTTTATTTCCTTCTGTTTTTCTAGAGGACCAGAGTTCCTTGTTTCATTTTCTATTTAAAAAAAAAATAAATTATAATAAAAAAATAAACAATTATAAAAGTTGATAAAAAAACCAACAACAAAACGAAAGCACTAAAAAAGAACAACAAACAACAGAAAGAGTGTTGCAGACCAGAAGTAGGGGATTGCTGCCTGGGGTGAAGTACGGTGGGGACTTTGTGGGCCCTCTCGCCGCCACGGTAGCCGTGAAGGCCCAGGACAAATCTCTGAAAATGGAATACCACACACGCACAAAAAAAAAAAAAAATTCTACTTTGTCACCATTGCGGGACTATGCATTAGGTTTAGAAGTATCTTTGGTTTGGAAATTGGAATAGTTCAGAAGAATAAGTAATTCAGAAATCATGGCAGATTAAGCCGACGCCGACGAAGGCGATTTATGGCGAGCGCAAGGCGGGGATGAAGGGGAGGAAGGAGACCCTCAGAAAAAAAAAAAAAAAATGGATCAGGCGTCGGACTTCGGATCTGAAGATTACAGGTTCGAATGCTGTCACGCTCGTGTTTTTCCAGTTCTGAAAAAGAAACATACCGTTTTAATGTAGCAATTGAGCAGTACGAAACCGTCTGAATGTTGCTGTTGACCATTTTTTGCTTGGAGTTGCTCTTGAGCTTGAAACACACACAACAAGACCGGTGTTAACTAGCGAAGTGGTCGGCAGGGTGCCGTCACCGCGAGTTTTGATAGGCACTTGCACATCTAAAACAACGTCGGAAAGTAAGTCGTTCGGCTTTTGAGTCACATCAAGTATGTGTGTTAATTTTGACGCCACTAGCTCTGCATGTTGTCATGCAATTCCTTTACCTCTCAGAAATGATTATGAAATAAAAGTTAAGTACGTGACGAGTGTGACGTTAGGAAAACATTAGGCAGCATGGAGAGATTCTGTATGGGACCACCCAACGCAAACGAGAACTGTGTGACTTGCTACCCGGGAGGTATTAACGGAGGCAGCCGGCTAGCTAAGTCGGTAGAGCGTGAGACTCTTAATCCCAGGGTTGTGGGTACGAGCCCAACTCTGGGCGGAACGGAATTTTGTTCCGCTGCAGATGTAAATTACCGTTTTTCTGATTAACGTGTTATAATGTAAATAGCAACTTTAACATTTGCCTACGTCTCTGTCAGTCGCAAGGAGACTGTATTTGAAGGTGAAGGTGATTTTGTAGACATGTGTGAAAGACATGTTCTGAAATGCAAGTGTTGTTGTTTGGAGAGCACATCGGTTACGTGTCAGATGTGTAGCCAGGGAGTAATGGGTCGCCATAGCTGCAAATATTAGAAGCTAATATGATGTGTTGTCAGCTGAAGTCTGATGATGCAGGCGACCGTAAGGCTGAAGTACGCAAGAGTACCGCTAGGCCGCGCCTCTTTAGCTCAGTGGTAGATCACTGGTGTAGTAAACCAGTGGTGGTAAGTTCCATCCTCAGAGGAGGAAGACGAATTTTGGAAATCAGTTTCGCGTCGTGGCCGTATAGCAAACAGTATCTGTGATGACGAACAATTAGCGACAGGCGTTTTATTAAGAATTACTCTCAGATGTGATTAAGGCGAATGGCGCAGATAAAGCATTTGCCAAAGCGGTACAGCCTAAGGTGGGACGAGGCAGTCTGAATTACATTTTATAGATGTATTTCTCACATATCTCAGAGCCTCTCGCGGTCGTCGTCGTCGTCGTCGTCGTCGTCGTCGTCGTCGTCGCTTCTGCAGAAGTAGCAAATGGCCATCGTAGCAAATGCGGCGAGGGACGCCCTGCCTTCGATTCCGAATGCACAAAGTTTGTGGTCTTGTTTCCCAGTCTATATTTGGTCGGCCTCGTAAGAGGTTGAATGTAACGAATGGGTGGGAAAGAGCAAGGGGCAGCGGCTGTGCAGAACGAAAACACAATTCCTCAGGGTGTGAGCGTTTCGAGATGAGTCGTATACAAGTTATAGTTGGTCGTCAGTGACCGTGTGGCCTAATGGATCAGGCGTCGGACTTCGGATCTGAAGATTACAGGTTCGAATGCTGTCACGCTCGTGTTTTTCCAGTTCTGAAAAAGAAACATACCGTTTTAATGTAGCAATTGAGCAGTACGAAACCGTCTGAATGTTGCTGTTGACCATTTTTTGCTTGGAGTTGCTCTTGAGCTTGAAACACACACAACAAGACCGGTGTTAACTAGCGAAGTGGTCGGCAGGGTGCCGTCACCGCGAGTTTTGATAGGCACTTGCACATCTAAAACAACGTCGGAAAGTAAATCGTTCGGCTTTTGAGTCACATCAAGTATGTGTGTTAATTTTGACGCCACTAGCTCTGCATGTTGTCATGCAATTCCTTTACCTCTCAGAAATGATTATGAAATAAAAGTGAAGTACGTGACGAGTGTGACGTTAGGAAAACATTAGGCAGCATGGAGAGATTCTGTATGGGACCACCCAACCCAAACGAGTACTGTGTGACTTGCTACCGGGGAGGTATTAACGGAGGCAGCCGGCTAGCTAAGTCGGTAGAGCGTGAGACTCTTAATCCCAGGTTTGTGGGTTCGAGCCCAACGCTGGGCGGAACGGAATTTTGTTCTGCTGCAGATGTAAATTACCGTTTTTCTGATTAACGTGTTATAATGTAAATAGCAACTTTAACATTTGCCTACGTCTCTGTCAGTCGCAAGGAAACTGTATTTGAAGGTGAAGGTGATTTTGTAGACATGTGTGAAAGACATGTTCTGAAATGCAAGTGTTGTTGTTTGGAGAGCACATCGGTTACGTGTCAGATGTGTAGCCAAGGAGTAATGGGTCGCCATAGCTGCAAATATTAGAAGCTAATATGATGTGTTGTCAGCTGAAGTCTGATGATGCAGGCGACCGTAAGGCTGAAGTACGCAAGAGTACCGCTAGGCCGCGCCTCTTTAGCTCAGTGGTAGATCACTGGTGTAGTAAACCAGTGGTGGTAAGTTCCATCCTCAGAGGAAGAAGACGAATTTTGGAAATCAGTTTCGCGTCGTGGCCGTATAGCAAACAGTATCTGTGATGACGAACAATTAGCGACCGGCGTTTTATTAAGAATTACTCTCAGATGTGATTAAGGCGAATGGCGCAGATAAAGCATTTGCCAAAGCGGTACAGCCTAAGGTGGGACGAGGCAGTCTGAATTACATTTTATAGATGTATTTCTCACATATCTCAGAGCCTCTCACGGTCGTCGTCGTCGTCGTCGTCGTCGTCGCCGCCGCCGCTTCTGCAAAAGTAGCAAATGGCCATCGTAGCAAATGCGGCGAGGGATGCCCTGCCTTCGATTCCGAATGCACAAAGTTTGTGGTCTTGTTTCCCAGTCTATATTTGGTCGGTCTCGTAAGAGGTTGAATGTAACGAATGGGTGGGAAAGAGCAAGGGGCAGCGGCTGTGCAGAACGAAAACACAATTCCTCAGGGTGTGAGCGTTTCGAGATGAGTCGTATACAAGTTATAGTTGGTCGTCAGTGACCGTGTGGCCTAATGGATCAGGCGTCGGACTTCGGATTTGAAGATTACAGGATCGAATGCTGTCACGCTCGTGTTTTTCCAGTTCTGAAAAAGAAACATACCGTTTTAATGTAGCAATTGAGCAGTACGAAACCGTCTGAATGTTGCTGTTGACCATTTTTTTGCTTGGAGTTGCTCTTGAGCTTGAAACACACACAACAAGACCGGTGTTAACTAGCGAAGTGGTCGGCAGGGTGCCGTCACCGCGAGTTTTGACTGGCACTTGCACATCTAAAACAACGTCCGAAAGTAAATCGTTCCGCTTTTGAGTCACATCAAGTATGTGTGTTAATTTTGACGCCACTAGCTCTGCATGTTGTCATGCAATTCCTTTACCTCTCAGAAATGATTATGAAATAAAAGTGAAGTACGTGACGAGTGTGACGTTAGGAAAACATTAGGCAGCATGGAGAGATTCTGTATGGGACCACCCAACCCAAACGAGTACTGTGTGACTTGCTACCCGGGAGGTACTAACGGAGGCCGCCGGCTAGCTAAGTCGGCAGAGTGTGAGACTCTTATTCCCACGGTTGTGGGTTCGAGCCCAACGCTGGGTGGAACGGAATTTTGTTCCGCTGCAGATGTAAATTACCGTTTTTCTGATTAACGTGATATAATGTAAATAGCAACTTTAACCTTTGCCTACGTCTCTGTCAGTCGCAAGGAAACTGTATTTGAAGGTGAAGGTGATTTTGTAGACATGTGTGAAAGACATGTTCTGAAATGCAAGTGTTGTTGTTTGGAGAGCACATCGGTTACGTGTCAGATGTGTAGCCAAGGAGTAATGGGTCGCCATAGCTGCAAATATTAGAAGCTAATTGATGTGTTGTCAGCTGAAGTCTGATGATGCAGGCGACCGTAAGGCCGAAATACGCAAGAGTACCGCTAGGCCGCGCCTTTTTAGCTCAGTGTTAGATCACTGGTGTAGTATACCAGGGGTGGTAAGTTCCATCCTCAGAGGAGGAAGACGAATTTTGGAAATCAGTTTCGCGTCGTGGCCGTATAGCAAACAGTATCTGTGATGACGAACAATTAGCGACAGGCGTTATATTAAGAATTACTCTCAGATGTGATTAAGGCGAATGGCGCAGATAAAGCCTTTGCCAAAGCGGTACAACCTAAGGTGGGACGAGGCAGTCTGAATTACATTTTATAGATGTATTTCTCACATATCTCAGAGCCTCTCGCGGTCGTCGTCGTCGTCGCAGCCGCCGCTTCTGCAGAAGTAGCAAATGGCCATCGTAGCAAATGCGGCGAGGGACGCCCTGCCTTCGATTCCGAATGCACAAAGTTTGTGGTCTTGTTTCCCAGTCTATATTTGGTCGGTCTCGTAAAAGGTTGAATGTAACGAATGGGTGGGAAAGAGCAAGGGGCAGCGGCTGTGCAGAACGAAAACACAATTCCTCAGGGTGTGAGCGTTTCGAGATGAGTCGTATACAAGTTATAGTTGGTCGTCAGTGCCCGTGTGGATCAGGCGTCGGACTTCGGATCTGAAGATTACATTTTCGAATGCTGTCACGCTCGTGTTTTTCCAGTTCTGAAAAAGAAACATACCGTTTTAATGTAGCAATTGAGCAGTACGAAACCGTCTGAATGTTGCTGTTGACCATTTTTTGCTTGGAGTTGCTCTTGAGCTTGAAACACACACAACAAGACCGGTGTTAACAGAGGAGGAAGACGAATTTTGGAAATCAGTTTTGCGTCGTGGCCGTATAGCAAACAGTATCTGTGATGACGAACAATTAGCGACAGGCGTTTTATTAAGAATTACTCTCAGATGTGATTAAGGCGAATGGCGCAGATAAAGCATTTGCCAAAGCGGTACAGCCTAAGGTGGGACGAGGCAGTCTGAATTACATTTTATAGATGTATTTCTCACATATCTCAGAGCCTCTCGCGGTCATCGTCGTCGTCGTCGTCGTCGTCGTCGTCGTCGCCGCCGCCGCTTCTGCAGAAGTAGCAAATGGCCATCGTAGCAAATGCGGTGAGGGACGCCCTGCCTTCGATTCCGAATGCACAAAGTTTGTGGTCTTGTTTCCCAGTCTATATTTGGTCGGCCTCGTAAGAGGTTGAATGCAACGAATGGGTGGGAAAGAGCAAGGGGCAGCGGCTGTGCAGAACGAAAACACAATTCCTCAGGGTGTGAGCGTTTCGAGATGAGTCGTATACAAGTTTTAGTTGATCGTCAGTGACCGTGTGGCCTAATGGATCAGGCGTCGGACTTCGGATCTGAAGATTACAGGTTCGAATGCTGTCACGCTCGTGTTTTTCCAGTTCTGAAAAAGAAACATACCGTTTTAATGTAGCAATTGAGCAGTACGAAACCGTCTGAATGTTGCTGTTGACCATTTTTTGCTTGGAGTTGCTCTTGAGCTTGAAACACACAACAAGACCGGTGTTAACTAGCGAAATAGTCGGCAGGCTTGCCGTCACCGCGAGTTTTGACTGGCACTTGCACATCTAAAACAACGTCGGATAGTAAATCGTTCGGCTTTTGAGTCACATCAAGTATGTGTGTTAATTTTGACGCCACTAGCTCTGCATGTTGTCATGCAATTCCTTTACCTCTCAGAAATGATTATGAAATAAAAGTGAAGTACGTGACGAGTGTGACGTTAGGAAAACATTAGGCAGCATGGAGAGATTCTGTATGGGACCACCCAACCCAAACGAGTACTGTGTGACTTGCTACCCGGGAGGTATTAACGGAGGCAGCCGGCTAGCTAAGTCGGTAGAGCGTGAGACTCTTAATCCCAGGGTTGTGGGTACGAGCCCAACTCTGGGCGGAACGGAATTTTGTTCCGCTGCAGATGTAAATTACCGTTTTTCTGATTAACGTGATATAATGTAAATAGCAACTTTAACATTTGCCTACGTCTCTGTCAGTCGCAAGGAAACTGTATTTGAAGGTGAAGTTGATTTTGTAGACATGTGTGAAAGACATGTTCTGAAATGCAAGTGTTGTTGTTTGGAGAGCACATCGGTTACGTGTCAGATGTGTAGCCAAGGAGTAATGGGTCGCCATAGCTGCAAATATTAGAAGGTAATATGATGTGTTGTCAGCTGAAGTCTGATGATGCAGGCGACCGTAAGGCCGAAGTACGCAATAGTACCGCTAGGCAGCGCCTCTTTAGCTCAGTGGTAGATCACTGGTGTATTAAACCAGTGGTGGTAAGTTCCATCCTCAGAGGAGGAAGACGAATTTTGGAAATCAGTTTCGCGTCGTGGCCGTATAGCAAACAGTATCTGTGATGACGAACAATTAGCGACAGGCGTTTTATTAAGAATTCCTCTCAGATGTGATTAAGGCGAATGGCGCAGATAAAGCAGTTGCCAAAGCGGTACAGCCTAAGGTGGGACGAGGCAGTCTGAATTACATTTTATAGATGTATTTCTCACATATCTCAGAGCCACTCTCTGTCGTCGTTGTCGTCGCCGCCGCCGCTTCTGCAGAAGTAGCAAATGGCCATCGTAGCAAATGCGGCGAGGGACGCCCTGCCTTCGATTCCGAATGCACAAAGTTTGTGGTCTTGTTTCCCAGTCTATATTTGGTCGGTCTCGTAAGAGGTTGAATGTAACAAATGGGTGGGAAAGAGCAAGGGGCAGCGGCTGTGCAGAACGAAAACACAATTCCTCAGGGTGTGAGCGTTTCGAGATGAGTCGTATACAAGTTATAGTTGGTCGTCAGTGCCCGTGTGGCCTAATGGATCAGGCGTCGGACTTCGGATCTGAAGATTACATTTTCGAATGCTGTCACGCTCGTGTTTTTCCAGTTCTGAAAAAGAAACATACCGTTTTAATGTAGCAATTGAGCAGTACGAAACCGTCTGAATGTTGCTGTTGACCATTTTTTGCTTGGAGTTGCTCTTGAGCTTGAAACACACACAACAAGACCGGTGTTAACTAGCGAAGTGGTCGGCAGGGTGCCGTCACCGCGAGTTTTGACTGGCACTTGCACATCTAAAACAACGTCGGATAGTAAATCGTTCGGCTTTTGAGTCACATCAAGTATGTGTGTTAATTTTGACGCCACTAGCTCTGCATGTTGTCATGCAATTCCTTTACCTCTCAGAAATGATTATGAAATAAAAGTGAAGTACGTGACGAGTGTGACGTTAGGAAAACATTAGGCAGCATGGAGAGATTCTGTATGGGACCACCCAACCCAAACGAGTACTGTGTGACTTGCTACCCGGGAGGTATTAACGGAGGCAGCCGGCTAGCTAAGTCGGTAGAGCGTGAGACTCTTAATCCCAGGGTTTTGGGTTCGAGCCCAACGCTGGGCGGAACGGAATTTTGTTCCGCTGCAGATGTAAATTACCGTTTTTCTGATTAACGTGATATAATGTAAATAGCAACTTTAACATTTGCCTACGTCTCTGTCAGTCGCAAGGAGACTGTATTTGAAGGTGAAGGTGATTTTGTAGACATGTGTGAAAGACATGTTCTGAAATGCAAGTGTTGTTGTTTGGAGAGCACATCGGTTACGTGTCAGATGTGTAGCCAAGGAGTAATGGGTCGCCATAGCTGCAAATATTAGAAGGTAATATGATGTGTTGTCAGCTGAAGTCTGATGATGCAGGCGACCGTAAGGCCGAAGTACGCAAGAGTACTGCTAGGCCGCGCCTCTTTAGCTCAGTGGTAGATCACTGGTGTAGTAAACCAGTGCTGGTAAGTTCCATCCTCAGAGGAGGAAGACGAATTTTGGAAATCAGTTTTGCGTCGTGGCCGTATAGCAAACACTATCTGTGATGACGAACAATTAGCGACAGGCGTTTTATTAAGAATTACTCTCAGATGTGATTAAGGCGAATGGCGCAGATAAAGCATTTGCCAAAGCGGTACAGCCTAAGGTGGGACGAAGCAGTCTGAATTACATTTTATAGATGTATTTCTCACATATCTCAGAGCCTCTCGCGGTGGTCGTCGTCGTCGTCGTCGTCGTCGTCGTCGTCGTCGCCGCCGCTTCTGCAGAAGTAGCAAATGGCCATCGTAGCAAATGCGGTGAGGGACGCCCTGCCTTCGATTCCGAATGCACAAAGTTTGTGGTCTTGTTTCCCAGTCTATATTTGGTCGGCCTCGTAAGAGGTTGAATGTAACAAATGGGTGGGAAAGAGCAAGGGGCAGCGGCTGTGCAGAACGAAAACACAATTCCTCAGGTTGTGAGCGTTTCGAGATGAGTCGTATACAAGTTATAGTTGGTCGTCAGTGACCGTGTGGCCTAATGGATCAGGCGTCGGACTTCGGATCTGAAGATTACAGGTTCGAATGCTGTCACGCTCGTGTTTTTCCAGTTCTGAAAAAGAAACATACCGTTTTAATGTAGCAATTGAGCAGTACGAAACCGTCTGAATGTTGCTGTTGACCATTTTTTGCTTGGAGTTGCTCTTGAGCTTGAAACACACACAACAAGACCGGTGTTAACTAGCGAAGTGGTCGGCAGGGTGCCGTCACCGCGAGTTTTGACTGGCACTTGCACATCTAAAACAACGTCGGATAGTAAATCGTTCGGCTTTTGAGTCACATCAAGTATGTGTGTTAATTTTGACGCCACTAGCTCTGCATGTTGTCATGCAATTCCTTTACCTCTCAGAAATGATTATGAAATAAAAGTGAAGTACGTGACGAGTGTGACGTTAGGAAAACATTAGGCAGCATGGAGAGATTCTGTATGGGACCACCCAACCCAAACGAGTATTGTGTGACGTGCTACCCGGGAGGTATTAAAGGAGGCAGCCGGCTAGCTAAGTCGGTAGAGCGTGAGAGTCTAAATCCCAGGGTTGTGGGTACGAGCCCAACTCTGGGCGGAACGGAATTTTGTTCCGCTGCAGATGTAAATTACCGTTTTTCTGATTAACGTGATATAATGTAAATAGCAACTTTAACATTTGCCTACGTCTCTGTCAGTCGCAAGGAGACTGTATTTGAAGGTGAAGGTGATTTTGTAGACATGTGTGAAAGACATGTTCTGAAATGCAAGTGTTGTTGTTTGGAGAGCACATCGGTTACGTGTCAGATGTGTAGCCAAGGAGTAATGGGTCGCCATAGCTGCAAATATTAGAAGGTAATATGATGTGTTGTCAGCTGAAGTCTGATGATGCAGGCGACCGTAAGGCCGAAGTACGCAATAGTACCGCTAGGCAGCGCCTCTTTAGCTCAGTGGTAGATCACTGGTGTATTAAACCAGTGGTGGTAAGTTCCATCCTCAGAGGAGGAAGACGAATTTTGGAAATCAGTTTCGCGTCGTGGCCGTATAGCAAACAGTATCTGTGATGACGAACAATTAGCGACAGGCGTTTTATTAAGAATTCCTCTCAGATGTGATTAAGGCGAATGGCGCAGATAAAGCAGTTGCCAAAGCGTTACAGCCTAAGGTGGGACGAGGCAGTCTGAATTACATTCTATAGATGTATTTCTCACATATCTCAGAGCCACTCTCTGTCGTCGTTGTCGTCGCCGCCGCCGCTTCTGCAGAAGTAGCAAATGGCCATCGTAGCAAATGCGGCGAGGGACGCCCTGCCTTCGATTCCGAATGCACAAAGTTTGTGGTCTTGTTTCCCAGTCTATATTTGGTCGGTCTCGTAAGAGGTTGAATGTAACAAATGGGTGGGAAAGAGCAAGGGGCAGCGGCTGTGCAGAACGAAAACACAATTCCTCAGGGTGTGAGCGTTTCGAGATGAGTCGTATACTAGTTGGTCGTCAGTGCCCGTGTGGCCTAATGGATCAGGCGTCGGACTTCGGATCTGAAGATTACATTTTCGAATGCTGTCACGCTCGTGTTTTTCCAGTTCTGGAAAAGAAACATACCGTTTTAATGTAGCAATTGAGCAGTACGAAACCGTCTGAATGTTGCTGTTGACCATTTTTTGCTTGGAGTTGCTCTTGAGCTTGAAACACACACAACAAGACCGGTGTTAACTAGCCAAGTGGTCGGCAGGGTGCCGTCACCGCGAGTTTTGACTGGCACTTGCACATCTAAAACAACGTCGGATAGTAAATCGTTCGGCTTTTGAGTCACATCAAGTATGTGTGTTAATTTTGACGCCACTAGCTCTGCATGTTGTCATGCAATTCCTTTACCTCTCAGAAATGATTATGAAATAAAAGTGAAGTACGTGACGAGTGTGACGTTAGGAAAACATTAGGCAGCATGGAGAGATTCTGTATGGGACCACCCAACCCAAACGAGTACTGTGTGACTTGCTACCCGGGAGGTATTAACGGAGGCAGCCGGCTAGCTAAGTCGGTAGAGCGTGAGACTCTTAATCCCAGGGTTTTGGGTTCGAGCCCAACGCTGGGCGGAACGGAATTTTGTTCCGCTGCAGATGTAAATTACCGTTTTTCTGATTAACGTGATATAATGTAAATAGCAACTTTAACATTTGCCTACGTCTCTGTCAGTCGCAAGGAGACTGTATTTGAAGGTGAAGGTGATTTTGTAGACATGTGTGAAAGACATGTTCTGAAATGCAAGTGTTGTTGTTTGGAGAGCACATCGGTTACGTGTCAGATGTGTAGCCAAGGAGTAATGGGTCGCCATAGCTGCAAATATTAGAAGGTAATATGATGTGTTGTCAGCTGAAGTCTGATGATGCAGGCGACCGTAAGGCCGAAGTACGCAAGAGTACTGCTAGGCCGCGCCTCTTTAGCTCAGTGGTAGATCACTGGTGTAGTAAACCAGTGCTGCTAAGTTCCATCCTCAGAGGAGGAAGACGAATTTTGGAAATCAGTTTTGCGTCGTGGCCGTATAGCAAACACTATCTGTGATGACGAACAATTAGCGACAGGCGTTTTATTAAGAATTACTCTCAGATCTGATTAAGGCGAATGGCGCAGATAAAGCAGTTGCCAAAGCGGTACAGCCTAAGGTGGGACGAGGCAGTCTGAATTACATTCTATAGATGTATTTCTCACATATCTCAGAGCCACTCTCTGTCGTCGTTGTCGTCGCCGCCGCCGCTTCTGCAGAAGTAGCAAATGGCCATCGTAGCAAATGCGGTGAGGGACGCCCTGCCTTCGATTCCGAATGCACAAAGTTTGTGGTCTTGTTTCCCAGTCTATATTTGGTCGGCCTCGTAAGAGGTTGAATGTAACGAATGGGTGGGAAAGAGCAAGGGGCAGCGGCTGTGCAGAACGAAAACACAATTCCTCAGGGTGTGAGCGTTTCGAGATGAGTCGTATACAAGTTTTAGTTGGTCGTCAGTGACCGTGTGGCCTAATGGATCAGGCGTCGGACTTCGGATCTGAAGATTACAGGTTCGAATGCTGTCACGCTCGTGTTTTTCCAGTTCTGAAAAAGAAACATACCGTTTTAATGTAGCAATTGAGCAGTACGAAACCGTCTGAATGTTGCTGTTGACCATTTTTTGCTTGGAGTTGCTCTTGAGCTTGAAACACACACAACAAGACCGGTGTTAACTAGCGAAGTGGTCGGCAGGGTGCCGTCACCGCGAGTTTTGACTGGCACTTGCACATCTAAAACAACGTCGGATAGTAAATCGTTCGGCTTTTGAGTCACATCAAGTATGTGTGTTAATTTTGACGCCACTAGCTCTGCATGTTGTCATGCAATTCCTTTACCTCTCAGAAATGATTATGAAATAAAAGTGAAGTACGTGACGAGTGTGACGTTAGGAAAACATTAGGCAGCATGGAGAGATTCTGTATGGGACCACCCAACCCAAACGAGTACTGTGTGACTTGCTACCCGGGAGGTATTAACGGAGGCAGCCGGCTAGCTAAGTCGGTAGAGCGTGAGAGTCTTAATCCCAGGGTTGTGGGTACGAGCCCAACTCTGGGCGGAACGGAATTTTGTTCCGCTGCAGATGTAAATTACCGTTTTTCTGATTAACGTGATATAATGTAAATAGCAACTTTAACATTTGCCTACGTCTCTGTCAGTCGCAAGGAAACTGTATTTGAAGGTGAAGGTGATTTTGTAGACATGTGTGAAAGACATGTTCTGAAATGCAAGTGTTGTTGTTTGGAGAGCACATCGGTTACGTGTCAGATGTGTAGCCAAGGAGTAATGGGTCGCCATAGCTGCAAATATTAGAAGGTAATATGATGTGTTGTCAGCTGAAGTCTGATGATGCAGGCGACCGTAAGGCCGAAGTACGCAATAGTACCGCTAGGCCGCGCCTCTTTAGCTCAGAGGTAGATCACTGGTGTAGTAAACCAGTGGTGGTAAGTTCCATCCTCAGAGGAGGAAGACGAATTTTGGAAATCAGTTTCGCGTCGTGGCCGTATAGCAAACAGTATCTGTGATGACGAATAATTAGCGACAGGCGTTTTATTAAGAATTCCTCTCAGATGTGATTAAGGCGAATGGCGCAGATAAAGCAGTTGCCAAAGCGGTACAGCCTAAGGTGGGACGAGGCAGTCTGAATTACATTTTATAGATGTATTTCTCACATATCTCAGAGCCACTCTCTGTCGTCGTTGTCGTCGCCGCCGCCGCTTCTGCAGAAGTAGCAAATGGCCATCGTAGCAAATGCGGCGAGGGACGCCCTGCCTTCGATTCCGAATGCACAAAGTTTGTGGTCTTGTTTCCCAGTCTATATTTGGTCGGTCTCGTAAGAGGTTGAATGTAACAAATGGGTGGGAAAGAGCAAGGGGCAGCGGCTGTGCAGAACGAAAACACAATTCCTCAGGGTGTGAGCGTTTCGAGATGAGTCGTATACAAGTTATAGTTGGTCGTCAGTGCCCGTGTGGCCTAATGGATCAGGCGTCGGACTTCGGATCTGAAGATTACATTTTCGAATGCTGTCACGCTCGTGTTTTTCCAGTTCTGAAAAAGAAACATACCGTTTTAATGTAGCAATTGAGCAGTACGAAACCGTCTGAATGTTGCTGTTGACCATTTTTTGCTTGGAGTTGCTCTTGAGCTTGAAACACACACAACAAGACCGGTGTTAACTAGCGAAGTGGTCGGCAGGGTGCCGTCACCGCGAGTTTTGACTGGCACTTGCACATCTAAAACAACGTCGGATAGTAAATCGTTCGGCTTTTGAGTCACATCAAGTATGTGTGTTAATTTTGACGCCACTAGCTCTGCATGTTGTCATGCAATTCCTTTACCTCTCAGAAATGATTATGAAATAAAAGTGAAGTACGTGACGAGTGTGACGTTAGGAAAACATTAGGCAGCATGGAGAGATTCTGTATGGGACCACCCAACCCAAACGAGTACTGTGTGACTTGCTACCCGGGAGGTATTAACGGAGGCAGCCGGCTAGCTAAGTCGGTAGAGCGTGAGACTCTTAATCCCAGGGTTTTGGGTTCGAGCCCAACGCTGGGCGGAACGGAATTTTGTTCCGCTGCAGATGTAAATTACCGTTTTTCTGATTAACGTGATATAATGTAAATAGCAACTTTAACATTTGCCTACGTCTCTGTCAGTCGCAAGGAGACTGTATTTGAAGGTGAAGGTGATTTTGTAGACATGTGTGAAAGACATGTTCTGAAATGCAAGTGTTGTTGTTTGGAGAGCACATCGGTTACGTGTCAGATGTGTAGCCAAGGAGTAATGGGTCGCCATAGCTGCAAATATTAGAAGGTAATATGATGTGTTGTCAGCTGAAGTCTGATGATGCAGGCGACCGTAAGGCCGAAGTACGCAAGAGTACTGCTAGGCCGCGCCTCTTTAGCTCATTGGTAGATCACTGGTGTAGTAAACCAGTGCTGGTAAGTTCTATCCTCAGAGGAGGAAGACGAATTTTGGAAATCAGTTTTGCGTCGTGGCCGTATAGCAAACAGTATCTGTGATGACGAACAATTAGCGACAGGCGTTTTATTAAGAATTACTCTCAGATGTGATTAAGGCGAATAGCGCAGATAAAGCATTTGCCAAAGCGGTACAGCCTAAGGTGGGACGAGGCAGTCTGAATTACATTTTATAGATGTATTTCTCACATATCACAGAGCCTCTCGCGGTCGTCGTCGTCGTCGTCGTCGTCGTCGTCGTCGTCGCCGCCGCTTCTGCAGAAGTAGCAAATGGCCATCGTAGAAAATGCGGTGAGGGACGCCCTGCCTTCGATTCCGAATGCACAAAGTTTGTGGTCTTGTTTCCCAGTCTATATTTGGTCGGCCTCGTAAGAGGTTGAATGTAACAAATGGGTGGGAAAGAGCAAGGGGCAGCGGCTGTGCAGAACGAAAACACAATTCCTCAGGGTGTGAGCGTTTCGAGATGAGTCGTATACAAGTTATAGTTTGTCGTCAGTGACCGTGTGGCCTAATGGATCAGGCGTCGGACTTCGGATCTGAAGATTACAGGTTCGAATGCTGTCACGCTCGTGTTTTTCCAGTTCTGAAAAAGAAACATACCGTTTTAATGTAGCAATTGAGCAGTACGAAACCGTCTGAATGTTGCTGTTGACCATTTTTTGCTTGGAGTTGCTCTTGAGCTTGAAACACACACAACAAGACCGGTGTTAACTAGCGAAGTGGTCGGCAGGGTGCCGTCACCGCGAGTTTTGACTGTCACTTGCACATCTAAAACAACGTCGGATAGTAAATCGTTCGGCTTTTGAGTCACATCAAGTATGTGTGTTAATTTTGACGCCACTAGCTCTGCATGTTGTCATGCAATTCCTTTACCTCTCAGAAATGATTATGAAATAAAAGTGAAGTACGTGACGAGTGTGACGTTAGGAAAACATTAGGCAGCATGGAGAGATTCTGTATGGGACCACAAAACCCAAACGAGTACTGTGTGACTTGCTACCCGGGAGGTATTAACGGAGGCAGCCGGCTAGCTAAGTCGGTAGAGCGTGAGACTCTTAATCCCAGGGTTGTGGGTACGAGCCCAACTCTGGGCGGAACGGAATTTTGTTCCGCTGCAGATGTAAATTACCGTTTTTCTGATTAACGTGATATAATGTAAATAGCAATTTTAACATTTGCCTACGTCTCTGTCAGTCGCAAGGAAACTGTATTTGAAGGTGAAGGTGATTTTGTAGACATGTGTGAAAGACATGTTCTGAAATGCAAGTGTTGTTGTTTGGAGAGCACATCGGTTACGTGTCAGATGTGTAGCCAAGGAGTAATGGGTCGCCATAGCTGCAAATATTAGAAGGTAATATGGTGTGTTGTCAGCTGAAGTCTGATGATGCAGGCGACCGTAAGGCCGAAGTACGCAAGAGTACCGCTAGGCCGCGCCTCTTTAGCTCAGTGGTACATCACTGGTGTAGTAAACCAGTGGTGGTAAGTTCCATCCTCAGAGGAGAAAGACGACTTTTGGAAATCAGTTTTGCGTCGTGGCCGTATAGCAAACAGTATCTGTGATGACGAACAATTAGCGACAGGCGTTTTATTAAGAATTCCTCTCAGATGTGATTAAGGCGAATGGCGCAGATAAAGCAGTTGCCAAAGCGGTACAGCCTAAGGTGGGACGAGGCAGTCTGAATTACATTTTATAGATGTATTTCTCACATATCTCAGAGCCACTCTCTGTCGTCGTTGTCGTCGCCGCCGCCGCTTCTGCAGAAGTAGCAAATGGCCATCGTAGCAAATGCGGCGAGGGACGCCCTGCCTTCGATTCCGAATGCACAAAGTTTGTGGTCTTGTTTCCCAGTCTATATTTGGTCGGTCTCGTAAGAGGTTGAATGTAACAAATGGGTGGGAAAGAGCAAGGGGCAGCGGCTGTGCAGAACGAAAACACAATTCCTCAGGGTGTGAGCGTTTCGAGATGAGTCGTATACAAGTTATAGTTGGTCGTCAGTGCCCGTGTGGCCTAATGGATCAGGCGTCGGACTTCGGATCTGAAGATTACATTTTCGAATGCTGTCACGCTCGTGTTTTTCCAGTTCTGAAAAAGAAACATACCGTTTTAATGTAGCAATTGAGCAGTACGAAACCGTCTGAATGTTGCTGTTGACCATTTTTTGCTTGGAGTTGCTCTTGAGCTTGAAACACACACAACAAGACCGGTGTTAACTAGCGAAGTGGTCGGCAGGGTGCCGTCACCGCGAGTTTTGACTGGCACTTGCACATCTAAAACAACGTCGGATAGTAAATCGTTCGGCTTTTGAGTCACATCAAGTATGTGTGTTAATTTTGACGCCACTAGCTCTGCATGTTGTCATGCAATTCCTTTACCTCTCAGAAATGATTATGAAATAAAAGTGAAGTACGTGACGAGTGTGACGTTAGGAAAACATTAGGCAGCATGGAGAGATTCTGTATGGGACCACCCAACCCAAACGAGTACTGTGTGACTTGCTACCCGGGAGGTATTAACGGAGGCAGCCGGCTAGCTAAGTCGGTAGAGCGTGAGACTCTTAATCCCAGGGTTTTGGGTTCGAGCCCAACGCTGGGCGGAACGGAATTTTGTTCCGCTGCAGATGTAAATTACCGTTTTTCTGATTAACGTGATATAATGTAAATAGCAACTTTAACATTTGCCTACGTCTCTGTCAGTCGCAAGGAGACTGTATTTGAAGGTGAAGGTGATTTTGTAGACATGTGTGAAAGACATGTTCTGAAATGCAAGTGTTGTTGTTTGGAGAGCACATCGGTTACGTGTCAGATGTGTAGCCAAGGAGTAATGGGTCGCCATAGCTGCAAATATTAGAAGGTAATATGATGTGTTGTCAGCTGAAGTCTGATGATGCAGGCGACCGTAAGGCCGAAGTACGCAAGAGTACTGCTAGGCCGCGCCTCTTTAGCTCAGTGGTAGATCACTGGTGTAGTAAACCAGTGCTGGTAAGTTCCATCCTCAGAGGAGGAAGACGAATTTTGGAAATCAGTTTTGCGTCGTGGCCGTATAGCAAACACTATCTGTGATGACGAACAATTAGCGACAGGCGTTTTATTAAGAATTACTCTCAGATGTGATTAAGGCGAATGGCGCAGATAAAGCATTTGCCAAAGCGGTACAGCCTAAGGTGGGACGAAGCAGTCTGAATTACATTTTATAGATGATTTCTCACATATCTCAGAGCCTCTCGCGGTGGTCGTCGTCGTCGTCGTCGTCGTCGTCGTCGTCGTCGCCGCCGCTTCTGCAGAAGTAGCAAATGGCCATCGTAGCAAATGCGGTGAGGGACGCCCTGCCTTCGATTCCGAATGCACAAAGTTTGTGGTCTTGTTTCCCAGTCTATATTTGGTCGGCCTCGTAAGAGGTTGAATGTAACAAATGGGTGGGAAAGAGCAAGGGGCAGCGGCTGTGCAGAACGAAAACACAATTCCTCAGGTTGTGAGCGTTTCGAGATGAGTCGTATACAAGTTATAGTTGGTCGTCAGTGACCGTGTGGCCTAATGGATCAGGCGTCGGACTTCGGATCTGAAGATTACAGGTTCGAATGCTGTCACGCTCGTGTTTTTCCAGTTCTGAAAAAGAAACATACCGTTTTAATGTAGCAATTGAGCAGTACGAAACCGTCTGAATGTTGCTGTTGACCATTTTTTGCTTGGAGTTGCTCTTGAGCTTGAAACACACACAACAAGACCGGTGTTAACCAGCGAAGTGGTCGGCAGGGTGCCGTCACCGCGAGTTTTGACTGGCACTTGCACATCTAAAACAACGTCGGATAGTAAATCGTTCGGCTTTTGAGTCACATCAAGTATGTGTGTTAATTTTGACGCCACTAGCTCTGCATGTTGTCATGCAATTCCTTTACCTCTCAGAAATGATTATGAAATAAAAGTGAAGTACGTGACGAGTGTGACGTTAGGAAAACATTAGGCAGCATGGAGAGATTCTGTATGGGACCACCCAACCCAAACGAGTATTGTGTGACGTGCTACCCGGGAGGTATTAAAGGAGGCAGCCGGCTAGCTAAGTCGGTAGAGCGTGAGAGTCTAAATCCCAGGGTTGTGGGTACGAGCCCAACTCTGGGCGGAACGGAATTTTGTTCCGCTGCAGATGTAAATTACCGTTTTTCTGATTAACGTGATATAATGTAAATAGCAACTTTAACATTTGCCTACGTCTCTGTCAGTCGCAAGGAGACTGTATTTGAAGGTGAAGGTGATTTTGTAGACATGTGTGAAAGACATGTTCTGAAATGCAAGTGTTGTTGTTTGGAGAGCACATCGGTTACGTGTCAGATGTGTAGCCAAGGAGTAATGGGTCGCCATAGCTGCAAATATTAGAAGGTAATATGATGTGTTGTCAGCTGAAGTCTGATGATGCAGGCGACCGTAAGGCCGAAGTACGCAATAGTACCGCTAGGCAGCGCCTCTTTAGCTCAGTGGTAGATCACTGGTGTATTAAACCAGTGGTGGTAAGTTCCATCCTCAGAGGAGGAAGACGAATTTTGGAAATCAGTTTCGCGTCGTGGCCGTATAGCAAACAGTATCTGTGATGACGAACAATTAGCGACAGGCGTTTTATTAAGAATTCCTCTCAGATGTGATTAAGGCGAATGGCGCAGATAAAGCAGTTGCCAAAGCGGTACAGCCTAAGGTGGGACGAGGCAGTCTGAATTACATTTTATAGATGTATTTCTCACATATCTCAGAGCCACTCTCTGTCGTCGTTGTCGTCGCCGCCGCCGCTTCTGCAGAAGTAGCAAATGGCCATCGTAGCAAATGCGGCGAGGGACGCCCTGCCTTCGATTCCGAATGCACAAAGTTTGTGGTCTTGTTTCCCAGTCTATATTTGGTCGGTCTCGTAAGAGGTTGAATGTAACAAATGGGTGGGAAAGAGCAAGGGGCAGCGGCTGTGCAGAACGAAAACACAATTCCTCAGGGTGTGAGCGTTTCGAGATGAGTCGTATACAAGTTATAGTTGGTCGTCAGTGCCCGTGTGGCCTAATGGATCAGGCGTCGGACTTCGGATCTGAAGATTACATTTTCGAATGCTGTCACGCTCGTGTTTTTCCAGTTCTGAAAAAGAAACATACCGTTTTAATGTAGCAATTGAGCAGTACGAAACCGTCTGAATGTTGCTGTTGACCATTTTTTGCTTGGAGTTGCTCTTGAGCTTGAAACACACACAACAAGACCGGTGTTAACTAGCGAAGTGGTCGGCAGGGTGCCGTCACCGCGAGTTTTGACTGGCACTTGCACATCTAAAACAACGTCGGATAGTAAATCGTTCGGCTTTTGAGTCACATCAAGTATGTGTGTTAATTTTGACGCCACTAGCTCTGCATGTTGTCATGCAATTCCTTTACCTCTCAGAAATGATTATGAAATAAAAGTGAAGTACGTGACGAGTGTGACGTTAGGAAAACATTAGGCAGCATGGAGAGATTCTGTATGGGACCACCCAACCCAAACGAGTACTGTGTGACTTGCTACCCGGGAGGTATTAACGGAGGCAGCCGGCTAGCTAAGTCGGTAGAGCGTGAGACTCTTAATCCCAGGGTTTTGGGTTCGAGCCCAACGCTGGGCGGAACGGAATTTTGTTCCGCTGCAGATGTAAATTACCGTTTTTCTGATTAACGTGATATAATGTAAATAGCAACTTTAACATTTGCCTACGTCTCTGTCAGTCGCAAGGAGACTGTATTTGAAGGTGAAGGTGATTTTGTAGACATGTGTGAAAGACATGTTCTGAAATGCAAGTGTTGTTGTTTGGAGAGCACATCGGTTACGTGTCAGATGTGTAGCCAAGGAGTAATGGGTCGCCATAGCTGCAAATATTAGAAGGTAATATGATGTGTTGTCAGCTGAAGTCTGATGATGCAGGCGACCGTAAGGCCGAAGTACGCAAGAGTACTGCTAGGCCGCGCCTCTTTAGCTCAGTGGTAGATCACTGGTGTAGTAAACCAGTGCTGCTAAGTTCCATCCTCAGAGGAGGAAGACGAATTTTGGAAATCAGTTTTGCGTCGTGGCCGTATAGCAAACACTATCTGTGATGACGAACAATTAGCGACAGGCGTTTTATTAAGAATTACTCTCAGATCTGATTAAGGCGAATGGCGCAGATAAAGCATTTGCCAAAGCGGTACAGCCTAAGGTGGGACGAGGCAGTCTGAATTACATTTTATAGATGTATTTCTCACATATCTCAGAGCCTCTCGCGGTGGTCGTCGTCGTCGTCGTCGTCGTCGTCGTCGTCGTCGTCGCCGCCGCTTCTGCAGAAGTAGCAAATGGCCATCGTAGCAAATGCGGTGAGGGACGCCCTGCCTTCGATTCCGAATGCACAAAGTTTGTGGTCTTGTTTCCCAGTCTATATTTGGTCGGCCTCGTAAGAGGTTGAATGTAACGAATGGGTGGGAAAGAGCAAGGGGCAGCGGCTGTGCAGAACGAAAACACAATTCCTCAGGGTGTGAGCGTTTCGAGATGAGTCGTATACAAGTTTTAGTTGGTCGTCAGTGACCGTGTGGCCTAATGGATCAGGCGTCGGACTTCGGATCTGAAGATTACAGGTTCGAATGCTGTCACGCTCGTGTTTTTCCAGTTCTGAAAAAGAAACATACCGTTTTAATGTAGCAATTGAGCAGTACGAAACCGTCTGAATGTTGCTGTTGACCATTTTTTGCTTGGAGTTGCTCTTGAGCTTGAAACACACACAACAAGACCGGTGTTAACTAGCGAAGTGGTCGGCAGGGTGCCGTCACCGCGAGTTTTGACTGGCACTTGCACATCTAAAACAACGTCGGATAGTAAATCGTTCGGCTTTTGAGTCACATCAAGTATGTGTGTTAATTTTGACGCCACTAGCTCTGCATGTTGTCATGCAATTCCTTTACCTCTCAGAAATGATTATGAAATAAAAGTGAAGTACGTGACGAGTGTGACGTTAGGAAAACATTAGGCAGCATGGAGAGATTCTGTATGGGACCACCCAACCCAAACGAGTACTGTGTGACTTGCTACCCGGGAGGTATTAACGGAGGCAGCCGGCTAGCTAAGTCGGTAGAGCGTGAGAGTCTTAATCCCAGGGTTGTGGGTACGAGCCCAACTCTGGGCGGAACGGAATTTTGTTCCGCTGCAGATGTAAATTACCGTTTTTCTGATTAACGTGATATAATGTAAATAGCAACTTTAACATTTGCCTACGTCTCTGTCAGTCGCAAGGAAACTGTATTTGAAGGTGAAGGTGATTTTGTAGACATGTGTGAAAGACATGTTCTGAAATGCAAGTGTTGTTGTTTGGAGAGCACATCGGTTACGTGTCAGATGTGTAGCCAAGGAGTAATGGGTCGCCATAGCTGCAAATATTAGAAGGTAATATGATGTGTTGTCAGCTGAAGTCTGATGATGCAGGCGACCGTAAGGCCGAAGTACGCAATAGTACCGCTAGGCCGCGCCTCTTTAGCTCAGAGGTAGATCACTGGTGTAGTAAACCAGTGGTGGTAAGTTCCATCCTCAGAGGAGGAAGACGAATTTTGGAAATCAGTTTCGCGTCGTGGCCGTATAGCAAACAGTATCTGTGATGACGAATAATTAGCGACAGGCGTTTTATTAAGAATTCCTCTCAGATGTGATTAAGGCGAATGGCGCAGATAAAGCAGTTGCCAAAGCGGTACAGCCTAAGGTGGGACGAGGCAGTCTGAATTACATTTTATAGATGTATTTCTCACATATCTCAGAGCCACTCTCTGTCGTCGTTGTCGTCGCCGCCGCCGCTTCTGCAGAAGTAGCAAATGGCCATCGTAGCAAATGCGGCGAGGGACGCCCTGCCTTCGATTCCGAATGCACAAAGTTTGTGGTCTTGTTTCCCAGTCTATATTTGGTCGGTCTCGTAAGAGGTTGAATGTAACAAATGGGTGGGAAAGAGCAAGGGGCAGCGGCTGTGCAGAACGAAAACACAATTCCTCAGGGTGTGAGCGTTTCGAGATGAGTCGTATACAAGTTATAGTTGGTCGTCAGTGCCCGTGTGGCCTAATGGATCAGGCGTCGGACTTCGGATCTGAAGATTACATTTTCGAATGCTGTCACGCTCGTGTTTTTCCAGTTCTGAAAAAGAAACATACCGTTTTAATGTAGCAATTGAGCAGTACGAAACCGTCTGAATGTTGCTGTTGACCATTTTTTGCTTGGAGTTGCTCTTGAGCTTGAAACACACACAACAAGACCGGTGTTAACTAGCCAAGTGGTCGGCAGGGTGCCGTCACCGCGAGTTTTGACTGGCACTTGCACATCTAAAACAACGTCGGATAGTAAATCGTTCGGCTTTTGAGTCACATCAAGTATGTGTGTTAATTTTGACGCCACTAGCTCTGCATGTTGTCATGCAATTCCTTTACCTCTCAGAAATGATTATGAAATAAAAGTGAAGTACGTGACGAGTGTGACGTTAGGAAAACATTAGGCAGCATGGAGAGATTCTGTATGGGACCACCCAACCCAAACGAGTACTGTGTGACTTGCTACCCGGGAGGTATTAACGGAGGCAGCCGGCTAGCTAAGTCGGTAGAGCGTGAGACTCTTAATCCCAGGGTTTTGGGTTCGAGCCCAACGCTGGGCGGAACGGAATTTTGTTCCGCTGCAGATGTAAATTACCGTTTTTCTGATTAACGTGATATAATGTAAATAGCAACTTTAACATTTGCCTACGTCTCTGTCAGTCGCAAGGAGACTGTATTTGAAGGTGAAGGTGATTTTGTAGACATGTGTGAAAGACATGTTCTGAAATGCAAGTGTTGTTGTTTGGAGAGCACATCGGTTACGTGTCAGATGTGTAGCCAAGGAGTAATGGGTCGCCATAGCTGCAAATATTAGAAGGTAATATGATGTGTTGTCAGCTGAAGTCTGATGATGCAGGCGACCGTAAGGCCGAAGTACGCAAGAGTACTGCTAGGCCGCGCCTCTTTAGCTCAGTGGTAGATCACTGGTGTAGTAAACCAGTGGTGGTAAGTTCCATCCTCAGAGGAGGAAGACGAATTTTGGAAATCAGTTTTGCGTCGTGGCCGTATAGCAAACAGTATCTGTGATGACGAACAATTAGCGACAGGCGTTTTATTAAGAATTACTCTCAGATCTGATTAAGGCGAATGGCGCAGATAAAGCATTTGCCAAAGCGGTACAGCCTAAGGTGGGACGAGGCAGTCTGAATTACATTTTATAGATGTATTTCTCACATATCTCAGAGCCTCTCGCGGTGGTCGTCGTCGTCGTCGTCGTCGTCGTCGTCGTCGTCGTCGTCGCCGCCGCTTCTGCAGAAGTAGCAAATGGCCATCGTAGCAAATGCGGTGAGGGACGCCCTGCCTTCGATTCCGAATGCACAAAGTTTGTGGTCTTGTTTCCCAGTCTATATTTGGTCGGCCTCGTAAGAGGTTGAATGTAACGAATGGGTGGGAAAGAGCAAGGGGCAGCGGCTGTGCAGAACGAAAACACAATTCCTCAGGGTGTGAGCGTTTCGAGATGAGTCGTATACAAGTTTTAGTTGGTCGTCAGTGACCGTGTGGCCTAATGGATCAGGCGTCGGACTTCGGATCTGAAGATTACAGGTTCGAATGCTGTCACGCTCGTGTTTTTCCAGTTCTGAAAAAGAAACATACCGTTTTAATGTAGCAATTGAGCAGTACGAAACCGTCTGAATGTTGCTGTTGACCATTTTTTGCTTGGAGTTGCTCTTGAGCTTGAAACACACACAACAAGACCGGTGTTAACTAGCGAAGTGGTCGGCAGGGTGCCGTCACCGCGAGTTTTGACTGGCACTTGCACATCTAAAACAACGTCGGATAGTAAATCGTTCGGCTTTTGAGTCACATCAAGTATGTGTGTTAATTTTGACGCCACTAGCTCTGCATGTTGTCATGCAATTCCTTTACCTCTCAGAAATGATTATGAAATAAAAGTGAAGTACGTGACGAGTGTGACGTTAGGAAAACATTAGGCAGCATGGAGAGATTCTGTATGGGACCACCCAACCCAAACGAGTACTGTGTGACTTGCTACCCGGGAGGTATTAACGGAGGCAGCCGGCTAGCTAAGTCGGTAGAGCGTGAGAGTCTTAATCCCAGGGTTGTGGGTACGAGCCCAACTCTGGGCGGAACGGAATTTTGTTCCGCTGCAGATGTAAATTACCGTTTTTCTGATTAACGTGATATAATGTAAATAGCAACTTTAACATTTGCCTACGTCTCTGTCAGTCGCAAGGAAACTGTATTTGAAGGTGAAGGTGATTTTGTAGACATGTGTGAAAGACATGTTCTGAAATGCAAGTGTTGTTGTTTGGAGAGCACATCGGTTACGTGTCAGATGTGTAGCCAAGGAGTAATGGGTCGCCATAGCTGCAAATATTAGAAGGTAATATGATGTGTTGTCAGCTGAAGTCTGATGATGCAGGCGACCGTAAGGCCGAAGTACGCAAGAGTACTGCTAGGCCGCGCCTCTTTAGCTCAGTGGTAGATCACTGGTGTAGTAAACCAGTGCTGGTAAGTTCCATCCTCAGAGGAGGAAGACGAATTTTGGAAATCAGTTTTGCGTCGTGGCCGTATAGCAAACACTATCTGTGATGACGAACAATTAGCGACAGGCGTTTTATTAAGAATTACTCTCAGATGTGATTAAGGCGAATGGCGCAGATAAAGCATTTGCCAAAGCGGTACAGCCTAAGGTGGGACGAAGCAGTCTGAATTACATTTTATAGATGTATTTCTCACATATCTCAGAGCCTCTCGCGGTGGTCGTCGTCGTCGTCGTCGTCGTCGTCGTCGTCGTCGTCGTCGTCGCCGCCGCTTCTGCAGAAGTAGCAAATGGCCATCGTAGCAAATGCGGTGAGGGACGCCCTGCCTTCGATTCCGAATGCACAAAGTTTGTGGTCTTGTTTCCCAGTCTATATTTGGTCGGCCTCGTAAGAGGTTGAATGTAACAAATGGGTGGGAAAGAGCAAGGGGCAGCGGCTGTGCAGAACGAAAACACAATTCCTCAGGTTGTGAGCGTTTCGAGATGAGTCGTATACAAGTTATAGTTGGTCGTCAGTGACCGTGTGGCCTAATGGATCAGGCGTCGGACTTCGGATCTGAAGATTACAGGTTCGAATGCTGTCACGCTCGTGTTTTTCCAGTTCTGAAAAAGAAACATACCGTTTTAATGTAGCAATTGAGCAGTACGAAACCGTCTGAATGTTGCTGTTGACCATTTTTTGCTTGGAGTTGCTCTTGAGCTTGAAACACACACAACAAGACCGGTGTTAACCAGCGAAGTGGTCGGCAGGGTGCCGTCACCGCGAGTTTTGACTGGCACTTGCACATCTAAAACAACGTCGGATAGTAAATCGTTCGGCTTTTGAGTCACATCAAGTATGTGTGTTAATTTTGACGCCACTAGCTCTGCATGTTGTCATGCAATTCCTTTACCTCTCAGAAATGATTATGAAATAAAAGTGAAGTACGTGACGAGTGTGACGTTAGGAAAACATTAGGCAGCATGGAGAGATTCTGTATGGGACCACCCAACCCAAACGAGTATTGTGTGACGTGCTACCCGGGAGGTATTAAAGGAGGCAGCCGGCTAGCTAAGTCGGTAGAGCGTGAGAGTCTAAATCCCAGGGTTGTGGGTACGAGCCCAACTCTGGGCGGAACGGAATTTTGTTCCGCTGCAGATGTAAATTACCGTTTTTCTGATTAACGTGATATAATGTAAATAGCAACTTTAACATTTGCCTACGTCTCTGTCAGTCGCAAGGAGACTGTATTTGAAGGTGAAGGTGATTTTGTAGACATGTGTGAAAGACATGTTCTGAAATGCAAGTGTTGTTGTTTGGAGAGCACATCGGTTACGTGTCAGATGTGTAGCCAAGGAGTAATGGGTCGCCATAGCTGCAAATATTAGAAGGTAATATGATGTGTTGTCAGCTGAAGTCTGATGATGCAGGCGACCGTAAGGCCGAAGTACGCAATAGTACCGCTAGGCAGCGCCTCTTTAGCTCAGTGGTAGATCACTGGTGTATTAAACCAGTGGTGGTAAGTTCCATCCTCAGAGGAGGAAGACGAATTTTGGAAATCAGTTTCGCGTCGTGGCCGTATAGCAAACAGTATCTGTGATGACGAACAATTAGCGACAGGCGTTTTATTAAGAATTCCTCTCAGATGTGATTAAGGCGAATGGCGCAGATAAAGCAGTTGCCAAAGCGGTACAGCCTAAGGTGGGACGAGGCAGTCTGAATTACATTTTATAGATGTATTTCTCACATATCTCAGAGCCACTCTCTGTCGTCGTTGTCGTCGCCGCCGCCGCTTCTGCAGAAGTAGCAAATGGCCATCGTAGCAAATGCGGCGAGGGACGCCCTGCCTTCGATTCCGAATGCACAAAGTTTGTGGTCTTGTTTCCCAGTCTATATTTGGTCGGTCTCGTAAGAGGTTGAATGTAACAAATGGGTGGGAAAGAGCAAGGGGCAGCGGCTGTGCAGAACGAAAACACAATTCCTCAGGGTGTGAGCGTTTCGAGATGAGTCGTATACAAGTTATAGTTGGTCGTCAGTGCCCGTGTGGCCTAATGGATCAGGCGTCGGACTTCGGATCTGAAGATTACATTTTCGAATGCTGTCACGCTCGTGTTTTTCCAGTTCTGAAAAAGAAACATACCGTTTTAATGTAGCAATTGAGCAGTACGAAACCGTCTGAATGTTGCTGTTGACCATTTTTTGCTTGGAGTTGCTCTTGAGCTTGAAACACACACAACAAGACCGGTGTTAACTAGCCAAGTGGTCGGCAGGGTGCCGTCACCGCGAGTTTTGACTGGCACTTGCACATCTAAAACAACGTCGGATAGTAAATCGTTCGGCTTTTGAGTCACATCAAGTATGTGTGTTAATTTTGACGCCACTAGCTCTGCATGTTGTCATGCAATTCCTTTACCTCTCAGAAATGATTATGAAATAAAAGTGAAGTACGTGACGAGTGTGACGTTAGGAAAACATTAGGCAGCATGGAGAGATTCTGTATGGGACCACCCAACCCAAACGAGTACTGTGTGACTTGCTACCCGGGAGGTATTAACGGAGGCAGCCGGCTAGCTAAGTCGGTAGAGCGTGAGACTCTTAATCCCAGGGTTTTGGGTTCGAGCCCAACGCTGGGCGGAACGGAATTTTGTTCCGCTGCAGATGTAAATTACCGTTTTTCTGATTAACGTGATATAATGTAAATAGCAACTTTAACATTTGCCTACGTCTCTGTCAGTCGCAAGGAGACTGTATTTGAAGGTGAAGGTGATTTTGTAGACATGTGTGAAAGACATGTTCTGAAATGCAAGTGTTGTTGTTTGGAGAGCACATCGGTTACGTGTCAGATGTGTAGCCAAGGAGTAATGGGTCGCCATAGCTGCAAATATTAGAAGGTAATATGATGTGTTGTCAGCTGAAGTCTGATGATGCAGGCGACCGTAAGGCCGAAGTACGCAAGAGTACTGCTAGGCCGCGCCTCTTTAGCTCAGTGGTAGATCACTGGTGTAGTAAACCAGTGCTGCTAAGTTCCATCCTCAGAGGAGGAAGACGAATTTTGGAAATCAGTTTTGCGTCGTGGCCGTATAGCAAACACTATCTGTGATGACGAACAATTAGCGACAGGCGTTTTATTAAGAATTACTCTCAGATCTGATTAAGGCGAATGGCGCAGATAAAGCATTTGCCAAAGCGGTACAGCCTAAGGTGGGACGAGGCAGTCTGAATTACATTTTATAGATGTATTTCTCACATATCTCAGAGCCTCTCGCGGTGGTCGTCGTCGTCGTCGTCGTCGTCGTCGTCGTCGCCGCCGCTTCTGCAGAAGTAGCAAATGGCCATCGTAGCAAATGCGGTGAGGGACGCCCTGCCTTCGATTCCGAATGCACAAAGTTTGTGGTCTTGTTTCCCAGTCTATATTTGGTCGGCCTCGTAAGAGGTTGAATGTAACGAATGGGTGGGAAAGAGCAAGGGGCAGCGGCTGTGCAGAACGAAAACACAATTCCTCAGGGTGTGAGCGTTTCGAGATGAGTCGTATACAAGTTTTAGTTGGTCGTCAGTGACCGTGTGGCCTAATGGATCAGGCGTCGGACTTCGGATCTGAAGATTACAGGTTCGAATGCTGTCACGCTCGTGTTTTTCCAGTTCTGAAAAAGAAACATACCGTTTTAATGTAGCAATTGAGCAGTACGAAACCGTCTGAATGTTGCTGTTGACCATTTTTTGCTTGGAGTTGCTCTTGAGCTTGAAACACACACAACAAGACCGGTGTTAACTAGCGAAGTGGTCGGCAGGGTGCCGTCACCGCGAGTTTTGACTGGCACTTGCACATCTAAAACAACGTCGGATAGTAAATCGTTCGGCTTTTGAGTCACATCAAGTATGTGTGTTAATTTTGACGCCACTAGCTCTGCATGTTGTCATGCAATTCCTTTACCTCTCAGAAATGATTATGAAATAAAAGTGAAGTACGTGACGAGTGTGACGTTAGGAAAACATTAGGCAGCATGGAGAGATTCTGTATGGGACCACCCAACCCAAACGAGTACTGTGTGACTTGCTACCCGGGAGGTATTAACGGAGGCAGCCGGCTAGCTAAGTCGGTAGAGCGTGAGAGTCTTAATCCCAGGGTTGTGGGTACGAGCCCAACTCTGGGCGGAACGGAATTTTGTTCCGCTGCAGATGTAAATTACCGTTTTTCTGATTAACGTGATATAATGTAAATAGCAACTTTAACATTTGCCTACGTCTCTGTCAGTCGCAAGGAAACTGTATTTGAAGGTGAAGGTGATTTTGTAGACATGTGTGAAAGACATGTTCTGAAATGCAAGTGTTGTTGTTTGGAGAGCACATCGGTTACGTGTCAGATGTGTAGCCAAGGAGTAATGGGTCGCCATAGCTGCAAATATTAGAAGGTAATATGATGTGTTGTCAGCTGAAGTCTGATGATGCAGGCGACCGTAAGGCCGAAGTACGCAATAGTACCGCTAGGCCGCGCCTCTTTAGCTCAGAGGTAGATCACTGGTGTAGTAAACCAGTGGTGGTAAGTTCCATCCTCAGAGGAGGAAGACGAATTTTGGAAATCAGTTTCGCGTCGTGGCCGTATAGCAAACAGTATCTGTGATGACGAATAATTAGCGACAGGCGTTTTATTAAGAATTCCTCTCAGATGTGATTAAGGCGAATGGCGCAGATAAAGCAGTTGCCAAAGCGGTACAGCCTAAGGTGGGACGAGGCAGTCTGAATTACATTTTATAGATGTATTTCTCACATATCTCAGAGCCACTCTCTGTCGTCGTTGTCGTCGCCGCCGCCGCTTCTGCAGAAGTAGCAAATGGCCATCGTAGCAAATGCGGCGAGGGACGCCCTGCCTTCGATTCCGAATGCACAAAGTTTGTGGTCTTGTTTCCCAGTCTATATTTGGTCGGTCTCGTAAGAGGTTGAATGTAACAAATGGGTGGGAAAGAGCAAGGGGCAGCGGCTGTGCAGAACGAAAACACAATTCCTCAGGGTGTGAGCGTTTCGAGATGAGTCGTATACAAGTTATAGTTGGTCGTCAGTGCCCGTGTGGCCTAATGGATCAGGCGTCGGACTTCGGATCTGAAGATTACATTTTCGAATGCTGTCACGCTCGTGTTTTTCCAGTTCTGAAAAAGAAACATACCGTTTTAATGTAGCAATTGAGCAGTACGAAACCGTCTGAATGTTGCTGTTGACCATTTTTTGCTTGGAGTTGCTCTTGAGCTTGAAACACACACAACAAGACCGGTGTTAACTAGCGAAGTGGTCGGCAGGGTGCCGTCACCGCGAGTTTTGACTGGCACTTGCACATCTAAAACAACGTCGGATAGTAAATCGTTCGGCTTTTGAGTCACATCAAGTATGTGTGTTAATTTTGACGCCACTAGCTCTGCATGTTGTCATGCAATTCCTTTACCTCTCAGAAATGATTATGAAATAAAAGTGAAGTACGTGACGAGTGTGACGTTAGGAAAACATTAGGCAGCATGGAGAGATTCTGTATGGGACCACCCAACCCAAACGAGTACTGTGTGACTTGCTACCCGGGAGGTATTAACGGAGGCAGCCGGCTAGCTAAGTCGGTAGAGCGTGAGACTCTTAATCCCAGGGTTTTGGGTTCGAGCCCAACGCTGGGCGGAACGGAATTTTGTTCCGCTGCAGATGTAAATTACCGTTTTTCTGATTAACGTGATATAATGTAAATAGCAACTTTAACATTTGCCTACGTCTCTGTCAGTCGCAAGGAGACTGTATTTGAAGGTGAAGGTGATTTTGTAGACATGTGTGAAAGACATGTTCTGAAATGCAAGTGTTGTTGTTTGGAGAGCACATCGGTTACGTGTCAGATGTGTAGCCAAGGAGTAATGGGTCGCCATAGCTGCAATTATTAGAAGGTAATATGATGTGTTGTCAGCTGAAGTCTGATGATGCAGGCGACCGTAAGGCCGAAGTACGCAAGAGTACTGCTAGGCCGCGCCTCTTTAGCTCATTGGTAGATCACTGGTGTAGTAAACCAGTGCTGGTAAGTTCTATCCTCAGAGGAGGAAGACGAATTTTGGAAATCAGTTTTGCGTCGTGGCCGTATAGCAAACAGTATCTGTGATGACGAACAATTAGCGACAGGCGTTTTATTAAGAATTACTCTCAGATGTGATTAAGGCGAATAGCGCAGATAAAGCATTTGCCAAAGCGGTACAGCCTAAGGTGGGACGAGGCAGTCTGAATTACATTTTATAGATGTATTTCTCACATATCACAGAGCCTCTCGCGGTCGTCGTCGTCGTCGTCGTCGTCGTCGTCGTCGTCGCCGCCGCTTCTGCAGAAGTAGCAAATGGCCATCGTAGAAAATGCGGTGAGGGACGCCCTGCCTTCGATTCCGAATGCACAATGTTTGTGGTCTTGTTTCCCAGTCTATATTTGGTCGGCCTCGTAAGAGGTTGAATGTAACAAATGGGTGGGAAAGAGCAAGGGGCAGCGGCTGTGCAGAACGAAAACACAATTCCTCAGGGTGTGAGCGTTTCGAGATGAGTCGTATACAAGTTATAGTTTGTCGTCAGTGACCGTGTGGCCTAATGGATCAGGCGTCGGACTTCGGATCTGAAGATTACAGGTTCGAATGCTGTCACGCTCGTGTTTTTCCAGTTCTGAAAAAGAAACATACCGTTTTAATGTAGCAATTGAGCAGTACGAAACCGTCTGAATGTTGCTGTTGACCATTTTTTGCTTGGAGTTGCTCTTGAGCTTGAAACACACACAACAAGACCGGTGTTAACTAGCGAAGTGGTCGGCAGGGTGCCGTCACCGCGAGTTTTGACTGTCACTTGCACATCTAAAACAACGTCGGATAGTAAATCGTTCGGCTTTTGAGTCACATCAAGTATGTGTGTTAATTTTGACGCCACTAGCTCTGCATGTTGTCATGCAATTCCTTTACCTCTCAGAAATGATTATGAAATAAAAGTGAAGTACGTGACGAGTGTGACGTTAGGAAAACATTAGGCAGCATGGAGAGATTCTGTATGGGACCACAAAACCCAAACGAGTACTGTGTGACTTGCTACCCGGGAGGTATTAACGGAGGCAGCCGGCTAGCTAAGTCGGTAGAGCGTGAGACTCTTAGTCCCAGGGTTGTGGGTACGAGCCCAACTCTGGGCGGAACGGAATTTTGTTCCGCTGCAGATGTAAATTACCGTTTTTCTGATTAACGTGATATAATGTAAATAGCAATTTTAACATTTGCCTACGTCTCTGTCAGTCGCAAGGAAACTGTATTTGAAGGTGAAGGTGATTTTGTAGACATGTGTGAAAGACATGTTCTGAAATGCAAGTGTTGTTGTTTGGAGAGCACATCGGTTACGTGTCAGATGTGTAGCCAAGGAGTAATGGGTCGCCATAGCTGCAAATATTAGAAGGTAATATGGTGTGTTGTCAGCTGAAGTCTGATGATGCAGGCGACCGTAAGGCCGAAGTACGCAAGAGTACCGCTAGGCCGCGCCTCTTTAGCTCAGTGGTAGATCACTGGTGTAGTAAACCAGTGGTGGTAAGTTCCATCCTCAGAGGAGAAAGACGACTTTTGGAAATCAGTTTTGCGTCGTGGCCGTATAGCAAACAGTATCTGTGATGACGAACAATTAGCGACAGGCGTTTTATTAAGAATTACTCTCAGATGTGATTAAGGCGAATGGCGCAGATAAAGCCTTTGCCAAAGCGGTACAGCATAAGGTGGGACGAGGCAGTCTGAATTACATTTTATAGATGTATTTCTCACATATCTCAGAGCGACTCGCTGTCGTCGTTGTCGTCGCCGCCGCCGCTTCTGCAGAAGTAGCAAATGGCCATCGTAGCAAATGCGGCGAGGGACGCCCTGCCTTCGATTCCGAATGCACAAAGTTTGTGGTCTTGTTTCCCAGTCTATATTTGGTCGGTCTCGTAAGAGGTTGAATGTAACAAATGGGTGGGAAAGAGCAAGGGGCAGCGGCTGTGCAGAACGAAAACACAATTCCTCAGGGTGTGAGCGTTTCGAGATGAGTCGTATACAAGTTATAGTTGGTCGTCAGTGACCGTGTGGCCTAATGGATCAGGCGTCGGACTTCGGATCTGAAGATTACAGGTTCGAATGCTGTCACGCTCGTGTTTTTCCAGTTCTGAAAAAGAAACATACCGTTTTAATGTAGCAATTGAGCAGTACGAAACCGTCTGAATGTTGCTGTTGACCATTTTTTGCTTGGAGTTGCTCTTGAGCTTGAAACACACACAACAAGACCGGTGTTAACTAGCGAAGTGGTCGGCAGGGTGCCGTCACCGCGAGTTTTGACTGGCACTTGCACATCTAAAACAACGTCGGATAGTAAATCGTTCGGCTTTTGAGTCACATGAAGTATGTGTGTTAATTTTGACGCCACTAGCTCTGCATGTTGTCATGCAATTCCTTTACCTCTCAGAAATGATTATGAAATAAAAGTGAAGTACGTGACGAGTGTGACGTTAGGAAAACATTAGGCAGCATGGAGAGATTCTGTATGGGACCACCCAACCCAAACGAGTACTGTGTGACTTGGTACCTGGGAGGTATTAACGGAGGCAGCCGGCTAGCTAAGTCGGTAGAGCGTGAGACTCTTAATCCCAGGGTTGTGGGTTCGAGCCCAACGCTGGGCGGAACGGAATTTTGTTCCGCTGCAGATGTAAATTACCGTTTTTCTGATTAACGTGATATAATGTAAATAGCAACTTTAACATTTGCCTACGTCTCTGTCAGTCGCAAGGAGACTGTATTTGAAGGTGAAGGTGATTTTGTAGACATGTGTGAAAGACATGTTCTGAAATGCAAGTGTTGATGTTTGGAGAGCACATCGGTTACGTGTCAGATGTGTAGCCAAGGAGTAATGGGTCGCCATAGCTGCAAATATTAGAAGCTAATATGATGTGTTGTCAGCTGAAGTCTGATGATGCAGGCGACCGTAAGGCCGAAGTACGCAAGAGTACTGCTAGGCCGCGCCTCTTTAGCTCAGTGGTAGATCACTGGTGTAGTAAACCAGTGGTGGTAAGTTCCATCCTCAGAGGAGGAAGACGAATTTTGGAAATCAGTTTCGCGTCGTGGCCGTATAGCAAACAGTATCTGTGATGACGAACTATTAGCGACAGGCCTTTTATTAAGAATTACTCTCAGATGTGATTAAGGCGAATGGCGCAGATAAAGCATTTGCCAAAGCGGTACAGCCTAAGGTGGGACGAGGCAGTCTGAATTACATTTTATAGATGTATTTCTCACATATCTCAGAGCCTCTCGCGGTGGTCGTCGTCGTCGTCGTCGTCGTCGTCGTCGTCGTCGTCGTCGTCGTCGCCGCCGCCGCTTCTGCAGAAGTAGCAAATGGCCATCGTAGCAAATGCGGCCAGGGACGCCCTGCCTTCGATTCCGAATGCACAAAGTTTGTGGTCTTGTTTCCCAGTCTATATTTGGTCGGCCTCGTAAGAGGTTGAATGTAACGAATGGGTGGGAAAGAGCAAGGGGCAGCGACTGTGCAGAACGAAAACACAATTCCTCAGGGTGTGAGCGTTTCGAGATGAGTCGTATACAAGTTATAGTTTGTCGTCAGTGACCGTGTGGCCTAATGGATCAGGCGTCGGACTTCGGATCTGAAGATTACAGGTTCGAATGCTGTCACGCTCGTGTTTTTCCAGTTCTGAAAAAGAAACATACCGTTTTAATGTAGCAATTGAGCAGTACGAAACCGTCTGAATGTTGCTGTTGACCATTTTTTGCTTGGAGTTGCTCTTGAGCTTGAAACACACACAACAAGACCGGTGTTAACTAGCGAAGTGGTCGGCAGGGTGCCGTCACCGCGAGTTTTGACTGTCACTTGCTCATCTAAAACAACGTCCGAAAGTAAATCGTTCCGCTTTTGAGTCACATCAAGTATGTGTGTTAATTTTGACGCCAGTAGCTCTGCATGTTGTCATGCAATTCCTTTACCTCTCAGAAATGATTATGAAATAAAAGTGAAGTACGTGACGAGTGTGACGTTAGGAAAACATTAGGCAGCATGGAGAGATTCTGTATGGGACCACCCAACCCAAACGAGTACTGTGTGACTTGCTACCCGGGAGGCACCAACGGAGGCAGCCGGCTAGCTAAGTCGGTAGAGCGTGAGACTCTTAATCGAAGGGTTGTGGAATCGAGCCCAACGCTGGGCGGAACGGAATTTTGTTCCGCTGCAGATGTAAATTACCGTTTTTCTGAATAAGGTGATATAATGTAAATAGCAACTTTAACATTTGCCTACGTCTCTGTCAGTCGCAAGGAAACTGTATTTGAAGGTGAAGGTGATTTTGTAGACATGTGTGGAAGACATGTTCTGAAATGCAAGTGTTGTTGTTTGGAGAGCACATCGGTTACGTGTCAGATGTGTAGCCAAGGAGTAATGGGTCGCCATAGCTGCAAATATTAAAAGGTAATATGGTGTGTTGTCAGCTGAAGTCTGATGATGCAGGCGACCGTAAGGCCGAAGTACGTAAGAGTACCGCTAGGCCGCGCCTGTTTAGCTCAGTGGTAGATCACTGGTGTAGTAAACCAGTGGTGGTAAGTTCCATCCTCAGAGGAGAAAGACGACTTTTGGAAATCAGTTTTGCGTCGTGGCCGTATAGCAAACAGTATCTGTGATGACGAACAATTAGCGACAGGCGTTTTATTAAGAATTACTCTCAGATGTGATTAAGGCGAATGGCGCAGATAAAGCCTTTGCCAAAGCGGTACAGCATAAGGTGGGACGAGGCAGTCTGAATTACATTTTATAGATGTATTTCTCACATAGCTCAGAGCGACTCGCTGTCGTCGTTGTCGTCGCCGCCGCCGCTTCTGCAGAAGTAGCAAATGGCCATCGTAGCAAATGCGGCGAGGGACGCCCTGCCTTCGATTCCGAATGCACAAAGTTTGTGGTCTTGTTTCCCAGTCTATATTTGGTCGGTCTCGTAAGAGGTTGAATGTAACAAATGGGTGGGAAAGAGCAAGGGGCAGCGGCTGTGCAGAACGAAAACACAATTCCTCAGGGTGTGAGCGTTTCGAGATGAGTCGTATACAAGTTATAGTTGGTCGTCAGTGACCGTGTGGCCTAATGGATCAGGCGTCGGACTTCGGATCTGAAGATTACAGGTTCGAATGCTGTCACGCTCGTGTTTTTCCAGTTCTGAAAAAGAAACATACCGTTTTAATGTAGCAATTGAGCAGTACGAAACCGTCTGAATGTTGCTGTTGACCATTTTTTGCTTGGAGTTGCTCTTGAGCTTGAAACACACACAACAAGACCGGTGTTAACTAGCGAAGTGGTCGGCAGGGTGCCGTCACCGCGAGTTTTGACTGGCACTTGCACATCTAAAACAACGTCGGATAGTAAATCGTTCGGCTTTTGAGTCACATGAAGTATGTGTGTTAATTTTGACGCCACTAGCTCTGCATGTTGTCATGCAATTCCTTTACCTCTCAGAAATGATTATGAAATAAAAGTGAAGTACGTGACGAGTGTGACGTTAGGAAAACATTAGGCAGCATGGAGAGATTCTGTATGGGACCACCCAACCCAAACGAGTACTGTGTGACTTGCTACCCGGGAGGTACCAACGGAGGCAGCCGGCTAGCTAAGTCGGTAGAGCGTGAGACTCTTAATCGAAGGGTTGTGGAATCGAGCCCAACGCTGGGCGGAACGGAATTTTGTTCCGCTGCAGATGTAAATTACCGTTTTTCTGAATAAGGTGATATAATGTAAATAGCAACTTTAACATTTGCCTACGTCTCTGTCAGTCGCAAGGAAACTGTATTTGAAGGTGAAGGTGATTTTGTAGACATGTGTGGAAGACATGTTCTGAAATGCAAGTGTTGTTGTTTGGAGAGCACATCGGTTACGTGTCAGATGTGTAGCCAAGCAGTAATGGGTCGCCATAGCTGCAAATATTAGAAGCTAATATGATGTGTTGTCAGCTGAAGTCTGATGATGCAGGCGACCGTAAGGCCGAATCACGCAAAAATACCGCTAGGCCGCGCCTCTTTAGCTCAGTGGTAGATCACTGCTGTAGTAAACCAGTGGTGGTAACTTCCATCCTCAGAGGAGGAAGACGAATTTTGGAAATCAGTTTCGCGTCGTGGCCGTATAGCAAACAGTGTCTGTGATGACGAACAATTAGCGACGGGCGTTTTATTAAGAATTACTCTCAGATGTGATTAAGGCGAATGGCGCAGATAAAGCATTTGCCAAAGCGGTACGGCATCAGGTGGGATGAGGCTGTCTGTATTACATTTTATAGATGTATTTCTCACATATCTCAGAGCCCCTCGCTGTCGTCGTTGTCGTCGCCGCCGCCGCTTCTGCAGAAGTAGCAAATGGCAATCGTAGCAAATGCGGCGAGGGACGCCCTGCCTTCGATTCCGAATGCACAAAGATTGTGGTCTTGTTTCCCAGTCTATATTTGGTCTGTCTCGTAAGAGGTTGAATGTAACAAATGGGTGGGAAAGAGCAAGGGGCAGCGGCTGTGCAGAACGAAAACACAATTCCTCAGGGTGTGAGCGTTTCGAGATGAGTCGTATACAAGTTATAGTTGGTCGTCAGTGACCGTGTGGCTTAATGGATCAGGCGTCGGACTTCGGATCTGAAGATTACAGGTTCGAATGCTGTCACGCTCGTGTTTTTCCAGTTCTGAAAAAGAAACATACCGTTTTAATGTAGCAATTGAGCAGTACGAAACCGTCTGAATGTTGCTGTTGACCATTTTTTGCTTGGAGTTGCTCTTGAGCTTGAAACACACACAACAAGACCGGTGTTAACTAGCGAAGTGGTCGGCGGGGTGCCGTCACCGCGAGTTTTGACTGGCACTTGCACATCTAAAACAACGTCGGATAGTAAATCGTTCGGCTTTTGAGTCACATCAACTATGTGTGTTACTTTTGACGCCACTAGCCCTGCATGTTGTCATGCAATTCCTTTACCTCTCAGAAATGATTATGAAATAAAAGTGAAGTACGTGACGAGTGTGACGTTAGGAAAACATTAGGCAGCATGGAGAGATCCTGTATGGGACCACCCAACCCAAACGAGTACTGTGTGACTTGCTACCCGGGAGGAATTAACGGAGGCAGCCGGCTAGCTAAGTCGGTAGAGCGGGAGAGTCTTAATCCCAGGGTTGTGGGTTCGAGCCCAACGCTGGGCGGAACGGAATTTTGTTCCGCTGCAGATGTAAATTACCGTTTTTCTGATTAACGTGATATAATGTAAATAGCAACTTTAACATTTGCCTACGTCTCTGTCAGTCGCAAGGAGACTGTATTTGAAGGTGAAGGTGATTTTGTAGACATGTGTGAAAGACATGTTCTGAAATGCAAGTGTTGATGTTTGGAGAGCACATCGGTTACGTGTCAGATGTGTAGCCAAGGAGTAATGGGTCGCCATAGCTGCAAATATTAGAAGCTAATATGATGTGTTGTCAGCTGAAGTCTGATGATGCAGGCGACCGAAAGGCCGAAGTACGCAACAGTACCGTAGGCCGCGCCTCTTTAGCTCAGTGGTAGATCATTGGTGTAGTAAACCAGTGGTGGTAAGTTCCATCCTCAGAGGAGTAGGACGAATTTTGGAAACCAGTTTCGCGTCGTGGCCGTATAGCAAACAGTATCTGTGATGACGAACAATTAGCGACAGGCGTTTTATTAAGAATTACTCTCAGATGTGATTAAGGCGAATGGCGCAGATAAAGCATTTGCCAAAGCGGTACAGCCTAAGGTGGGACGAGGCAGTCTGAATTACATTTTATAGATGTATTTCTCACATATCTCAGAGCCTCTCGCGGTCGTCGTCGTCGTCGCCGCCGCTTCTGCAGAAGTAGCAAATGGCCATCGTAGCAAATGCGGTGAGGAACGCCCTGCCTTCGATTCCGAATGCACAAAGTTTGTGGTCTTGTTTCCCAGTCTATATTTGGTCGGTCTCGTAAGAGGTTGAATGTAACAAATGGGTGGGGAAGAGCAAGGGGCAGCGGCTGTGCAGAACGAAAACACAATTCCTCAGGGTGTGAGCGTTTCGAGAGGAGCCGTATACAAGTTATAGTTGGTCGTCAGTGACCGTGTGGCCTATGGATCAGGCGACAGACTTCGGATCTGATGATTACTGGTTCGAATGCTGTCACGCTCGTGTTTTTCCAGTTCTGAAAAAGGAACGTACCGTTTTAATGTAGCAATTGAGCAGTACGTAACCGTCTGAATGTTGCTGTTGACCATTTTTTGCTTGGAGTTGCTCTTGAGGTTGAAACACACACAACAAAACCTGTGTTAACTAGCGAAGTGGTTGGCAGGGTGCCGTCACCGCGAGTTTTGACTGGCACTTGCACATCTAAAACAACGTCGGAAAGTAAATCGTTCGGCTTTTGAGTCACATCAAGTATGTGTGTTAATTTTGACGCCACTAGCTCTGCATGTTGTCATGCAATTCCTTTACCTCTCAGAAATGATTATGAAATAAAAGTGAAGTACGTGACGAGTGTGACGTTAGGAAAACATTAGGCAGCATGGAGAGATTCTGTATGGGACCACCCAACCCAAACGAGTACTGTGTGACTTGCTACCCGGGAGGTATTAACGGAGGCAGCCGGCTAGCTAAGTCGGTAGAGCGTGAGACTCTTAATCCCGGGGTTGTGGGGTCGAGCCCAACGCTGGGCGGAACGGAATTTTGTTCCGCTGCAGATGTAAATTACCGTTTTTCTGATTAACGTGATATAATGTAAATAGAAACTTTAACACTTGCCTACGTCTCTGTCAGTCGCAAGGAAACTGTATTTGAAGGTGAAGGTGATTTTGTAGACATGTGTGAAAGACATGTTCTGAAATGCAAGTGTTGTTGTTTGGAGAGCACATCGGTTACGTGTCAGATGTGTAGCCAAGCAGTAATGGGTCGCCATAGCTGCAAATATTAGAAGCTAATATGATGTGTTGTCAGCTGAAGTCTGATGATGCAGGCGACCGTAAGGCCGAAGTACGCAAGAGTACCGCTAGGCCGCGCCTCTTTAGCTCAGTGGTAGATCACTGGTGTAGTAGACCAGTGGTGGTAAGTTCCATCCTCAGAGGAGGAAGACGAATTTTGGAAATCAGTTTCGCGTCGTGGCCGTATAGCAAACAGTATCTATGATGACGAACAATTAGCGACAGGCGTTTTATTAAGAATTACTCTCAGATGTGATTAAGGCTAATGGCGCAGGTAAAGCATTTGCCAAAGCGGTACAGCCTAAGGTGGGACGAGGCAGTCTGAATTACATTTTATAGATGTATTTCTCACATGTCTCAGAGCCTCTCGCGGTCGTCATCGTCGTCGTCGTCGTCGTCGTCGCCGACGCTTCTGCAGAAGTAGCAAATGGCCATCGTAGCAAATGCGGCGAGGGACGCCCTGCCTTCGATTCCGAATGCACAAAGTTTGTGGTCTTGTTTCCCAGTCTATATTTGGTCGGCCCCGTAAGAGGTTGAATGTAACGAATGGGTGGGAAAGAGCAAGGGGCAGCGGCTGTGCAGAACGAAAACACAATTCCTCAGGGTGTGAACGTTCCGAGATGAGTCGTATACAAGCTATAGTTGGTCGTCAGTGACCGTGTGGCCTAATGGATCAGGCGTCGGACTTCGGATCTGAAGATTGCAGGTTCGAATGCTGTCATGCTCGTGTTTTTCCAGTTCTGAAAAAGAAACATACCGTTTTAATGTAGCAATTGAGCAGTACGAAACCGTCTGAATGTTGCTGTTGACCATTTTTTGCTTGGAGTTGCTCTTGAGCTTGAAACACACACAACAAGACCGGTGTTAACTAGCGAAGTGGTCGGCAGGGTGCCGTCACCGCGAGTTTTGACTGGCACTTGCACATCTAAAACAACGTCCGAAAGTAAATCGTTCCGCTTTTGAGTCACATCAAGTATGTGTGTTAATTTTGACGCCACTAGCTCTGCATGTTGTCATGCAATTCCTTTACCTCTCAGAAATGATTATGAAATAAAAGTGAAGTACGTGACGAGTGTGACGTTAGGAAAACATTAGGCAGCATGGAGAGATTCTGTATGGGACCACCCAACCCAAACGAGTACTGTGTGACTTGCTACCCGGGAGGTATTAACGGAGGCAGCCGGCTAGCTAAGTCGGTAGAGCGTGAGACTCTTAATCGAAGGGTTGTGGGATCGAGCCCAACGCTGGGCGGAACGGAATTTTGTTCCGCTGCAGATGTAAATTACCGTTTTTCTGATTAACGTGATATAATGTAAATAGCAACTTTAACATTTGCCTACGTCTCTGTCAGTCGCAAGGAGACTGTATTTGAAGGTGAAGGTGATTTTGTAGACATGTGTGAAAGACATGTTCTGAAATGCAAGTGTTGTTGTTTGGAGAGCACTTCGGTTACGTGTCAGATGTGTAGCCAAGCAGTAATGGGTCGCCATAGCTGCAAATATTAGAAGCTAATATGATGTGTTGTCAGCTGAAGTCTGATGATGCAGGCGACCGTAAGGCCGAAGTACGCAAGAGTACCGTAGACCGCGCCTCTTTAGCTCAGTGGCAGATCACTAGTGTAGTGAATCAGGGGTGGTAAGTTCCATCCTCAGAGGAGGAAGACGAATTTTGGAAATCAGTTTCGCGTCGTGGCCGTATAGCAAACAGTATCTGTGATGACGAACAATTAGCGACAGGCGTTTTATTAAGAATTACTCTCAGATGTGATTAAGGCGAATTGCGCAGATAAAGCATTTGCCAAAGCGGTACAGCCTAAGGTGGGACTTGGCGGTTTGAATTACATTTTATAGATGTATTTCTCACATACCTCAGAGCCTCTCGCGGTCGTCGTCGTCGTCGTCGTCGTCGTCGTCGCCGCCGCCGCTTCTGCAGAAGTAGCAAATGGCCATCGTAGCAAATGCGGCGAGGGACGCTCTGCCTTCGACTCCGAATGCACAAAGTGTGTGGTCTTGTTTCCCAGTCTATATTTGGTCGGCCTCGTAAGAGGTTGAATGTAACGAATGGGTGGGAAAGGGCAAGGGGCAGCGGCTGTGCAGAACGAAAGCACAATTCCTCAGGGTGTGTGCGTTTCGAGATGAGTCATATACAAGTTATAGTTGGTCGTCAGTGACCGTGTGGCGTAATGTATCAGGCGTCGGACTTCGGATCTGAAGATTACAGGTTCGAATGCTGTCAAGCTCGTGTTTTTCCAGTTCTGAAAAAGAAACATACCGTTTTAATGTAGCAATTGAGCAGTACGAAACCGTCTCAATGTTGCTGTTGACCATTTTTTGCTTGGAGTTGCTCTTGAGCATGAAACACACACAACAAGACCGGTGTTAACTAGCGAAATGGTCGGCAGGGTGCCGTCACCGTGAGTTTTGACTGGCACTTGCACATATAAAACAACGTCGGAAAGTAACTCGTTCGGCTTTTGACTCACTTCAAGTATGTGTGTTAATTTGATGCCACTAGCTCTGCATGTTGTCATGCAATTCCTTTACCTCTCAGAAATGATTATGAAATAAAAATGAAGTACGTGACGAGTGTGACGTTAGGAAAACATTAGGCAGCATGGAGAGATTCTGTATGGGACCACCCAACCCAAACGAGTACTGTGTGACTTGCTACCCGGGAGGTATTAACGGAGGCAGCCGGCTAGCTAAGTCGGTAGAGCGTGAGACTCTTAATCCCAGGGTTGTGGAATCGAGCCCAACGCTGGGCGGAACGGAATTTTGTTCCGCTGCAGATGTAAATTACCGTTTTTCTGATTAACGTGATATAATGTAAATAGCAACATTAAACTTTGCCTACGTCTATGTCAGTCGCAAGGAAACTGTATTTGAAGGTGAAGGTGATTTTGTAGACATGTGTTATAGACATGTTCTGAAATGCAAGTGTTGTTGTTTGGAGAGCACATCGGTTACGTACCAGATGTGTAGCAAGCAGTAATAGGTCGCCATTCTGCAAATATTAGAAGCCAAAATGGATTGTTGTCAGCTGTAGGCTGATGATGCAGGCGACCGTAAGGCCGAAGTACGCAAGAGTACCGCTAGGCCGCGCCTCTTTAGCTCAGTGGTAGAGCACTGGCTTAGTAAACCAGGGGTGGTAAGTTCCATCCTCAGAGGAGGAAGACGAATTTTGGAAATCAGTTTTGCGTCGTGGCCGTATAGCAAACAGTATCTGTGATGACGAACAATTAGCGACAGGCGTTTTATTAAGAATTACTCTCAGATGTGATTAAGGCGAATGGCGCAGATAAAGCCTTTGCCAAAGCGGTACAGCATAAGGTGGGACGAGGCAGTCTGAATTACATTTTATAGATGTATTTTTCACATATCTCAGAGCCTGTCGTCGTCGTCATCGCCGCCGCCACTTCTGCAGAAGTAGCAAATGGCCATCATAGCAAATGCGGCGAGGGACGCCCTGCCTTCGATTCCGAAAGCACGAAGCGTGTGGTCTTGTTTCCCAGTCTATATTTTGTCGGTCTCGTAAGAGGTTGAATGTAACGAATGGGTGGGAAAGAGCAAGGGGCAGCGGCTGTGCAGAACGAAAACACAATTCCTCAGGGTGTGAGCGTTTCGAGATGAGTCGGATACAAGTTATAGTTGGTCGTCAGTGACCGTGTGGCCTATGGATCAGGCGTCAGACTTAGGATCTGATGATTACTGGTTCGAATGCTGTCACGCTCGTGTTTTTCCAGTTCTGAAAAAGAAACATACCGTTTTAATGTAGCAATTGAGCAGTACGAAACCGTCTGAATGTTGCTGTTGACCATTTTTTGCTTGGAGTTGCTCTTGAGCTTGAAACACACACAACAAGACCGGTATTAACTATCGAAATGGTCGGCAGGGTGCCGTCACCGCGAGTTTTGACTGGCACTTGCACATCTAAAACAACGTCCGAAATTAACTCGTTCGGCTTTTGAGTCACATCAAGTATATGTGTTAATTTTGACGCCACTAGCTCTGCATGTTGTTTTGCAATTCCCTTACCTCTCAGAAATAATTATGAAATAAGAGTGAAGTACGTGACGAGTGTGACGTTAGGAAAACATTAGGCAGCATGGAGAGATTCTGTATGGGACCACCCAACCAAAACGAGTAATGTGTGTCTTGCTACCCGGCAGGTATTAACCGAGGCAGACGGATAGCTAAGTTGGTCGAGTGTAAGATTTTTAACCCCAGGGTTGTGGGTTCAAGCCCCACGCTGGGCGGAACGGAATTTTGTTCCGCTGCAGATGTAAATTACCGTTTTTCTGATTAACGTGATATAATGTAAATAGCAACTTTAAACATTGCCTACGTCTCTGTCAGTCGCAAGGAAACTGTATTTGAAGGTGAAGGTGATTTTGTAGACATGTGTGAAAGACATGTTCTGAAATGCAAGTGTTGTTGTTTGGAGAGCACATCGGTTACGTGTCAGATGTGGAGCCAAGGACTAATGGGTCGCCATAGCTGCAAATATTAGAAGCTAATATGAAGTGTTGTCAGCTGAAGTCTGATGATGCAGGCGACCGTAAGGCCGAAGTACGCAAGAGTACCGTAGACCGCGCCTCTTTAGCTCAGTGGCAGATCACTAGTGTAGTGAATCAGGGGTTGTAAGTTCCATCCTCAGAGGAGGAAGACGAATTTTGGAAATCAGTTTCGCGTCGTGGCCGTATAGCAAACAGTATCTGTGATGACGAACAATTAGCGACAGGCGTTTTATTAAGAATTACTCTCAGATGTGATTAAGGCGAATTGCGCAGATAAAGCATTTGCCAAAGCGGTACAGCCTAAGGTGGGACTTGGCGGTTTGAATTACATTTTATAGATGTATTTCTCACATACCTCAGAGCCTCTCGCGGTCGTCGTCGTCGTCGTCGTCGTCGTCGTCGTCGCCGCCGCCGCTTCTGCAGAAGTAGCAAATGGCCATCGTAGCAAATGCGGCGAGGGACGCTCTGCCTTCGACTCCGAATGCACAAAGTGTGTGTTCTTGTTTCCCAGTCTATATTTGCTCGGTCTCATAAGAGGTTGAATGTAACGAATGGGTGGGAAAGAGCAAGGGGCAGCGGCTGTGCAGAACGAAAACACAAATCCTCAGGGTGTGAGCGTTTCGAGATGAGTCGTATACATGTTATAGTTGGTTGTCAGTGACAGTGTGGCCTAATGGATCAGGCGTCGGACTTCGGATCTGATGATTACAGGTTCGAATGCTGTCACGCTCGTGTTTTTCCAGTTCTGAAAAAGAAACATACCGTTTTAATGTAGCAATTGAGCAGTACGAAACCGTCTGAATGTTGCTGTTGACCATTTTTTGCTTGGAGTTGCTCTTGAGCTTGAAACACACACAACAAGACCGGTGTTAACTAGCGAAATGGTCGGCAGGGTGCCGTCACCGCGAGTTTTGACTGGCACTTGCACATCTAAAACAACGTCGGAAAGTAACTCGTTCGGCTTTTGAGTCACATCAAGTATGTGTGTTAATTTTGACGCCACTAGCTCTGCATGTTGTCATGCAATTCCTTTACCTCTCAGAAATGATTATGAAATAAAAGTGAAGTACGTGACGAGTGTGACGTTAGGAAAAGATTAGGCAGCCTGGAGAGATTCTGTATTGGACCACCCAACCCAAACGAGTACTGTGTGACTTGCTACTCGGCAGGTATTGATCGAGGCAGCCGGCTAGCTAAGTCGGAAGAGCGTGAGACTGTTTATTCCCAGGGTTGTGGGTTCGAGCCCCACGCTGGGCGGAACTGAATTTTGTTCCGCTGCAGATGTAAATTACCGTTTTTCTGATTAACGTGATATAATGTAAATGGCAACTTTAACCTTTGCCTACGTGTCTGTCTGTCGCAAGGAAACTGTATTTGAAGGTGAAGGTGATTTTGTAGACATGTGTGAAAGACATGTTCTGAAATGCAAGTGTTGTTGTTTGGAGAGCACATCGGTTACGTGTCAGATGTGTAGCCAAGCAGTAATGGGTCGCCATAGCTGCAAATATTAGAAGGTAATATGAAGTGTTGTCAGCTGAAGTCTGATGATGCAGGCGACCGTATGGCCGAAGTACGCAAGAATACCGCTAGGCCGCGACCCTTTAGCTCAGTGGTAGAGCACTGGTGTAGTAAACCAGGGGTGGTAAGTTCCATCGTCAGAGGAGGAAGACGAATTTTGGAAATCAGTTTCGCGTCGTGGCCGTGTAGCAAACAGTATCTGTAATGACGAACAATTAGCGACAGGCGTTTTATTAAGAATTACTCTCAGATGTGATTAAGGCGAATGGCGCAGATAAAGCATTTGCCAAAGCGGTACAGCCTAAGGTGGGACGAGGCAGTCTGAATTACATTTTATAGATGTATTTCTCACATATCTCAGAGCCTCTCGCGGTCGTCGTCGTCGTTGTCGCCGGCGCCGCCGCTTCGGCTGAAGTAGCAAATGGCCATCGTAGCAAATGCGGCGAAGGACGCCCTGTCTTCGATTCCGAATGCACAAAGTGTGTGGTCTTGTTTCCCAGTCTATATTTGGTCGGTCTCGTAAGAGGTTGAATGTAACGAATGGGTGGGAAAGAGCAAGGGGCTGCGGCTGTGCAGAACGAAAACACAATTCCTCAGGGTGTGAGCGTTTCGAGATGAGTCGTATACAAGTTATAGTTGGTCGTCAGTGACCGTGTGGCCTAATGGATAAGGCGTCGGACTTCGGATCTGAAGATTACAGGTTCGAATGCTGTCAAGCTCCTGTTTTTCCAGTTCTGAAAAAGAAACATACCGTTTTAATGTAGCAATTGAGCTGTACGAAACCGTCTGAATGTTGCTGTTGACCATTTCTTGCTTGGAGTTGCTCTTGAGATTGAAACACACAAAACAAGACCGGTGTTAACTAGCGAAATGGTCGGCAGGGTGCCGTCACCGCGAGTTTTGACTCGCACTTGCACATCTAAAACAACGTCGGAAAGTAACTCGTTCGGCTTTTGAGTCACATCAAGTATGTGTGTTAATTTTGACGCCACTAGCTCTGCATGTTGTCATGCAATTCCTCTACCTCTCAGAAATGATTATGAAATAAGAGTGAAGAACGTGACGAGTGTGACGTTAGGAAAACAGTAGGCAGCATGGAGAGTTTCTGTATGGGACCACCTAACCCAAGAGAGTACTGTGTGACTTGCTATCCGGCAGGTATTAACCGAGGCAGCCGGCTACCTAAGTCGGTAGAGCTTGAGACTCTCAATCCCAGGGTTGTGTGTTCGAGCCCCACGCTGGGCGGAACGGAATTTTGTTCCGCTACAGATGTAAATTACCGTTTTTCTGTATAAATGGTATGATGTAAATAGCAACTTTAAACTTTGCCTACGTCTCTGTCAGTCGCAAGGAAACTGTATTTGAAGGTGAAGGTGATTTTGTAGACATGTGTGAAAGACATGTTCTGAAATGCAAGTGTTGTTGTTTGGAGAGCACATCGGTTACGTGTCAGATGTGTAGCCAAGCAGTAATGGGTCGCCATAGCTGCAAATATTAGAAGCTAATATGAAGTGTTGTCAGCTGAAGTCTGATGATACAGGTGACCGTAAGGCCGAAATACGCAAGAGTACCGCTAGGCCGCGCCTCTTCAGCTCAGTGGTAGAGCACTGGAGTAGTTAAACCAGGGGTGGTAAGTTCCATCTTCAGAGGAGGAAGACGAATTTTGGAAATCAGTTTCGCGTCGTGGCCGTATAGCAAACAGTATCTGTGATGACGAACAATTAGCGACAGGCGTTTTATTAAGAATTACTCTCAGATGAGATTAAGGCGAATGGCGCAGATAAAGCATTTGCCAAAGCGGTACAGCATAAATTGGGACGCGGCAGTCTGAATTACATTTTATAGATGTATTTCTCACATATCTCAGAGCCTCTCGCGGTCGTCGTCGTCGTCGTCGTCGTCGTCGCCGACGCCGCTTCTGCAGAAGTAGCAAATGGCCATCGTAGCAAATGCGGCGAGGGACGTCCTGCCTTCGATTCCGAATGCACAAAGTTTGTGGTCTTGTTTCCCAGTCTATATTTGGTCGGTCTCGTAAGAGGTTGAATGTAACGAATGGGTGGGAAAGAGCAAGGGGCAGCGGCTGTGCAGAATGAAAACACAATTCCTCAGGGTGTGAGCGTTTCGAGATGAGTCGTATACATGTTATAGTTGGTTGTCAGTGACAGTGTGGCCTAATGGATCAGGCGTCGGACTTCGGATCTGATGATTACAGGTTCGAATGCTGTCACGCTCGTGTTTTTCCAGTTCTGAAAAAGAAACATACCGTTTTAATGTAGCAATTGAGCAGTACGAAACCGTCAGAATTTTGCTGTTGACCATTTTTTGCTTGGAGTTGCTCTTGAGCTTGAAACACACAACAAGACCGGTGTTAACTAGCGAAATGGTCGGCAGGGTGCCGTCACCGCGAGTTTTGACTGGCACTTGCACATCTAAAACAACGTCGGAAAGTAACTCGTTCGGCTTTTGAGTCACATCAAGTATGTGTGTTAATTTTGACGCCACTAGCTCTGCATGTTGTCATGCAATTCCTTTACCTCTCAGAAATGATTATGAAATAAAAGTGAAGTACGTGACGAGTGTGACGTTAGGAAAAGTTTAGGCAGCCTGGAGAGATTCTGTATTGGACCACCCAACCCAAACGAGTACTGTGTGACTTGCTACTCGGCAGGTATTGGTCGAGGCAGCCGGCTAGCTAAGTCGGAAGAGCGTGAGACTGTTTATTCCCAGGGTTGTGGGTTCGAGCCCAACGCTGGGCGGAACGGGATTTTGTTCCGCTGCAGATGTAAATTACCGTTTTTCTGATTAACGTGATATAATGTAAATAGCAACTTTAACCTTTGCCTACGTTTCTGTCAGTCGCAAGGAAACTGTATTTGAAGGTGAAGGTGATTTTGTAGACATGTGTGAAAGACATGTTCTGAAATGCAAGTGTTGTTGTTTGGAGAGCACATCGGTTACGTGTCAGATGTGTAGCCAAGCAGTAATGGGTCTCCATAACTGCAAATATTAGAAGCTAATATGAAGTGTAGTCAGCTGAAGTCTGATGATGCAGGCGACCGTAAGGGCGAAGTACGCAAGAGTACCGCTAGGCCGCGCCTCTTTAGCTCAGTGGTAGAGCACTGGGGTAGTAAACCAGCGGTGGTAAGTTCCATCCTCAGAGGAGGAAGACGAATTTTGGAAATCAGTTTCGCGTCGTGGCCGTATAGCAAACAGTAATTGAGATGACGAACAGTTAGCGAAAGGCGTTTTATTAAGAATTACTCCTAGATGTGATTAAGGCGAATGGCGTAGATAAAGCATTTGCCAAAGCAGTACAGCATAAGGTGGGACGAGGCAGTCTGAATTACATTTTATAGATGTATTTCTCACATATCTCAGAGCCTGTCGTCGTCGTCGTCGCCGCCGCCACTTCTGCCGAAGTAGCAAATGGCCATCATAGCAAATGCGGCGAGGGACGCCCTGCCTTCGATTCCGAAAGCACGAAGCGTGTGGTCTTGTTTCCCAGTCTATATTTGGTCGGTCTCGTAAGAGGTTGAATGTAACGAATGGGTGGGAAAGAGCAAGGGGCAGCGGCTGTGCAGAACGAAAACACAATTCCACAGGGTGTGAGCGTTTCGAGAGGAGTCGTATACAAGTTATAGTTGGTCGTCAGTGACTGTGTGGCCTAATGGATCAGGCGTCGGACTTCGGATCTGATGATTACAAGTTCGAATGCTGTCACGCTCGTGTTTTTCCAGTTCTGAAAAAGAAACATACAGTTTTATTGTAGCAATTGAGCAGTACGAAACCGTCTGAATGTTGCTGTTGACCATTTTTTGCTTGGAGTTGCTCTTGAGCTTGAAACACACACAACAAGACCGGTGTTAACCAGCGAAATGGTCGGCAGGGTGCTGTCACCGCGAGTTTTGACTGGCACACGCACATCTAAAACAACGGCGGAAAGTAACTCGTTCGGCTTTTGAGTCACATCAAGTATGTGTGTTAATTTTGACGCCACTAGCTCTGGATGTTGTCATGCAATTCCTTTACCTCTCAGAAATGATTATGAAATAAGAGTGAAGTACGTGACGAGTGTGACGTTAGGAAAACATTATTCAGCATGGAGAGATTCTGTATGGGACCACCCAACCCAAACGAGTAATGTGTGACTTGCTACCCGACAGGTATTAACCGAGGCAGACGGATAGCTACGTCGGTAGAGTGTAAGAGTATTAACCCCATGGTTGTGGGTTCGAGCCACACGCTGGGCGGAACGGAATTTTGTTCCGCTGCAGATGTAAATTACCGTTTTTCTGATTAACGTGATATAATGTAAATAGCAACTTTAACATTTGCCTACGTCTCTGTCAGTCGCAAGGAGACTGTATTTGAAGGTGAAGGTGATTTTGTAGACATGTGTGAAAGACATGTTCTGAAATGCAAGTGTTGTTGTTTGGAGAGCACATCGGTTACGTGTCAGATGTGTAGCCAAGCAGTAATGGGTCGCCATAGCTGCAAGTATGAGAAGGTAATACGAAGTGTTGTCAGCTGAAGTCTGATGATGCAGGCGACCGTATGGCCGAAGTACGGAAGAATACCGCTAGGCCGCGCCCCTTTAGCTCAGTGGTAGAGCACTGGTGTAGTAAACCAGGGGTGGTAAGTTCCGTCCTCAGAGGAGGAAGACGAATTTTGGAAATCAGTTTCGCGTCGTGGCCGTATAGCAAACAGTATCTGTGATGACGAACAATTAGCGACAAGCGTTTTATTAAGAATTACTCTCAGATGTGATTAAGGCGAATGGTGCAGATAAAGCATTTGCCAAAGCGGTACAGCATAAGGTGGGATGATGTAGTCTGAATTACATTTTATAGATGTATTTCTCACATATCCCAGAGCCTCTCGCGGTCGTCGTCGTTGTCGCCGCCGCCGCCGCTTCTGCAGAAGTAGCAAATGGCCATCGTAGCAAATGCGGCGAGGGACGCTCTGCCTTCGACTCCGAATGCACAAAGTGTGTGGTCTTGTTTCCCAGTCTATATTTGGTCGGCCTCGTAAGAGGTTGAATGTAACGAATGGGTGGGAAAGAGCAAGGGGCAGCGGCTGTGCAGAACGAAAACACAATTCCTCAGGGTGTGAGCGTTTCGAGATGAGTCATATACAAGTTATAGTTGGGCGTCAGTGACCGTGTGGCCTAATGGATCAGGCGTCGGACTTCGGATCTGAAGATTACAGGTTTGAATGCTGTCACGCTCGTGTTTTTCCAGTTCTGAAAAAGAAACATACCGTTTTAATGTAGCAATTGAGCAGTACGAAACCGTCTGAATGTTGCTGTTGAACACGCGATCTAGTGTTTGCTCTTGAGCTTGAAACACACACAACAAGACCGGTGTTAACCAGCGAAATGGTCGGCAGGGTGCCGTCACCGCGAGTTTTGACTGGCACTTGCACATCTAAAACAACGTCGGAAAGTAACTCGTTCGGATTTTGAGTCACATCAAGTATGTGTGTTATTTTTGACGCCACTAGCTCTGCATGTTGTCATGCAATTCCTTTACCTCTCAGAAATGATTATGAAATAAGAGTGAACTACGTGACGAGTGTAACGTTAGGAAAACATTAGGCAGCATGGAGAGATTCTGTATGGGTCCACCAAATCCAAACGAGTGCTGTGTGACTTCCTACCCGGCAGGTATTAACCGAGGCAGCCGGATAGTTGAGTCGGTAGAGCGTGAGACTCTTAATCCCAGGGTTGTGGGTTCGAGCCACACGCTGGGCGGAACGGAATTTTGTTCCGCTGCAGATGTAAATTACCGTTTTTCTGATTAACGTGATATAATGTAAATAGCAACTATAACCTTTGCCTACGTCTCTGTCAGTCGCAAGGAAACTGTATTTGAAGGTGAAGGTGATTTTGTAGACATGTGTGAAAGACATGTTCTGAAATGCAAGTGTTGTTGTTTGGAGAGCACATCGGTTACGTGTCAGATGTGTAGCCAAGCAGTAATGGGTCGCCATAGCTGCAAATATTAGAAGGTAATATGAAGTGATGTCAGCTGAAGTCTGATGATGCAGGCGACCGTATGGCCCAAGTACGCAAGAATACCGCTAGGCCGCGACCCTTTAGCTCAGTGGTAGAGCACTGGTGTAGTAAACCAGGGGTGGTAAGTTCCATCGTCAAAGGAGGAAGACGAATTTTGGAAATCAGTTTCGCGTCGTGGCCGTATAGCCAACAGTATCTGTGATGACGAACAATTAGCGACAGGCGTTTTACTAAGAATTACTCTCAGATGTGATTAAGGCGGATGGCGCAGATAAAGCATTTTTTTTTTAACTTTATTTCAACATCAATAATAGTTATATATAATAACCCACTCCCTTAGTTGATTAGTGGGCCTGTATTATAATACAATGATTATTACAAATATGCAGCTCTTAATTCTAAATTGTAAGTGAGCTACAGGTGTTTCACAATAATGGGCACCACTAATATTATTGTCTATACCTACAATTAAATACTACTTCTTATCACTAAGTTCTAACATCTGCAGCGTCACATATGTGCCAACAGAGAGTATAAACCTACTGATAATTGCCTTGCTCTTCGAGCTAAACCCGAAGAGCATGCCCCTGGCACTGGGCAGGCCAAGATGTTATTTCGCTGCACTTTCCTAAACGTAAATATCCTAGTCTAATTCCTACAAACTAAGCTTATCCTAAGTCAAATCCGGTGCTTTCCATTTTGGCAGAGTTGACCCCTACTCCCCCTATTCCTGCACGCGGCGGATCCCAACTATGGTGGAAAGTCGGCCAGTCCGCGCCCAGGCGGTATGGGAACAGGGATCCAGACGAAATCGGTGTATATTTCTGAGTTTATTTTAATTCATGTCCCTCAGATATTCCATCAACACCTTACGTGATACCTCGTTTGCCAGAGTGTTAAGCAGTTGAAAGGTATCTTCGCGTCTTAGAAGTTGGTATGTGTCTTGGTTTGGTAGTCTGTCTCGGAGTGTGGTTGCAACATCATTGAAGAGAGGACACTCGTAGATCACATGTTCAGGAGTACCTTCCGGAACGCCACATTCACACGCGGGCGTTGCCTTCTTCCCAAACCGACATAGGTATGTCGGGTTGGGTCCATGTCCAGTGAGAAAGTGGATCAATCCCCTTGTTGGCTCAAAATACTTCATTTGCAAGCGTTCCCTCACGTCCGGAATGAACTGAAAAGTTCTACGTCCGGTTTCCTCCGTTTCCCAAGTCCCCTGCCATAATTCTTCTCCCCTTCTCATAATTTCCCTCTTATTTGCCACCCTCACCCCCATAATGTCTTCAATTTTGCCTTGATTCCCCTTTTTTGCCCAATACCAGGCTGTTTGCTCCCTTATCTTTATATCTAGTGGGCAGAGCCCCATTATGACTAACAGGGCCCCCCCTGGAGACGTTCTATAAGCCCCCACAGATCGTAATATCATACTTCTTTGCACCCTTCTCACTGCCATGGCAGGCACAACCCTCGTGAGTCTGTGCGCCCAGACTCCCGAGCCGTAACCCACCACTGAGGTTAAGATACTATTATGATATAGTTTAATGAGGTGTGGAGGGAGGTGAAATCTTTTGTGTCCTATGGAAATGAGATTATTTATAATTTGTAGGGCCTTTTGGGTTACGGTTTCAATGTGCCTCCCGAAGTTCCATTTCTCATCAATGATGACTCCTAAGTATCGTGTGTCACGTCTTCGTAATACTGGTGAACTGTCGATTCTAACTGTCGGGTTCCTGGTTAGTTGTCCTTTCAGCAGTAAGTAAGTTGACTTACTTGGTGAGACTGTCATTTTGGTGGTGTGGCACCACTGTTGAAGTTAGTCTATGGCCCTTTCTATCTTAGGTTCAATGTCATCTCGGCTCCGGCCATCGACCAACAGGAGGAGGTCATCTGCATAGGCTATCACCTCTAGCACATCCTCGCATTGTTGTAGGTTGTCCAATAAAGGCTCCATATGGATGTCCCAAAAAAGCGGTCCAAGGACCGATCCCTGGGGACATCCTTTCGTGATCACCTTACTAACTCTCTCGCTAGAGGATGATAGCCAGACCTCTCGTTCCTCGCAATAGCTCCTCAGGCAACCATATAGCGGCCCTGGACACTCTTTCTCCCGCAAGCAGGAGAAGAGCGAAGGCCACCACAGGTTGTCAAAGGCGCCACTGATGTCCACCATGATGCCCACCACGTATTTATGCGGGGTTGAGCCGCAGACCTCGGCTGCTAGGGCGATTGCATCAGATGCCGATCGCCCCGGCCTGAAACCGAATTGCCTGCTGCTCATCCCGCACAAAACTCTGTGTGCCGCCAGCCTGTCAGCCAGCAACTTCTCTAATATTTTACCAAGCAAGTCCAACAGGCAGATTGGCCTGTATGACTTCACTTCCGCTGGATCTTTATCTTGTCCTTTCTTTATAATGACAACATTTGCCTTTTTCCATCTCCTTGGGAACTGTTGTTGCCTTAGGCATTCATTATATAAATGCGTTAATGGCGCAACCAGCTAGGGGGCCAGGAATTGCACCACCTCCGCCACAATTCCGTCTGGCCCAGGAGCTTTCCCTCTTTTGAGAGATTTTATGTGTGCCGCCACCTCCTCTTCCGAGAAGGGGTAGACCGCTGCATCGTTGTTATATTGCACTTGATCCTCCTCTCGCAGTTGCCGCTGTGCTTCAGTTTCCCCGTCCGCATAGTCATCAGGCAACAGGGACTGGAGGAGGACCCCAGCAGTTTCCTGCCAGGACTCCGTCATCCCGCCCCCGTGCCTGACAGTTGATAGCACCATAGGAGAGCGGATCTTTTCCCTCACTAACTTGTAGGGAAGTCCCCATGGATCCAGCACAAGTTGACTGAGCACGTAGCGTTCCCAGCTCCGCATCCTGACCTCGCGTAGTTCCTTTTGGAACTGTTGCTTGGCCTCACTATACCGCAACTGCCATCTTTGTTTCTCCTGCCAGACGACACTGCGCTGGTAGTACCTCCTTAGCCTTCTGACAGACTGACGCAATTCCTCTAGTTCAGGCGTCCATGGTGACGGAGAGGCCGCCATCTGTCTCGCGTGTGTTGGTACAGCAGCCCTCACCGCTCTAGTTATGGCGGTCACTATGTCGTCAGTTCTGTCGTTTACGTCTATATCTTGTTGTGCGTCCCCTCCCGGTAAAGGAGGAATTTCGCACTCCCTCGCTAGCCGCTCCCAATCTGCTCTATTAAAGTTATATTGCAATTCCCACCCCATGGCCCAGCGGCACTCTCTATCCCCTATGGCGAAAGTTTTTAAATTATGGTCGCTTGTGGTGCCATTCCCTATTACCTTCCAATTTTGGAGTATGTTTGTAACATTCGGTGTTGTTAGAGTTACGTCAATATTTCTCCCTTGTCTTCCTCCCGCCGTGTAGGTAGGAGGATTGCCCGGCCTATTAGCCACCACAAGTTGTGTTGCCATAATATATTCTTCTACCTTCTCACCATTTGCATCTCGTGTGCCACTGTACCACAGGGGGGATTTGGCATTTATGTCAGCTGTAATTATCAACTTTCTCAACGCAACGGCGTGGTCACTCTCGTTAGGTGATCTAAGTGTGTTTCAATATTATCACTGTACTGAAAGTACATGTTTATTATGAAGACGATTCCAGTTGGGGAATGCAACTCCACGACGTTGCAGTGGGTAGTTGTGAATTGAGAGAGCGTGGTGACTCTCAGGAGCTTATTTGTTATTATTATCGCCGCTTTCGGGACTTCTCCTTTACTAATTATCTGCCATGTTGCGGCAGCAAAAGCGACCTTTCCAGCTTGGGAGTATGGCTCCTGTAGACAGAGCACATCTAATCTCCTCTCCTCCACCTCCCTTCGGAGTTCCTGCATTACGAGTCGGCTGTTATGTGTATTTAGTTGTCCTATGTTAAACTTTGTCATCAAGGGAAGTATGTATGTTTGCGGTCATTTGGCCAGGTTTTAGACCAGTCAAATGCAATTCTTCCATTGGCTAGAACTGCCTGCTCGTAAATGTCGTCTAAGTCGAATTTCTCCCCTCTCCTTTCGAAGACTTTTCGTAGCAGGTCCCGCAGGGCTCCGAAGTCGGTGGGGAGATTCACTGATTTTAGTTGGATTCTGTCAACAGCCTCCATCACCGAGAAGGTTACCCTTCTTCCTTCTTCATGTCCTACACGAACCACATGTCTCAGGGCTGTGGTCAGGGTAGCCGGCTGTTCAAGTCTTGCTAGCTGCATAGTATATTCCAAATTAGGGTAGACCCTCACAGGATCCACAGGTGGCAATCTGACCACTGGAGTACTCTGTTCGGTAGAATTTATGCTGGAGCTAGTTACTTCATTTTCTTGAATCGGTTTCTCATGCTTGTTCTGTTTCTCTCCAGAGACTGTTATGGCCGCAGGATGCCCTTGCCGTTTCTGATGTTTTATCGGCTCTGCTCCCCGGCTTTCAGAGGAGGGAGCTGCTGCTATAGGGAGATCTGTTTGTATTGCTATGTTCACCCTTTGGGGCTCAGTTTGAATGGCTATATCTGTTGTTTCAGTTTTTTCGGCGCCCGTAAGTGACCTCAGAAATAACTTGAATTTACTTGCCCTCATAGCGTCCCTCCTCCTCTTGCTCGGGGACTTATGCTTCGGCATCCTGTTCGGTATGCCGAGTTCAGCCATAATCAGTTCTGGAGATTAATCTTTGTTCCAACATTCTGTATTCTGGGCAATTCCGACCTACGGCTCCACAAGACTTCTTCCCTCTGCTTTTGCATGGTATGCAGATTTGTGTACCTTTACAGACCTTGCGATTATGGCCACTTTCTCCGCACTTGGTGCACGCCGGCTCCCTGGTGCACAGCCTGAGAATGTGGTCCAGGTCACCACAGTTGTGGCAACGAGGTACCACGACATAGTCTCTAGTGTTGATGGCATGGAAGCCAACATAGATCCTGCCCATTGTTGTGATATTCTTCCACATCTGTGCTGTCACTTCAGCGACATGATGTACAACATCACGACCTCGTGGACCCGTTTTAAATCTAAGTTTAAAACAATTATTAAATTCTTCAACGCTTAAGTGCTCAAAATTTTGTGCCCTGATTGTCTCTGACAGCTCTTCGTTCATCATAATAGATGGCGCGTCATAAAGTATGACGAGAGGATTTATTTCTCTTGGTGGCTCACATTTCACCACTGAGTTCAGCTTTTGGTTCTTCAACAGCTTTTCTTTATGCTCTTCCGAGGCAACTTCTACGATGACTGAATTCCTACTCGGTTTGATTCTCTTTATCTTTATTTCTTCCTTCACAGGGTCCACGGTTTTCGTGAATAACTCCTGTATTTTCTTTATGCTTGTGTCTTGTCCAGGAAGTGTTCTCAAAAAGACTGCCGTATCTGGCCTCTTAGTTACCTTGTCTATAGTCTCTCTGGTGGTGTTGGGGTTGGTGGGAGCTTGCGCTGCCACTGCCGCCCAAGTTTTCACTGGCTGCTTTCTTAGTCTGTTGTTTTCTTTTACTAGTTCTTCTAGCCTTCCTTCTAGTTTTGCATGGACGATGGCCCAAGCTGCCAATTCATTTTTAATGGCTGACATTCCGGCTTGGCTGATCTTGCCATTTTTTACAGATTGCTCCATGAGCGTAGTTATTCTGGCAAGCCTTTGCATAACTGTCTCATTCTCGACCTGTCCCAGCTCGTCCTGAGGAGAGGGATCAGCCGCAGTAGACGCACGTTGAGGCGCACTCAAATCACTCATAACTGCCGTCGCCATGATTTACGAGTGATATAAAAAAAAGGTGGGAGCCCGTCTCTTACCCTGGACCGGCTCCTCTGGCATGGGGGGGGGGGACTTCTTGCAGCTCGCCCACCGACCTCGCCCCAAGGTCAAGGGCCCTCTCGAACTGCCGGGTTCAGCACGCCGTTGCCAGCGCACTGGTCCCCATCGATGGCTCCGTCATCGGCGATTCCACGCGACGCTCCTCGGCAACTGCACCCCGCACTCTGGAGAGGCGGATGCACCTCTCGCCCTTCGCTGCCTACTAGCACGAGTTTCCACCTTTCGGCCAAGGACCCACTCCTACTCAGGTGGCGGGCCGGTCCCCCAGACGTTCGGCGGTCTGGACCCAGTTAACCGGGCCCAGGCGGTGTCACCACCTCCTGGGTTTGGCAGAACACGCCCCGGTTACCCAGGGGCGCGGCGAAGCGCCCTTGCCGACTCGCGCCGCGATCCCACGCCGACGAACGAAGTCGCCGGCATTCAGAGCTCCTGCTGGTCTGGGCCCTGCGAACTAAAGGGACAGATGTTCGTCTCTCGACACTGCTCCCCCTGTGCCACGCACCCTTCGCTTTCGCATCGGGTTGGGTGGCAGCTCTTCCTTTTGTCGCAAGGCACACCCCGGCAAGCCCGAGAAATGCCAAGCTTAACGTCCGGCACCACTTGAAGGCGGAAAGAGCAACTTGAGAAGGAGAGGCTATATATGACGCATCACTTCCCCTGTGGGCACGTCCGACTGGAAGCGATACGCCCCAGTGCGAACCTCTGTGCCTTATGGGGCGCCGGCGAGGACTGGCCCACGCCAAAAAAAAAACGCACCGCGAAACGACAGGTCCCACGCCAGACAGATCCACGTCAGACAGGTAAAGCATTTGCCAATGCGGTAAAGCATAAAATGTAATTCTGACTGCCTCGTCCCACCTTATGTTTTAGATAAAGCATTTGCCAAAGCGGTAAAGCATAAGGTGGGACGAGGCAATCAGAATTACATTTTATAGATGTATTTCTCACATATCTCAGAGCCTCTCGCGGTCGTCGTCGTCGTCGTCGTCGCCACCGCGTCTGCAGAAGTAACAAATGGCCATCGTAGCAAATGCGGCGAGGGACGCCCTGCCTTCGATTCCGAATGCACAAAGTGTGTGGTCTTGTTTCCCAGTCTATATCTGGTCGGTCTCGTAAGAGGTTGAATGTAACGAATGGGTGGGAAAGAGCAAGGGGCAGCGGCTGTGCAGAACGAAAACACAATTCCTCAGGGTGTGAGCGTTACGAGATGAGTCGTATACAAGTTATAGTTGGTCGTCAGTGACCGTGTGGCCTAATGGATAAGGCGTCGGACTTCGGATCTGAATGCTGTCACGCTCGTGTTTTTCCAGTTCTGAAAAAGAAACATACCGTTTTAATGTAGCAATTGAGCAGTAAGAAACCGTCTGAATGTTGCTGTTGACCATTTTTTGCTTGGAGTTGCTCTTGAGCTTGAAACACACACAACAAGACCGGTGTTAACTAGCGAAATGGTCGGCAGGGTGCCGTCACCGCGAGTTTTGACTGGCACTTGCACATCTAAAACAACGGCGGAAAGTAAATCGTTCGGCTTTTGAGTCACATCAAGTATGTGTGTTAATTTTGACGCCACTAGCTCTGCATGTTGTCATGCAATTAGTTTACCTCTCAGAAATGATTATGAAATAAAAGTTAAGTACGTGACGAGTGTGACGTTAGGAAAACATTAGGCAGCATGGAGAGAATCTGTATGGGACCACCCAACCCAAACGAGTACTGTGTGGCGTGCTACCTGGCAGGTATTAACCGAGGCAGCCGGCTAGCTAAATCGGTAGAGCGTGAGACTCTTAATCCCAGTGTTGTGGGTTCGAGACCCACGCTGGGCGGAACGGAATTTTGTTCCGCTGCAGATGTAAATTACCGTTTTCTGATTAACGTGATATAATGTAAATAGCAACTTTAAACTTTGCCTACGTCTCTGTCAGTCGCAAGGAAACTGTATTTGAACGTGAAGGTGATTTTGTAGACATGTGTGAAAGACATGTTCTGAAATGCAAGTGTTGTTGTTTGGAGAGCACATCGGTTAAGTGTCAGATGTGTAGCCAAACAGTAATGGGTCGCCATAGCTGCAAATATTAGAAGCTAATATGAAGTGTTGTCAGCTGAAGTCTGATGATGCAGGCGACCGTAAGGCCGAAGTACGCAAGAGTACTGCTAGGCCGCGCCTCTTTAGCTCAGTGGTCAGTTCCGCTTCAGACGCCGTGCAGTGTGGACGTGCCTAGTCTTCCGCTCCGCCGTAGCGTTACGTATAGTGGGATATCGTTTGTTTACGTGTAGTGTTGTACCTTCAGTAAATTTTTCTCCGTCGCTGTTTCGTTCCTTGTGTTACTTTCTGTGTGTATTTCAGTGTTTTTGTTTAGCGGTTTAGACCGCGTAGTTTTTGAAAATGTCGTCTCAGGTTATTCCTCGTCAGGCTACAGTTAGTTTTGCTTTCGACAAGTCCACCCGCCATGTGCAACCTAGTTCCCTTGAGATTCATGATTGGTTAGTAGATACCTTTGGCATTAATTCGGATCAGGTGCACACTGCATATTGTGATACAGAACTCTATGTTTTCTTTGTTAAATTTATGGACCCCCTTCAGGTTGATAAATTTATTTCCAAATTTGGTCATCAGGTTCTCTTTCGGCATCGGGATGATTCTGTCAGTACCGTACTGCTTTCAAATGCTTCCATTACGTACACCAGTGTTCGTGTTTACAACCTTCCGCCGGAGGTGGATAATGTGTATCTTAAGGAGGGTTTACTCAAGTATGGTGATGTTAAGAGTATTCGCCTTGAACGCTGGTCCAGCCAACATCGTCTGCAGTGTTGCAGTGGTATTCGTTCCGTCGAAATGCACGTGAAGCAGAATATTCCCTCGCACCTGCAGATCGGTGGATATCGTGTCCATGTAACATATAGTGGTCAGGTTGGCACCTGTTTCTTGTGTAATGAGAGTGGCCACGTGCGTACCGACTGTCCGCGGAGGGTTTTTGTGTTAAAAAATTCTCTCGAACAGCGTCGCAAGTTAACGGTCGCTGACCTCGTTGCAGGTGGTTCTGCTCTTGGTGTCGAACAGTCCAGTGGTAGTAGCGCCCAGTCGCAGGTTTTGCACGCCCCTGACACAGAATTTCCTCCTTTACGTGCCAAATCTGATGTTGTTCCGTCGGTTCCTCAGGTGGGTGTGCCGCTTTTGAATAATAAACGGCGTCGCGCACAAGATGGAAATAGTACGGATGAGGATCTCCCCGAGATGCCCCAATCCGAGAGACCGACATCCTCCGAGCCACAGAGTAGTGTAGATGCTCCCTGTTCCCCTGAAGTAGCTGTTCCGGTAGCGGCTGCTGACGCTCCTCCGGCTTCCGACGCGGCTTCTCTCGAGTCGGCTCGTCGGTCGGGCCTGTTGGCGCCTCCTTCCGAACCGACTTCGTTGTCACGACAAGTTGAGCCGCAACAACTTCCTGCTTCGCTGCCCCATACCTCTGCCAGCGGAGCTGCTCCGCCTCCTTCCAACTTAGCAGCTTCGGAGCTTCCTGCTCACGTTTCGCCTCCGTGTAGTCCATGTTTGCAGGAAGCTAGTATTGGTGTAGACCAGTCCGTTTCGTCGGATGTTTCCCCCGCGCCTCCGGACCCTGACTGTGGACCGGCGCGGGTGGTGTCGGATACAGAACTTGACCCTCCTACGTCACCGGCTGCTGCCGCTTCCTTGCCCGTCAGCCGACGCAAGTTGCGCGTTCAGCCGAACGTCAATGCTGTTCGTAAAAAACCGAAACGTAAGGGATCCGCGGAAGGGGGTAGCAGTCCCCTTCCCTCGGATGCCTCCGTCTCCCCTGCTATGGACTGTGATGTTGATGCGTCGGTGTAGGTGATTTCCTCTCTCGATTTTCTCTCCATGGTTCAAGCATACACCTTTCTTACCTTAAATGTTAACCGTATTGAGTCCGACGTTCGCATTGCCTCTTTGCGGCAGTTTCTCTACGACTCCTGTGCGGACGTAGTATTTTTGCAGGAAGTATTGTTTTCTGATCTCTCTCTACCTGGATTTCAAACTGTTTTTAATGTCGCACCGGATAATTCAACAGGAACTGCTCTTTTCTTTCGAGAAGGTATTCCTGTTACTGACATTGAATTCCTTGACTCTGGCCGTGGGATTGGTTGTCGTCTTTTTGATCTCTGCCTAGTTGTTTTGTATGCCCCCTCTGGTTCGTGTCGCACTGTGGCTCGATCGCGCTTTTATAAGGAAGAGCTTATTTATCTTTTGCGCAAGAGTCCTCGGAGTCTCCTGCTCGGAGGCGATTTTAATTGTGTTTTACGCCCTGAAGACCAGTCCCCCAATTTTAATTATTGCCGAGATTTACATGACTTGGTTCGTACCATGCACCTGCGTGATGTTTGGGAACACAAATATCCAACCCTGGTGATATTTACGTATTTTACCGCGTCCTCATGCAGTAGACTCGTCAGATTCTACTTCTCTGATTTTTTATGTTATAACATTCTTTCTGTCGATGTTATTCCTACTAGTTTTTCTGACCATTGTGCTTTTACTGCAACTGTAAATCTTAGTCACCAACCAGCAAAACTTTATCGTTCCCAGTGGATGTTAAATGTTTCCCACCTTGCCGACAGTGCCATTGACGAAGTTGTAAGTGCAGTGTGGGAGCGATGTCTTCGCTCTGTCCCGCGTTACCCCTCCTTGCTCGTTTGGTGGACTGCGTTTGCCAAGCCCAAGATTCGTCAGTCTTTGATTTTTTACTGTGCCGCAAGGGCGCGTGATTTTAAGAACACGTATGAATTTTACTACTCTGTCCTGCGTGAACTGTATGACGCGGCGGGTCCTTCTCCTCTGCGGATCCATGATGTTCGTCGTATTAAAGCCAAGCTCTTGACCCTCAAACGACGACAGTTGGATGGTCTGCGAGTAAAGTCGAAATCTCACTCTCTTGTTGAAGGTGAACTGACTTCTTTGTACCACCTGCTGCGGCATCAGACTCGACGTCGTCGCACCTTCATCTCTTCTCTCATGGTGGATGATGGACGACAGCTTATTGCACAGGAGGATATGACGCATGCTCTTCATCAGTATTACGCTAGTCTCTATTCTGCCGATGATTCTGGTGCGTCACTTTCTGATGATGTCCTTGAGGATCTTCCTGCGACGATCACGCCTGACGCGAACGGCGACTTTCTCCGGGAGTTCCAGGTAGATGATGTTTTCTATTTTATTCCTCGCTCTCCGTCCGGTAAATCGCCGGGTCCAGACGGCCTGCCTAAAGAATTTTATCTCCGTTTTTGGCCTCTTTTGGGTGGCACTTTTACGCAGATTTTAAATGAGATTGTCAGGGGGATGGATGTGCCAGCCGATTTTAAAGTAGGGAAAATTGTTTTAATTCCGGAGTCCACTGGTCGTTTATCTGCTGCCAATCTTCGTCCGCTCACATTGCTGAACTTTGATTACAAGACAGCTGCTAGAGCGCTCAATAGTCGATTGTCTTCTCTGCTTCGGGGTGTGATTGGTGCACATCAATGTTGTTTTCCTGGTAGATCTATTCTGACCCCAGTAGCCGAATATCGGGATGTTGTCTCGGTTGCGGCGGTTACAAACGTTCATTGTGCCTTTGCTTTCCTCGATTTTTACAAGGCTTTTGATCACGTCAGTCATGTGTTTTTAAATCGTGTTTTAGATACAATAGGTTTTAACGCTTCATCACGTGGTGTTCTTGGTAATTTGTATAGGGGAATAACTGCTCGGGTGTCAGTCAATGGGCAGCTGACGCCGCCCATTGCTATCCGCCGAGGGGTACCTCAGGGTATTCCGCTCTCTATGTCTCTATTCATATTGTCCCTGGAACCGCTGCTTCGGACTCTTGCTTTCAAGCTTCAGGGTATGACCCTCTCTGGTGGGAAGCACACTGTTAAGGCGTACGCGGACGATGTCGTTGTTCTCCTCCGTCAACGTGATGATATCACATTGTTGAAAGGGGCAGTTGATGCATACTGTTGTCTCTGGAGCGCGTCTCAATCAGGGTAAATGTAAGTTCCTTAATATTCGAGGGTTTCGCGATGCTGATGTCCCTTGGGCCACTTTTGTCGATCGCCATACCTCATTGGGGATTAGCATTGATCGGTGTCCCATAAAAATGGCGGCTCTTAATTGGAAATCTGTCACCGAGAAGATACAGGGGGCTCTGATGGTCCATAAGCAGCGCTCTGCGGCCATTTTGCAAAAAGTAAGAATTTTAGACACGTACGTGTTATGTAAAGCCTATTATGTTGCTCAGCTGATCCCACTTCCCATAATGGTGGCGAAAAGGTTGCGCCAATTGTCTAGCAGGTTTATATGGAAGGGTCATCTATTCAAGTTGCGTTACGAGGTTATGACGAAACCGCGTATCTCCGGAGGCTTGGGCCTCACTGACATTACTCGCAAGGCATCTGCCTTGTACGTCCGCCGTACGACTCTCATTGTTACGCAAGAAGTGACTTCAATTACATCCAGAATTTTTACTGTTCTGCGTCCGAAGAGCCTTGCTCCACCTGTCGACGTCGGTCGCCTCAATTTTAAGTTGAAACACGTCCGGGAATTTTATATTGCGGTTAGTTACCTCGGTGACGTCTTCTTGCGACGACCGGTGCCAACGACCAAGAGCTTGATTGCCCGTTGTGAGGGGCTGGCCGGTCCCAATCCAATCGAACTGGCGTCTCCATCAGTGTCCTGGAGGAACGTCTGGAAGAATGTTAGTCTGCCGATCAACTCAATGGCTGTGGCGTCCACATGGTATAGGGTAATTAATAATTTGGTCCCCACCAACGTACGACTGCACCGTATTGGTCTTTCTGACACGGACAACTGCACTCGGTGTGGTCTCCTGGACACACTTAGGCATCGATTCACCTGCAGTGGGCACCTTGCTAATTGGCTTTGGCTCAGGAAACAACTGGCTTTTGTCACTAGGACTGCCGAAACCGCTTATACCATTGACATCATCGTACGGCCCGATTCTTCCTTTTATCCGCGAACGAAGCTCAATACCGTTATGTGGTTGCTTGGACACTTCGTACATTTTGTCAATAGTTGTCATGAAGAGGATGAACACCTAACGTTTCGGCAGTACATCGTTACTGCTTACTGGAACCGATTGCGCTTGCCAGGACTCCTTAAAGATTTTGCAAATATGCTTAGCCTGACATTTGAAAGGGAGGGTGTTGGCTAAGGTCACCTGTGTGAGCCGATTTCTTTTACACTGTAGCTGGTTTTGTCGCCTTTATGTAAAATTCTTCTCTACACCTGGACTGAAGTTTACGTGGACCTTTAGGGCGAACAAGAGAAACAAACGTAAGACCAAGAACCAAAACAGTAGGGGAAATTACGACGCCGTTGTACAGGTGCCATTCGGAAAGAGGACGGTGGAATCATCGTGGCCAGGCCTCGGGTTTCGACCCCTGCCCGCTTTGTTTCCGTAGGCCTGAATCTGATTGTCACCCCTAACTTTCAAACAATGGCAGACGAAAACGACACAAAATAATGGTAAAAAAAAGAAAAAACGGGGCAGAGCACTGGTCTTGTAAACCAGGGGTCAATAAAAAAAAGTGGCTAGGATACCTGGCTCTCACCCAGTATTAAACAAAAAGTGGTAGAGCACTGGTCTAGTAAACCAGGGGTCGTGGGTTCCATCCTCACAGGAGGAAGACGAATTTTGGAAATCAGTTGCCCATCGTGGCCGTATAGCAAACAGTATCTGTGATGACGAACAATTAGCGACAGGCGTTTTATTAAGAATTACTCTCAGACGTGATTAAGGCGAATACAAAAAAAAAAAAAAAAAGAAAAAAGTGGTAGAGCACTGGTCTAGTAAACCAGGGTCGTGAGTTCCATCCTCACAGGAGGAAGACGAATTTTGGAAATCAGTTGCGCGACGTGGCCGTATAGCAAACAGTATCTGTGATGACGAACAGTTAGCGAAACGCGTTTTATTAAGATGTGATTAAGGCGAATGGCGCAGATAAAGCATTTGCCAAAGCGGTACAGCATAAGGTGGAACGAGGCAGTCTGAATTACATTTTATAGATGCATTTCTCACATATCTCAGAGCTTCTCGCGGTCGTCGTCGTCGTCGTCGTCATCGTCGTCGCCGCCGCCGCTTCTGCAGAAGTAGCAAATGGCCATCGTAGCAAATGCGGCGAGGGACGCCCTGCCTTCGATTCCGAATGCACAAAGTTTGTGTTCTTGTTTCCCAGTCTATAGTTGGTCGGTCTCGTAAGAGGTTAAATGTAACTAATGGGTGGGAAAGAGCAAGGGGTAGCAGCTGTGTAGAACGAAAACACAAATTCTCAGGGGTGTGAGCGTTTCGAGATGAGTCGTATACAAGTTATACTTGGTCGTCAGGGACCGTGTGGCCTAATGGATAAGGCGTCGGACTTCGGATCTGAAGATTACAGGTTCGAATGCTGTCACGCTCGTGTTTTTCCAGTTCTGAAAAAGATACATACCGTTTTAATGTAGCAATTCAGCAGTACGAAACCGTCTGAATGTTGCTGTTGACCATTTTCTGCTTGGAGATGCTCTTGAGCTTGAAACACACACAACAAGTCCGGTGTTAACTAGCGAAATGGTCGGCAGAGTGCCGTCACTGCGAGTTTTGGCTGGCACTTGCACATCTAAAACAACGTCGGAAAGTAACTCGTTCGGCTTTTGAGTCACATCAAGTATGAGTGTTAATTTTGACGCCACTAGCTCTGCATGTTGTCATGCAATTCCTTTACCTCTCAGAAATGATTATGAAATAAAAGTGAAGTACGTGACGAGTGTGACGTTAGGAAGACATTATGCAGCATGGAGAGATTCTGTATGGGACCACCCAACCCAAACGAGTACTGTGTGACGTGCTACCCGCTAGGTATTCACCGAGGCAGCCCGGCTAGCTCAGTCGGTACAGCATGAGACTCTTAATTTCAGGGTCGTGGGTTGGAGCCCCACGCTGGGCGGAACGGAATTTTGTTCCGCTGCAGATGTAAATTACCGTTTTTCTGATTAACGTGATGTAATGGAAATAGCAACTTTAAACTTTGCCTACGTCTCTGTCAGTCGCCAGGACATCTTTCGATTGTCAGTAGCACCGTTTTCGTTAAATTAGCGAGATCCGACATGTGCGAGAAAATTGTTGCATCTTGTGGTGGTATCCTAACGTTTAAACATAGCGATGGAAATGTGGGAGAAGTTGTTGTTTCGCATGCCGGCCTAGGAATACTGACTGTTCGAATTTTTGAACTTCCATGTAAAATAACCAGTGAACAGATAAACGCAGTGCTTTGTCTTTACGGTAAAATCATAAGCAATATTGCGGAACGCTGGTCTAGTGCACATAAATTCCCAGTTCTTAACGGGGTGCGGCAATTAAGAATCGAGCTGCAGAAGCACATCCCGTCTTATGTTCACGTTTGCGTGTATCGTGCGATAGTAATGTACGATGACCAGCCTCGAACATGTGCAGCATGCAACTCGACAGGTCACGTGCAAGCCGAATGCATGCAGAGGAGAGTGGCGCAGCTGCCTATCGGCGGGGCTGCCACGCCCCCCTGAATGACAACACTGTCTGTAACGTATGTGGCCGTGGCGCGTGGGCTTTCGGCTACACCCACGGTCCCACAAGTTAGTGAAACCACTTAACTGCCTGCGACTGTGAGACGAATAGAGACTGCTGAAACGCCTGATCAGAGTCAACCTAAACCAGCAGAAATATCGACGTCTATCGTAGTCACCGAAGAACGGGCATCTGCGTTGCAAACGGCTGCGTCTCCACCGGCCGATGCTACTCCACGGGGGGAATCTCAAGCAGGTGATGATAAAAGCCCACAAAAGTGTGCATCTCCCAGAAAAACTAAAAAACGGAGAGTTGCCCGCCAGGATGCCGAACTGATTGCACCGGTTCTGCGCGAAAAGGCTAAACAGATCGGTGAACAAATCAGTGCAAAAGCATCTGATAGCACAAACCATGATCATCCCTCAGCTAGTTTACCATCAGTCCTTGACAATGTCTCAGATGCTCTACCTCTGAACCCCGAACAGTCAGCTACACTTCGAGCCGACCGTGATAACCACATGATCGACCTCTATCCTGTTGAAGCGTCAATAACCACCTCGACAGGCCCACAGCCAACTAGTTGGGCAGACGATACAGAATCCAATGTCGAAGTAGACAGTATGGATACTTCAGAAACGGTGACAGCCATAACTTCGGTCCCCAAGGACGACGATGTTAATGAGAAAGGTAACGCCTCGACAGAAACTACTGTGCAAAAAGAACTCGCGACTGATCCATTTTCAAACGGAGAATATTTTTAACTCTGCCTTTACAGTGACTGTCCATAGATATTTTTAAATTGCTTGCACAGTGCATTTTCGACGTGGTTTGCTTTTCCAGCGCTATTTATGATTGATATTGGACGGATTTTAGGCATTGCTTTTGTTTAGTCACCCACAATTCAGCCACAGGCCTATCGACTTGCTACTCTAAATATTAATAAGATACGTAGCGCTTGTAAATTACAACATTTAAAGGACTTTTTATATGCAGCTGATGTAGACATTTTATTTGTCCAAGAAGTAACAGAGGTCGGACTTGATTGCATACCAGGTTATAATGTGATTACTAATCCTGGAGCCGGTTGTGAACTAGGTACAGCTTTTATTGCCAAGGAAGGTATTATTATCACTGACGTCACAGAATTGCCGAACAGTAGGGGCATTGCGGGCACTTTTTATAACAACAGACTAATTAATGTATATGCCCCATCCGGTTCCAGTAATAGACGTCAAAGAGCAGATTTTTTTAAAGGAGAAATAGTTCCAATCTTTGGCGTCCGCCACGACAATGTTATCTTCGGAGGTGACTTTAACTGTGTCATCAGTGCAAAGGACCAGACTCCCAATCTTAACAGATCACTTGAACTGGAACGAATTGTACGAGACTTAGGCTTAATTGACTCTTGGGAGCTCAAGCATGGGGCTGCACCTGGGTTTACCCATATTACGACCCATTCGGCAAGCCGTCTCGATCGAATTTATGTCACACCTAATTTGAGGAATAACATTCTGCAGTCAGAAGTATGGCCAGTGGCGTTCTCAGATCATGCTGCATACATCTGTACTATCACTCTAGACCGACAACGAACGTATCGATACAGGGGCCTGTGAAAATTAAATATTTCACATCTTCAAGACTCGGCGTGTCAAGAAGCCTTCCTCCAAACCTGGCGAGAATGTGAACAGAGATTTGCCTCTTACAATACAGCCATTGATTGGTGGCTCAGGTGCGCCAAACCTAAAATTAGGTGGTGTTTCATGAACTACGCACGGGAAAAGAGCTTTTGGCTTCACAGGACGATCCATTTCTATTTTCATTGTCTGCGGGAACTGTATGCGCTCGGCACTTCGGCCGTCGAGCAATGTAAACGAATTAAGAAAATCCAGGCCAAAATCCTAACCCTAAGGAGGACGCAGCTAGAAGGCTACAAAGTCAGGTCGCGGGTCCAGACTACTGCACACCAAGAACTCACCTCAGTCTACCATATGATCCAAGAAAGTAGGAAAGGATCCCGTAAAATTCTGACGGAGTTAACTGCTGAGGATGGCGCAACGCTGACTACGCACAATGAGATTAAGGCGGCGGTGCTTAACTACTTCACCACCTTGATGTCAAAAATAGAAGTTAACGTGCAAGTGCGGGACGATCTTTTGAATAATTTGCACAACAGAGTCAGTCTCGCGAACGCGGAACAGCTATTAGCCGTGGCAACCGAAGACGACGTGGGATATGTCATCTGGGAAAGTGCTAAGAATAAATCCCCCGGACCTGACGGAATTCCCGCCGAATTCTATCAAAAATTCTGGAACACCATAAAGGCGAAGATCACTTGCATGTGTAACGAACTTCTAGACCACAACAACGTGATCCCCACCAGCTTCTGTGAAGGCGCAATCGTTCTAATTAAAAAAACTCAGGCGGTGCCAACGTAAAAAATCTAAGACCGATAACGCTGCTCAACAGCGACTATAAAATCTTTGCGAGACTATTGGCCCAAAGGCTTAAATCCACGATGACCAGCATCATTGGCCCTTACCAGACCAGCGTGGGCAAGGATCGGAAAATTCAACAGACTCTATGCGACTACCGTGATTTAATCTCCATTGCGGAAGTCTGTAAACTGAAATGTGCCATCATGTCCTTAGATTTCGACAAAGCCTTTGACAGGGTAAACCACCAGTATCTCTTTCGTACCATGTCTGCGATGGGTTTTCCACCTGGGTTCGTTGCCATTATACAACAGATGGTAGCGACTAATTCATCCAGAATCATCATCAATGGCCAGCCTACCCGAGCAATAGAGATAGTCAGTTCCGTCAGGCAGGGCTGCCCAATGTCCATGGCGCTTTTTGCGATTGCCATTGAGCCTTTGTTAGCTACCCTGACGAAAAGTTTACAGGGCATCGTCATACATGGATCCAGAGTTGTGTGCAAGGCGTATGCAGACGATGTCGGTTTCCTTATCATAAATAGAACTGAAGTGGAAACCGCACTACAGACAGTCAGGCAATATGAGCAAGCGTCCGGTGCACAACTAAACTGGACAAAGTCTGGAATATTCAATATTGGCCGCGGCCTAGGATCGCGCCCTCACAGGCAACTACGTTAGCTGAAGATCTTCAAGTGTCTTGGAATTGATTTTCAGCGTAATATCCGGCACACAATTGCAACCAACTATAGAAAGCTTCTACAGACTATTCGTGCCGGCATACGGTAACACAGTGTACGAAAACTAAATGAAATTCAGAAAGTCACGGTCGCAAATGTATATCTCACCTCAAAACTCAATTATATCGCTCAAATTTTACCAATGTCTGCACACACTGCAAAACGAATTATGTCAGCATTAGGACAGTTTGTCAGCCATCGTCACATTTTTAAAGTTCAGTTTGACACCTTAACGCTGGCCACAAAAAATGGTGGCTTAAAGCTTGTCGATGTTGGAAAGAAGGCGCAAGCTTTATACATATCAAAAACTTTCCACCAATGGAAACACTCAGCAGATAGTCTCGCTGCTCACCTGCTTACTGAGATAGCTCCGGCAAACCTCAGTCCACCCATCACGGTGCAACATATTCCAAACGGACTTTATCATTTAAAACGGTTTTTATTGGAGTACAGTTATGCACAGACAAGGATCCCCGTACAAGCAATGACGGCAGTGAAACGCGTGTACCAGGAACTCATGAAAGATAAGAAGCCAAATAACGTCGAAGACAAATACAATTTTTACGACTGGAAGGTAATCTGGTTGAACATCCATTGTCCACACTAGCCGTCAGCAATGCAAGCCACTTGGTATTTCGCAGTTAACAGAAAATTGGCCACTAACTCCAAACTACATAACATACACCTCGCAGAATCACCTTTATGCATCACGTGTAATTTAATAGATACTGATGAACACAGATTTGTGTGCGACAAAGTAAAAGATATATGGGCATATATCACGAACAAGTTGGCGCTCATCAGCAGAACATCTCCCAGATATATAACGCCTGCTGCCTTTCTAACGCCGGATGATACTCCGTACCCACGGACGAGAAGGAACGCACTAAACTGGTTAAAATCCGCTACAGTACACTACTTATTTACAAAAGAAGAAAAGAGTAAAGAAGACTTCTGGGTCTATCTTACAACTCAGCACCATCTGCTAATGAAAACACAAAACTACAAGGATCACTTCGCCAACTACCTGCTCAAAACTGTGACGTAAAATAAAGAAACTAACAGGTCAACTGATTGAATTTCATGTTACTGAAAGTTCAGCAGATATTCACTGCAAAAAGGCGGACCATCTATAAGGCGAATAATATATCATGTTGACCGACTCCCAAGTTACAACCACACTGAAGGATTCGATTGGCAAGATTTTCAAGCTTCATTTCGTAAGCAGAAGAAAAATAATAATAATAAAAAAAATGGATAAGGCGGCGGTCTTCGGATCCAAAGATTGCAGGTTCAAATCCTGTCACGGTCGTTTTTTTCCAGTTCTGAAAAAGAAACATACCGTTTTAGTGTAGCAATTGTGCTGTACAAAAACCGTCTGAATGTTTCTGTTGACCATTTCCTGCTTGGAGATGCTCTTGAGCTTGAAACACACACAACAAGACCGGTGTTAACTAACGAAATGGTCGGCAGAGTTCCGTCGCCGCGAGTTTTGACTGGCACTTGCACATCTAAGACAACGTCGGAAAGTAACTCGTTCGGCTTATGAGCCACATCAAGTATGTGTGTTAATTTTGACGCCACTAACTCTGCAGGTTTTCATTCAATTCCTTTACCTCTCAGAAATGATTATGAAATAAAAGTGAAGTACGTGACGAGTGTGACGTTAAGAAAACATTAGGCAACATGGAGAGATTCTGCATGGGACCACCCAACCCATACGAGTACTGTGTGACGTGCTGCCCGGCACATATTTACCGAGGCAGCCCGGCTAGCTCAGTCGCTAGAGCATGAGACTCTTAATTTCAGGATCGTGTGTTCGAGCCCCACACTGGGCGAACCGGAATTTTGTTCCGCTGCAGATGATAATAACCGTTTTTCTGATGAACGTTATGTAATGGAAATAGCAACTTTAAACTTTGCCTAGGTCTCCGTCAGTCGCAAGGAAACTGTATTTGAAGGTGAAGGCGATTTTGTAGACATGTGAGAAAGACATTTTCTGAAATGCAAGTGGTGTTGGTTAGAGAGTACATCGGTTACGTGTCAGATGTGTAGCCAAGCAGTAATGGTTCGCCAAAGCTGCAAATATAAGTCGGTGATATGAAGTGTTGTCAGCTGAAGACTGATGATCGAGACGACCGTAAGGACGAAGTACTCAAAAGAACCGCTAGGCCGTGCCTCTTTAGCTCAGTGGAAGTCGCGCCTGTGACACCGTGCTGATCGGACGTGTAAAGTGCTCCACTCCGCCACGTGTTTACAAGTCGTGATAACAACTTAAGTGTTCTCTTTATCGTGAAGTGTTTTTATTTAGTGTATATTGTTCTTGAGTTTGATTTTCATTCTTGTGTTCTTCTAGCGGTTCCTTTGCTAGTTATCGTTTTGCAATGTCCAGGTTATTTCCGAGAAAGTGTACACTCTGATTTGAATTTGACAAGTCTACCCGTTCTGTGCAGCCTAGTGCCTTGGAAATACCAGATTGGGTTGTGGATGTCATTGGAATTACCTCTGATCAAGTGCACACGGCGTATTATGATACCGAGGAATATTGCTTATTTGTAAAATTGCTGAATCCTGTATTACTGGAAGAGATTCTGACGAAACACGGAGGGAGAGCTGTATTTCGACACCGGGACGAGTCTGTAAGTACTGTGCTCATTTCCAATGCCGATGTGGAGTATACCAATGTGCGTATCTTTAACCTACCCCTTGAAGTAGAAGATTGTTATCTGAAGGAAGTTCTGTCCAAATTCGGGGATATCAAGCAGATTCGTAACGAACGGTGGTCAAACCAGCACAGGTTACAATGTTACAGTGGCGTCCGATCAGTAGAAATGCATATAAAGCAGAATATACCCTCGCATGTTACCGTTTGTGACTATAGGGCTCATGTTACTTACAGTGGCCAAACTCCCACATGCCATATATGTAATGAGAGTGGTCACCTGCGTCATGACTGTCCCAGGCGAATGTTTGTGCTAAAAAATTCGCTACAGAAGCGTAAAAGTCTTACGTTGGCTGATGTAGTTTCGGATAACCCTATCGTAGAGGGTGAGGTCCCTAGTTCTGCCGTACCTTCGGAAGAGCTAAAAGAATTTCGCCCTGAAGAGTTTCCAGCTCTGGTAAGGAGAGACAATGGTGCTAAGCCACCCGCGAAGGTCGATGCCACGACTAATAAGAGGCGTTGAACTTGTGACAGCCGTGACTCTGATGATAAAACCTTCAGTGCGCACGAGACCGCGGAATCGGTCGTACGGGGGATCGCTTCGGGTACTAAAGTTATAACCGGTGCAGCGATTGTGGACGATTCTTCTACCGCAATTTCAAGCGTCGATACTTCCGTCGACGCCGTTCAGTTACCACAGGCTCATGTCTCAGAACTTCCGCAACAGCACACTCAGGAAAGTCAACAAGTAGATATGGCTCACGTATCTACTGGAAGTACTCACATCGCGGCTCGCCGTTATGGTATACAAACAATGTCTCCGGGAGCGGACGGTACACAACACGTGGCAACTGCTCCGACCCTAGCCTCAGAACAACATGAATGTCATCAACTCCGCGACGGTATACAAACACAGCAGCCTGGGACTGTCAGTGACAACAAACAACTTCGGGCAGCGAGTGTTGCCAAACAAGCTGATAGTGAAAGTGGTGGCTCAGCTGATCGCTCGCCAGCGGTTTCGGCGCATGCGCTCCCGGCGCAAGATGTGTCGGGAGAGACGATTGACATCACCCAAGACCCTCCCACACCTCCGACTGCAGCGGTGCTGCAGAGTGTCCGTCACAGGATCCAAGTACCACCAAATGTTAATGCTGTCCGGAAAAAGAGTAAAAACAAAGATGCAAGAGATCAACTCAGTGACGCTCCAGACAGGAATTGCGCGGCCGCTACTCACATGGAATGGCATGGAGATGTGGGCAATTAACGGCAGTTGATCCCTCCTTCTCTCAGACGTCCCGTTATTACGTCACAGGCCTATACGATCACGACCCTCAATATTAATAAAATTTGATCAGAAGTGAAACTGCATGCATTAAAACAATATCTATATGAGCCCGGTACTGATATACCACTTTTGCAGGAGGTGTCGATGCCACAATTTACTCTTCCTGGGTTTGTCGGCATTGCAAATTTTTCCCTGGAAACGACCGTGGGCACCGCAGTCTTAATTAGAGAAGGGATTCCAGTTACTCAGATCGACAAATTGGAATCGGGTAGAAGGATCGGGATCACTGTTTTCGGCGTCACCATCATCAACTTGTACGCACCTTCTGGCAATACCTATAGAGCGGAACGAGCTACTTTTTTTCTTTCGGAAAAATCCCCGACACATTATCATTGGTGGTGATTTTAATTGTGTCTTATCCAGGAAATATCAGTCCCCAACTTTTAATTATTCGTCTGAATTAAAGCGCCTCGTGACCGACCTCAAACTTAAAGATGCGTGGGAAATTAGGTACCCGACATTGGTACGCTTCACTCACATCGTCGCATATTCCTGCAGCAGAATCGACCGGATTTATGTTTCCGATGTTATCGAGAATGATTTATTAAAAGTAGAGACGATCCCCTCCAGTTTCTCCTATCACAGTGGTGTCATCGCGTGCTTGAAATTACTTCCCCAACCCACGCGATGGTATAAAGATCAATGGAACCTGAATGTGTCTTTGTTATCGGATGTTTTGCTGGAGGAGGGGGTGCGTCGTGCTTGGGAGCAGTGCTTGCGCGCTACTCACAAGTTTCGCAGCACTATAGAGTGGTGGACTCTGCAGGCAAAGCCGAAACTGCGAAAAGTTATCATGTCATTCGGAATTGAAAGGGCGGCGGAAATCAAAAAGACGATGGAATTTTATTACACAATCTTACGGGACCTGTACGATCGTGCAGACGCGACGGCCACCAGAATTGACGACATTCGGAAAATAAAGGCAAAATTAATCAATCTGAAGAGGATGAAACTGGACGGCCTTAAGATAAAATCTAAAGTGACGTCGGTCAGAGATGATGAAGCAGCGACTCTGTACCACCTCCTCAAACATACAAGGAACAGGAGGCGGACTTTTATTGACGCCCTGAAACTCGAGGATGGAACAACGGTTGACACATAACGAGAGATTGTCACAGCACTGCACAACTATTTTGTCAAAACCTACGCATCAGTGACTCTACACGATGACTGCTATGATGGACTGTTTAGTGCCATTTCATCTACCGTAACTAGGGAAGACAATGACTCTATCTCGTTGGCCTTCAGTAATAAAGATGTTGTGGGGGTTGTCTGCAGTTCGCCGATTGGGAAATCGCCGGACCCTGATGGCTTACCAATTGAATTTTACAAGCAATATTGGCACATCATCGGGGACAAAATCACTCACGTCGTGAACGAAGTCTTGCAAGGAACGTCTGTCCCACCCTTCTTTAAGGAATGTAAAATTGTGCTTCTCCCTAAAAACAGAGGTACTAAAACTATCACCAATTTCCGGCCAATATCGTAGTTAAACTCGGATTATAAGATCGTGGCTCGCGCAATTAACATGAGACTCACGCCACTCACTGCTAAAATCATTGGCCAACAGCAGACATGCGCCTTCAGGAGAACAATTCTGCAAACGGCTGCTTTTTACCGCGACGTCATTGCGTTAACGAACGCTAGTAACATGAAATGTGGGCTGATCTTTCTTGATTTTTTAAAGCTTTTTATCTCGTAAATCATGCTTACCTTCTCGAGACTATGCAAAGATTGGGCTACTCTCGGAACACGATTGACATGATTAAAAACGCGGCCATGGGAATCACTGCAAAACTTTCTGTCAACTCACGACTGACGCGACCAATACCAATCAACCGAGGGGTTCCACAAGGGATCCCTCTGTCTATGTTGCTTTTGTACTTTTCCTTGAACCTCTGTTACAACAGTTGCAGACGAAACTCACTGGGATTACAATTTCTGGGGTAAAAAGTGTAATCGGAGCTTATGCCGACAATGTGGGTGTAGTGATTCGCGATGTCGATGATGTCACCGTATTAGAGGCTGAACTTCGGAAATACTGTCTGGTGTCAGGAGCGCAGTTAAATGAACACAAAAGCAAATTTCTGAACCTCTGTGGCCTCCAGCATTTGCGTGTTGATTATGCTAAACAAGTCAGAGAACACAAGGCTCTGGGGATCATGTTGATGGCGTCCTCTCTACAGATGATAGCGGCAAACTGGCGAGATGTAGCACGTAAAATAAATGGAGCCCTAATTGATAATTACCATCGCAGCCTCAACCAATTTGATCGCATTCAACTTATCAATGCCTGTATCTTATCAAAAGCCTACTACATGGCGCAGCTCCTGCCGCTCCCTGCTGTCATTGCTAGAAATACTATGTCGACGATAACAAATTTTATTTAGCGCGTGGAAATTTTTCGTGTATCTGCCAAAACTGCTACACTCCACCCCCTGAACGGAGGGATGGGCTTAGTCGACATCAAGAAAAAGGCAGCGGCTCTCTATGTCACAAGGACGGTCTCTATCCTTACCAACTGCCCTTCGGGCATTACGGCGCAATTATTCTATGCTGTCAGGCCGCAAAGCCTTGACCCCCCGCTGAACATTCAGACCATCAGTTACAAGCTCAAATACATCCGCGACTATTTCCTTGCATGCAGCTACATCAGTCAAGAGCTTAAATTCTCGACATTTAGCAGCTACAGCAATATTGGCATACTGGCGACAACATGAAGGACCAAATCCAATTGTTACGAAGTGCAGTGGCATCAACTGGGATATAGTGTGGCGTAATGTCAGTTCCAGGATCCTTACTTCAGCCGCTCGAACTGCATGGTACAAAGCAATCAATGAAGTGATTAGTACAAGTGAGAGGCTACATAAAATCGGACTCAGTGATACAACTCTGTGCCATAGCCGTCAACTGGTGGATACCGTTATGCACAGTTATACCTGCGGAGAACGTGCACGAAATTGGAGTTGGCTGAGAGAAAAACTAGCCATCATTACGAGGACCACAACCACCAACATACCTTCAACTATGTTGTCTCGACCCGACGTGCGATTTTATCCGCCGTCGAAAAATAATGTAGTTATGTGGTTGCTGGGCACCTATTCCAGCTATGTTTTTAATAAACTTGGTGGTGACGATCACTTAGAATTCAAGCTGTTTATGGACATCGAATTCGCAAAAACCTGCGGATATCCTAATCATGGCAACATTTTCGGCAATATGCTTAAATTAACATTTAATAGAATGGGTATAGGGTGAGACATGTGAGTGTAAGTGGGTGGGCCCGGGCCGCAGGACACCAGTGGTGCCGCGAAGAGGCCCCACTCACTGCTTCTGTGACGCGTCCTGGTTCCCACCCCCGCCACTCGCAGACTCCAGTACGCCGGAAAATGAGGACAATTCTTGTGTTAGCAACGGAGCTATTTTTTTTCTATACTTCTCCAGAAGCAATCAGAGACAAGCAAAGAAGAGTGTTTTAGTTGTTGATAAAAAAAAAGCTCAGTTGGGAGAGCGTTAGACTGAAGATCTAAGGGTCCCTAGTTCGAACCCGGGTATCGGCATGCGACCTTTTTGAAGCTGACGCCTATGGAATTGCTCTGCCTTTGTGACAATGCAATTACCGCTGAGGATGTGAATTACTCCGCCCTGTAGCTGTTCTGATTGTCTAGTGCTTACAACAAGAGGGATATAGTACACACAGTCTGTAAAAAAATAAAAATAAAAAAAATAAAAGTGGCGGAGCGCTGGTCTAGTAAACCAGGGGTCGTGAGTTCGATCCTCACAGGAGGCAGACGAATTTTGGAAATCAGTTGTGCATCGTGGCCGTATAGCAAACAGTATCTGGGATGACGAACAATTAGCGACAGGCGTTTTATTAAGAATTACTCTCAGATGTGATTAAGGCGAATAGCGCAGATAAAGCATTTGCCAAAGCGGTACAGCATAATGTGGGACGAGGCAGTCTGAATTATATTTTATAGATGTATTTCTCACATATCTCAGAGCCTCTCGCGGTCGTCGTCGGCGGCGGCGGCGGCGGCGCCGCTGCTTCTACAGAAGTATCAAATGACCATCGTAGCAAATGCGGCGAGGGACGCCCCGCCTTCGATTCCGAATGCACAAAATGTGTGGTCTTGTTCCCAGTCTATATTTGGTCAGTCTCGTAAGAGGTTGAATGTAACGAATGGGTGGGAAACAGCAGCTTGGCGTCGCCCGCAGCTGTTGGTACTGTAAGTAGTACTTCAAGAAAGTGATGGAAGATGTGTTGAGACGTTACACGCTACGATTTGGATTTCCGTATGGATATGCTTGACCTCAGGTTCATGAACTCGTTGACTGGTTTTACGATCGTTTAGGACTGCGAGATGAAGTAGTTCTTGGCTTTTCATATGATTTTCTTGCGAACGCTGTGTATGTAAAATTTGTTAGTGACGATCCTTGCGTTCGTATTATGACCCTCACGGAGGGCACAGCGGATTTTGTGAATTCTAAAGGCGAAATATGCAGTGTCTGTTAGTCATGCTGGCCTAGGGCTTCGAAACGGCCGGATATTTAATCTGCCTTTCGAAGTTAGCTTCGATAGAATTCGGCAAGCTTTGTCTCCCTACAGTAATGTCCTGCAAATTCATGCCGAGCAGTGGAGGGGTTACAGACATTTCAATGTAGATAATGGCTTTAGGAATGCGAAAATTGATTTGACGAAGCACATCCCGTCCAACATTTTGGTGCAGGGTTTTCGAGCGGTGGTGATGTACGAAGGACAACCGAGAACTTGCGTAATTTGTGGTTCTACCGACCATTTAAAACCTGCTTGTCCCCGTGTCCGGGCGGGTCGACGAAGAATGCAACATCGTCTTACGCCTCTCGATGGGCAAGATGACAATCGGTTGTCTTACGCCCAGACTCTGATGGAGTCGCCTGTGACACACCCGACGCTCCACCAACCGGCTGCGGTGACCCCAGACGCCGGCGCAGTTGTTGTCAACAACTCTGCGACAACCCGCCAATGTCCCGTTCGTAGTGATGTCACCGATGCCGACAGCCACGCTGCACACCTGCAGGTTTCCACGACTGTCGGCCGTCGTGCCGACCATGCAGGACCGACTCCCGTCATTACTCCAACCATGTACGCTGAGCTGAAACAGTTGTCGGATGGTGGCGACAGGTCGCGCATTTCTTGCACCCCTGACGTTGCGCCCCACACACCCCTCCCTCCCGGCAGTGACCAATCTGAGGAAGGCTCTACGCACAGCCTCTTGACGGATACCAAAACCGTTTCTGACGCCGACGCACCTCCCCAAAGAACGGGGAAATCTAAGCGGGCGGCACGGAAGCAGAGTGAGGAGGAGATACGCACTGGAAAAGAAACTGCAGCGCACCATAAAGCAGATCCGAAAAGACGGCAGTGACCGCGGCAGCACAGATGAAATGGGTTCCGTCGCCCGCCACGTGGGGGAGGCCGATATGGACATGCATGTCGACCGTCCGAGTCCTGAGCTGATGGATACTGGCCATCAGCATACGCCATCCGAAAAGTCTTGGGCCGACGACAGTGAATAAAACGGACCCTTCCTATCCCCACCATGCAAGATTACACACTTGCCACAGTTAATTTAAATCGGATCGCATCCGATGTCAAACTTAAATGTTTGACCGACTCTCTACATGCAGCAGATATCGATATAGTTTTCTTCCAAGAAGTTGTGTCACCCAAGGTTAGAGAAATACCTGGGTATGATGCCATATTAAATCTAGGCACTGAGACGGGAACTGCGATTTTATTCAAAGCTGGCATCGCTTACCAACCTACAGCGATCTTAGAAACGGGACACGGCATTGCCGTCCAATTAGAGGATTTGCTTCTCCTGAACGTGTGCGCCCCGACAGGGTCCGCTGGCAGACGGGACAGAAGTGATTTTTTTAGGGCTGAAGTTGTGCCATTATTAACAAACATTCGTCTGAAGATCATCCTGGGTGGGGATTTTAACTGCGTTTTGCGAAAAGCAGATCAACGTCCGAATTTTAATTTTTGTCCCGAGCTACTAATGTTAACAGATGGACTGCATTTAAAAGATAGTTGGTGTCACCTTCGACCACACACGATGGGATATACCTATGTGAGCGCTGCTTCTTCCAGCCGTCTGGATAGGTTTTATGTTTCTCAAGATCTTTTAAATACCATTCGTGATTGTGAACTATGGCCGCTCAGTTTTAGTGACCACTCCGCATACCACATAACGTTACGGCATTTGCGACAGAAGACATTTTTGGGACGCGGCACGTGGCAGCTGAATGTCTCTCTGCTAGAAGAAGCGGACTTAAGGCGTTGCCTCGTTGCCACGTGGCAGCAGTGCCTCCAGAGGCAAGCTCGGTATAGGGAGCGCATTCTTTGGTGGACGGATTTTGTTAAGCCGCGGATTCAGAAATGTCTCTGCCAGTTTGCCAGGACCAGGGCTTATTGGAGGAAACAGTCTCTAGAATTTTATTTCCTCGGTTTACGCCAGCTGTACAGCGATCCCTCCGCATTGTCCGACAACCTGATCCGCATCAAGCGTATCAAAGCAAAACTTACAGCTTTAGTTCGTGAAGCACTTGTTGGTAATCTGGTACGATCGCGCTCTTCTGATGACGTTTCCCACGAGTCCACATCGTTATTCCATATCATACGGGAAAAGAAACGTGGTAAACAAAAACTTATTGCTCATCTTACGGATGCTGGGGGGCATCTGTACAATGAGCAGGGTGCTATCAAGGCGTATGTCTTCAATTATTTTCGAGAACATTATTCTGAGTCAGATACCGATCTATCGGCGGGGGATGATTTTTAACCGACATCGCCTCCACAGTGGATCAGGATGATAACGCTGATCTCTTGGCCAATGTCACCTACTCTGAAGTTAAGTCCATTATTGCGTGCGCTGCCAAGAACAAAGCTGCCGGCTTAGACGGCTTACCGGTCGAATTTTATTCACGGTATTGGGATGTGATCGGCGACGAATTGACCCAAATGTACAATGAATTGCTCTCGCATGCTGCCTTCCCCCCGCAGTTCACGCAAGGAATGGTTGTCCTGGTTCCTAAAACATCAAATCCGACTATGTTAAATGATTTTCGGCCCATTACGTTGCTTAACTCCGATTTCAAGATCTTGACTAGGATTATAAGCAACAGGCTTAAAGTGCTTCTTGGCAAAGTACTTGGCCCTTATCAGACGAGTGCAGTCAGTGGTCGATCTATGTTAAATGCCCTGTGTGAATATCGTGACCTGGCTTATTTAACTTGGATTACCAACACTGATTTGGCGTTACTGTTTCTCGACTTCGATAAAGCGTTTGACAGAATTAATCACGGATTTTTATTGCGCACAATGAGTAAAATGGGATTCAGTCAGCGTTTTCGACAGCTTATTAAGAAATGTATCTGCGGAACGTCTTCACGCGTGAAGGTTAACGGCCAGTTAACCGCCCCTGTGCCTATACGACAAGCAGTACGACAAGGGTGCCCCCTTTCCATGACTTTATTCTCGATTGCTATAGAGCCACTTCTTAAAAAGTTTTACATAACTTTACATGGGTTGCAAACGTTAAACAACAAAACGGTCTGCCACGCCTATGCCGCCGATATCAGTGTGATTATTACTACCACCGAAGAGCTGGGGTCAGTTCGTCGGATTGTCCATCAGTACTCTGTCGCTTGTGGTGCCAGACTTAATGAGCGAAAGTCCAAAATCATGCCGTTGGGTCGTAATCCGAACTCCATCGATATTTCTTGGTTGGAGAAGACCGAACATCTGTGGCATTTAGGCCTGGTTATATCACCACATCCCCAGGCAATGCTCAACGCGAATTGGGAACGCAAGCTTACCATCTTACGTGCGGTGATCAAAGAACATAACATGCGGTCTTTAGACCGGATGCAGAGGGCACAGTTTATTAATAGTTACGTTTTCAGTAAGCTCTATCATACTGCCGCTGTTTTACCAATCCCAACAGCCATTGCGAAAAAATTTTTAGCACTTGCTTGCTGGTATGTCTGGAGAGGGAACATCTTTAAAGTTTCCTTTAAAGCTACCTCGTTACTTCGTTCCCGAGGTGGCTTAGGCGTCAAAGACCTTGAATCCCAATGTGTGGCTACTTTTTTATCTCGTACTTCCCGCATACTACACAGTAACCAAAATAGCCTTACGGAACAGCTTTTCAAGACCTTACGTCCAAAGGAGTTGTCTGCGCCAACGTATGTGGGACACATTCATCCCGAGCTCAGCTATGTCTGGCGATATTATGTGGAGCTCAGCTATGTTCAGGATAACCCGCATCCGTTCCACACGGCGGAGATCTATCGTGTTCTTACTAAACGGCAGCTGAATAACCCAATTGAGAAGAAACATTTAGGCATAAACTATAGAAATATATGGAAGAACATTAGTTATCCGTTCCTTCGTTCCAGAGTTCGATCTGTTTGGTATGACGCTGTCAATAAGGTGATTCCCACTGGAGAGAAATTGCACAAAATCAAGCTGCGGCCCACCCCGTTTTGTGCCAAGTGTAACCTAGTGGAAACCCTGCCGCATCTCTTCCACTGCAGGGATCAAACACAGATATGGCAGTGGACACGAAAGAAACTCGCTGTCATTAATAGGACGTCGGATACTTCCATTCAACTTCAAGACGCGCTCCGACCGGACTGGCAGCTTTATCCTCAATCTAAGAATAATAGTTATGTCTGGCTCATGGGCCAGTTCGTCTATTACATGCTCGTCCATACAACGGCAACGCTACACGATTATCAGATGTACCTCATCGAAGAGTACTATGCGATTAAGAAATTGCGACAGTATAAAGACCAGTTCCAATATTTTCTCACTATTGCTTTAAGTGATGGAAGAATTTAAGTTTCTAAATCCATTGGGCGGAGTTTTTCTTTTTTTTTCACTACTTTGTTATTATTGTTATTGTTTCCATGGATTGGTCTGCTCCGCACCGTCAGATGTGGGTGATTTGCATCATGGATCAATAGACGGTACAGAGTACATCGTGCACTCGGCCTCGAACATTTAATTGTATTTTGGTGTTCCTTTTCGTTTTGCAATGAAAGCACTTTACTTTTGGTTCCGCAGTGCGACACCCTGAAGAGGATCCTCATTTGTTTACTTTCATTTCGCATTATCTTTCATCAAAGCTGCACAAAGATTTAGTAAGAACCAGAAGTTTTCTGCAGCTTCTATTATTCCTATCAAGAGGACTTATAATACGGGAAATGGTTGTTTGGCATGTCCCTGCTCTATGGTGCCCCCACGTTACCAGCGCGCATCTTCAAACGCATAGCATGCTCAAGGTTTTGAGAAGCAGGAATCCACAATCAACCATCTGGCAACAGAATTCACCATACCAATAAACGACATGGAAACTGGGAAAATTATTTGTACGCGAAGACCAACTTAGAGTATCTGCTGTGCTGGATTTCATAGTGTGCTGCGTAATCCTAAGACCAGACATGGATTTATTTTAACATTCTGTTTATATGTATAAAAACACTGGCGCACATGATGCCACTTTAAAAATTAATACAAAAATGAATAATACACAAATAGCCATAACATAAAACCACAAAACCATGCGAATGAGTGCGGGGTATGGCAGTGACATCGTGGCCAGGCCTCAGGATGCGACGCCTGCCCGCCTTGCCGCCGACTGCCTAGCGCTGAGATGCATAAAAAAAATAAACAATTAAAAAATTAAAAAAAAATTTAAAGGGCAGCCCGGCTAGCTCAGTCGCTTGAGCATGATACTCTTAATCTCAGGGTCGTGGGTTCGAGCCCCACGCTGGGCGGAACGGAATTTTGTTCCGCTGCAGATGTAAATTACCGTTTTTCTGATTAACGTTATGTAATGGAAATAGCAACTTTAAACTTTGCCTACGTCTCTGTCAGTCGCAAGGAAACTGTATTTGAAAGTGAAGGTGATTTTGTAGTCATGTGTGAAAGACATGTTCTGAAATGCAAGTGTTGTTGTTTGGAGAGCACATCGGTTACGTGTCACATGTGTAGCCAAGCAGTAATAGGTCGCCAAAGCTGCAAATATTAGTCGGTGATATGAAGTGTTGTCAGCTGAAGACTGATGATCCAGACGACCGTAAGAACGAAGTACGCAAAAGAACAGCTAGGCCGCGCCTCTTTAGCTCAGTGCCAGAGTACTGGTCTAGTAAACCAGGGGTCGTGAGTTCGATCCTCACAGGAGGCCGACGAATTTTCGAAATCAGTTGCGCGTCGTGACCGTATAGTAAACAGTATCTGGGATGACGAACAATTAGCGACAGGCGTTATATAAGAATTACTTTCAGATGTGATTAAGGGGAATAGCGCAGATAAAGCATTTGCCAAAGTGGTACAGCATAAGGTGGGACGAGGCAGTCTGAATTATATCTTATAGATGTATTTTTCACATATCTCAGAGCCTCTCGCGGCCGTCGTCGCCGCCGCTTCTGCAGAAGTAGCAAATGGCCATCGTAGCAAATGCGGCGAGAGACGCCCTGTCTTCGATTGCGAATGCACAAAGTGTGTGGTTTTGTTTCCCAGTCTATATTTGGTCGGTCTCGTAAGAGGTTGAATGTGACGAAAGGGTGGGAAACAGCAAGGGGCAGCGTCTGTGTAGAACGAAAACACAATTCCTCTGGGGTGTGAGCGTTTCGAGATGAGTCGTATATAAGTCAGTGACCGTGTGGCCTAATGGTCAGTCTGCTTTCCGCAGCGCTGCGGCGAGGACGTCTTGTTTACGTCCCGTCCGCGTGGTCGCGAGTGCTCGTAGTTGTTTACTACTGCGTTGTCGCCTGTTTGGAGTCCATCACTACCGACGCACCATGGCACATTCATACAGACAAACCACCATCAAGATCAGTTTTCAACCCGATCATGCACGACCGCGAGCTTTTGAAGTGGAACGTTTCTTACGTGACGACGTTAAAATTTTCCCGCGAGACATAATTGGTATCCATCTCTCTATCACGAGCAGTGTTGTCTACGTCAAGCTAGTAAATGACGAGGTGTGCAACAGAATCGTGAGCGCACATGCGAACGGTCTTAAATTCAAACATTCTGATGGCCATATTGGGGCGGTCTCTATCGATCACGCGGGGCTTGGCCTACGTACGATACGCGTCTTCGAACTCCCTTTTGAAGTACCACCGGACGTAGTCGGCGCGGCTTTCCAGCCCTACGGCGGAGTGATCAGCCATATGGCAGAAGAATGGACCACCTTTACAACGTACCCCGTTAAGAACGCGGTACGACAGATTAAAATTGAATTGACCAAACATGTTCCGTCCTATCTTGTCATCGGCGGATGTAGGGCGATCATTATGTATGACGGTCAGCCACGCACTTGCTCTGGTTGTGGCCAAGTAGGGCACGTCCGTTCGGATTGTCCCCGACGACGGCTTACTCAAATCCCGACAGGTGAATCTATGACTCCTTCTACGGTGACGACCCTTCCTCTCAATTACGCCGAAGTTACACGGGCAGCAACCTTTACCGATACTGACGACATTAGTCCGATAGCCGCCCCCGACGGCGAGAACATAATGGCTTCTACAGTACAGGATCCGGTCTCTACAACGGCACCCCCACCTGAAGATAATCGCCGACCGACCTTGCAAGAAGGCGTGGATGCCAGGATGGACATTGACCCACGGGTTGTGCCGACAGCGGCTTTTCTTCCAGACACCGGAGCAGCTGAAGAAATCCACCCACATTCAGATACTGAAGCACACGACCGTAAACAGCGTTCCCCGCGAAAACACAAGAGACGGCGGCGTGCTCCATCGGAGGAGTGTTTGCAGCGATCGTCTGACATGGACAGTGGAAATTCCGACGACGGTACCGGCGGTACAGAGGCCGCTGTAACTTCAAACTCAACAGATCGCCGTGGTGACGGCTTCAGCCCCTCCGACCCCACAGAACAGCAGGATAACAAGCAGGCAGCCGCTGCCGATTCCCAGCCAGAAGAGCCGATGGAGTCAGCGCCGAGTGCCGCAGCAGCCACTAACAGCCACCAACAGCCGATGGTATTTCATGGCGACTGGGCAGACGACTGTGAGGCACACTCCTTGCCCATCGTGTCGGACGACACGGGGGGAAATTTATCCCACCAGTGCTGACCCTTTCCCGCCATCAGTTAGAGTGACGAGACAGCCTTACAGGGGTACTGATGGTCAACACGGATGCTGTGGATAGACCTCAAACTTATCACATTGCAACTATAAACATCAACACTATACGGACGCGCGCTAAGTTATCCTTGCTTCAGGATATGTTGAACTCTGCTTCCATCGACATAGCCCTCCTCCAGGAAGTGTACGTCAACGACTTTCCAGGCATGTACGGTTACGATGCTTGCGTCTCTCCAGCTTCCCCAACATGCAGCGGTGTCGCTGTACTTCTTCGGGAAGGGATAGTGGCGGACGATATGATGTTTCTGCCTGGGGCAAGAGGAATGGCACTCACAGTACTGGGTGTCCGCCTTATCAATATCTACGCACCTTCCGGGACGGACAAACGTCGCGAACGTTCACGATTCTTTGCGGAAGACGTCGCCCCGCTCTTCCAAGGCCCCCACGACCGTCTGTTGTTTGGAGGTGACTACAATTGCGTACTGGCGCCCAGAGACCAACTACCACGTCATAATCCGTGCCCGGAACTCGAGACGCTAATTCGAGACCTGCAGATGGTGGACACTTGGGAACATCTTCACGGCCACCGACCGGGATTCACGCACTTCACGAGTCACTCTTCCAGTCGTATCGACAGGATTTATGTCTTACGCTCTCTCGCCGCTGGAACACAGGATGTGGAACTGTGGCCTGCAGCATTCTCGGACCACTCAGTTTACATTCGTGCCGTCACCCTGCGGCGGCGACAAATGTGGAGAAGCCGCAGCCCGTGGAAATTAAAAATCGCTCACCTGTCGTACCCGGATTGCCGCCAAGCCGTTGAGGATACGTGGCATTCGTGTGAAAATCGCCTCCGTGCGTATCCCACAACGATCCGCTGGAGGTTGGACTGCGCCAAACCGGCACTGAGGCGAACGTTGATAATCTACGGTCGCGACCATGCTACTTGGCGAAGACATACACTCGACTTTTACTTCCGGGTCTTGCGCACCTGCGATGCTATGGCGCCGTCTCCGGAACGACAAACGGCGGTCCACCGTGCCAAGGCTCAGATCCTCGCTCATATGCGACGCCACCTAGAGGGGGTAGTCATCCGCTCGAGGACGCAGGATCGGATACCTAGCGAACGCCCGTCAATGTTCCACGTCCTTCGTGAACGTAAACGACGCCAACGAGCGCTGATACGCTTCATCGATACGGAGGACGGTCATCGCCTCACCACGCAACAAGACATAAACACAGCGTTCTACAATCATTATGCCCAGCTCTATTCCGCTCAGACCCGTGATCCGACAGCACTGGAGGACGTCTCTCAGACGATTTACGGCACCGTCACCCCGGTAATAAAAGCGGCCTTGATGGAAGAAATTACAGAAGAAGAAGTGATCAACGCCATTAGAAAAGGAGCTGTCAACAAGTCTCCGGGTCCTGATGGCCTCCCCTTGGAATTTTACCGGACTTTTCAATATTTATTAGCCTCCCGATGGACGGACATCTGTCGCGAACTACTATCCCCGGACGTGCCGCTCCCTGCGGCCCTTGTGGAAGGGATGATTATTCCTATTCACAAACCGTCTGGTGGCTGACGACTGCAGGACTACCGCCCGTTGACGCTATTGAACTGCGACTTTAAGATCTTTTCTCGACTGTTGGCGGCGCGGATACGCCAGACCCTACGCAATGTTATCTCACCCGATCAGACGTCATTGGGAGGCGACAATAATATTGAAACAGCACTCAGCGAATATCGTGACTTGATCTCACTGGCGAGGGCATGTCGTCTGAAGGGTGCACTGGCGGCCATCGATTTTAGTCAAGCTTTCGACCGAGTGGACCACAACAATTTGGAAGCGGTCCTCCAACATATGCGGTACCCACAGCCATTCGTCACTGTCGTCATGCGACTACTCCGTGGCGCGACGTCCAAGGTGATCGTCAACGGCCGACCTTCGCAGCCCCTCACAATTTCTCGATCGATACGCCAAGGCTGCCCTCTGTCCACTTTACTTTACGCTGTGGCCATGGAACCTCTCCTCTGCGGCCTGCGCCAACGACTAACGGGTATGACGTTACGAGGCCACACTTTCCGATGTAAAGCGTACACTGACTACCTGCTGATTGTCATCCGCAACGGTGACGACACCGCTAGCGCACTAACTTGGATAGCGAAATATGGCATGGCCACTGGTAGTCGTATCAACGTCGCAAAATCGGTGGCGATGAACATCGGGGTCGGATTGTCTGAGAACAGTGTCACCCCCTTACAGCTCAGTGATAGTTTGAAATGTCTAGGCATTGATTTTACAGACGATATACGACGGACTGCTGCTCACAACTTTCGACGGCTTTTACGAAATTTTCGGACTGCAATTGCCAACAACCACCTACGAGACCTGGATATCGTCCAACGGTCTCAGTATGTCAACACACATTTAGCCTCACACATTCCGCACTACACCCAGATATTACCTATACCGGTGATGTTAGCTCGCCGTATACTTGCGGCTTTTGGGTCCTTCGTGAGTTCTAGAATGCTTTTCAAGATCAAATGTGAGACTCTCACCCTTCCCCCGGATCGGGGAGGGCTTGGCCTTTATCACGTTTATGACAGAGCGGTTGCCCTATTTGTGAGCACATTAGTCAAACTATGGCACCGCCGTCCGGACAGTCTGACCAGTTTGTCAATAGAAGAACTAGCACCGCCCTCCCTGTTGCCGCCTGTGCCGATACACCACGTCCCCTCTTCGCTCGTATACATCGGTGTCTTTTACCTCGAACTCAGTTACTTTCGACTTGCCTTACCAGCGACTCAACTGGCGTCGGCAAAGACGGTTTGTAGGGTCCTGCAACGTGGACGACCCGACAACGTAGTGGAGAGGAAGCACCCGAACGTCAACTGGAGGGTAGTGTGGAGGACAATTCACCACGTAACACTAGACACTGACGTCACGGCGATGTGGTATATCACTGTCAACGGTAAGCAGGTGACCAGATCAAGGCTACATGCGATCCACATGGTAGACTCACCCACGTGCACGAGCTGTGGCGTTCAAGACAACGATGAACACCGTCTTAGCTGTGGCTAGTCCACAGCAGTGTGGCACTTAGTGAGGCAAATGTCAGCATACTTCCTTCCGGTAACGCCAAATCATATCGCCCCTAAGACTACCTTATACCCGGATGAAACGTATTACCCACGGACTAAAACTAATGCAATGACGTGGTTTCGTGGACATGCAGTGCATTATTTGTTTCAAGACGGCACTAAGGACACTTTAGACTTTTGGAACTATTTGCAGGAACGACATTGCAAGATCCTCCGTAACCCAAAGTAGCGACAATATTTTTCCAATTTTTTGTGGAGTGCGTTCCACGACCCTCCACGTAGCTGGAACGTCACGGATAAGAGAAGCTAAAATTACAATACGATAATAGAACACTACACGGTACAACGTGGGATCTACTTTCATCATTACGAGAAGTCATACGTGGATGATACAGCAGATGGAGAGTTTCGTTGTGAACCCTCACACTCTGTAGCAGTATTTGTCCCGTTTCCTCTTTTTGTCCCCGGTGCGAAAAGGTCTTCGCAGTTTTAGTTATCCCATCCGGTGCAAGATGTAGCACTGGTTAATTGTGGTATGGATTCCACCCTTCAGTTTTGTTTCATGGTTTCCTTAGCCCCGCACTTTGCTCTCTTTATTTATGCCTTTTTCTACAACTATTAGCATGGTTTTAGTTACGTGCGTCCCCAACTCGACGCAAGGAGTGCACTTACTAGTTTTCTGTTCCTCACTGTTAAAAAAAATAAAAATAAATAAATGAATAAATAAAAAAATCACAATAATACACCAACTGTATCCTTTGTACCACATCACATCCCCAGGATGGGAGGGGGCAGGCATCGTGGACAGGCCTTGGGTCGCGACCCCTGCCCACCTTGCCTCCGCCAGCCCCCTCCCTGCTCCATCAAATAAATAAATAAATATAAATAAAAATAAAAATAAATAAAAAAATAAAATGGATAAGGCGTCGGACTTGAAGGTTCGAATCCTGTCACCGTCGTGTTTTTCCAGTTCTGAAAAAGAAACATATCGTTTTAGTGTAGCAATTGAGCAGTACGAAACCGTCTGAATGTTGCTGTTGACCATTTCCTGCTTGGAGATGCTCCTGAGCTTGAAACACACACAACAAGACCGGTGTTAACTAGCGAAATGGTCTCGACAGCACGGTAGCTCAGCGTGTCCGGACACAGTGTTAGCTGCCCTCTGCAATAAAAAAAAAATAAATAAATAAAAAAAATAAAAAAATAAAACTGAGTTAATGGATCAACGACGAACTGAAATGGACGTCTTACGACGTGCACAACGAGCAGATGAAACGAACAATACGATATTTTTGCCTGCACGGTAACTCAGCGTGTTCGGTCAGAGGGTTACGTACCCTCTGTCATAAAAAAACTGAGTTAATCAGTCATCAATGAACTTCATCGGATGTCTTACAACGTCAGCCCCGAGCAGATACAACGGAGAAAAGCACACAAAATGAGAGCTAAAAAAAAAAAAATCTGGATAAGGCGTCGAACTTCCGATGCGAAGATTGAAGGTTCGAATCCTGTCACGGTCGTGTTTTTCCAGTTCTGGAAAAGAAACATACCATTTTAGTGTAGCAACTGAGCAGTACGAAACCGTCTGAATATTGCTGTTGACCATTTCCTGCTTGGAGATGATCTTGAGCTCGAAACACACACAACAAGACCGGTGTTAACTGGCGAAATGGTCGGCAGCGTGCCGTCGCCGCGTGTTTTGACTGGCACTTGCACATCTAAGACAACGTCGGAGAATAACTCGTTCAGCTTATGAGTCACATCAAGTATATATGTTAATTTTGACGCCACTATCTCTGCAGGTTTTCATGCAATTCCTTTACCTCTCAGAAATGATTATGAAATAAAAGTGAAGTACGTGACGAGTGTGACGTTAGGAAAACATGGGCAGCATGGAGAGATTCTGTATGGGACCAATCAATGCAAACGAGTACTGTGTGACGTACTACCCGGCACGTATTCACCGAGGCTGAGAGAATGTGGGTTTGGTAATATATTCATATACATACGGCCTGGGAAATCAATAAAAAAAATTCAATGTTACTTTACAATCAATGTGAGTGGCGGCAATCGCAAGAGGCCTAGAACTATCTGCCCCTGAAATCCTTGCCGCCACCTGCCTGGCCCGCTCGATATATGTAGAAAGAGAGTGTTGGTTTGGTGATATGTTCATATACATATGGTCTGGGAAACCGATAAAGAAAATTCAATGTTCCATTTCAATCGTTGTGAGTGGTGGTGAGTATGAGGGGGGCACTGGATCCAGGCCTAGCACTATCTGCCCCTTAACTCCGTGCCGACATCTGCCTTGCCCGCACGATATATCTAAAACGAGAATGTTGGTTTGGTGATATGTTCATATACATATGGTCTGGGAAATCAATAAGGAAAATTAAATGTTTCTTTACAATCAATGTGAGTGGTGACCGGTATGAGGGCAGCTCTGGAACCAGGCCTAGAACTATCTGCCCCTGAAATACTTGCCGCCATTTCCCTGGGCCCTTCGATATATGTAAAAATAGAATGTTGGTTTTGTTATATGTTCATATACATGTGGTTTGGGAAATCAATAAACAAAATTCAATGTTCCACTACAATCAATGTGAGTGGTGACGAGTATGAGAGCAGAACTCGAACCAGGCCTAGCACTATCTGCCCTTAACTCCGTGCCGCCATCTGCCAGGCCCGCTCGATATATATATAAATAAAATGTTGGTTTGGTGATACGTTCATATATATATATATGGCCTGAGAAATCAATGTAAAAACTTCCATGTTCCTTTACAATCAATGGGAGTGGTGTTGGGTATTAGGGAGGCACTCAGACCAGGCCTAGAACTATCTACCCCTGAACTCCTTGCCGCCATCTGCCTGGACTGCTCGATAAATGTAAAAAGAGAATTTTGGTTTGCTGACATGTTCTTATTCATATAGTGTGGGAAATTACTAAAGAAAATTCAATGTTCCTTTACAATCAATGTGCGAGATGGCAGGTATGAGGGCAGCACTGGAACCAGGCCTAGAGCTATCTACCCCTGAACTCCTTGCCGCCATCTGCCTGGGCCGCTCGATATATGTATAAAGATAATGTTGGTTTGGTGATATGTTCATATACATATGGTCTGGGAAATCAAAAAAAGAATGTTCAATGTTCCTTTACAATCAACGTGAGTGGTGATGAGTATGAGGGCGGCACTGGAACCTGGTCTAGCACTATCTGCCCCTTAACTCCGTGCCGCATTCTGCCTGGCCCGCTTGATATATGAATAAAGAAAATGTTGGTTTGGCGATATGTTCATATACATATGGTCTGGGAAATCAATAAAGAAAATTCAATGTTGCTTTTCAATCAATATGAGTGGTGACAGGTATGAGGGCGGCACTGGAACAAGGCCTAGGTCTATCTGCCCCTAAATCCTGCTGCCATCTTAATGGCCCGCTCGATATATGTATAAAGAGAGTGTTCAGTTGGTGATATGTTCATATACATGATGATGATGATGATGAGTCCCATACTCCGTTTACCGAGCGTAGGGGAGCGACGCGGGAGACCCGCGCCGCCATACTAGGCAAGGTCCTAGTGGAGGTGGTTTGCCATTGCCTTCCTCCGACCGTAATGGGGATGATTGATAATGATGATGAAGACGACACAAACACCCAGTTATCACGAGGCAGGTGAAAAATCCCTGACCCCGCCGGGAATCGAACCCGGGACCCCGTGCTCGGGATGCGAGAACGCTACCGCGAGACCACGAGCTGCGGACCTGGTCTGTGAAATCAATAAAGAAAATTCAATGTTCCCTTACAAACAATATGAGTGGTGACAGGTATGAGGGCAACACTGGAACCAGGCCTAGAACTATCTGCCCCAGAAATACTTGCTGCCACCTGCCTGGCCCGCTCAAAACATGTATAAAGAAAATGTTGGTTTGGTGATATGTTCATATACATATGGTCTGGGAAATCAAAAAAAGAAAGTTCAATGTTCCTTTACAATCAACGTGAGTGGTGATGAGTATGAGGGCGGCACTGGAACCAGGTCTAGCACTATCTGCCCCTTAACTCCGTGCCGCATTCTGCCTGGCCCGCTTGATATATGAATAAAGAAAATGTTGGTTTGGCGATATGTTCATATACATATGGTCTGGGAAATCAATAAAGAAAATTCAATGTTGCTTTTCAATCAATATGAGTGGTGACAGGTATGAGGGCAACACTGGAACCAGGCCTAGAACTATCTGCCCCAGAAATACTTGCTGCCACCTGCCTGGCCCGCTCAATATATGTATAAATAAAATGTTGGTTTGGTGATATGATCATATATATATGGCCTGGGTAATCAATATAAAAAATTCAATGTTCCTTTACAATCAATGGGAGTGGTGTTGTGTATTAGGGAGGCACTCAGACCAGGCCTAGAATTATCTGCTCCTGAACTCCGTGCCGCCATCTGCCTGGACTGCTCGATAAATGTAAAAAGAGAATTGTGTTTCCTGACATGCTCATATACATATGGTGTGGGAAATTAATAAAGAAAATTTAATGTTCCTATACAATCAATTTGAGTGAAGACATATACGAGGGCGGCACTCGGACTAGGCCTAGAACTATCTGCCCCTGAAATCCTTGCCGCCATCTGCATGTCCCACTCGATATACGTATAAGGAAAATATTGGTTTGGTGATATGTTCATATACAAATGGTGAGGGAAATCAATAAAGAAAATTCAATGTTCCTTTACAATCAATGTGAGTGGTGACAGGTATCAGAGCAGCACTCTAACCAGGCCTAGAACTATCTGCCCCTGAAATCCTTGCCGCTATCTGAATGGCCCCCTCGATATACGTAAAAAGAGAGTGTTGGTTTGGTGCTATGTTCATATACATATGGTCTGGGAAATCAATAAGGAAAATTCAATCTTCCTTTACAATCGATGTGAGTGGTGACACATATGAGGGCAGCACTGGAACCAGGCCTAGAACTATCTGTCCCGGAAATCCTTGCCCCCATCTGCCTGGCCCGCTCAAAACATGTATAAAGAAAATGTTGGTTTAGTGATATGTTCATATACATATGGTCTGGAAAACCATAAAGGAAATTCATTGTTCCTTTACAATCAATGTGAGTGGTGAAGTGTGTGAGGACAGCACTTGATCAGGCCTAGAACTATCTGCCCCTGAAATCCTTGATGCCATCTGCATGGCCCGCTCGATATATGTATAAGGAAGATCTTGGTTTAGTGATATGTTCATTTACATATGGTCAGGGAAATCAATAAAGAAAATTCAATGTTCCTTTACAATCGATGTGAGTGGTAACAGGTATGAGTGCAGCACTGGAATAAGTCCTCGAACTATCTGCCCCTTAACTCCGTGCTGCAATCTGATCGGCCCACTTGAAATATGAATAAAGAAAATGTTGGTTTGGAGATATGTTCATATACATATGGTCTGGGAAATCAATAAAGAAAATTCAATGTTGCTTTTCAATCAATATGAGTGGTGACAGGTATCAGGGTGGCACTGGAACAAGGCCTAGGTCTATCTGCCCCCTGACTCCGTGCCGCCATCTGCCTGGCCCACTCGATATATGTATAAACTAAATGTTGGTTTGGTGATATGTTCATATACATATGGTCTGGGAAATCAATAAAGAATATTCAATGACCCTTTACAATCAATGTGAGTGGTGACACGTATGAGAGCAGCAGTGGAAACAGGCCTAGAATTATCTGCCCCTGAAATCCTTGCTGCCATCTGCCTGGCCCACTCGATATATGTAAAACGAGAATGTTTTTTGGTGATATGTTCATATACATATGGTCTGGGATATCAAGAATGAAAATTCAATCTTCCTATACAATCAATGTGAGTGGTGACGGGTATGAGGGCGACACTGGAAATAGGCCTAGCAATATCTGCCCCTTAACTCCGTGCTGCCATCTGCCTGTCCCGCTCAATATATGTGTAAAGAGAGTGTTCGGTTGGTGATATGTTCATGTACATATGGTCTGTGAAATCAATAAAGAAAATTCAAAGTTCCTTTACAATCAATGTGCGTGATGCCAGGTATGTGGGCAGCACTGGAACCAGGCCTAGAACTATCTACCCCTGAACTCCTTGCCGCCATCTGCCTGGGCCGCTCGATATATGTATAAAGATAATGTTGGTTTGGTGATATGTTCATATACATATGGTCTGGGAAATCAAAAAAAGAAAGTTCAATGTTCCTTTACAATCAACGTGAGTTGTGATGAGTATAAGGGCGGCACTGGAACCAGGTCTAGCACTATCTGCCCCTTAACTCAGTGACACCATCTGCCTGGCCCGCTCAGAACATGTATAAAAAAATGTTGGTTTGGTGATATGTTCATGTTCATATGGTCTGGGAAATCAATAAGCAAAATTAAATGTTCCTTTACAATCAATGTATGTGTAACAGGTATGAGTGCTGCACTGGAACCAGGCCTCGAACTATCTGCCCCTTAACTCCGTGCCGCATTCTGCCTGGCCCGCTTGATATATGAATAAAGAAAATGTTGGTTTGGCGATATGTTCATATACATATGGTCTGGGAAATCAATAAAGAAAATTCAATGTTGCTTTTCAATCAATATGAGTGGTGACAGGTATGAGGGCGGCACTGGAACAAGGCCTAGGTCTATCTGCCCCTGAAATCCTGCCGCCATCTTAATGGCCCACTCGATATATGCATAAAGAGGGTGTTCAGTTGGTGATATGTTCATATACATATGGTCTGTGAAATGAATAAAGAAAATTCAATGTTCCCTTACAAACAATATGAGTGGTGACAGGTATGAGGGCAACACTGGAACCAGGCCTAGAACTATCTGCCCCAGAAATACTTGCTGCCACCTGCCTGGCCCGCTCAATATATGTATAAATAAAATGTTGGTTTGGTGATATGATCATATATATATGGCCTGGGTAATCAATATAAAAAATTCAATATTCCTTTACAATCAATGGGAGTGGTGTTGTGTATTAGGGAGGCACTCAGACCAGGCCTAGAATTATCTGCTCCTGAACTCCGTGCCGCCATCTGCCTGGACTGCTCGATAATAGTAAAAAGAGAATTTTGTTTCCTGACATGCTCATATACATATGGTGTATGAAATTAATAAAGAAAATTTAATGTTCCTATACAATCAATTTGAGTGAAGACATATACGAGGGCGGCACTCGGACCAGGCCTAGAACTATCTGCCCCTGAACTCCTCTCCGCCATCTGCCTGGCCTGCTCGATATATGTATAAAGAGAATGTCGGTTTAGTGATATGTTAATATACATATGGTCTGGGAAACAATAAAGTAACTTCATTGTTCCTTTCCAATCTATAGGAGTGGTGACGGGTATTAGGGAGGCACTCAGACCAGGCCTAGAATTATCTGCTCCCGAACTACTTGCCGCCATCTGCCTGGCCTCCTCGATATATGTATAAAGAGAATGTTGGGTTGGTGATATGTTCATATACATAGGGTCAATAAAGAAAATTTAATGTTCCTTTACAATCAATGTGAGTGGTGACAGGTATGAGAGCGACACTTGGACCAGGCCTAGAACTACCTGCCTCTTAATTCCTTGCCGCCATCGGTCTGGCCCACTCGATACATGTAAAAAGTGAATGTTGGTTTGATGATATGTTCATATACATATGGTCTGGGAAATCAATAAAGTAAATTCAATGTTCCTTTATAATCAATGTGAGTGGTGACGGGTATGAGGGCGGCACTTGCAAGAGGCGTAGAACTATCTGCCCCAGATATCCTTGTCACCATCTGCATGTCCCGCTCGATATACGTAAAAAGAAAATGTTGGTTTAGTGATATGTTCATATACATATGGTCTGGCAAATCAATAAAAAAATTCAATGTTCCTTTACAAACAACGTGAGTGGTGACGAGTATGAGAGCAGCACTCGGACCAGGCCTAGAAACCTCGGTCTCTGATCTCCTTGCCGCTATCTACCTGGCCCGCTCGATATATGTAAAAAGAGAATGGTGGTTTGGTTTTATGTTCATATACATATGGTCTGGGAAATCCAAAAAAATTGAAGTGTTCCTTTACAATCAATGTGATTGGTGACGGGTATGAGGGAGGCACTCGGAAAACACATAGAACTATCTGACCGTGAACACCTTGCCGCTATCAGCATAGCCCGCTCAACTTATGTATAAGGAAAATGTTGGTTTGGTGATAGGTTCATATACTTATGGTCTGGGAAATCAATACAAAAAATGAAGGGTTCTTTTACAATCAATGTGGGTGGTGACGGTTTAAGAGGGCGGCACTCGGACCAGGCCTAGAACTATCTGCCCCTGAACTCCTTACTGCCATCTGCGTGGCCTGCTCAATATATGTATAAAGAAAATGTTTGTTTGGTGATATGTTCATATACATAAAGTCTGGAAAATCAATAAAGAAAATTCAATGTTCCTTTACAAATAATGTGAGTGGTGACGGGTATGAGGGCGGCACTGTGATCAGGCCTAGAACAATCTGCACCAGAACTACTTACCACCATCTGCCTGGCCCTCTCGATAAATGTATACAGAAAATGTTGATTTGGTGATATGTTCATATACATATGGTCAATGAAATCAATAAAGACAATTCAATGTTCCCTTACAATCAATGTGACTGGTGACGGTTATGAGGGCACCACTAGGTTCAGGCCTAGAAGTATCTGCCAGTGAACTCCTTACTGCCATATGACTGACCCGCTCGATATATGTATAAAGAAAAACTTTGTTTGGTGATATGTTCAGATACATTTGGTCAGGGAAATCAAAAAAGAAAATTCAATGTTCCTTTACAATCAATGTGTGTGGTGACGGTAAAGATGGTGGCACTCGAACCGGGCCCAAAACTATTTGCACCTGAACTCCTTGCCGCCATCTTCCTGGCCCGCTCGATATATGTATAAAGAGAATATTGTTTTGGTGATATATAAATATATATATGGTCTATGTAATCAATATAGAAAATTCAATGGTCCTTTACTATCAATGTAGTGGTGACGGGTGTGACGCGGCACTGATTCTAGGCCTTGAACTATTTGCACCTGAACTCCTTAGTGCCATCTGCCTGGCCCTCTCAATAGATGTGTAAAGATAATATTTGTTTGGTGATATGTTCACATACATATATTCTGGGAAATTAATAAGAGGAAATTCAATGTTCCTTTACAGTCAATGTGAGTGGTGACTGGTATGAGGGCGGCACTGGGACCAGGCGTAGAACTATCTGCCACTGAACTCCTTACTGCCATCTGCTGGTCCGCTCTATATATGTATAAAGAAAAAGTTGGTTTGGTGATATGTTCATATACATATGGTCTGGGAAACCAAAAAAGAAATTTCAACGTTCCTTTACAATCAATGTGTGTGGTGACGGTATTGATGGTGGCTCTCGGACATGTCCCAGAACTATCTGCACCTGAACCCCTTGCCGCAATCTGTCTGGCCCACTCGATATATGTATAAAGAGAATGTTGGTTTGGTGATATGTTCACATACATGTAATCTGGGAAACCGATAAAGAAAATTCAATGTTCCTTTACAATCAATGCTAGTTTTAACGGGTATGAGGGCGCCACTAGGGACAGGCCTAGAACTATCTGCCCCTGAAATCTTTACTGCAATCTGTCTTGCCCGCTCAATATATGTATAAACAAAATGTTGGTATAGTGATATGTTCATATACATATGGTCTATGAAATCAAAAAGAAAATTCAATGTTCCTTTACAATCAATGTGAGTGGTGAGGTGTATTAGGGCACCACTAGGACCAGGCCCACAACTATCTGCCCCTGAACTCCTAACTGCCTTCTGCCTGGCCTGCTCGATATATGTATAAAGAAAATGTTTGTTTGGTGACATGTTCATATACATATAGTCTCAATAAAGAAAATTCAATGTAACTCTAGAATCAATGCGAGTGGTTACGGGTATGAGGGTGGCACTGGGACCAGGCCTAGAACTATCTGCCCCTGAACTCCTTACTGCCTTCTGCCTGTCCTGCTCGATATATGTATAAAGAGAATATTGATTTTGTGATATGTTCATATACTTATTGTCTATAAAATCAATAAAAAAATTCCATGTTCCTTCAAAATCAATGTGACTGGTGACGGGTATGAGGGCACTACTAGGACCAGGCCTAGAACTATCTGCCCCTGAAATCCTTACAGCCATCTGTGTGGCCCGCTCGATATATGTATAAAAATAATGTTGGTTTGGTGATATGTTCATATACATATAGTCTGGGAAATCAATAAAGAAAATTCAATGTTCCTTCACAAATAATGTGAGTCGTAACGGGTATGAGGTTGCCACTGGGACCAGGCCTAGAACTATCTGCCCCTGAACTCCTTACTGCCATCTACGTGGCCCGCTCAGTATATGTATAAACAAAATTTTGGTTTGGTGATATGTTCATATACATGTAGGGTGTGAAATAAATAAAAAAAATTCAATGTTCCTTTACAAGCAATGTGAGTGGTGATGGGTATGATGGAGGCAGTGGGACCAGGCCGAGAACTATCTGCCCCCAAACTCCTTACTGCCATCTGCCTGGATCGCTCGATATATGTATAAAGAAAAAAGGAAATATTGGTTTGATGATATGTTCATAAACATATAGTCTGGGAAATCAATAAAGAAAATTCAATGTACCTTTACAATCAATGTGAGTGATGACGGGTATGAGGGCACCACTAGGACAAGGCCTAGAACTATCTGCCCCTGAACTCCGTTTTGCCATTCGCCTGGCCCAATCGAAATATGTATAAAGAGAATATTGGTTTGTTGATATGTTCTTATACATATGGTCTATGAAATCAATAAAGAAAATTCAGTGTTCCTTTACAATCAATGTGAGTGGTGAGGGGGATGAGGGCGACACTGGGCCAGGCCTAGAACTATCTGCCCCTGTACTCCTTACTGCCATCTGCCTCGCCCTTCGATATATGTATAAAGGGAATATTGGTTTGGTGATATACTCATATACATATAGTCTGGGAAATCAATAAAGAAAATTCAATGTTCCTTTACAATCAACGTCAGTGGTGACGGGTATGACTGCGGCACTGGGACGAGGCATAGAACTATCTGCACCTGTACTGCATACTGCCATCTGCCTGGGCCGCTCGATATATGTATAAAGAGAATATTGGTTTGGTGATATGTTCTTATACATATGGTTAATGAAATCAGTAAAGAAAATTCAATGTTCCTTTACAATCATTGTGAGTGGTGACGGGTATGAGGGTGGCACTGCGACCTGGCCTAGAACAATCTGCCCCTGAACTCCTTACTGCCATCTGCCTGGCCCACTCGATACATGTATAAAGAAAATGTTGGATTGGTGATATGTTGATGTACATATGGTCTATAAAATCAATAAAAAAAATTCAATGTTCCTTTACAATCGATGTGAGTGGTGAGGGGTGTGGGGGCGGCACTGCGACCAGGCCTAGTAACTCCTGCTCATGAACTACTTACTGCCATCTGATGGCCCTCTCGATATATGTATAACGAAAATATTGGTTTTGTGATATGTTCATATACATATGGTCTATTACATCTATAAAGAAAATTCAATGTTCCTTTACAATCAATGTAAGTGGTGAAGGGTATGTTGGCACCATTAGGACCAGGCCAAGAAACATCTGCCCCTGAACACCTTACTGCCATCTGCCTGGCCCACTCGATATATGTATAAGGAAATGGTTGGTTTGGTGATATGTTCATATACATATAATCTGGGAAATCAATAAAAAAATTCAATGTTCCTTTACAATCAAAGTGAATGGTGACGGGTAAGAGGGCGGCACTGGGACCAGGCCTAGAACTATCTCCCTCTGAACTTCTTACTGCCAACTGCCTATCCCGCTCGATATATGTATAAAGAAAATGATGGTTTGGTGATATATTCATATTCATATCATTTGGGAAATCAATAAAGAATAATTAATGTTCCTTTACAATCAATGTGGTGGTGACAGGTATGAGGGTGGCACTGAGACCAAGCCTAGAACTATCTGTCCCTGAACTCCTTACTGCCATCTGCCTGTCGCGCTCGATGAATGTATAAAGAAAATTTTGGTTTTGTGATATGTTCATATACATGTGGTCTATGAAATCAATAAAGAAAATTCAATGTTCCTTTACAAACAATATGAGTTGTGATATGTATGCGGGTGGCAGTGGGACCAGGCCTAGAACTATCTGCCCCTGAAATCATTACTGCAATCTCTCTTGACCACTCGACATATGTATAAAGAAAATGTTGGTTTGGTGACATGTTCATATACATATAGTCTACGAAATCAATAAAGAAAATTCAATGTTTCTTTACAATCAATGTGAGTGGTGACGGGTATGAGGGCGGAACTGGGACCAGGCCTAGAAAAATCTTCCCCTGAACTACTTACTGCCTTCTGCCTCGCACACTTGATATATGTATAAAGAAAATGTTAGTTTGGTGACATATTCATATACATATAGTCTGGGAAATAAATAAACAAAATTCAATGTACATTCACATTCAATATGAATGGTGACGCGTATGAGGGCGGCACTGGATCCAGGCCTAGAAATATCTGCCCCTGAACTCCCTACTGCAATCTGCCTGGTCTGCTCGATATATGTATAAGGAAAACCTTGGTTTGTCAATATGTTCATATACATAGGGTCTGCGAGATCAAAAAAGAAAATTCAGTGTTCCTTTACAATCAATGTGGGTGGCGACGGGTGTGAGGGCGGCAGTGGGACCAGGCCTAGAACTATCTGCTATTGTACTAATTACTGCCATCTGTCTGTCGAGTTCAATATATGTATAAAGAGAATATTGGTTTGGTGATATGTTCATATATATACAGTCTGGCAATTCAATAAAGAAATCTCAATGTGCCTTTACAATCACTGTGAGTGGTGACTGGTATGAGGGCGGCACTGGGAACAGGCCACGAAATATCTGGCCCTGAACTCAATACTGCCATCTGTCTGGACCGCTCGATATATGTATAAAGAAAATGTAGGTTTAATGATATGTTCATTCTCATATAGTCTGCGAAATAAATAAAGAAAATTTAATGATCCTTTACAATCAATGTGGGTGGTAATTGGTATGAAGGCGGAACGGGTCCAGGCCTAGAACTTTCTGCCCTGAACTAATTACTGCCATCTGCCTAGCACGCTAGATATATGTATAAGGAAAATGTTGGTTTGGTGATACGTTTATATACATATTGTCTATGAAATCAATAAAGAAAATTCAATGTTCCTTTACAATCAATGTGAGTGGTGAGGGGTATGAGGGTGGCACTGCGACCAGGCCTAGAACAATCTGCCCCTGAACTCCTTACTGATATCTGCCTGGCTCACTCGATACATGTATAAAGAAAATGTTGGATTGGTGATATGTTGATGTACATATGGTCTATGAAATCAATAAAGAAAATTCAATGTTCCTTTACAATCATTGTGAGTGGTGACGGGTATGAGGGCATTACTAGGACCAGGCCTAGTAACACCTGCTCATGAACTACTTACTGCCATCTGCTGGCCCTCTCGATATATGTGTAAAGAAAATGTTGATTTTGTGACATGTTCATATATATATATGGTCTATGAAATCAATAAAAAATATTCAATTTTCCTATTCAATCTATGTGAGTGGTGACGGGTATGAGGGCGGAACTAGGACCAGGCCTAGAACTATCTGCCCCTGAACTCCTTACTGCCATCTGCCTGCCTCGCTCGATATATGTATAAAGAAAATGTTGGATTGGTGATATGTTGATATACATATGGTCTATGAAATCAATAAAGAAAATTCAATGTTCCTTTACAATCAATGTGAATGGTGACGGGTATTAGGGTTGCACTTGGACCAGGTCTAGAACTATCTGCCCCTGAACTAATTACTGCCATTTGCCTGCCATGCTCAATACATGTACACTCCTGGAAATTGAAATAAGAACACCGTGAATTCATTTTCTCAGGAAGGGGAAACTTTATTGACACATTCCTGGGGTCAGATACATCACATGATCACACTGACAGAACCACAGGCACATAGTTGCAGGCAACAGAGCATGCACAATGTCGGCACTAGTACAGTGTATATCCACCTTTCGCAGCAATGCAGGCTGCTATTCTCCCATGGAGACGATCGTAGAGATGTTGGATGTAGTCCTGTGGAACGGCTTGCCATGCCATTTCCACGTGGCGCCTCAGTTGTACCAGCGTTCGTGCTGGACGTGCAGACCGCGTGAGACGACACTTCATCCAGTCCCAAACATGCTCAATGGGGTACAGCTCCGGAGATCTTGCTGGCCAGGATAGTTGACTTACACCTTCTAGAGCACGTTGGGTGGCACGGGATACATTGCGGACGTGCATTGTCCTGTTGGAACAGGAAGTTCCCTTGCCGGTCTAGGAATGGTAGAACGATGGGTTCGATGACGGTTTGGATGTACCGTGCACTATTCAGTGTCCCCTCAACGATCACCAGAGGTGTACGGCCAATGTAGGAGATCGCTCCCCACACCATGATGCCGGGTGTTGGCCCTGTGTGCCTCGGTCGTATGCAGTCCTGATTGTGGCGCTCACCTGCACGGCGCCAAACACGCATACGACCATCATTGGCACCAAGGCAGAAGCGACTCTCTTCGCTGAAGACGACACATCTCCATTCGTCCCTCCATTCACGCCTTTCGCGACACCACTGGAGGCGGTCTGCACGATGTTGGGGCGTGAGCGGAAGACGGCTTAACGGTGTGCAGAACCTAGCCCAGTTTCATGTAGACGGTTGCGAATGGTCCTCGCCGATATCCCAGGAGCAACAGTGTCCCTAATTTGCTGGGAAGTGGCGGTGCGGTCCCCTACGGCACTGCGTAGGATCCTACGGTCTTGGCATGCATCCGTGCGTCGCTGCGGTCCGGTCCCAGGTCGACGGGCACGTGTACCTTCCGCCGACCACTGGCGACAACATCGATGTACTATGGAGACCTCACGCCCCACGTGTTGAGCAATTCGGCGGTACGTCCACCCAACCATCCGCATGCCCACTCTACGCCCTCGCTCAAAGTCCTTCAACTGCACATGCGGTTCACGTCCACGCTGTCGCGGCATGCTACCAGTGTTAAAGACTGCGCTGGAGCTCCATATGCCACGGCAAACTGGCAGACACTGACAGTGGCGGTGCACAAATGCTGCGCAGCTAGCGCCATTCGATGGCCAACACCGCAGTTCCCGGTGTGTCCGCTGTGCCGTGCTTGTGATCATTTCTTGTACAGCCCTCTCGCAGTGTCTGGAGCAAGTATAGTGCGTCTGACACACCGGAGTCAATGTGTTCTTTTTTCCATTTCCAGGAGTATATAAAGAAAATGTTGTATTGGTGATATGTTCATATACATATAGTTTGGGAAGTCAATAAAGAAAATTCAATGTTCCTTTAAAATCAATGTTAGTGGTTACGTCTATGAGTGCGGCACTAGGAACAGGCCTAGAACTATCTCACCCTGAACTCTTCACTGTCATCTACCTGACCTGCTCGATATATGTATAAAGAAAATGTTGGTTTGTGGATATATTCATATACATATAGTTTGGGAAATCAATAAAGAAAATTCAATATTCTCTTACCATCAATGTGAGTGGTGACTGGTTTGAGCGCTGCACTAGGACAAGGCCTAGAACCATCTTCCCATGAACTCCTTACAGCCATCTTTATGGCCCGTCGAGGTATGTATAAGGAAAATGTTGGTTTGGTGATATGTTCATATACATATATTCTGGGAAATCAATAAAAGAAACTCAATGTTCCTTTACAATCAATGTGAATGGTGACGGGTAAGAGGGCGGCACTGGGACCAGGCTGAGAACTATCTGCCCCTGAACTTCTTACTGACAACTGCCTATCCCGCTTGACATATGTATGAAGAGAATATTGGTTTAGTGATATGTTCATATACATATACTCTGGGATATCAATTAAGAAAATTTAATGTTCCTTTACAATCAATATTAGTGGTGACGAATATGAGGGCACCACTTGGACCAGGTCTATAAATTTCTGCCCGGAAACTCCTTACTGCAATCTGCCTGGCCCGCTCGATATATGTATAAAGAAAATCTTGGTTTGGTGATATGTTCATATACATATAGTCTGGGAAATCAATAAAGAAAATTTAATGTTCCTTTACAATCAATGTGAGAGGTGACGGGTATGAGTGCTGCACTGCAAACAGGAATAGAACTATCTGCCCCTGAACTCCTTATGGCTATCTGCCGGGCCTGCTCGATGTATGTGTAAAGAAAATGTTGGTTTGGTGATATGTTCATATACATATAGTCAGTGAAATCAATAAAGAAAATTCAATGTTTCTTTACAATCAATGTGAGTGGTGACGGGTATGAGGGCACCATTAGGAACAGGCCCAGAACATTCTACCCCTGGACTCCTCACTGCCATCTGCCTGCCCCGCATGATATATGAGTAAAGAAAATCATGGTTTAGTGATATGTTCATATACATATAGTCTGAGAAATCAATAAAGAAAATTCAATATTTCTTTACAATCAATTATGGTGGTGATGGGTATGAGGGCGGCACTGGGACCAGGACTAGAACTATCTTCCCCTGAACTCCTTCTTGCCATTTGCCTGGCCCGCTCAATGTGTGTACAATGAAAATGTTGGTTTGGTGATATGTTAATATACATATGGTCTATAAAGTCAATAAAGAAAATTCATTGTTCCTACAATTAATGTGAGTGGGGACGGGTATGAGTGTGGCACTGGGACCAGGCCTAGAACTATCTGCCCCTGAACTCCTTACAGCCATCTGTCTGGCCCGCTCGATATATGTACACAGAAAATGTTGGTTTGGCTTTATGTTCATATACATATAGCCTAGGAAATCAATAAAGAAAAATCAATGTTCCTTTACAACAAATGTGAGTGGTGATGGGTATGAGGGCGCCACTGTAACCAGGCCTAGAACTATCTGCCCCTGAACTCCTTAATGCCAGCTGCCTGGCCCGGTTTATGTTTGTATGAAGAAAGTGTTTGTTTGGTGATATGTTCATATACATATAGTCTGGGAAATCAATAAAGAAAATTCAATGTTCCTTTACAATCAATGTGAGTGGTGACGGGTATGAGGGTATCATGGGACCAGGCCTAGAACTATCTGCCCTTGACCTCCTTACAGCCATCTGCATGGCCCGCTCGGTATATATATAAAGAACATGTTTTTATGCCGATATGTCCATATACATATAGTCTGTAAATCAATAAAGAAAATTCAATGTCCCTTTACAATCAATGTGAGTAGTGAAGTGTATGAATTCGGAACTGGTACCAGACCTATAACTATCTGCCCCTGAACTCCTTACTGCCATCAGCCTGGCCCACTCGATATATGTATAAAGAAAATGTTGGTGTAGTGGTATGTTCATATACATATAGTCTGCGAAATTAATAAAGAAAAATAATGTCCATTTACAACCAATGTGAGTGGTGATGTGTATGAGGGCGGCACTGGGACCAGGCCTAGAACTATCTGCCCCTGAACACCTTACTGCCATCTGCCTGGCCCGCTCGATACATGATTAAAGAGAATATTGGTTTCGTATTATGTTAATATACATATGGCCTATAAAATGAATAAAGAAAGTTCAATGTTCCTTTACAATCAATGTGAGTGGTGACGGGTATGAGGGCACATACATCACCAGGCCTGGGACTATCTGATCCTGAACTCCTTACTGCCATCTGCCGGGCCAGCTCGATATATGCATGAAGAAAATATTTGTTTGGTGATATGTTCATATACATATAGTCTGGGAAATCTATAAAGAAAATTCAATGTTCCTTTACAATCAATGTGAGTGGTGAACGGTATGAGGGTGGCACTGGGACCAGGCCCAGATCTCTCTGCACCTGAACTCCTTACTGCCATCTGCCTTGCCAGCTCGATATATGCAAGATGAAAATGATGGTTTGGTGATATGTTCACATACATATAGTCTGGGAAATCAATAAAGAAATTTCAATGTTCCATTTGAATCAATTTGAGTGGTGACGGGAATGAGAGCATCACTAGGACCTGTCCTAGAACATTGTGCATCAAAAATCCTTACTGCCATCTGCCTGGGAAGCTCAATATATGAATAAAAAAATGTTGGTTTGGTGATATGTTCATATACATATAGTCTGAGAAATCAATATAGGAAATTCAGTGTTCCTTTACAATAAATGTGAGTGGTGACGCGTATGTAAGCGGCAAGGGGAACAAGCCTAGAACTATCTGCCCCTGAACTCCTACTGCCATCTGCCTGGCCCGCTCAATATATGTATAAAGAAAATGTTGGTTTGGTGATATGGTCATATCCATATAGTCTGGGAAATCAATTAAGAAAATTCAATGTTCCTTTATAATCAATGTGAGTGGTGACGGGTATGTGGGCACCACTAGGACAAGGCCTAGAACTATTTGCCCCTGACCTCCTTACTGCCATCTGCCTGGAAAGCTCGAAATATGAATAAAAAATGTTGGTTTGGTGATATGTTCATATACATATAGTCTGAGAAATCAATATAGAAAATTCAATGTTCCTTTTCAATCAATGTGAATGTTGACAACTATGAGGCGGCACTGGAACCAGGCCTAGAACTATCTGCAGCTGAACTCCATACTGCCATCTGCCTGGGATGCTTAATATATGTATAAAGAGAATTTTGGTTTCGTGTTATGATAATATACAAATGGTCTATAAAATCAATAAAGAAAATTCAATGTTCCTTTACAATCATTGCGAGTGGTGACGGTTATGAGGGCGGCACTTTGACCAGGCCCAGAAATACCTGCCCCTGAACTTCTTACCGCCATCTACCTGGCCCACTCAACATATATATAAAGAAAATGTTGGGTTGGAGATATGTTCATATGCATATGGTCTATGAAATGAATAAAGAAATTTCAATGTTCCTTTACAATCAATGTGAGTGATAACGGGTATGTGGGCGGCACTGGGAGCAGGCCTAGAACTATCTACCCCTGAACTCCTTACTGCCATCTGCATGGCCTGCTCGATATATGTATAAAGAACATGTTTTTATGCTAATATGTTCATATACATATAGTCTGGGAAATCAATTATGAAAATTCAATTTTCCTTTACAATCAATGTGAGTGTTAACGGGTATGAAGGCGTAACTGGGACCAGGCCTAGAACTATCTGCCCCTGAACTCCTTTCTGCCATCTGCCTAGCCCGCTAGATATATGTATTAGGATAATGTTGTTTGGTGATATGTTCATATACACATTTTCTATGAAGTCAATAAAGAAAGTTCAATGTACCTTTACAACCAATGTGAGTGGTGTCATGTGGGAGGGCACCACTAGGACAAAGCCTAGAACTATCTGCCCCTGAACTCCTTACAGCCATCATCCTGGCCCACTCGATATTGTATAAAGAAAATGTTGGTTCGGTGGTACGTTCGTATACTTATAGTCTGGGAAATTAATAAAGAAAAATAAAGTTCCTTTACAACCAATATGAGTGTTGACGGGTATGAAGGTGGCACTGTAACAAGGCCTAGAACTATCTGCCACTGAACTCCTTACTGCCATCTGCATGGGCCACTCGATATATGTATAAAGAAACTGTTATTTTGGTGATATATTCACATACATATAGTCTGGGAAATCAATAAAGAAAATTCAATGTTCCTTTATAATCAATGTGAGTTGTGATGGGTATTAAGGCACCCCTAAGACCAGTTCCAGAACTATCTCCCCTGAACACCTTACTGCCATCTGCCTGGCCCGCTTGGTATATGTACAAAGAAAATGTTGGTTTGGTGATATGTTCATACATATATAGTGAGGGAAATCAATAAAGAATATTCAATGTTCCTTTACAATCAATGTGACTGGCGACAGGTATGAGGGCGACACTGGAACCAGGCCTAGAACTATCTGCCCCTGGTCACCTTACTGCCATCTGTCTGGCCTGTTCGACATTTGTATAGAGAAAATGTTGGTTTGGTGATATGTTCATACACATGTAGTCTGGGAAATCAATAAAGAAAATTCAATGTTCCTTTCCAATCAATGTGAGTGGTGACAGGTATGAGGGTCGCACTGGGACCAGGCCTAGAACTATCTGCCCCTAAACTCCTTACTGCCATCTGCCTGCCCCCTCGCTCGATATATGTATAAAGAAAATGTTGGTTTGGTGATAAGTTCATATACATATGGTCTATGAAATCAATAAAGAAAATTCAATGTTCATTTACAATGAATGTGAGTGGTGACGGGTATGAGGGCGGCACTGGGTCCGGGCCAAGAACTTAATGCCCCTGAATTCCTTACTGCCATTTGCCTGGCCTGCTCGATATATGTATAAGGAAAATGTTGGTTTCGTGATATGTTCATATACATATAGTCTGGGAAATCAATAAGGAATATTCAATGTTCCTTTGCAATCAAGTTGAGTGGTGACGGGTATGAGGGTGGCACTGGGATAAGGCCCAGAATTATCTGCCCCTGAACTCCTTGCTGCCATCTGCCTTTCCAACTGGATATATGTATAAAGGAAATGTTTTTTTTTTTGATATGTTCATATACATATGGTCTATGAAATCAATAAAGAAAATTCAATGTTCCTTTACAATCAATGTGAGTATGAGTGCGGCACTAGGACAAGGCCCAGCTGTAACTGCCACTGACTGCTTGCCGCAATCTGCCTGGCTCACTTGATATATGTATAAAAAGATAGTTGGTCTTTTTGATATTTTCATATACATATGGTTTGGGAAATCAATAAAAAAAATTAATTGTTCCTTTACAATAAATTTGAGTGGTGACGGGTAAGAGGGGGCACTGGGACAAGGCCTAGCACTAACTGCACCTGCCCCCTTGCCGCCATCTGCCTGGTCCACTTGATATATGTATGAAGAGACAGTGGTATTTTGATATGTTCATATACATATGGTTTGGAAATCAATAAAAAAATTCAATGTACATTTTGAATCAATGTGAGTAGTGATGGGTGTAACGGTGCACTGGACAGGGCCTAGCACTAACGGAAAATGACTCCTCGCCGCTATCTGCCTGGTACAATTGATATATGAATAAAAAGAAGGTTAGTTTGGTGATATGTCCATATACATATGGTCTGGGAAATCAATAAAAAGTATTCAATGTTTTTTCACAATCAATGTGAGTGGTGACGTGTATGAGGGCGGCATTTGACAAGGCCTAGCACTAACTGCCCATGACGCCTTGCAGCGATCTACCTGGCCCACTTGATATGTGTATAAAGAGAATGTAGGTTTTTTGGTTATGTTCATATACATATGGTTTGGGAAATGATAAAACAACTTCAATGTTCCTTTACAGTCAACGTGAGTGGGATGAATATTAGGGCGGCACTAGAACCAGGCCTAGCACTAACTGCCCCTTACTCCTTGCCACAATCTGCCTGGCACACTTGATATATGTTTAAAGAGAATGTTGGTTTTTTTTATACGTTTATCTACATATGGTTTGGGAAATAAATAAAAAAAATTCTTTGTTTCTTTAGAATCAATGTGAGTGTGACGGGTATGAGGGGGCACTGGGACAAGGCCTAGCACTAACTGCAAGTGACTCCTTGCCGCCATCTGCTGGGGCCACATGATATTTGTATAAAGAGAAAGTTTTTTTTATATATTTTCATATACATATGGTTTGGAAAATAATTAAAAAAAATTCAATGTTTCTTTAGAATCAATGTGAGTGGTGACAGGTATGAGGGGCCACTGGGACAAGGCCTAGCACTAACTGCAACTGACTCCTTGCCGCCATCTGCCTGGCCCACTTGATATGTGTATAAAGAGAATGCTGGTTTTTTTGCTATTTTCATATATATATGTTTTGGGAAATCAATAAAAAAAAATCAATGTTTCTTCAGAATCAATGTGAGTGGTGACGGGTACGAGGGGGCACTGGGACAAGGCCTAGCACTAACTGCCCCTGATTCCTTGCCGCCATCTGCCTAGCCCACTTGATATATGTATAAACAGAAAGGTGGTTTCTTTGCTATTATCATATGCATACGTTTTGGGAAATCAATAAAAAAAATTCAATGTTTCTTTAGAGACTATGTGAGTGTTGACGGGTGTGAGGGGGCACTGGGACAAGGCCTAGCACTAACTGCCCCTGAAGCCTTGCCGCCATCTGCCTGACCCTCTTGATATATGTATAAAGAGAAAGTTGGTTTTCTTGATATTTTCATATACATATGGTTTGGGAAATCAATAAAAAGAATTTAAAGATTCTTTAGAATTAATGTGAGTGGTCAGGGGTATGAGGGGGCACTGGAACAAGGCCTAGCAGTAACTGCATGTGACTCCTTGCCACCATCTGCCTGGAGCATTTGTTATATGTACGAAGAGAAAGTTGGTTTTTTTGATATGTTCATATTCATACGGTTTGGGAAATCAATAATAAAAATTTAATGTTTCATTAGAATCAACGTGAGTTGTGTTGGGTATGAGGGGGCACTGGGACAAGGCGTTGCACTAACTGCCCCTGACCCATAGCTGCCACCTGCCTGGCCCATTTGATATATGTATAAAGAGAAATTTGTTTTTTTTATAGGTTCATTTACATATGGTTGCACTAACTGCCCCTGACCCATAGCTGCCACCTGCCTGGCCCATTTGATATATGTATAAAGAGAAATTTGTTTTTTTTATAGGTTCATTTACATATGGTTAGGGAAATAAATAAAAAAAATCAACTTTTCTCTAGAATCAATGTGAATGGTGACGGGTATGAGGGGGCACTGGGAAAAAGCCTTGCACTAACTTCACCTGTTCCATGCCGCCATCCTCCGGGACCCCTTGATATATGTATAAAGAGAAAGTTGCCTTTTTTTTAATATATTCATATACATATGGTTTGGGAAATCAATAAAAAAATTCAGGGTTTTTTTAGAATGAATGTGAGTGTTGATGGGTATGAGGGGCTCTGGGACAACGCCTAGCACTAACTGCGCGTGACACATTGCCGCCATTTGCCTGGCCCACTTGATATATGTATCAAGAGAAAGTTTGTTTTTTTGGCTAATTTCATATACATATGGTTTGGGAAATCAATAAAAAAAATTCATTGTTTCCTTATAATCAATGTGAGTGGTGACGTGTATGAGGGGGCACGGGTACAAGGCCTAGCACTAAATGCCCGTGACTCCTTGCCGCCATATGTCTGGCCCTCTTGATATATGTATAAAGAGAAAGTTGGTTTTTTTGATATTCTCATATACATATGATTTGAGAAACCAATAAAAAAAAGTCATTATTTCTTTAGAGGCAATGTGAGTTGTGACGGGTATGAGGGGGCACTGGGACAAGGCGTAGCACTAACTGCCGGTGACTCCTTCCCGCCATCTGCCTGGAACGTTGGATACAGGTAAAAAGAGAAAATTGGTTTTTTGATATGCTCATTTACATATGTTTTGGAAAATAAATAAAAAAAATTCAATGTTTCTTTAGAATCAATGTGAGTGGTGACGGGTGTGAGGGGGCACTTGGACAATGCCTAGCACTAACTGCCCCTGACTCCTTGCCTTCATCTGCTAGCCGACTTCATATATGTATAAAGAAAAAGTTAGTTTTTTTTATATGTTCATTTACATATGGTTAGTGGAATAACTAAAAAAAAAATTCAATGTTTCCTTAGAATCAATGTGAGTGGTGACGGTTATGAGGTGGCACTGGGACAAGGCCTAGCACTAACTGCCCGTGAATCCTTGCCTCCAACTGATTGTCCCACTTGATGTATGTATAAAGAGAAAGTTTTTTTTATATGTTCATTTACATATGGTTTGGGAAATCAATAAAAAAAATTCAATGTGTCTTTATAGTCAATGTGGGTGGTGACGGGTATGAGGGCGCTGGGACAAGTCCTAGCACTAAATGCCAATGACTCCTTGCCGCGATCTGCCTGGCCCACTTTATATATGTATAAAGAGAAAGTTCGTTTTTTTGCTATTTTCATATACATGTGGTTTTGGAAATCAATAAAAAAAATTCAATGTTTCTTTAGAAACAATGTGAGTGGTGACAGTTATGGGAGGTCACTGGGACATGGCCTAGCACTAACTGCCCTTGAACACCTCGCTGCCATCTGCCTGGCCCACTTGATTTATGTATAAAGACACAGTGGTGGTTTGATATGTTCATATACATATGGTTTGGAAATCAATAAAAAAATGCAATGTAACTTTAGAATCAATGTGAGTGGTGATGGGTGTAACGGTGTACTGGTCAAGGCCTAGAACTAACTGAAAATGACTCCTCGCCGCTATCTGCCTGGTAGAATTGATATATGATTAAAGAGAAAGTTGGTTTGGTGATATGTCCGTAGACATATGGTCTGGGGAATCAATAAAAAGTATTCAATGTTCTTTTACAATCAATGTGAGTGGTGACGTGTATGAGGGCAGCAATTGACAAGGCCTAGCACTAACTGCCTCTGACGCCTTGCAGCGATCTACCTGGCCCACTTGATCTGTGTATAAAGAGAATGTTGGTTTTTTGGTTATGTTCATATACATATGGTTTGGGAAATGATAAAACAACTTCAATGTTCCTTTACACACAACGTGAGTGGGATGGGTATTAGAACGGCACTAGAACAAGGCCTAGCACTAACTTCCCCTTACTCCTTGCCACAATCTGCCTGGCACACTTGATATATGTATAAAGAGAATGTTGGTTTTTTTTGATACGTTTATTTACATATGGTTTGGGAAATAAATAAAAAAAAATTCTTTGTTTCTGTAGAATCAATGTGAGAGTGACGGGTATGAGGGGGCACTGGGACAAGGCCTATTACTAACTGCCCCTGACTCCTTGCCGCCATCTGCCTGGCCCATTTGAGATATGTATAAGAGAAAGTTGGTTTTTTTTATACGTTCATTTACATACGGTTTAGGAAATAAATAATAAAATTTCAATGTTTTGTTAGAACCAATGTGAGTGGTGACAGGTATGAGGGGGCACTGGGACAAGACCTAGCACTAACTGCCCGTATCTCCTTGCCGCCAGCTGCCTGGCCCATTTGATAGATGTATAAAGGGAAAGTTGGTTTCTTTGATATGTTCATTTACATACGGTTTGGGAAATCAATAAAAAAATTCAATGTTTCTTTAGAATCAATGTGAGTGGTGATGGGTATGAGGGGGCACTGGGACAAGGCCTAGCACTAACTGCCCCTGACTCCTTGCCGCCATCTGCCTATCCCACTTGACATATGTATAAAGAGAATGTTGGTTTTTTTTGATATTTTCATATACATATGGTTTGGAAAATCAATAAATAAATTCAATATATCTTTAGAATCAATGTGAGAGGTGACGGGTATGAGGGGCTACAGGGACAAGGCCTAGCACTAACTGCCCCTGACTCCTTGCCGCCATCTGCCAGATATATGCCTTGATACATGTATAAAGAGAAAGTTGGTTTTTTGATATGTTCATTTACAAATGGTTTGGGAAATAAATAAAAGAAATTCAATGTTTCATTAGAATCTGTGTGAGTGGTGATGGGTATAAGGGGGCACTGGGACAATGTCTAGCACTAACTGCCCCTGACTCCTTGCCGCCATCTGCCTGGCCCACTTGATATAGGTATAAAGAGAAAGTTGGTTTTTCTTTGAAATATTCATATACATGTGGTTTGGGAAATCAATAAAAAAAAATTAAATATTTCTTTAGAATGAATGTGAGTTGTGGCATGTATGAGGGGGCACTGGGTCAAGGCCTAGCACTAACTGCCCTTGACTCCTTGCCGCCATCTGTGTGGCCCACTTGATATATGTATAATGAGAAAGTTGTTATTTTTTTATAAGTTCATATACATATGGTTTGGAAATCATTAAAAAAAATCTATGTTTCTCTAGAATCAATGGGAGTGGTGACTGGTATGAGGGGACACTTGGACACGGCCTAGCACTAACTGCCCCCGTCTTCTTGCCGCCATCTGATTGGCCCACTTGGTAAATGTATAAAGGGAATGTTGGTTTTTTTTATATGTTCATTTACATATGGTTAGGAAAATAAATAAAAAAATTTAATGTTTCTTTAGAATCCACGTGAGTGGTGACGGGTATGATTGGGGCATTGGGACAACGCCTAGCACTAACTGACCCTGACTACCTGCCGCTATCTGACTGGTCCACATTATATATATATAAAGAGAAATTTTTTTATGTGTTCATTTACATATGGTTTGGGAAATCAATAGAAAAAATGTATGTTTGTTTAGAATCAATGTGAGTGGTGGGGGGTATAAGGGGTCACTGGGACAAGGCCCAGCACTAACTGCCCCTGACTCGTTGCCGCCATCTGCCTGGCTCTCTTGATATGTGTATAAAGAGAAAGTGTTTTTTTTTTATATGTTCATATACATATGGTTTGGGAAACCAATAAAAAAAACTTCAATATTTCTTGGGAATTAACGTGAGTGGTGTCGGGTATGAGAGGGCACTGGGACAAGGCCTAGCACTAACTACCCGTTGCTCCTTGCCGCCATATGCCGCTCCCACTTGTTATATGTATATAGGGAAGGTTGGTTTTTTTAATATGTTCGTATACATATGGATTTAAAAACCAATAAATAAACATCAATATTTCATTAGAATCAATGTGAGTGGTGACGGGTATGAGGGGGCACTGGGACAAGGCCTAGCACTAACTGCCCCTGACTATTTGCCGCCATCTGCCTGGCCCACCTGATATATGTATAAAGAGAGAGTTGTTTTTTTTTTAATATGTTCATATACATATGGTATATGAAATCAATAAAAGATATTCAATGTTTCCTTAGAATCAATGTGAGTGGTTACGGGTTTGAGGGGGCACTGGAACAAGAGCTAGCACTAACCGCCTGTGACTCATTACCGCCATCTGAATGGCTCACTTGATATATGTATAAAGAGAAAGTTTTTTTTTTTATATTTTCATATAAATATGGTTTTGTTAAATCAATAAACAAAATTCAATATTTGTTTATAGTCAATGTGCATGGTGAAGGGTATGAGGGGGCACTAGGAAAAGGCCTAGCACTTACTGCCACTGACTCCTTGCCGCCATCTGCCTGGCCCACTTTATATATGTATAAAGAGAAAGTTGCTTTTTGATATTTTCATATACATATGGTTTTGGGAATCAATAAAAAAACTTCAATGTTTCTTTAGAATCAATGTGAGTCGTGACGTGTATTAGGGGGCACTGAGACAAAGCCTAGCACTTACTGCCCCTGACACCTTGCCACCATCTGCCTGGCACAATTGATATAAGTATAAAGAGAAATTTGTTTTTCTTTGATATGTTCATTTACATATGGTTAGGGAAATCAATAGAAAAAATTGTATTTTTCTTTAGAATCAATGTGAGTGGTGGCGGGTATAAGGGGGCACTGGGACAAGGCCCAGCACTAACTGCCCGTGATTATTTGCCGTCATCTGATTGGCTCATTTGATATATGTATAAAGAGAATTTAGTTTTTCTTGATATGTTCCTTTTCATATGTTTGGGAAAATAAAATAAAAAAAAAAAAACAATGTTTCATTAGAATCAATGTGAGTGGTGAAGGGTATGAGGGGGCACTGGGACAAGGCCTAGCACTAACTGCCCCTGACTACTTGCCGCTATCCGCCCGGCACATTTGAAATATGTATAGAGATAAAGTTGGTTTCTTTATATTTTCATTTACATACGGTTTGGTAAATAAGTAAAAAAAAAGTCGTAGTTTCTTTGGAATCAATGTGATTTGTGACGCGTATCAGGGGGCATTGGGACAAGGCCTCTCACTAACTGCCCCTGACTACTTGCACGCCATCTGCATGGCCCATTTTATATATGTACAAAGAGAAAGTTGATTTTTTTTGATATGCTCATTTACATATGGTATGGGAAATAAATAAAAAAATTCAATGTTTCTTTAGAATTAATGTGAGTGGTTACAGGTTTGAGGGGGCACTGGAACAAGACCTAGCACTAACCGTCTGTCACTCCTTACCGCCATCTGAATGGCCCACTTGATATATGTGTAAAGAGAAAGTTGGTTTTTTTGATATTTTCATATAAATATGGTTTTGTTGAATCAATAAAGAAAATTCAATATTTCTTTATGGTCTATGTGCGTGGTGAAGGGTATGAGGGGGCACTAGGAAAAGGCCTAGCACTTACTGCCACTGACTCCTTGCCGCCATCTGCCTGGCCCACTTTATATATGTATAAAGAGAAAGTTGCTTTTTGATATTTTCATATACATATGGTTTGGAAATCAATAAAAAAAATTTCAATGTTTCTTTATAATCAATGTGAGTCGTGACGTGTATTAGGGGGCACTGAGACAAAGCATAGCACTTACTGCCCCTGACACCTTGCCGCCATCTGCCTGGACCATTTGATATATGAATAAAGAGAAAAGTGGTTTTTTTTGGTATGCTCATTTACATATGGTTTTGGGAAATTTATAAAAAAAAATTCAATGTTTCTTTAGAATCAATGTGAGTGGTGAAGGGTGTGAGGGGGCACTAGGACAAGGCCTAGCACTAACTGCACCTGACTCCTTGCCTCCATCTGCTGGCCCACTTGATATATGTATAAAGAGAAAGTTGGTTATTTTATATGTTCATTTACATATGGTTAGTGAAATAAATAAGAAAAATTCAATGTTTCCTTAGATCAATGTGAGTGGCGATGGGTATGAGGGAGCTCATGGGCAATGCCTAGCACTTACTGCCCCTGACTCTTTGCCGCCTTCTGCCTGGCCCACTTGATATATGTATAAAGAGAAAGTGGTTTTTTTTATATGTTCATATACATATGGTTTCGGAAACCAATAAAAAAACTTCAATGGTTCTTTAGAATCAATGTGAGTGGTGACGGGTATGAGGGGGCACGGGGACAAGGCATAGCACTAACTGCCCCTGACTCCTTGCCGCCATCTGAATGGCCCATTTGATATATGTACAAAGAGAAAGTTGTTTTTTTGATATGCTCATTTACATATGGTTTGGGGGATATATAAAAATAAATTCAATGTTCCTTTAGAATCAATGTGAGTGGTATGGGTTTGAGGGGGCACTGGAACAAGACCTAGCACTAACCTCCCGAGACTCCTTACCGCCATCTGAATGGCCCACTTGATATATGTATAAAGAGAAAGTTTTTTTTTTTTATATGTTCATTTTCATATGGTTGGAGAAATAAATAAAAAAATTCAATGTTTCATTAGATCAATGTGAGTGGTGAAGGGTATGAGGGACTACTTGGACAAGGCCTAGCACTAACTGCCATGACTCCTTGCCGCCATCTGCCAGGCCCACTTGATATATGTATGAAAAGGAAGTTGATTTTTTTGGTATTTTCATATACATATGGTTTTGGGAAATCAATAAAGCAAATTCAATATTTCTTCTGAGTCAATGTGAGTGGTGAAGGGTATGAGGGGGCACTAGGACAAGGCCTAGTACTTACTGCCCCTGACTCCTTGCCACCATCTGCCTTGCCCACTTGATATATGTATAAAGAGAAAGTTGGTATTTTTGATATTTTCATATACATACGGTTTATTAAATCAATAAAATAATTCAATGTTTCTTTAGAATCAATGTAAGTTGTGACGTGTATAAGGGGGCACTGTGACAAGGCTTAGCAAAAACTGCCCCTGACTCGTTGCCGCCATCTACCTGGCCCACTTGATTAATGTATAAAGAGAAAGTTGTTTTTTTAATATGTTTATATACATATGCTTTGGAAATCAATAACAAAATTCAATGTTTCTTCAGAATCAATGTGAGTGTGATGGGTATGAAGGTGCACTGGGACAAGGCCTAGCACTAACTGAATCTGACTCCTTGCCGCCATCTGCCTGGCCCATTACATGAATGTAAAAAGAGAAAGTTGGTTTCTTTCACATGTTCATTTACATACGGTTTGGGAAATAAATAAAAAAAATTCAATGTTTCTTTAGAATCAATGTGAGTGGTGACGGGTATGAGGGGGCACTGGGACAAGGCCTAGCACAACTGCCCCTGACTCCTAGCCGCCATCTGCCTGGCCCATTTGATATATGTAGAAAGAGAAAGTTGGTTTTTTTGATATAGTCATTTCCATACGGTTTAGGAAATAAATAAAAAAAAATTAATGTTTCTTTAGAATCAATGTGAGTGGTGACGTGTATGAGGGGGACTGGGACAAGGCCTAGCACTAACTGCCCCTGACTCTATGCCCCCATCTGCCTGTTCCATTTGATATATGTATAACGAGCCAGTTGTTTTTTTGATATGTTCATTTACATATGGTTTGGGAAATAAATATTAAAATATTCAATGTTTCTTTAGAATCAATGTGAGTGTTGATAGGTATGAGGGGGCACTGGGACATGGCCTAGCACTAACTGCCCCTGACCCCTTTCCGTCATCTGCCTGGCCCAATTCATATATGAATAAAGAGAAAGCTTTTTTTTTATATGTTCATTTACATACGGTTTTGGAAATAAAAAAAATTCAATGTTTCTTTAGAATCAAAGTGAATGGTGACGGGTATGACGGCGCACTGTTACAAGGCCTAGCGCTAACTGCCCCTGACTCCTTGCCGCTATCTGCCTGGACCACTTTATATATGTATAAAGAGAAAGTTGTTTTTTTTATATTTCCATATACATATGGTTTGGGAAATCAATAAAAAAAATTCAATATTTCTTTAGAATCAATGTGAGTGGTGACAGGTATGAGGGGCACTGGGACAAGGCCTAGCACAACTGCCCCTGACTCCTTGCCGCTATCTGCCTGGCCCATTTGATATATGTATAAAGAGAAAATTGTTTTTTTGATATAGTCATTTCCATACGGTTTAGGAAATAAATAAAAAAAATTAAATGTTTCCTTAGAATCAATGTGAGTGGTGACGGGTATGAGGGAGCACTGTGATAAAAACTAGAGCTAACTGCCCCTGACTCTTTGCCGCCATCTGCCTGGCCCATTTAATATATGTATAAATAGAAAGTTGTTTTTTTTATATGTTCATTTACATATGGTTTGGGAAATAAATAAAAAATTTCAATGTTTCTTTAGAATCAATGTGAGTGGTGACGGGTATGAGGAGGCACTGGGACAAAGCCTAGCAAAAGCTGAACCTTGACTCCTTGCCGCCATTTGCCTGGCCCATTTGATATATGTATATAGAGAAATTTGGTTGTTTTGATATGTCCATTTACATATGGTTTGGGAAAGAGATAAAAAAAATTCATTGTTTCTGTAGAATCTATGTGAGTGGTGATGTCTGAGGTGGCACTAAGCCTAGCAAAAATTGCACCTGACTCGTTGGCGCCATCTGCCAGGCCCACTTAATATATGTATAAAGAGAAAGTTGGTATTTTTGATATTCTTATATACATATGGTTTGGGAAATCAATAAAAATATTCAATTTTTCCTTAGAATCAATGTGAGTGGTGACGGGTATGAGAGGCCACTGTTACAAGTACTAGCACTAATTGCCCCTCACTTCTTGCCGCCATCTGCCAGGCAAACTTGATATATGAATGAAGAGAAAGTTCGTTTTTTTGATATCTTCATATACATATGGTTTGGGAAATCAATAAAAAAAAATTCAGTGTTTCTTTTGAATCTATGTGAGTGGTGACAGGTGTGAGGGGGCCTGGGACAAGGCCGAGCAGTAACTGCCCCTAACTCTTTACCGCCATCTGCCTGGCTCACTTGATATATGTATAAAGAGAAAGTTGTTTTCTTGATATGCTCATTTACATATGGTTTGGGAAATAAATAAAAAAAAATCAATGTTTCTTTAGGATCAATGTGAGTGGTGATGGGTGTGACTGGGCACTCGGACAAGGCCTAGCCCTAACTGCCCCTGACTCCTTGCCGCTATCTGCCTGGCCCACTTGATATATGTATAAAGAGTAAGTTGGTGTTTTTGATATTTTCATAAACCTATGGTTTGGGAAATAAGAATTGAAATTTCAGTGTTTCTGTAGAATCTATGTGAGTGGTGACGTGTCTGAGGTGTCACTAAGACAAGGCCTAGCAAAAACTGCCCCTGACTCGTTGCTGCCATATGCCAGGCCCACTTAATATATGTAAAAAGAGAAAGTTGGTTTTTTGATATGTTCATTTACATATGGTTTGAGAAATAAATAAAAAAAGTTCAATGTTTCTTTAGAATCAGTGTGAGTGGTGACGGGTATGAGGGGGCACAGTGACAAGGCCTAGAACAAACTGCCCCTGACTCCTTGCCGCTATCTGTCTGGCCCTCTTGATATATGTAAAAGAGAAAGTTGATATTTTTTTTTTCATATTCAAATGGTTTGGGAAATCAATAAAAAAAATTGAATGTTTCTTTGAATCAATGTGAGTGGTGACGGGTAAGAGGGGACACTACGACAAGGTGTAGCACTAACTGCCCCTGACTCCTTGCCGCCATCTGCCTGGCCCACTTGATATATGTATAAAGAGAAAGTTGGTTTTGTTTATATGTTCATTTACATATGGTTTTGGAAATCATTAAAAAAAATTCAATGTTTCATTAGAATCAATGTGAGTGGTGACGGGTATGAGGGGGCACTGGGAGAAGGCCTAGCACTAACTGCCCCTGACTCCTTGCCGCCATCTGCCTGGAGCACTTGATATATGTTTAAAGAATATGTTGGTATTTTTGATTTTTTCATATACATATGGTTTGGGATATCAACATAAAGAATTCAGTGTTTCTGTAAAATCAAAGTGAGTGGTGACGGGTATGAGGGGGCACTGTGACAAGGCCTAGCACAAACTGCCCCTGACTGTTTGCCGCCATCTGCCTGGCCCACTTGATAAATGTATAAGGAGAAAGTTGGTTGTTTTGATATGTTCATTTTCATACGGTTTGGGAAATAATTAAAAAAATTCGATGTTTCTTTAGAATCAATGTGAGTGGTGACAGGTATGAGGGGGCACTGGGACAAGAGCTAGCACTAACTGCCTTTGACTCATTGCCGCCATCTGCCTGGCCCACTTGACATATGTATAAAGAGAAAGTTGTTATTTTTGATATTTTTATATACATATGGTTTGGGAAATCAATAAAAATATTCAATGTTTCCTTAGAATCAATGTGAGTGGTGACGGGTATGAGGGAGCACTGTGATAAAAACTAGAGCTAACTGCCCCTGACTCCTTGCCGCCATCTGCCTGGCCCATCTAATATATGTATAAATAGAAAGTTGTTTTTTTTTATATGTTCATTTACATATGGTTTGGGAAATAAATAAAAAATTTCAATGTTTCTTTAGAATCAATGTGAGTGGTGACGGGTATAAGGGGGCACTGGGACAAAGCCTAGCAAAAGCTGAACCTTGACTAATTGCCGCCATTTGCCTGGCCCATTTGATATATGTATATAGAGAAATTTGGTTGTTTTGATATGTCCATTTACATATGGTTTGGGAAATAAATAAAAAAAATTCATTGTTTCTGTAGAATCTATGTGAGTGGTGATGTGTCTGAGGTGGCACTAAGCCTAGCAAAATTTGCCCCTGACTCGTTGCCGCCATCTGCCAGGCACACTTAATATATGTATAAAGAGATAGTTGGTATTTTTGATATTCTTATATACATATGGTTTGGGAAATCATTAAAAATATTCAATTTTTCCTTAGAATCAATGTGAGTGGTGACGGGTATGAGAGGCCACTGTTACAAGGCCTAGCACTAATTGCCCCTGACTTCTTGCCGCCATCTGCCTGGCCCACTTGATATATGTATAAAGAGAAAGTTGCCTTTTTAAATATGTTCATTTACACATGGTTTGGGAAATAAAAAAGAAAATTCAATGTTTCTTTAGAATCAATGTGAGTGGGGACGGGTATGAGGGTGCACCGGGACAAGGCCTAGCAAAAACTGCCCTGACTCCTTGCCGCCATCTGCTTGGCCCACTTGATATATGTATAAAGAGAAAATTAGTTTTCTTATATGTTCATTTACATATGGTTTGGGAAATCAACTAAAAAAATTCAATTTGTCTTTAGAATCAATGTGAGTGGTGACGGGTATGAGAGGGCACTGGGACAAGGCCTACAACTAAATGCCCTGACTCCTTGCTGCCATTTGCCTGGCCCACTTGATATATGTATAAGGAGAAAGTGGTTTTTTTTTATATGTTCATTTGCATACGGTTTGGGAAATAAATAAAAAAATTCAATGTTTCTTTAGAATCAATGTGAGTGGTGACGTGTATGAGGGGGCACTGGGACAAGGCCTAGCACTAACAGCCCGTGACCCCTTGCCGCCATCAGCCTGGCGCATTTGATATATGTTTAAAGAGAATGTTGGTTTTTTATATGTTCTTTTACATATGGTTAGGGAAATAAATAAAAAAAAAATCAGTGTTTCTTTTGAATCAATGTGAGTGGTGACGGGTATGAGGGGGCACTGTGATAAAAACTAGCACTAACTGCCCCTGACTCATTGCCACCATCTGCCTGGCCCATTTAATATATGTATAAATAGAAAGTTTTTTTTATATGTTCATTTACATATGGTTTGGGAAATAAATAAAAAAATTCAATGTTTTTTTAGAACCAATAGGAATTGTGACATGTATGAGGGGACACTGTGACAAGGCCTAGCACTAACTGCCCCTGAATCCATGCCACGATCTGACTGGCCCACTTGATATATGTTAAAGAGAAATTTGGTCTCCTTGATATTTTCATATTCATATGGTTTGGGAAATCAATAAAGAAAATTCAATGTTTCTTTGGAATCAATGTAAGTGGTGACGGGTATGAGGGCTCACTGGGACAAGGCCAAGCACTAACTGCCCCTGAAATTTTGCCGCCATCAGCCTGGCACACTTGATGTATATATAAAGAGAAAGTTGGTTTCCTTGATATTTGTATGTACATATGGTTTAAGAAATCAATAAAAAGTTTAATGTTTCTTTAGAATAAATGTAAGTGGTGACGGGTATGAGGGGGCACTGGGAAAAGGCCTAGCACTAACTGCCCATGGCTCATTGCCGCCATCTGCCTGGCCCATTTGATATACGTATAAGGAGAGATTTGGTTTTTTATATGTTCATTTACATATGGTTAGGGAAATAAATAAAAAAAAAATCATTGTTTCTTTAGAATCAATGTGAGTGGTGACGTGTATAAGGGGGCATTGTGACAAGTATTAGTAAAAACTGCCCCTGACATCTTGCCGCCATCTGCCTGGCCCACTTGATATATGTATAAAGCGAATGTTGGTATTTTAAAAATCTTCATTTACATATGCTATGGGAAATCAATAAAAAAATTTAATGTTTCTTCAGAATCAATGTGAGTGTGACGGGTATGAAGATGCGCTGCACTAACTGCCTAGCACTAACTGCCTCTGACTCCTTGCCGCCATCTGCCTGGCCCATTACAATAATGTAAAAAGAGGAAGTTGGTTTCTTTGACAAGTTCATTTACATACGGTTTGGGAAATAAATAAAAAAATTCAATGTTTCTTTAGAATCAATGTGAGTGGTGACGGGTATGAGGGAGCATTGGGACAAGGCCTAGCACTAAAAGCCCTGACATCTTGCCGCCATCTGCCTGGTCCATTTCATATATGTATAAATAGAAAGTTGGTTTTTTTGATATGTTCATTTCACGTATGGTTTGGGAAATAAATAAAAAAAATTCAATGTTTCATTAGAATCAATGTAAGTGGTGACGGGTATAAGTGGGCACTGGGACAAGGCCTAGCACTAACTTCCCCTGACTCCTTGCCGCTATCTGACTATCCCATTTGATATATGTATAAAGAGAAAGTTTTTTTATATGTTCATATACATATGCTTTGGGAAATCAATAATAAAATTCAATGTTTCTTCAGAATCAATGTGAGTAGTGACGGGTATGGGGTGGCACTGGGACAAGGCCTAGTACTAACTGCAGCTGACTCACTGCCACCAACTGCCTGGCCCTCTTGATATATGTATAAAGAGAAAGTTGGTTTATTTGATATTTTCATATACATATGGTTAGGGAAATCAATAAAAAAAATTCAATGTTTCTTTAGGTTCAATGAAAGTGGTAACGAGTATGAGGGGGCACAGGGACAAGGCCTAGCACTAACTGCCCGTGACTCCTTGCCGCCATCTGCCTGGCCCATTTGATATATGTATAAAGAGAAAGTTGGTATTTTTGATATTTTCATATCCATATGTTTTGGGAAATCAAAAAAAAAATTCAATGTTTCTTTAGAATCAATCTGATTGGTGACGGGTATGAGAAGGCACTGGGACAAGGCCTAGAACTAACTGCTCCTGATTCTTGTCGCCATCTGCGTGGCTCATTTGATATATGTATAGAGAGAAAGTTGGTGTTTTGATATTTTCATATACATATGGTTTGGGAAATCAATTAAAAAAATTCAATATTTCATTAGAATCATTGTGATTGGTGATGGGTATGAGGGGGCACTGGGACAATGCCTAGCAATAACTGCCCCTGACTCCCTGCCGCCATCTGCCTGTCCCACTTGATATACGTATAAAGAGAAAGTTGGTTTGTTTGATATATTCATATACATATGGTTTGGGAAATTAATAAAAAAAAATTCAATGTTCCTTTACAATCAATGTTTGTGGTGACGGGTATGAGGAAGGCACTGTGAAGATGCTTAGCAATAACTGCCCCTGACTCCTTGCTGCCATTTGCTCGGCCTGCTTGATATAAGGAGAAAGTTTGTTTGGTGATATGTACATACACATATGGACTGGGAAATCAATAATAAAAATTCAATGATCCTTTACAAACAATCTGAGTGGTGACGGGTATGTAAAAGGCACTGGGACAAGGCTTAGCTCTAACTGCCCATGAATCCTTGCTGCCATCTGCCTCTCCCACTTGATATATGTATAAAAAGAAAGTTTGTTTGGTAATATGTTGATATACATATGCTCTGGAAATCAATAAACAAAAATTCAATGTTCCTTTACTACACTCCTGGAAATTGAAATAAAAACACTGTGAATTCATTCTCCCAGGAAGGGGAAACTTTATTGACACATTCCTGGGGTCAGATACATCACACGATAACACTGGCAGAACCACAGGCACATAGACACAGGCAACAGAGCATGCACAATGTCGGCACTAGTACAGTGTATATCCACCTTTCGCAGCAATGCAGGCTGCTATTCTCCTATGGAGACGATCGTAGAGATGCTGGATGTAGTCCTGAGGAACGGCTTGCCATGCCATTTCCACCTGGCACCTTAGTTGGACCAGCGTTCATGCTGGACATGCAGATCGCATGAGACGACGCTTCATCCAGTCCCAAACATGCTCAATGGGGGACCGATCCGAAGATCTTGCTGGGCAGGGTAGTTGACTTACACCTTCTAGAGCATGTTGGGTGGCACGGGATACATGCGGACGTGAATTGTCCTGTTGGAACAGCAAGTTCCCTTGCCGGTCTAGGAATGGTAGAACGATAGGTTTGATGATGGTTTGGATGTACCGTGCACTATTCAGTGTCCCCTCGACAATCACCAGAGGTGTGCGGCCAGTGTAGGAGATCACACCCCACACCATGATGCCGGGTGTTGTCCCTGTGTGCCTCAGTCGTATGCAGTCCTGATTGTGGCGCTCACCTGCACGGCGCCAAACACGCATACGACCATCATTGGCACCAAGGCAGAAGCGACTGTCATTGCTGAAGACGACACGTCTGCATTCGCCCTCCATTCACGCCTTTCGCGACACCACTTGGGACAGGTTGCATGATGTTGGGGCGTGAGCGGAAGACGGCCTAACGGTGTGCGGGACCGTAGCCCAGCTTCATGGAGACGGTTGCGAATGGTCCTCGCCGATACCCCAGGAGCAACAGTGTACCTAATTTGCTGGGAAGTGGCGGTGCGGTCACCTATGGCTCTGCGTAGGATACTACGGTCTTGGCGTGCATCCGTGCGTCGCTGCGGTCCGGTCCCAGGTCGACGGGCACGTGCACCTTCTGCTGACCACTGGCGACAACATCGATATAATGTGGAGACCTCAGGCCCCATGTGTTAAGCAATTCGGCATTACGTCCACCTGGCCTCCCACATGCCCACTATACGCACTCACTCAAAGTCCATCAACTGCACATACAGTTCACGTCCACGCTGTCGCGGCATGCTACCTGTGTTAAAGACTGCGATGGAGCTCCGTATGCCACAGCAAACTGGCTGACACTGATGGCAGCAGTGCACAAATGTTGCGCAGCTAGCGCCAATCGACAGCCAACACCGCGGTTTCTGGTGTGTCGGCTGTGCCGTGCCTGTGATCATTCCTTGTACAGCCCTCTCGCAGTGACCGGAGCAAGTATGGTGGGTCTGACACACCGGTGTCAATGTGCTCTATTTTCCATTTCCAGGAGTGCATTTATGTGAGTGGTGATAGGTATGAGGGCGGAACTGGAACAAGGCTTAGCACTAACTGCCCCTGACTGCTTGCCGCCATCTGCCTGGCTCGCATGATACATGTATATTGAGAAAGTTGGTTTGGTGATATGTTCATATACATATGGTCTTGGAAATCAATAAAAAAAATTCAGTGTCTCTTTACAATCAATATGATGGGTGACGGGTATGAGGGCAGCACTGGGACAAGGATTAGCACTAACTGCCCCTGACCACTTGCTGCCATCTGCCTGGCCTGCTTGATATATGTATAAAGAGAAAGTTCGTTTGGTAATATGTTTATGTAGATATGGTCTGGGAAATCAAATAAAAAATTCAATGTTCCTTTACAATCAATGTGAGTGGTGACGTGTATGAGGGCGGCACTGGGACAAGGCTTAGCCCTAATTGCACCTGACCCATTGCCACCATTTGCCTGGCCCGCTTGATATATGTATAAGGAGAATGTTGGTTTGGTGATATGTTCATATACATATGATCTTGGAAATCAATAAAAAAATTTCAATGTCCCTTTACAATCAATGTGAGGGGTGACGGGTATGAGGGCGGCACTGGGACAAGGATTAGCACTAACTGCCCCTGACCACTTGCTGCCATCTGCCTGGCCTGCTTGATATATGTATAAAGAGAAAGTTCGTTTGGTAATATGTTTATGTAGATATGGTCTGGGAAATCAAATAAAAAATTCAATGTTCCTTTACAATCAATGTGAGTGGTGAAAGGTATGAATGCGGCACTGGGACAAGGCCTAGCACTAACTACCATTGACTCCTTGCCCTTATCTGCCTGGCTCGCTTGATAGATGTATAAAGAGAAAGTTGCTTAGATGATATGTTCATATACATTCCTGGAAATTGAAATGAGAACACCGTTAATTCATTGTCCCAGGAATTGGAAACTTTATTGACACATTCCTGGGGTCAGATACATCACATGATCACACTGACATAACCACAGGCACATAGACACAGGCAACAGAGCATGCACAATGTTGGCACTAGTACAGTGTATATCCACCTTTTGCAGCAATGCAGGCTGCTATTCTCCCATGGAGACAATCGTAGAGATGCTGGATATAGTCCTGTGGAGTGGCTTACCATGCCATTTCCACCTGGCGCCTCAGTTGGACCAGCGTTCATGCTAGACGTACAGACCGCGTGAGACGACGCTTCATCCAGTCCCAAACATGCTCAATGGGGGACAGATCCGGAGATTTTACTGGCCCGGGTAGTTGACTTACACCTTATAGAGCATGTTGGGAGGCACGGGATACATGCGGACGTGCATTGTCCTGTTGGAACAGCAAGTTCCCTTGCCGGTCTAGGAATGGTAGAACGATGGGTTTGATGACGGTTTGGATGTACCGTGCACTATTCAGTGTCCCCTCGACGATCACCAGAGGTGTACGGCCAGTGTAGGAGATCGCTCCCCACACCATGAAGCCAGGTGTTGGCTCTGTGTGCCTCGGTCGTATGCAGTCCTGATTGTGGCGTTCACCTGCACGGCACCAAACACGAATACGACCATCACTGGCACCAAGGCAGAAGCGACTCTCATCGCTGAAGACGACACGTCTCCATTCGTCCCTCCATTCACGCCTGTCCCGACACCACTGGAGGTGGGTTGCACGATGTTGGGGCGTGAGCGGAAGACGGCCTAACGGTGTGCGGGACCGTAGCCCAGCTTCATGGAGACGGTTGCGAATGGTCCTCGCCGATACCGTAGGAGCAACAGTGTCCCTAATTTGCTGGGAAGTGGCGGTGCGGTCCCCTACGGCACTGCGTAGGATCCTACGATCTTGGCGTGCATCCGTGCGTCGCTGCGGTCCGGTCCCAGGTCGACGAGCACGTGCACCTTCCGCCGACCACTGGCGACAACAACATCGATGTACTGTGGAGACCTCACGCCCCACGTGTTGAGCAATTCTGCGGTCCGTCCACCCGGCCTCCCGCATGCCCACTATACGCCCTCGCTCAAAGCCTGTCAGCTGCACATACGGTTCACGTCCATGCTGTCTCAGCATGCTACCAGTGTTAAAGACTGCGTGGGAGCTCTGTATGCCACGGCAAACTGGCTGACACTGACGGCGGCGGTGCACAAATGCTGCGCAGCTAGCGCCATTCGACGGCCAACACCGCGGTTCCTGGTGTGTCCGCTGTGCCGTGCGTCTGATCATTGCTTGTACAGCCCTCTCGCTGTGTCCGGAGCAAGTATGGTGGGTCTGATACACCAGTGTCAATGTGATCTTTTTTCCATTTCCAGGAGTGTACCATAGTAGAACACAGAAGAAGCTTCTAAGTTGATGTAATCGGCCAGTAAGAAGCAGTACAATTCAAGTTTCAGTTATAGATTATTGACTTATTAGGTGGCTTAGGTGCCTTGGACATGACCGACGGCCTTAAGATTTCGCATGAAACAATGGCTGGCAGCCACGTTACACGTTAGAATGTGAAAAGTATCCATATTCCTTTACAATCAGTGCAAGTGGTGATGGGTATGAAAGCCACACTGGGACAAGGCCTAGCTCTAACTGCTTCAGACTCCCTGCCGTTATGTGATTGGCCAGCTTGATATATGTATAAAGAGAAAGCTGGTTTGGTGATATGTTCATATACATATGGTCTGGGAGAGCAATAATAAGAAATCAATAAAAGGAAATCAATGTTCCTTTACAATCAATGTGAGTTGTGACGGGTGTGAGGGCGGCACTGGTACAAGGCCTAGTACTAACTACCCTTTATTGCTTACAATTATCTGCCTGGACTGCATGATATAAGTAAAAAGAGAAAGTAGGTTTGGTGATATGTTCATATACATACAATCTGGGAAATCAATAAAAAAAATTCAATGTTCCTTTACAATCAATTAGAGTGGTGGCGGGTATCAGAGTGGCACTGGGACAAGGCCTAGCAATTTCTGCCCCTGACTCCTTGCCACCATCTGCCTGGCCCGCTAGATATATGTATAAAGAGAAAGTCTGTTTGCTAATATGTTCATATACATATGGTCTGGGAAACCAATAAAAAAAAATTCAATGTTCCTTCACAATCAATGTGAGTGGTGACGGGTAGGATGGCAGCACTGAGAAAAGGCCCTGCCCTAACGGCTGCTGACTGCTTGCAGCCATCTGCCTGGATCGTTTGATATATGTATAAAGAGAGAGTTGGTTTGGTGATATGTTCATATACATATTGTCTGGGAAATCAATAAAAAAATTCAATGTTCCTTTACACTCATGTGAGTGGTGACGGGTATGAGGGCGGCACCGAGATAAGGCCTTGCACTAACGGCCGCTGACTCCTTGCCATCATCTGTTTGGCCTGCTTGATATATGTATAAAGAGAAAGTTGGTTTGGTGAAATTTTCATATCCATATGGTCTGGGAAATCAAAAAAAAAAATTTCAATGTTCTTGTACAATCACTGTGAATGGTGACGGGTATGAGGGCGACACTGAGACAAGGCATAGCACTAACTGCCCCTGACACCTTGCCGCAATATGACTCACCTGCTTGTTACCTGAAATAGGAAGGGAGGATCCAAAAACAGGAGTAGTTGAAAGTAGGGTGCAGCAGACTAATAAAATTGGTAACAGCATTTGGTCGGGAAAATCTAGTAATAGGAATAGAAATGTCTTGCTGCTAGGTAGCAGTCATGGGAGGGGTGTAGGCCAACTAGTGCAGGAGAAATTAGGAGCAGATTTCCAGGTCACGAGTTTGTTTAAGCCAAGTGCTAGGCTTAGCCAGGTGATAGAAAACATAGGACCACTCTGTAGGGACTTTGACAAGAATGATGAGGTGATAGTAATAGGTGGGGCAGGAAACAGCCTGGCTAAGGATAGGAATTATGATATTAAGAGTGACCTGGATAAAATAGGAGCTGCAACAGGATGTAAGGATGTGGGTTTTGTTGATGTATTGCAGCGTTATGATCAGCCCTCGGTTAACCCTTCTGTGTGGCGAGTTCACAGAGAGTTGAGCGAGAAGCTGCTGGACGGTGCAAAGACACACATTTATACAGTGCCTGTTGGTAGCATTGGGAGATGGGGATACACTCGACATGGCCTGCACCTAAATAGTCTAGGGAAGGATAGATTTGCTGATTTAATTGTAGGTCGTGTAAAGGGGGCCAGTAGCACTCAAGGCAAAACCCCTGTGACCCGAAAGGGCATAGGGGCAGCTTTTTTAGGTTGAACAAGATGTCCCGACAGACAGCTCTTAAAGGTAAAAAAATAAATGGTTTGAATAAAGGTAGAGGAAACAGTTGTGTTAATATATTTCACCAAAATATCAGGGTATTAAGGAACAAAATAGACAAACTAATAATTTGTTTTGAGAATATAAAAAATAGAACAGAAGTTGATGTACTGTGCCTGTCTGAACATCATATAACTACACAAATGGAAAATGTAAATATTAATGGGTATAAACTAGCAACTTATTTTTGTAGAGACAGTATGGAGAAAGGAGGAGCTGCCATTTATGTTAAGGGGGAACATTATGTTTTTAAAACATAGAGACCGCAAAATTCTGTGTAGAACAGCACATTGAAGTATGCGCTAGTGAGCTTAAATTGGACAGTGGTAAATTCATAATTGTGACTGTGTATAGGTCCCCACTTGGATATTTTCAAATGTTTCTTAAAAACCTAGATCTCTTGCTGCATTATCTGTCAGAAAAGGGAAAACACATTATCATTTGTGGAGATTTTAACGTAGATTTTCTTAAACACTCAAGCAAGAAGAACGACCTTGAACTATTACTTTGCTCTTACAATCTGACATCAGTCATTGATTTTCCTACTCGTATTGTACAAGACAGTATTTATTTATTTAGTAGCACCCTGATAGATAACATTTTCATAGACCAAGATAAATTAAAAGAAGTAAGCACCTATCCTATTAAGAACGGGCTTTCTGATCACGATGCACAGCTACTTTCAATTCATGACTTTGCTCCATACAGTAATGTGAAAAAAACAGACAAAATAATACACCCAATTAACCATATAACAATTCAACAATGTAAGGAAAGCTTGAAAAGGGTAGACTGGGAGGATATTTATCGGGAACCTGATGCAAATGTTAAATTTAACTTATTCCATGATAAACTTTGGGGTATATTTGAAAACAGTTTTCCTAAGAAATTAGGGAATCATAATTCAAATATACTTGATAAAAAACCATGGCTGACTAAAGGGATTAAAATTTCTTGTAGCCGGAAATGGGAACTATACCAAGACACTAGAATAGATCGAGATGAAGAAAAGCTCAAGCATTATAAGAAATATTGTAATATATTAAGAAAAGTTATAAAAAAATCCAGAAGTATGTGTATCAAGTCTGAGATTAGCACCTCTGATGAGAAAGTTAAAACAATATGGAATATAGTTAAAAGGGAAACAGGGCAACCAAGGTCACAGGACAACAGTATTACTGTTAAGCACAATGAAAAGCTTATAAATGAAAAATCACAGGCTGAAAATATTTTTGATAATCATTTTATAAATGTAGCAGAATATATAGGCACCAGCTGCTCACCAGATAGGGCAGAACTCTATATGAAAGAGGCATTCCCGGTGCAAACAAATGAAATTGAAATCCTACTCACCTCACCATCTGAAATTAAGAAAATAATAAATTCACTTAAGAATAAAAACTCACATGGAACTGATGGTATCTCCAATAGAATACTAAAATCTTGTCCACACCTGATAAGTCGAGTTCTTAGCCACATATGTAATAGATTTTTGAATCAGGGAATATTTCCTGACAGATTGAAATATGCCATAGTTAAACCCTTGTATAAAAAAGGGGACAAGACAGACGTCAACAATTATCATCCTATTTCACTTCTGACATCCTTCTCAAAAGTGTTTGAAAAAGTAATGTACTCAAGAGTAACTTTACACATTAGTGGGAATAATGTTTTAACAAAATGTCAGTTCGGTTTTCAGAAAGGTGTTTCAACAGATAGTGCTATACACGCTTTCACTGATCAAATTTTAAATGCTCTGGATAGTAGAACATCACCAATTGGGATTTTCTGTGATCTCACTAAGGCTTTCGATTGTGTGGATCATGAAATCCTCTTAGATAAGCTGAAGTACTATGGAATGAATGGTTCAGTACACAGATGGTTCACTTCATATTTAACTGGTAGAATGCAGAAGGTTGAAACAGTAAACCCACATAGTACACAAAGGGCATCAGATCATTCAGACTGGGGATGTATCAAGAATGGGGTACCAAAAGGTTCTGTCTTGGGGCCTTTATTGTTTTTAATATATATTAATGACTTGCCTAATTATATTCATGAAGATGCAAACCTTGTTCTCTTTGCAGATGACACAAGTATTGTAATCAAGCCTAAAAAGCAAGAATCAGCTGAGGAAAATGCAAATAATGATTTTCAAAGAGTTATTAGGTGGTTTTTCGCAAATGGACTTTCATTGAACTTTGAAAAAACACTGTACATACAGTTCAGTACAGGGAAAGGCATAACACCGGAAATAAATATAGAGTGTGGGGGAAAATCTTTAGCTAAAGCAATTTGTTCAAAATTTCTGGGTGTCTGTATTGATCAGAATTTAAACTGGAAGACACACATTGACAATCTACTGAAACGATTGAGCTCAGCTACCTATGCTGTTAGTGTCATAGCATTTTTTGGAGACAAGCAGATCAGTAAGTTAGCATACCATGCATATTTTCATTCGTTGCTTTCTTACGGAATCATCTTTTGGGGCAATTCATCACTAAGAAAGAAGGTATTTATTGCACAAAGACGTGTTATCAGACTAATGTCTGGGGATCATCCAAGATCATCTTGTAGACAATTATTTAAAGAATTAGGGATATTGCCAGTAGCGTCACATTATATATACAGCCTAATGAAATTTGTTGTTAGTAACCCAGATCAATTCAGAATTAATAACACAGTCCATAGCTACAATACTAGGAGACAGGGTGACCTTCACTACTGTTCATTGAATTTGACATTGGCACAAAAGGGGGTGAATTATACTGCCACAAACATTTTTGGTCAATTGCCAAACAATATCAAAAGTCTGACAGACGACCAATCGGCATTCAAAAGTAAGTTAAGGAAATTCCTGAATGACAACTCCTTCTACTCCATAGATGAATTTTTAGACATAGGCCAAAGAAATACAGTAAGCATTAACAATTGTACCGTATATAAGACTAACAATGATTATTTGGGATAAATGAATCTTGTGTACTTTGACTCATTCCACATCATTACGAAAGAATCGTGTTCATGATCCATGGAACAAGTAATATAACTAACTAACTAACTAACACCTTTTCATCCTTGACCTTATTTACTCTTAGTGCCTTTTTATTATTTGGTAACTTAATGGGAAAGGACATCTTAGCATATACAGAAAGAGTAGATATGAGTTCTTCCACCTTTCTATCTATTGCATGTTCTTGATAAACCTGCAACCAATTACTTTTAGCAGTATAAGACTTAAACATACTCAGATTATAATAATTTACCACACATACTTTCTTTGCTGCCATGTGCACTGAATCAGTGTTACAATTTCGTGTTATATTTGTTCTCAGAAGTAGTGGCCAGTGGTCAGATACCCAGGTCTTAATTACCTCTGACTTGAGTTGCATTAACTCATTTGATACAAATATATTGCCAATACAGGTACCAGTACCTTTATAATGTGGCCTTGTTATTTCTGTGGTTGTAATATAAGGACCAAAAGAATTTAATAAATTATTTACCAATGAGTTATAGATAGTAGGCAACTGAAAATTCAAATTGAAATCTCCATAGATTAGTATCCTACACTTATACTTACAGACTGTCTCACATAAAGACACTAACTTGTTAACAAAATCATCTGTTGACTTGCCTCCCATCTTAGTTGAGTAATAGTTGTAGTTTTGTAAAGTTGAATCTGTTAACCAAACAGCTGCAATTTCACATGACATTTCTAGAGATAATGCTTTAACTTTTGCTATTGGTTCATATTTAATCCCCTTTTTTAGAAATATAGCACACCCACCATGTTTTTTATTAGTTCTACAATATTTTTCAGCTAGGGTGTAGCCCTCAGGACAGTATAGACCTATTTCATCATGCTTTAACCAGTGTTCTACGAGACAGACTACATCGAAGTGATAAGTCTCTATGACATATTCCACTACTTCCAATTTATTAGATAAACACTGTACATTCCAGTGAAGGACACTAAAATTATCTGATCTGTGCCTTGGTTAATAAGCGACAAAGTTACATTCAACATAACGAAAATTAATGCCATGAATTTCAGTTTGAAGAGTGAAAATGACAATATTAAATTAAATGTAGATTTCACCTCTATAGACTGTCTGACAAATGCAAAATTTCTAGGAATGAATATTGATTATCAGTTGAAGTCATGAGAACACATAAAGATGCTTGCAAACAAAATGTCATCAGCATGTTATGCCCTTAGAATCCCATCATCAGTGTATAACATGCTGAGCTTTCCAGTTACATACTATTCATATGTACAGTCAGTTACTAGCTCTGGCATTCTGTTTTGAGGAAAAAATGCACAAAATATGAACACAATTTTTGAACTTCAGAAAAGAGCCAGAAGAATGATAACCAAAAATAGTAGTTGAGCTCGTTGAAAATATCTGTTCTAAACACTGTGCATTCTAACTGCACCATGTGAACACCTTTACCAGTCAGTTGTACATATCAAAAATAACACAGGTTTGTGTAGTAATTACCATTCTGTCCATGAAGATGGAACAACAGCAAGACTCAAGTTGCGTTTACCAAGAAAATATAAATATAAAATGCAAAATAGCATTCAATTAAACTTAAATCAAAATGCAGCCATTGTGAATTGGAACAGAAAAGTGAAACTGGGGATATTTGAATTCGTACATGTATAACAAGGCATTTCAGTTTTGTGCATAACACAGAATTAATCTCATACCTAGTGGGCTGTGTGGAAGCTCTTGCTGCGATGGTATGCCACAAGCTTCCCCTCACACTCAGTACTGTTGGACAGAAATGAATATAGGGATAACTCACAAGGCATTTCAGTACTATGCATGACACAGAATTAATCGCATACCTGGAGTGCTGTGTGGAAGCCCTTGCTGCTATGGAATGCCAAAAGCTTTCACCTTGCACTCAGTCACCAGCACTGAAAGTAAACAATTAATCATTAAAGCAGAATGCAGGCATTGTGCATTGAAACAGAAAAGTGAGATTGAGCATATTCCAATTTATAGACGTCTCACGAGGGATTTCAGTGTTGTGCATAACACAAAATTTGTGACACACCTGGTCTGCTGAGTAGAAGCTCTTGCTGCCATGATATGCCAAAAGTTTGCCCCCTCTTACTCAGTGACAGGCACTGTGAGTAAGCAATTAAACATTAAATCAAAATACAGGCATTGGGCATTGGCACAGAAAAGGAACATTGAGTGTATTTAACTTCATTGATGTCTCACAAAGAATTTCACTATTGCGCATAAGACAGAAATAATCACATACCTGGTGTGCTGTGTGGAAGCTGTTGCTGCCATTGATTTGAGTTGTTTTGCAACACCTCAAATATCTACTTTTATGTCACTCATACTAACAGCTGATCTGTTTTCAAATTCTGGAATATTTACTTTGCCTTCTTTCACGAAGGAATGATAGAAAGCTGTATTTAGTAACTCCGCTTTAGTAGCACTATCATTGGTAACATTTCCACCACTATCACGCAGTGACGGTATTGTCTGTTTTTTTTCCACTGGTGTAATTTACATACAACCAGAACCTCTTTGCGTTTGCTACCATATTTTGAGACATTGTGGAAACTATTAAAAGCATCTCACAATGACGTCCACACAAAAGTTCAAGCTTCTATGAAACTTAGCCAGTCTTGGGGGTTTGGCATGCTTTATTCATTGCTTCTGCAACAGTGTTCTGACGTGTTTTGTCTACTACTGTGTATCAGTCCCATCTCTTATGAACTTATGTGGTATGAATGTATCTATTGCTGTCGATAGTGTATCTTTGAATTTGAGCCGTATCTGGTCTAGCCTTACATAATTAGCCTGGAAGGAATGGAGACCATTTCTTAGGAAGGCATCAAGTGATTTTATTAAATCAGAATGTGATCATTGTCCATATGAACACAAAAGGAACAATGAGCATATTTGGATTTATACATGTCTCACAAGGTATTACACAATTCTGTATATCACAGAATGAATCTCATACCTGGTGTGGGGTTTGGATGCTCTTACTGGCATTGTATGCCAACAGCTTCCCCCCTTACACTCAGTGACAGGCCCTTTAAGTAAACAATTAAACATTAAATCAGAGTGCAGGCATTGTGCATTTGATCAGAAAAGTAACGTTGAGCATATTTCAATTTATAGAGGTCTCACAAGGCATTGCAGTATTGTGTGTAGCACAGAATTAATCTCATACCTGGTCTACTGCCATGGTAAGTCACAAACTCTTTCTACAGATCCAATGACAGATGCTGTAAGTAAAGATTAAAACAGCATGCAGGCATACTGCATCAGAACAGAAAAGTAACTTTGAACATATGTGAATTTAGGGATGGCTCTCAAGACATTTTAGTGTTGTACGTAAGACAGATTTAATCTCATACCCGGTGTGGTGTGTTGGAGCTGTTGCTGCCTTGGTTGACTCAAAGTTTGTTGCACACATGTACTGACACTTGTAGGCTTTTAAATCATGTTCCATACATAAAACAGAAACATGGCACTGTGTATGTGTGAAATGAAAGATAAATTACATGCAGTGTGGTCCACTTCACAGAATTACATACACATACCAGGTGATAAATGTTGCCTATCTCACTGCTGTGTATGCCACTGAGTTTTCACCCAGTAATTCTATCAGTTCTGCTGGAACCTGCAAATACTTAGAAAGCACTCAATTCTCCAAGCATTCACTCAGTATGCTGAGTTGCGATAGGCACAACAAAAAGATTTACACAATTATAGCTTTCGGCCAATGAGGCCTTTGTCAGCAGTAGACAGACATACACATGCAACTAGAACACACACCTACAGTCTCAGAAAACTGAAACCACACTGCGAGCAGCAGCATCATCAGTGGCCACTGGGTGGTGGTCAGGAGGAGGAGGGATATTATGGTGGGAGTGGCGGACAGTGAAGTGTTTCAGTTTAGAAGGAGGGCAGGAGAGAAGGTGAAGAGGGGTAGGGGGTAAGTACAGGAAAGGAGAGAAATAAAAAGAGACTGTCAAGCAGCTTTGCTGTTACAAGCAACATGAATGCAGGTATATGTTTTACCTGCTTTGTGTTACCATGTATGTATTTCAGTGTCTTATGCATACTCTCCAGGTGCATGTCTGTGTTGAGCCTGTTGTCATCCTATGGCAATATGCCCAACACTTCACATCTTTTTCATAATACATCTGGAAATAGTGACCAAATTGTGATGTCTCTGAATCACTGTTGAGCTTTTATCAATGATTCCTGAAACACAGCAATATCTCTTACCTGCATTAGTGTCTTAACTAGTTTGTACACCTCATTTCTCTTGTCCAAATTTTTAATTTTTCTCTTAATATTGGTTCTCCGGGCTCTGTCGACATGCCAGGTACAGAAAAGTCTCATTTATTTGTTCCAAACAATACTATATGATTCTGCCAGAACTGTCATGAATACTTTTGGGGAAATATGTTCAACCTGTAACTTAACACAATTGAAAAATATACTCAAAATATCAGAGTCATTCCTGTTACAAATGATAAAGTACACAGAATTCTTGCCTCATATCACCCAGTACAAGTAATGTTGTAACTTCAAAATCATAGCCATTTAGGCCATGAGTTCCATCAACACAAATACAATCACTTCCATATTTTGCTTATATGTCATTCATTATAATTAACACAAAGTCTTCACTTCTCAGTGCAGGGTGTAGATCATTAATTGTTTCTTGAGGCTTATAGACAATACACATGGATTGTCACTTTGCTGCACTTCTTGCACCCGAGCTTCAATGCTGATCCCATCATTTGTATGTCTGACTGACTTTGAAGACAGATTATATGCAGCTGCAAATTATGCAAATCATGCATTTTCTCCAAATTTGAATTGTGCACTATTTCTTCAATTGTTTGGAGGACTGTAGGAAATGAGATTCATGCAGCAATGTCTTCAGCTATCTTCATCCATTCTTTTTCTGTCAGGTCCAGATCGTGACCAACATGAGTGGACACAAAAGTAACATGGCATTTTCCTTCCTTGTATTACATTTTAATGTCTGCAGGGCACTTTCCACTGGTTTTGTTGCTCCCTGGCAATTTTAGATGTCTGCTCCCATCACGTTTGGAGATAAAATTACCTGGGAAATAGCAAACATGACAACATTTGGTGCCATCATTGTAAAATTTAGTGCCGCTGTTTTTAATGAATTTGGAATGTGTAGCACGTTCTGTTTCTTCTTTTCATTTTAAAAATTCTTCTTCACTGGAAAATTCTACGGCTTCTGGTTTTACACATAAGGCATGTGCAGACTAGAAATGATCCATCCAGTACCTTTTATAATCGGTTTCATAATGCACACATCATGCTGTATAGTGGTTCCACTCATATCTTACATACCATCAGTAATGTGTAATGACTGAAACAGAGAAAGAACTTAGTATCAAGGTACCCACAAGGATCTGTATTGAGCCCATTAATTTCCTCGTTATATGTTAACGATGTGTCGAGTATGGTCTCCCACTGTAAATACTATTTATATGCTGATGATCTGCAGTTATATGTAAATGCAAGCCCAACAAATCTTTGTTCAGCCATCCAGAAAGTAAATGCTGACCTACTTGCCTTATCACAAAGGATGCAGAACACTTCATTCACTACAGAAATGTAAAAAGATATTTACTCTCGAACTTAAAAAGAAACTTGTAGAATCACTAATACTCCTCTCGTTGGTTGCAGTGATCCTATTCTCCGGGGATTTTCATGTGAGAGCTCATGTCAGTTGGAACTGATGAAAAATGCTTCTGTGATTTACAGTATTTCTACCATATCACTTCTATGAACAATTATCATGGCTATGTGCCAATAGACATAGAGATTATCATACACTGTGTTTGCTGCATTGTTCAAATGTGTGCGAATTCCTAAGGGACCAAACCTGTGGGTTCATCAGTCCTTAGACTTACACAGCACTTAAACTAACTACACACACACACCCCTATGCCCGAGGGAGGACTCGAAACTCCGGTGGGAGTGGCCGTGCAAACCACGACATGGCGCCTCAAACTGTGTGACCATTCCAAGCGGCTTGCTACATCATATTCTCAATCATAGCACTCCTGCCTATTTATCTTCAAGTCTTACACTGCTGTCTGAACAGCACAGCAGATATACTCATTCTCTATAAAGTAAAATCCTCTCTGTGTCACAACACACTGCCATTTTCTGTATGAGGAACCAAACTTTGGAACAATCTTTCTTAAAAGATTAGAGAAATAAAATCATTTCAAACTTCAGAAGAGACCTAATGACTCACTTTCTATCACAACAGTGAAGTATCTCTTCTTGCAACTCACTCTTGTCAATCCTCCCTCCACCTCTACTTTTCCCTCCTCTTGTCTACAGAGTTCTCTGTTGATATTACCTTCTTCCCTACAAGCCACTGTCACTTTAATTTCAACCCTTTCCTCCTCCATTATTGTGGTGGTGGTGGTTAGTGTTTAACGTCCCGTCGAAAATGAGGTCATTAGAGACGGAGTGCAAGCTTGGGTTAGGGAAGGATTTGGAAGGAAATCGGCCGTGCCCTTTCAAAGGAACCATCCCGGCATTTGCCTGACACGATTTAGGGAAATCACGGAAAACCTAAATCAGGATGGCTGGAGATGGGATTGAACTGTCGTCCTCCCGAATGCGAGTCCAGTGTGCTAACCACTGCGCCACCTCCCTCAGTCTCCTCCATTATCCCTTCCACTTATTCTAATACCAAGGAAGGCTTCAAAAGCTCCAAACTAATCAGTATCATTCATAATGCCTCTGTTATTTCATTATTCTTATTACTATAACTTTATTCCTTTCTCAGACATTATGTCTGGTTAAAAATGGAAAGTGACACAGACCTTGATCAAGCGTGACTTCCTTTTAAATGTACGGTATATGTTACATTGCATTTAGGAACTTTTGGGTAATTGAACATTTATCCGTAATTACAGATTTCTGTAGTTGTATATATACATTTGGATGTAGCTGTAGTGCGTTGATGTACTGGTGGATATTGTGTGGTATGACTCCTGTAGTTGATACTATAATTGGTATAATGTCAACTTCATCCTGATGCCACATGTCCTTTACTTCCTCAGCCAGTTGGATGCATTTTTCAATTTTTTTCCCCCCCTGTTACCTTCTGTATATTTGTTGTGTTGGGTATGGATATTTCGATTAGTTGTATAAATTTCTTCTTTTTATTGGTGAGTATGTCAGGTTTGTTATGTGGTGTTGTTTTATCTGTTATAATTGTTCAGTTCCAGTATAATTTGTATTCATCATTCTCCAGTACATTTTGTGGTGCATACTTATATGTGGGAACGTGTTGTTAATGCATTATTTTTGCTACATTGTCATGTCTTCTGCTGCATTCTGTATTTGCTAGTATTGTACATCTGCTTGTTATGTGATCTACTGTTTCTATTTCTTGTATGCAAAGTCTGCATTTATCTGTTGTGATATTGGGATCTTTAATAATACACTTGCTGTAATATCTGGTGTTTATTGTTCGATCCTGTATTGCAATCATGAATCCTTCCATCTCACTATGTTCTTAGCCATGTGTTGGATGCATCTTGATCGATGTGTGGCTGTGTCAGAGGATACGGATGCTTGCCATGTAGTGTTTGCTTTCTTTGTATCTGTTGATGTTATGTGAGCTAAAGGGTTGTATAAGTGGTTATGAAATTGCAGTGGTGTAGCCGATATATTTATGTGAATGATTGCTTTGCGTATTTTGCTACTTTCTGCTCGTCTTGGAAAGAATTTTCTTTAAAAAAACCTACATTATGGACAGGTAGACAATTTAGGTCAATAAATCCCCTTTCTCCTTCCTTTCTGCTTAATGTGAATCCTTCTGTTGCTGAATGTATGTGATACAGAATATATTTGTGGCATTGTGATCTTGTAAGTGTATTGAATGCTTGTAGGTCTGTGTTACTCCATTTCACTACTCCAAATGAGTAGGTCAATATTGGTATAGCATAAGTATTTATAGCTTTTGTCTTGTTTCTTGCTGTCAATTTTTTTAGTCTTTGTCTATATTTTCCTTTTAGTTCTTCTTTAATATTTGTATTTTCTATTCCTATTTTTTGTCTGTATCCTAGATATTTATAGGCATCGGTTTTTTCCATCGCTTCTATGCAGTCGCTGTGGTTATCCAACACGTAATCTTCTTGTTTAGTGTGTTTTCCCTTGACTATGCTATTTTTCTTTCATTTGTCTGTTCCAAAAGACATATTTATATCATTGCTGAATACTTCTGTTATCTTTAGTAATTGGTTGATTTGTTGCTGCCAGTAGTTTTAGATCATCCATGTATAGCAAAGGTGTGATTTTGTGTTGGTATGTTTCAGTAATATTATATCCATAACTAGTACTATTTAGGATGTTGGATAGTGGGTTCAGAGCAAGCCAGAATGAGAAAGGACTTAATGAGTCTCCTTGGTATACTTCACACTTAATTTGTATTGGTAGTGATGTGAAATTACTTGAATTTGTTTGGATATTAAGTGTGGTTTTCCAGTTTTTCATTACTATGTATAGGAACTATATCAATTTAGGATCTACTTTGTATATTTTCAATACTTGTAGTAACCAAGAGTGGGGTACACTATCAAAAGCTTTTTGGTAATCAATGTATGCATAGTGTAGTGACCTTTGTTTACTTTTAGCTTGATATGTCACCTCTGCATCTATTATCGGTTGCTCTTTACAACCTCGTGCTCCTTTGCAGCCACCTTTTTGTTTTTCATTTATAATACTGTTCTGTGTTGTCTATGTCATTAATTTCTGTGTAATAACTGAAGATAATATTTTGCATATTGTTGGTAGGCATGTTATGGGGCAATATTTTGCTGGGTGTGCTTGATCTTTAGGTCTCAGATAAGTTATTCCTTGTGTAAGTGTATCAGGGAATGTGTATGGGTCTGCAATGTAATTGTTAAATAACTTAGTTAGATATGAATGTGTTGAGGTGAACTTCTTTAGCCAGAAATTTGCTATTTTATCTTTTCCAAGGGCTTTCCAGTTGTGCATAGAATTAATTGCTCAGGTGACTTCATGTTGCAAAATTATCACTTCAGGCATTTGTGGTATCATCTTTTACGTGTCTGTTTCCATTTGTATCGACCTGCATGTCTGTTATGTTGTAGCGGGTTTGACCAAATTTTGCTCCAGGAGTATTCTGCGTCTGTTATGTTTGGTGGATTGTCTATTTTAATTTGTGTGTTATCTATTGCCTGGTAAAATTTCTGTTGGTTTGTGTTGAATGTTTGGTTTTGTATCCTTCTATTTTCACTCTTGTTGTATCTTCTAAGTCGTTTGGCCAATGCTTGTAATTTCTGCTTCTTTTCATCTAATTGCTCTATTGCTTCTTGTTGTGAGATTTTACCCAACCTTTTTCGTTTTTTGTCTGATATTTCATTTCTTATAAATTGTATTAAGCTGTCCGATGTCTTTTCTCAGTTTTCCTATTCTGATCTGTAGCCTATGTTGCCATGCTGGTTTTGTGGGTTTCTTCTCTGTGTTGGTTGGTTCTGATGTCTGCCTAGTGTGTATATTTAGTGCTCCTATATAAACCAATAGTTGTAACTCTTCCATAGTTGTATTTTCATTTACTTTGTTGTGTATGATTGTGTTGATAGTTGTTATTGTTGGTTTGACTTGTGGGTTATTTGGTGGTCTATGCAAGAATGGTCTAATGTCTATATTTGTATTCTATATATGTCGGCTGAAATTTTTCTTCTATATCTACCATGTGTGTCACTTTGTGTTATAGTTGTGCTTGTTCTGGTGGCTGTCTTAAGATTTTGTTCTCCTCTGATTGTTTAATTGATGCGTGTTGTTCTTTGTTTGTTTGCTCTGTGATGTTTGAGTCCATAACTGTATTGTCTTCTTCTTCTTCTACTTCTCCTGATTGAGCATTATTTTGTCCCAGTATTTTTTTGTTTGATGTTATTTTTGATTATTACACGGATCTGATCAGCAAGTCGTTGTTCTGTTAAAAATTTTAATTCTGGGCATCTGGTAATAAATGTTGTGTATACTTGTATAGGTTCCTAAGTGTGTTGCTTGGTAATAACAGAACATGAGGTGTCAGTTAACTTCATCTGACCATCTCATTCTCTGTCTTTGTTTCCCTTCTAGAGTGGTTGCAGGAAGCATATCCTGCAAAACACCTCTATTTGGATTTAAATAATTTTCCGTGTGGCTAGCAGTGTCATTACCATTGTGGACGGGCATAGGGTTCTAGCATCATCCCCGACCATGACAGCGCTTCATTAGTTCTGTCCTGAACCAACTAATCATACTAAAAGGGGGGGGGGGGGGTGGTTAGCCCTATTAGTGGTTTGTCCGCTTCATCATCTTTTATGACTGGCAGAACATACCAGAGGTCTATTCTTTTCCTAGGCCTCCACGGGAGTTAATATTGTTTAATATTGTTGTTGTTGTGGTCTTCAGTCCTGAGACTGGTTTGATGCAGCTCTCCATGCTACTCTATCCTGTGCAAGCTTCTTCATCTCCTAGTACCTACTGCAGCCTACATCCTTCTGAATCTGCTTGGTGTATTCATCTCTTGGTCTCCATCTACGATTTTTACCTTCCACGGTGCCCTCCAATACAAAATTGGTGATCCCTCGATGTCACAGAACATGTCCTACCAACCGATCCCTTCTTCTAGTCAAATTGTCCCACAAGCTTCTCTTCTCTCCATACCTATTCAATACCTCCCCATTAGTAATGTGATCTACCCATCTAACCTTCAGCATTCTTCTGTAGCACCAAATTTCAAAAGCTTCTATTCTCTTCTTGTCCAAACTAGTTATCGTCCGTGTTTCACTTCCATACAAACACTTTCAGAAAAGACTTCCTGACACTTAAATCTATACTCGATGTTAACAAATTTCTCATATTCAGAAACACTTTCCTTGCCAAGGCCTGTCTACTTTTTATATCCTCTCTACTTTGACCATAATCAGTAATTTTGCTCCCCAAACAGCAAAACTCTTTTACTATTTCAAGTGTCTCGTTTCCTAATCTAATTCCCTCAACATCACCCGACTACGTTCCATTATCCTCGTTTTATTTTTGTTGATGTTCATCTTATATCCTCCCTTCAAGACACTATCCATTTCGTTCAACTGCTCTTCCAAGTCCTTTGCTGCCTCTGACAGACTTAGAATGTCATCGGTGAACCTCAAAGTTTTTATTTCTTCTCCATGGATTTTAATTTTACTCTGAATTTTTCTTTTGTTTCCTTCACTGCTTGCTCAATACACGGACAGGGAGAGGCTAAAACCCTGTCTCACTCCCTTCCCAACCACTGCTTCCCTTTCATGTTCCTCCACTCTTATAACTGACATCTTGTTTCTGTACAAATTGTAAATAGCCTTTTGATCCCTGTATTTTACCCCTGCCACCTTCAGAATTTGAAAGAGAGTATTCCACTCAACACTGTCAAGAGCTTTCCCTAAGTCAATAAATGCTAGAAATGTAGGTTTGCCTTTCCTTAATCTAGCTTCTAAGATAAGTCGTAGGGCCAGTATTGCCTCACATGTTTCAATATTTCCACAGAATCCAAACTGATCTTCCCCGAGGTCAGCTTCTAATAGTTTTTCCAATTATCTGTAAAGAATTTGCGTTAGTAGTTGGCAGCTGTGTCTTATTAAACTGATAGTTCAGTAATTTTCATATCTGTCAACACCTACTTTCTTTGGGATTGGAATTATTCTTGAAGTCTGAGGGTATTTCGCCTGTCTCATATATTTTACTCACCAGATGGTAGAGTTTTGTCAGGACTGGCTCTTACAAGGGCGTCAGTAATTCTAAGCGAATGTTGTCTACTCCCGGGGCCTTGTTTTTACTCAGGTCTTTCAATGCTCTGTCAAACTCTTCACGCAGTATCGTATCTCCCATTCCATCTTCATCTACATACTCTTCCATTTCCATAATACTGTCCTCAAGTACTTCGCCCTTGTATAAACCTCCTGTATACTCGTTCCATCTTTCTGCTTAGAACTGGCTTTCCATCTGAGCTCTTGATATTCATACAAGTGGTTCTCTTTTCTCCAAAGGTCTCCTTAATTTTCCTCTAGTCAGTATCTATCTTACCCCAGTGAGATCAGCCCCTACATTCATACATTTGTCATCTAGCCATCCTGCACTTCCTGTCGATCTCATTTTTGAGATGTTTGTATTCCTTTTTGCATGCTTCATTTACTGCATTTTTATATTTTCTCCTCTCATCAATTAAATTCAATATTTCTTCTGTTATCCCAGGATTTCTACTAGCCCTTGTCTTTTTACCTACTTGATCCTCTGCTGCCATCACTACTTCATCCCTCAAAGCTAACCATTCATCTTCTACTGTATATCCTTCCTGTGGGAAGTGCGAAAAGCAATAATGTATCTGTCCACAAAACTTTCAAGTCCTGGAACATTTGTCACTCCTGTACCTCCTCAAACAATGTCTACAGTAAACCATCCATTACCATGAACAAATGAATCATTTATATCTAAACTAAAATTAAGTCTGCAACTGCAGAAAACAGAAGGGCCGTGCAGCAGGGCTTTAGCAGCGACAGACTTGACAGGAATGCGATTTTTCTTCTCTCCAGCTGTTGTAGCAAATTCGATATTCTCGATGGTCTTGTAGACTTACGGTTTATGCAATCTTGGCAGCGCGCCTGTGGCGGACTCAGCGCACAGCGGACCCGAGCGCCTAGTACGGCTAGCGCTCACGTCCGGGATAACGCTCCACCAGCAGGCTGAAATATTCTAAGTCTGAATCAAGGTCATGCATTGTCGGACTTTTATATAAGCGAGCGAGCGCCGCGCAGTGGCTATGTCGCGCTGCTGCTGCTGCACAGGCAACAGCATAGAACGCTGCCAAGATGCCGTATAGGAGATACCACTGCCGTTCGAAACAGACAGTCTACAAGACCATCGAATTTGCTACAACAGCTGGAGACAAGAAGAATCGCATTCTGGTCAAGTCTGTCACTGCTCAAGCCCTGCTGGGCGGACCCTCTGTTTTCTGCAGTTGCAGACTTAATTTTAGTTTAGATATAAATGATTCATTTGGTCATGGTAACGGATGGTTTACTGTAGCCATTGTTGAAGGAGGTACAGGAGTACCAAATGTTCCCAGACTTGAAAGTTTTGTGGACAGAGACATTATTGCATTTCGCACTTACCATATTTCCGAACTAGCTAATAAAGATTTTGGTAAATCAGCATATGTCTCACCTTCATCTTTGTCTTTATATAATCGTAACAGGAGGAAAGTATCTGTAAATGAATCTCTATTTATTTGGGTAAAAGGTAAAGGTGTATGTGAATATGTAAAGTTTTTTGGTGATTGTACTGTATATTTTCATAAATAAAGTATCTCAAAAGAGGAAAGGCCCCTGGTCCTGATGGGATACCTGTTTGATTTTACACAGAGTACGGGAAGGAACTTGCCCCCCTTCTTGCAGCGGTGTACCGTAGGTCTCTAGAAGAGCAAAGCGTTCCAAAGGATTGGAAAAGGGCACAGGTCATCCCCGTATTCAAGAAGGGACATCGAACAGATGTGCAGAACTGTACACCTATATCTCTAACGTCGATCAGTTGTAGAATTTTGGAACACGTATTATGTTTGAGTATAATGTCTTTTCTGGAGACTAGAAATCTACTCTGTAGGAATCAGTATGGGTTTTGAAAAAGACGGTCGTGTGAAACCCAGCTCGCGCTATTCGTCCACGAGACTCAGAGGGCCTTAGACACGGTTTCACAGGTAGATGCCGTGTTTCTTGACATCCGCAAGGCGTTTGACAAGGTTCCACACAGTCGTTTAATGAACAAAGTAAGAGCATACAGACTATCAGATCAATTGTGTGATTGTATTGAGGAGTTCCTAGATAACAGAATGCAGCATGTCATTCTCAATGGAGAGAAGTCTTCCGAAGTAAAAGTGATTTCATGTGTGCCGCAGGGGAGTGTCATAGGACCGTTGCTATTCACAATATACGTAAATGATCTGGTGGATGACATCAAAAGTTCACTGAGGCTTTTTGCAGATGTTGCTGTGGTGTATCGAGAGGTTGCAACAATGGGAAATTGTACTGAAATGCAGGAGGATCTGAAATGAATTGACGCATGGTGCACGGAATGGCAATTGAATCCCAATGTAGACAAGTGTAATGTGATGCGAATACATAGAAAGATAGATGACTTATCATTTAGCTACAAAATAGCACGTCAGCAACTGGAAGCAGTTAATTCCATAAATTATCTCCGAGTACGCATTAGGAGCGATTTAAAATGGAATGATCATATAAAGTTGATCATCGATAAAACAGATGCCAGACTGAGATTCATTGGAAGAATCCTGAGGAAATGCAATCCGACAACAAAGGAAGTAGGTTACAGTACGCTTGTTTGGCCACTGCTTGAATACTGCACAGCAGTGTGGGATCCGCACCAGATAGAGTTGATAGAGGAGATAGAGAGGATCCAACAGAGGGCGGCACGCTTCGTTACGGGATCATTTAGTAATTGCGAGAGCATTACGGAAATGATAGATACACTCCAGTGGAAGACTCTGCAGGAGAGATGCTCAGTAGCCCGGTACGGGCTTTTGTTAAAGTTTCGAGAACATACCTTCACCGAAGAGTCAAGCAGTATATTGCTCCCTCCTATGTATATCTCACGAAGAGACCATGAGGATAGAATCAGAGAGATTAGAGCTCACACAGAAGCATACCGACAATCCTTCTTTCCACGTACAATACGAGACTGGAATAGAAGGGAGAACCGATAGAGGTACTCAGGGTACCCTCCGCCACATACCGTCCGGTGGCTTGCAGAGTATGGATGTAGATGTAGATATTTCTGTTAATTGTTCCCTTATGCTCTCCCTGAAACTCTGTACAACCTCTGGTTCTTACAATTTATCCAGGTCCCATCTCTTAAAATTCCCACCTTTTTGCAGTTTCTTCAGTTCATAACAAATAGATTGTGTTCAGAGTCCTCATCTGCCCCTGGAAATGTCTTACAATTTAAAACCTGGTTCCTAAATCTCTGTCTTACCATTATATAATCTATGTGAAACCTGTCAGTATCTTCAGCCTTCTTCCACATATACAACCTTCTTTTATGATTCTTGAACCAAGTGTAAACTATGATTAAGTTTTGCTCTGTGCAAAATTCTATCAGGCGGCTTCCTCTTTCATTTCTTACCTCCCATCCATAGTCACCTACTATGTTTCCTTGTCTCCCTTTTCCTTCTCTCAAATTCCAGTCAGCAGTGACTATTAAATTTTCGTCTCTCTTCACTATCTGAATTATTACTTTTATTTCATCATACATTTCTTCAATTTCTTCATCATCGGCAGAGTTAGTTGGGCTTCATGTCTATCTTGGCCACAATAATGTGTTCACTAGGCTGGTTTAGTAGCACTCCTATTTTTTTCATTCATTATTAAACCTACTCCTCCATTAACCCTATTCGATTTTGTATTTATAACCCTGTATTCACCTGACCAAAAGACTTGTTCCTCCTACCACCAAACTTCACTACTTCCCACTATATCTAACTTTAACCTATCCATTCCTCTTTTTAAGTTTTCTAACATACCTGTCCAATTAAGGGATCTGACATTCCACACTCCGGTCTGTAGAATGCCTGTTTTCTTTCTCCTGATAACGATGTCCTCTCGAGTAGTCCCCGCCCAGAGATCTGAATGGGGGACTATTTTACCCAAGAGGACGCCATCATCATTTAATCATACAGTAAAGCTGTATGTACTTGGGCAAAATTGCGGCTGTAGTTTCCCCTTGCTTTCAGCCGTTCGCAGTACCAGTGTCTTCACTCTGAAAGTGCTCTGATTTTGTTATCTGTATGTCAACTGCTTTGTGTTCATCAGAGTATCTCAGACTACCATGTAGCCTAAAAACCATTATGTGCACCCCACAAGTACTTACCTAACTGAGTAGCTGCTTCCTTTGTGTAGTGTACCCTGACCTGTCTTGGAGAGTCCTACAATTATCCACCCAATAATGCAGGTCCAGCCAAGACTGTCAGACTCAACAAAGCCTCTGGCCGAGTTTGTCCACTGGGCTCCAGGCCGCAGGACCCCAGTCAACTCTGGAAACTGTGCTGCAAATTGTGAGCTGTGCTTGCACTCCATACGAGCGGCCAGCAGCCTCCACCAGTCATCAGGATGACCTCGGAAGTGATACCACTCCTCGCAGATGACTGCACCCCGCAAGCTCGATAGAGACAGATGAAGCCGCCACATCTTGGATGAGGCTCCCTGGTAGACATACCGAGTACACATTGGCTATCTTTCTGGCTCTGAACAATATTTCCCCAATTTGTCCAACACTAGCAGTCCCAATAACTAGTAAACCCCTCTCCCTGTTTGCTCGCTCAGATGCCGTCGGAGGAGTGACTCACAGACGAGTGGGCAAGGCCGTACAGCCAGCCTCCACACGCCTAACCGATCAGTGTAGTTAGTCGTTCAAGAGAAATGATGACTGTGCTACACACTGCCTGAATTTCCATTTAAAGCTACAAAAATGTGAGACTACACCTCTTAAATAGAAGAAAACTCGTGGAATTTAAGAATTAATCTATGAAGAAAACAGAAAAATCTAAAGACCTAACTAGCTGTTGTCCTCATCTTTGACAGGTGACATCTGGAACCAGTGTGTAACTCAGCTTTACTTGTTTCTTGTGAAAATGAGATTTAAAAAAGATTGTGCTCTGGGTTGATCTATATTTATTTTTGTCATTTTGAACTTTATTTACAAGTCAGTCAGTGCCCCATTGGGAATTCACAGAAAAGCTGAATAATAAAGTAATAGTGAGCACTAGCTGAAGTTTAGATATATTAGGAACCTGTGCATACTATCAGTCTTTTAGCCTCCTTCTTTCATAGTGTCTTTGTACATATGATGGGCTACAAGCACACTTAACAGCAGCTTAATAATCATATTTTTCACTCTTCCATAAAAAAAAAAGAATTGTGAATAACAATCAGTACATTTCAGCCATGACTTGAATCTAAAAAAAAAAAATCGATGCGAAGAGGCATTGGATGTCTCAACAGTGCTGGTACTGACTGACAACTGTGTCATTCTCAGCAAACCAAATTCACTTGAGGTGCATGGGGTCAGCACACCTCTGTCCCAGCCGTTGTCAGTTTTTGGCAGTGGCAATGCTACTTCTCAGTCGAGTAACTCCTCAGTGGCCTTACAAGGGCTGTGTGCACCCTTATTGAACCTTGGCCACATAGCACAGTACAGAGAGCTTCACTCACAATGTTTCATCGAGATGTGCATTGGTTAAAATCACACGTGGTTTCTTACAGGGCTCAGAATTTGGCTTTCAGGCTGGATAACAGACATGTCTAATCCCAGAACCATAGTTTTTCTTACAGTGCCAATGTATTTGATTAAATTGCTCGCTAACAAATGAATACTTCACTTACCAACATTTACAGGCTTTGTGAAAATTATCTACATCTTTCGACAGAACTTTGCCCACTTCATCATAGTTTGATGTGAGGAGTAAGGAATATCGTGGTCAAAATTTTGTTTCTGCTTCCCATAACAGTATGCTATTAATCACTCAACTTAAACCATATGCTAGTGCATTTGTATGTCATCCTGATCCCAGGTTCCCACCATATATTTCATTCCCTTGAGAATCAGCTAGCAAATCTTCTTACACTCTATTCGTGCATGGTACTCTATGAGGGTATGATGTATGACCAGCTGTCTGCCATCCTGAATGGACTCTTCCAAACTGTGACCAACAACTATCTACATGACTCATATGATGTAGTGGGGCATTTACACAACATTTTAAAATATTTCACATTGCAAGCTTAAATTTCAATTTCTGTGGCCATAAAATGATGTACACCTAAGTATGATGCTATAATAATTGTTACAGGACAATTTTTCAACACTGTCATACAACATATACAAATTCTTGTGAGTTCATAGTAGAGGTCCACCTTGAGCTGTGCAATTAATTACGAATGAAGCACGGTATTGATATTAAATATCTGAGTGATTGTCAGTTTAGAGAGTAATTTAAAACAGATTTGTATGTTAGCTGGGAATAAGGGGATGTTTGGAAGCACATCCAGTGACACAGACTGAGCTGAGCACTGTAACAGTCAGAGACCCGGCTGAGCTCATCTGGAAAGCGGCGGTGAGGGGAAACTTTCACTGTGGCAGCCTGGCCCAGTAAGTGTCTTTGTGATCCCTAATGGCACCACCATGCAGATGGACAACAGTCGAGACATTCTGTAGTGTTCGCTCACACAAATGTTTTACGTCTTGGAGTGAGGAGTAATGTTAGCAAAAGATGCTATTGACTGCCAATTGCTGAAAATCTGGCTTTGGGATGCATACCAGAGACTGCTATCTTACAGGTGAACTCCCAGCTAGGCCTTGTAAATTTTTGAGATGCCACCAAACACACAACTCTTACAAAAACTTTGTTTAAGGATTTAAGACCTTTGGACAGTGGTTCATCTTGATGTTTTTCAGAGTGACAGAGAGCCCAACAGAGCCAAAAGGAAGCTGCCTCACTGACAGGGGAGAGAGATATGAATAGCAAGGCACGACTTTTTCCGAGGAGTATAGCAGAAAGGGGAGCAATGGTTACTCGAGTAAAACATAGCCCAGGGAGGGGAGTTGTGCTCTCTGAGGTGCATTTTTGTCAGTCAGAGCTTGGAAGATCCAAAGCACAGCCAGTAAAATTAAGCACGTATAGAAAAATTTGGCAATTCAAGGTTTCCCTCATACTGAGAAATTGGATCGATCTCTCCTCACAGATGAACTTCAATTCACAGCTGCTACAGTGATGTGTAAGGAGACTTGTCAAATGTTTGGCCAACCAACACACAGCCACAGAGGAGGTCTGCTGCCACTACGGTGGGGACAGCTGCTACTGAATGGGATCGAGGGACCTTCAAGTCAGCTTATAAACACAATCTCAGAGATTCATTCTGAATATCTGTATTGCAAAGTCGTGAACACTCTGCTTCTAAAATCCACAAAAAGTATGACAAATTACCTCCAATAACTTATTAGTTTCAGTAGTTCTATTCTGTGCTAATAAACCAACTAATCACAATACATGTTCCACAGTCGTAAAACACTCCTTCCCACCCAAACACACAAACTCTCAAAGCTTCCAGAATGCAGCAAAGTGTACACAGATTTAAAACTGTGTGCTGTACTGAGACTCTATCTCAGTACCTTTGCTTTTGTGGGAAACTGCTCTACCAACGGAGCTACCTAAGCACGAATCATGACCCATCCTCACAGCTTTACTTCCTCCAGTACCTCATCTCCTACCATCCAAACTTCACAGAAGCTGTCCTGCAATGCTGCAGAACTAGCACTCCTGGAAGAAAGGATATAGCAAAGACATGGCTTGTCACAACGTGGGGGATGTTTACAGAATGAAATTTTCACTCTGCAGTGGAGTGTGTGCTGATGTGAAACATACAGCAAGCAACATCTTTGACAGTGTGGTGGTAGTGCATTGATGACTGGGAAGTAAATAGATAAAAATGGACTAAACAGGAAAATCTTTAACACAAAATAGGAACAGCATGACTACATAACAGTTTCTATTAATAAAGAAAACTAATAAAATAAAATTAGTACTTGACAATGCTACAACGGAGAGTGATACACAAACCAATTAAAAGAAGAAACAATCATCAGTATGTTATACCCTTATAATCCTATCACCAGTGTCTAACATGCAGTGTCTTTTAGTTACATATTTTTCATATGTTCTCTCAATTCTTAGCCATGGCCTTCTTTTTTGGGCAACAAATGCACAAAATATGAACGCAATTTTCAAACTCCAGAAAAGAGCCATAAGAACAATAACCAAAAATACTAGTCAAGCTCATTGTAAAGCTCTATTCAAAACACTACGGATTTTAACTGCTCCATGTGAATACATTTGCCAGTCAGTTGTACACATCAAAAATAACATTGGTAAGTACTGCACAAACAGCTCTGTCCATGACCATGCAACAAGAGACAGACTCAGCTTACATTTACCAAGAAAAATAAACATAAAACTCAAAACATCATTTTCTACCATGGAATAAAACTGTACAATAAATTGCCAAAATACATTTAAAAATACATATTTAAAAAGGCAGCTAAAAATTACCTGTCATGCAATGCATTTTATACATTAAAGGATTACTTAGATAAAACAGTGTAGGGGTTTGACAAAGAATGTTATACCCATAAATAATATTAACATTGCAGGAGTAGATTTAATTATTGTCTCTAACTAGAATTCTATAAATACATGTGTATACAAATTAGCTTATTTTAAATTGATGTAAACTTATAAATACTTTGCCATGTCCTATATCCTTGTAAAAAGCGGTCTACGGATGAATAAAGGTACTACTACTACTACTAACGTATCTATTGAATACATAAGTAACGTAAGCAATATCAATAAGATAAACAGAAATAAATAGATGCAGGAAAATGGGCGCATTTGAGGGAACATACTGTAAATGCAGCCTTTGAGAGTGTGGCGGTACAGCACTTTGACATTAATATTATATTCACAACTGTGTCTATGTAACAGTTTGCATTAAACAAATGAACCAAGTAAAGTATAAACAATATTTGGCGAGACAACTACAAGAGTTGTTAAACATTGACAGTAATACAAGTACCATTTAAGAGATAGCCTTAACAATTGAAACTACAGTCTAGTCTCTTGTTAAATTTCCAAAATTGCTGAAACACTTAATTCTTTATTTCTGACCAAGAAACCAAATACCAATTTTTGTAAGTCTAGCTTCAAAATTGCCTTAATAGAAAAATTTTTGAAAAACACCCTTCATCCCATATTTCACCCCCTTGATGTCGGTATTTCAAAAATGACACTGGCAATATAAGATCCACACCTCCAAATTTCAAGTTTCTGTCCAGTCTATCATTGGACTGGGCAATGAGGAGGCAGTCAGTCAGGGCATTATGGCCTGATATATATATAGATTGTGTTTGGATGTTTCACCATCGTGTATTATGCTAAATGGTTCATGTTCATCATCTTTGAACTTAAATTCATTTTTTTATTAGTTCTCAGATTGTTTTGTTGCTAATGTATTTCCTATGAGTAGCAATTCCAGTTTTAAAAGTTTCCTTCGCCTCATTCCATTTGTCCTTCAAAAGCTGTGCAGCATTAGCTTTATAAAGTAGGTTTAGATGTATATTTGGCTGAGCCTAATCATACTTGGGGGAGTTTCAGTCTAGGATTACTTCCATTTTGGTAATGTTTAACTACCTGAAGGGTTTCTCTGAAAGAGTGGCAATAGTCATAGTGTCTCATCAGGGATCAATAGAACTTATTCCATTTGTCATCAGTTCCTTACACCTGTGCACAGAACCTCATTTCTCCTCTGATTGTATTTAAAGGCATTACTATTCAATCTATTTGGAGTTAATTTCAGCAGAACATCCTTTGTAATTTTTCTATGGCTGAATTTATGTACTCTACCACATGACAAAATTGATGAGAATAATTTAAAGCTATGCTACCTGACCTATAAAATTCTTGGTGGTTGTAGAATAATCCACTTTAGCGGTGTATTTGTCATTTATTCTAGTACCTGATGCATCAGGAAGCTGGGCTTCATTGCAGTTAACAAAAATACTTACTCTACTGACGGTGAATTCGAATGTGACACTGAATTTACCTGGTCATGTCTAACAGGTCTAGATGAAATCAAGTTAATTGTTGCATGTTTTTACTGGTTGCCAAATTTCATTGTGACAGTTCTACAGTCATTCAAAAAAGTCTTCAGTCAGAAGCACCTAAATACCCAGATTATACAATGTTAGTTGTAGGTGTCTTTAACCTACTGAGTATGGACTGTTACATACAGACAAAGTACTTTCGAACATATTTTCCAAAAACTGCCTTGAGAAGCTAATTCAACAGCCCATATGCTGTGGGAATATTTTAGACCTTGTAGCTACAAACAGGTGTGGCTCTATTGGTTGCATCATTTTAGAGTCAGGGATTAGTGATTATGATGTCATCTTAGTAACTAGGGTTACTAAATGAATCAATCAAGAAAGCTTGGAGAGTGTTTCTGCTAGAAGCAGCAGATACACTGTGTGATCAAAAGTGTCAGGACACCCCCAAAATCATACGTTTTTCATATTAGGTGCATTGTGCTGCCACCCAATGCCAGGTACTCCATATCAGCAACCTCAATACTCATTAGACACCGTGAGAGAGCAGAATGGGTCGCTCTGCGGAACTCACGGACTTCGAATGTGGTCAGGTGATTGAGTGTCACAAGTGTCAGACATCTTTATGCAAGATTTCCACACTCCTAAACATACCTAGGACCACTATGATAGTGAAGTGGAAACACGAAGGGACACGTACAGCACAAAAGCGTACAGGTCGACGTCGTCTGTTGACTGACAGAGACCGCTGATAGTTTAAGAGAGTCATTGTGTGTAGTAGGCATACATCTACCCAGACCATCACATAGGTATTCCAAACTGCATCTGGATCCATTGCAGGTACTATGACAGTTAGGTGGGAGGTGAGATAACTTCGATTTCATGGCTGAGCGGCTACTCATAATCCACACATCACACCAGTAAATGCCAAACGATGTCTTGCTTGGTGTAAGGAGCATAAATATTGAAAGATTGAACAGTGGAAAAAAATTGTGCAGAGTGATGAATTGTGGTACACAGTGTGGTGATCGAATGGTGGGGTGTGGATGTGGCGAATACCCAGTGAACATCATCTGCCAGTGTGTCCAGTGTCAACAGTAAAATATGGAGGTGATGGTGTTATTGTGTAGCCACGTTTTTCATCGAGTGACCTTGCACCTCTTGTTGTTTTGTGTGGCACTATCACAGCACAGGCTACATTGATGTTTTAAGCACCTTCTTGCTTGCCACTGTTGATGAGCTATTCAGGGATGGCAATTGCATCTTTCAACATGATCGAGCACCTGTTCATAATGCACTGTCTGTGGCAGAGTGGTTACATGACAACAACATCCCTGTAATGGACTGGCCTGTACAGAGGTCTGACCTGAAACCTGTAAAACACCTTTGGGATGTTTTGGAACGCCGACTTCATTCCAGGTTTCACCAACAGACATTGGCACCTCTCCTCAGTACAGCACTCTGTGAAGAATGGGCTGCCATTCCCCAAGAAACATTCCAGCACCTGGTTGAATGCATGCCTGAGAGAGTGGAAGCTGTCATCGAGGCTAAGGGTGGGCCAACACCTTATTGAATTGCAGCATTGCTGGTGGAGGGCACCATGGACTTGCAACTCATCTTCAGCCAGGTGTCTGGATACTTTTGATGACATAGTGTAAATAGTTGTTGGTATCACCACATAGATAATGAACTGACATCATTTTGTTCCAGTGAGCTGTGGTGCCATTGAGTTAGTAGACTGGAGCCACTGGCTCAAGAGTAGTGTCAACTGTCCCTCGTGCAACCCCATTGTCAATATCTATGAGGAAGAGTGGCTATCTGTTGGTTGCGTCCTTAGAAGGTCTTTGCTTGCCGATATATACACGGGGTTCACTGGCCTGAGAAGGGAGGCACGAAGTTTTGAGATTGGTGGTAGCATTGCGACAAGAGGTGGTCGTGAGGTCTGAGCGGCCAAAGCTGTGAGATATGCAGGGGGGCCTGCACAGAGTGGAGATACCAGAGTACTTCACCGGGGTCAGCATTGACTACAAGCAGCAGGCTGACATTTTGTCGGTTGGTTATTTACATTAATGTCAGATGACCACTTGCGGCCTGGCAGCCTCCTTCTACCTGGCTTTCATTGGCACACTCAGTAAGCACACTGTGGATCCATGGAACTGCCTGCTGATAAAGGGGAGTAACATTCTGTAATCCTCATGGTTATTTGTGTCATTGCCTACCTGCCCTCCTTATTATTTCCCAGTTAAGTGAACTTTTGGGAGAATTTCCTGAGGTACTACATGACAGGTTGGGAGTCACAGACATCATTTGATACCATATTCATGTTATGGATGATGTGCTGGTTTGCCAGTCACCACATCACTTGTCATAAGACCATCCACCATTCTTAGTACCTAAAGATCAGGGGCAGGATTTATGACCTGTAGTTGATCACAGGCTTCTCAATTAAAAGGTGATCCTGGATTATGTGCCAGTCCCTGATCTCAACACCTGTTTCACCTGGTTTTAGGGAGCATATTGGTTTACTGTATTAGATCTTAATCAGGCTTATTAACAGGGAAATCTAAGCATCTCATCGCTTTCACCCTGGATTGGAATTTATACGAGTTCATCCGAGTTCCATTTGGTTTGTCAACCAGTGCAGCAGTTTCATCCCATTTATTGGATGAAATTTTAGGTGATTTAAAGTTTAAATGTGTCTCCAGTTATTGGGGCAATGCAGTCATATTCAGTGCCTCCTTTGAAGAGCATTTAGAGCACATCGGGATGGTACTCTCCAGGCTTAGGGATGTAGTCCTGACTGTGAAACCTTGAAAGATGACCTTGGCTAAGCACCAAGTGTCATTTTTGGGTTACTTCGTACCTGGTGATGGAATTAGCATTGATCCAGAATGAACGAAGGCATTGAGGAATTTTCTGCAGCCACAAAATAAGAGAGAGATTGCCTCATTTGTAGTGATGGCTAGTTATTTCCGCAAATTTGTCCCAAACTCTGTGCAACCTTCAGCTCCATTAAATTTGTTACGCAGAAATAATGAGAAATTCATGTGAGCTGAAAGTCAGCAGGCAGCCTTTGAAGGAATCAAAACTGTGATTTCCAACCCACTGGTTTTAGCCGTACCTGACTTTAAGAAATGATTTTTGGTCCAGACTGATGCTTGCAATACTGGTATGGCAGCAGTTCTTTTACAGAAAGATCAAGATATCAGGCATCTGTTATCTTTTGCTTCCATACTTCTGGAGGGGCCTGAACTCAATTACTTGGTATATGAGTGTGAAGCATTAGCTGTATTATTTCCTCTGGAAAAATTTTGGTTCTATCTCAAACATCATAATTTGATCTAGAGATGTATAATCAGGTCCTTAGTTGGGACCTAGCAAGACAGGGCGTATTGCAAGATGGGCGGTCCACATTTTGGCTTTCCATTTTAAGGTTCAGGACACTGAGGGCTCTGATAATCAGGCTGCTGATGCCCTGAGCGGGATGTTCCAACAGCACGAGCTTGATAAGGAAATGTACTATCCTTACTAAGGTACCCAAACTGTTTAAAATTTTGTAAACTGAACAAGAATAATACCCATTTTCTTTTGGGGGGGGGGGGGGTGGGGGGGGCCCTCAGGAAGCAAATACTAGATGGACAGTAATCCAGCGACTGTTTTCTGAAGAATGGGATACTGTGTAACTGCAGGGGTAGCTAGAATTTATCTCCCCTGACCCTTAGTTATTCTGGTCTTCCAGTACTTTCATGACTCTCAAGTAGGAGGGCATTTAGGTCTTTATAAAACGTTGGAGACAGTCAAGGAGTAGCTGACCTGGTCAACACCTTATAAAAACATTAGAGGTTTAGTCAAAGAATGCCGAGATTGTAAGAATGGAAGACCACGTAACTCCCTGGCGAGGGGAATTCTGCAGTCGGAATGGGAAGAGCATCCACTGGACAAATTGTTTGTTGATTATGTGGGCCAGCTTCTCTGGACAAAAAAAGGCAATTTGTATATTCTCATAGTAGTGGACACCTTCTCCAGGTTCATTTGGTTGCTATCTAGCTGGGGTGAGAGTGCTCTTATCACCATCTCTGGTGGTACTAATATATGTTGTTGGTTTGGGCCACTGCAGCCATTGGTTATGGATACCGTTCCAGGATTTCTGGCAAAATTGTTTACACAATGGGATAAAACATGTTTCCACCACACCTTATTATACTCAGGGTTCCTTTGCCAAAAGGATTAACTGCAACTTGAAGTCAGCATTGATTATTTACCACCATAAAACACCCAAGAAGTGGGATACCACCTCACCCTGATTAAACTTAGTGTTTAACTCCGTGTGGCATGAAGAATCCCATGCCAACCCAGCTAACCTAATGCTCGCATATCCCCTGAATTCCTGACTCTCCAACTTATGCGAGATAAATTATCTTTTACCTCCATCTATCAGTCCGAAGGTACTTAGAGAGCAAAGGGACCAAATTTGGGGAAATACTAGGAATGTTCATTATTGTCAGGCCTGTCACTATAACAGAAACAGGTGCCCCTTTCAAGGGAAGACAGGGGACCTTGTCTACATCAGGAACATTTCTGGATGGACTTCCCAGGATAAATGTTTAGAGAAACTTGCCCCACATTTCCTAGGTCCATATTCCATTGTAAAAATTTTAAGCCCAGTCAATCTTTTGGTCAGGGACCCAGAAAAGAGGAAGCTCATCTCAGTCAGGTTGAACTTTCCAGCAGAGTGAAGGGTTTTTAGGTCTGGGGCAAGGCTTGTTCAGGCTTGAGAGGGGGATGTTCTCTTGTGGCCCCATTGCCAATATCTGTGAGGAAGAGTGGATATCTTTGGGTCATGTACTTAGAAGGTCCTTGAGAGGGGTCTGCTGGCCTGAGAAGGGAGGCACGAAGTTTGCCGATTGCAGTAGCGTCACAGCAAAAGGTGGCTATGAGGTCCGAGTGGCCGAAACCACGAGCTGCGTGAGGAGGGCCTCTGCAGAGTTAAGACACCAGAGTACTTCGCTGGGGTCAGCATTGACTACAAGCTGCAGGCTGACACCCCGTCAGTGGGTTGTCAACATTTGTTTCGGATGGCTGCTCGTGGCCTGGTTGCCCTCTTCTACCTGGCTTTCATTGGCAACACTCAGTAACCACTGTAACTGTTTGCTGATAAAGTGGAGTAACATTCTATAATCCTCATGTTGATTTGTGTCATTGCCTATGATTTTGTGGTTTGTACCCGACCCTCAGAGTTTTACTCGGTCAGCTCTTTGGTCAATAATAGAGGCTGTAATATTGTACTCAGACACTAGTTGTCATTTGAAAATTTGTCCCATTATTATATTACTTTCCTTTCTGGTTTGTACCCAATCATTAATGTTCTAATGACCAGCTCCTGGCCATAAATACAGCCAGAACAATTGTACTAACGCACATGTTGCCATTAAACAAAAGAGGGACCTTGTAGTTAGATTTAGGTGTTAACCAGTTCAGTTCTTTGATTGCATTTACATTTTTAAGTCTTTAGTTATAATCTGAACAACCTTTTGTTCTAAGGTGTGTTTGAAAGACCGGGTCATTGTAGGTGTATTTTAGCTGGAACTTGTAGTTCTGGCAAGTGAGTTCTCTTGTAATAAGTATTCAAAAGTGATATTTTAAGATGTTAATTCAGAACAGTCTTAATAATTGACAATCAGTTTACCTTTGAAAATATTAACAGCCAACTGTCGCCAGGGAATTAGTCAAAATGGACAGGTTGGGATCCAATCGCACCATGGCTGTTGATTGAAATTAAAAAGTTGGTTGCTTTTAAATAAGCTTTATCAGTGTCATATTGTTTCCTAATCTGTTTAGTCTTTAAGCACAGGTGCACGTAATAACCCAGGACCTTTAGACATACAGCCTTCAAATTAAAAATTACGTCATCTGTTTTGAGTAACTCTTGTCATCAATGGTGCTTATATAATTTTCACGTGTTGCAGAAAGGCATGTAGTAGCAGAGGCTTTGTCCAGTGCAGTAGTAATCACTGCCATTTGACACAATAATGTGTGGGCTGCAGGTATGGTTGTATACTGTTAAATATACAGGTTGTGTGAAAAGTAAGTTACATTTGTGGGTCCTTCCTTCCACATTTTCTTTCATTCTGGTAGGTACCATGTTTCATCCAGTATGATGGATGTAGAGGAATTATAGGAAAAGTTTAAATGCTCTGGAGAAGTATGTACTGATTAAGTGGATGAAGGACAGAAAATATCCACTGTGGTTTACCACTGAAATTTGGAAAATACTGAGAAAGTAAAGGCTGTTGTATTATCAGTTCAAAAGAGAATGAACAAATTATTACAGGAAAAAGTTAGTAGAGATTCAAGCATCTGTAAAAAGATAAATGTGCGATCCGTACAACGGTCATACCTAAGCAAAAGATATTGTTGAGTGCACAAGAAAATTCTGGTCATCTATAAGACTACTAATCAAGTCTTAGGCTTTTATCCAGTCACTCATTGACCAACCTGCATGGAGGTAGAAGACAGCAAAAAGAAAGCTGAAGTTTTAAATTTTGTGTTGAAGAAATCATCCACACAGGACGATCATACAAACAGTGATGTGTTGCAAAGACTTCCATATGGGGGACACAGCAATGGTCATCCCTGGCATAATGAAACAACTAAAAGAGTTATTTGTTTATAAGTCACAGGTCCAGATGGAATCCTAATTAGCTTTTACGAAGAGTAGTTTATGGCATTGCCCTCTTACTTAGCTTGAATTAATTAATCTCTCATCCACTGAAAAGTTCCAGGTGCCTGGAAAAAGGCACAGCTGACTCTTGTATACAAGAAGGACCCAAAAAATTACAGACCAGTATCATTAACATTGGGTTTCCTGCAAAATTGTAGAACGCATTCTGAATTCGAATGCAGTAAATTTCCTAGATACTGTGAAACTTGTGTCCACGAATCAGCATGGTTTTAGCAAGTATTACTAATGTGAAGATCAGCTTGCCTTTCTCTCACATGATATACTGCAAACTATGGAAAAAGGGCAACAGGAATACTTCATATTCTCAGATTTCCAAAAAGCATTGGATATCATGCCCCACTGCAGACAGTTACTGAAGGCATGAGCATAAAGAATAGGTCTCCAGCTTTGAAAGTTGCTCAAAGACTTCTCAAGTAACAGGACCCTGTGTGCTGTCCTTGAGGGCTGATGTCAGTCAGTGACAAGGATATTGTAAGGGGTTCCCCAGCGAGATGTGAAAGGACTGCTATTTTTTTTCTGTATGTTCAAATGATGTGGCAGACAGGGTGAGCAGCAATCTGCAGCCGTTTGTTGATGATGCTGTCACACACAGGAAGGTGTCATCATTGAGTGACTCTAGGAGAATACAAGATAACTTAGACAAAAATTTCTATTTGGTGTGATAACTTTCAGCTAGCTTGAAATGTCTAAAAATGTAAATTAATGCGCACGAGTAGGAAAAACAAACCAGAAATGCTTGGAACATTCGTGTCGATTAAATGTCTAGGCATAATGGTACAAAGCGATGTGAAATGAAACAAGCATGTGAGGACTGTAGTAGGGAAGGTGAATGATTGACTTTTAGTAAAGTATGGTTTAGCTTTAAAGGAGATGACATACTAGTGAAACCCATGGTACTATTTCAGTTTTTGGGTCAGATTAAAGGAAGACATAAAGCAATTCAGAGGTGGGCCATTATATTTATTACTGGTAAGTTCAGTCAACATGCAAGTATTGTGGAGATGCTTAGGGAAACCCTGGAGGTAAGGAAACATTCTTCTCTAGGAACACTATTGAGAAAATTTAGAGAACTAGCATCTGAGGCTTATTGCAGTACGATTCTACTGTCACCAACTTACATTTCATGCAAGGAGAAAGAAGATTAGATGAGAGAAATAAGAATCCTCATGAAAGAATGTAGTCATTTCCCCCTCGCTCTGTTTGCAAATGGAACAGGAAAGGAAATAATAAGTAATTGTTCAGGGCATCCTATGCCATGCACCATATAGTAGCTTGTGTAGTATTGATGTAGATGTATTATATTTAAAAGATTTTATGAGTTTAACATCTCAATGAGCTTCAAATTTACTATATTCTTTGGATTTGCATTGTATTAAAGTCACCAAATTTTTAAACAATGTGAAATCCAGGATGAAATGTAACAGTACTATGAAAAGGAAACTTGCTACTCACCATATAGCAGAGATGCTGAGTCGCAGATGGCCACAACAAATAGACTCACAAAAGGCCTTTGTCAAAAACACATGACACACAGATACTTGTGCATGTGCACACAAACACACGGCTGCATCTCATGCAACTGAAACCACAGAGAGAGGGTGTTCCTTTTCAACAAATATTTACTTATTTATTGCCACTGTTTAGAATGATATTGGATGCATCAGTATCATTTACATTTACAGTTACAGGGTGATTTAGAAACTGAGCACACAGGTTATTTTACAGTAGACTTACTTGTGTAGATACATATAATAATTAATGAAAAGGAAAAACCAAAACTTTATTTCTAATTTAATTTAATAAATACCGGCCCTCAACTTTGCTTTCAGCTGTGGTACTTGAGTGTTGACAAAACATAAGAAAATTTTCATATTTACTGCTCACTGACCCCTTCATCAGGAAATTGCCATAGTAGAGCAATTCTTACGGACTAGCCCCAAAGTATTCCTTAACTTTGTACTCTTACTTTTGTTATGAAGCCTGGTAGTGCTTTCGTATTTTGTACACTGTTTGGAAGCCTGTTGTGTAAAAACATTTAGCTTTAGTATGACCTTTATCAACCACTTGTAGTCAAGTACCATTGATGTGATATTGGACTATGTGATAACAAACTTTAACTTTTGTGCTACAAATGTGTACATATCTGTTTAGCATTAGTGCATAGTTTGCTATGACATACATTATAGTTTCACATACATACATACATACATACATACATACATACATACATAGATGGATGGAACTGTCGAAATTGTAAATTGTCTGAATTTGATTTTACAAGATTCTCTTGGTGATAGCCTTATATACCAGGTACAGGGATTTATTTTCATTTCATTCACATATGGAGTGCAGGAAGAATGAGTGCTTGGATACCTTCATGTGTGCTGTAATTATTGTTAAAAGCCTACCACTTCCATTTCTTAAGCATCTCTGTGGCACTCTCCCTTGGATTAAACAAACCTGTGACCATTTGTGCTGCCCTTGTCTGTATATATTCAATATCCCCTGTTAGTCCTATCTGGTACGGTTCCTACACATTTGAGCAATATTCTAGGATGGGTCACATGAGTGATTTGTAAGCAATCTCCTTTGTAGACAGAGGGCATTTCCCCAGCTTTCTACAATAAATCGAAGTACGGCACCTTCTTTACCCATGACTCAGCCCACATTATCATCTCCCTTTAATATCCTCTCAAAGTGTAACACCCAGGTATTTGTATAAGTTTGCTGATTCCAACAGTGACTCGTTGATATTATAGTTACAGGTTACTACGTTTTTTTTCATTTTGTGAAGTGCACACTTTTACACTAGTGAACGTTTAAATCAAGTTGAAGAACACCACTTTCAAATTTTATCAAGAGCTAACTGAATATTTATGAAGATTCATTCAGGCAGTACTTCAATATAGATAACTGCATCAAGCCTGAGTTTACTTTTAATATTGTCCACAAGGTCATTAATACACATAATTTACTTGTGCATACACTGATCAGCCAGAACAGCACGATCACCTACGTAATCACTGGTATGGCCACCTCCGACAGGGATAACAGTAGCAATGCAATCAATGAGGTCTTGGTAGGTAGCTGGAGGGAGTTGGCACCACATAAGTTACCAAATTCCAGAGAGGGTGTTCTGATCTCTGATGCCACGTTCAGTCACATCCTGACCAGTTTCAGATCTGGCAAGTTGGGCGACCAGAACATCAACTGGACTTGCCACTGTGTTCCTCGCACCACTCCATCACTCTCTCCTGGCCTTGTCACATGGAGCATTATCTTGCTGAAAAATTCCACTGCCGTTGGAAAATGTAATTGTTAAGAAGGGGTGTACAATACTGCTTGCACGAGCTCCACCGGACCTACGGATGCCCACTTGAATGTGCTCAGAGCATAATAGAGCCACCGCCATATGTTCCTTTGGAAGACAAAGGCTTTGCGCCCTCCCATCAGCACGATTAAAAATGTATCACAATTCACCAGACCAAGTAATACTCTGTCACTGTACTAATTTCCAGTGCCAATGGTCACATGCCCATTTCAGTTGTAGTTGCCGCCGATGTTGTGGTTTAACAGTGACACACATACGGTTCATGGCTGCAGAGGCCCATCGTTAGAAGTGTTTGGTGCACTGTGTATTCAGACATACTTTGATGATTGCTCCATGTCTGGTATCCATATATATTATGCTATCTGTCAGATACAGATATAAGGTGTTCTGCATATTACTTTTGTTGTAATGTCTGCTCAAATCAGCAAACTGCTCAGCTATAAATCTCAGGTGACGTAGGATAATTGAATGGAAAATTTGTAATGCTGAAGAAAGTAGGTTAGGTGCTATTCAATGTTGGAGCAAGCCATAGCTTTTCACTAATGTGTACTTAATATTGGACTCATTTTCATTATGTTATTGCATCAGTTGTATTCCGACAGTCATAAACAACTGCAATGTAATGTGTTGCACAAGGCAAATCTATGATAAAATAATGTTTCAAAGATTAGCTATTTGTCTGCAGCCCGTGAGGATTTGTATTCATGGTATAGCTATTGTTTCTGCAGACATATACTTTCAACTGAAGTCTAGTTAATTCATCATTTTATAACTAATGAGAAAATATATACATATAGATCAAACCTTTAGGATGGCTGAACTATCCATTTTGTTCCAATAAATTTTTTTTTTTTTTTACTCATTCATATGTAACTCATGGTACATCATCCTTTAATTTAATCTATGTTGGAATTTACCTTATCTGTGCCCAGTTTTATTTACTGTCTGATGTGATGTTGCCACATCATGTCTAGTGTGGTGATGATCAACGAGATGACTGTCAACTGGTTATTGAGCAGTATACATTCTGGAAGTACCCTGTGGGTTCTTCATTTTCCACTATAAACCTGATTCTACAGTGGTATCTGGCCATGGTGGCTCTCAGTCCCTACAAAAAAAAATTTAAAAAATATTGGGATGATGACTTTCTATCTACAAGAACATGGTGCCTTTGACAATTATTGCGGGCAAATTCCTCTATCCCTCAATCCATCCTTGTAGCTTCCTGACCTTAAATTTTCATGTCAGTTCAGTTGCTGTAAAGTCTGAGTTTGACTTGTAAAGAAATAATTCCTTTTTGTCCTACAAGTGGCACAGTCATTATGTCTAGGTACATTTCAACAGTTGAAAACTAACATAATTATTCCATGAAAGTAGATGTCTGAAAGGCTAACAATTACTGTTTCTTGTAAATTGCTTAACAACTACCTTTACATGATACAATGTATGCTATAATCATCTGTTTAATCTGGTCTATCTGGACTTAATACAAAGACATGCAATGTAATTCTTTATAATCACCTGTTGTCAATGTATTCTAAAACTTAAGAGTTCTTATTGATACGCACTGCTGCTTGAAATATCTTCTATGTCAATTAAACGCAATGATACACTGTCAAATGCAATGTGGTTCTCAGTAACCACTCATTATCAATGCTCTTTTTCTTTCAAAAGAAGTATATTTACTTTCACTAGATCTGCAACTTATGGGAACAAAGTTAGAACTAGCAATGTATTGCCATATATTATACCATGATGTGCTGTCACATGCTGTCTAATTCTCTGTAACTGTTCATTGTCCAAGTGGTGAACTGCTTTCTTGTGCTGTACAGCATACCCCAGCAGTTATTAACAACAATATCTTGACTTAATTAATTCCATCACTCTGCTAACAACTGTTTATTTATATGTAATGGAGCTTGAAAAAATATACATCTTTCACCTTTGCCTTATATATAATTTTGTAACATTATGAACACATGAAATATGTCTGTGAACTTGAAATAGCACTTCATATATGCTTTGTCAATTGGAAGGAGAACATGACACTTAGCCAAGATTTTAGTAACCTAAACTTTTGTATCTCAGACTCGCCTTCTGTTTAATTTTGAAAATGTGATATTTTTACTTTTGTACTTGACTCTATGGTGTTTAGCAAACATATCAATGCATCACAAAGTACTTCTTATAATATGAACGTTCTACATATCTATGATATACCCAACGAAGCAGTTAGTTGACTTGTCTATTAATTGATATGGGATATGTTGTAATTTGATGCATTTGGCTACCTTATTTCTATATTTTCGTGTTAATGTACTAATTTATGTTTGAGCAGCAACAGATATCAGATGAACACAGTAATTCTGTACCTCTCTTTATTATTTTCATGTTTATGTTTCAGTATTTCATGTTTATGTAAGATCAAACCCAGATATTAGAGGGGCTGCTTGTAAGTCAGTTGGTAGTATCTAGCATTTTTTACTTGAATTAACCAATACAGTATTTTACATGTCATTTACTCTCTCCTGTAGAATGCTAGTTGTTCACCCTTTGTTGATTAGTCAGTAGGGAGTGTTGGGGTTAATATTCGAGGACTGGGAAGGTGTAGCTGTGGCAAGTCCGTTCTGCAGGGAATGCCGAACACTCTTCTCTCTCCGGCATGACAGTGAAGTTCTGGAACAGTGGGGGTCCTGTCTTTGGGGGTCTGTCATCTTTTCTTCTTCAACTCCAACACTCTGAATCTTCTATTTAATTTCTTACTTCTCATTAGAGTACCATGATCTCCTTCCCCCTGTCCACATGCATATGCCTCTATTGCTGAGATCCTTCTAGCTTACCATGTCAGCACTTGCCATTGTTGACAAAAGCCTATTTTACAGGAGGATCTGGGAAACATGCTAGTATTTTTGCACTCTTCAAGATACTTGGTCAGGCATGTCATCTCATAAAGCAGTCTGCATACTGCACACTTCAAGATTCTCTACGAAGCAGTCTGCATACTTCAAGACTATTTACATTTATGTAAAGTACAGAGATTTGTGCATTTACGCTTAGGAATTTTTGCTACCTTTGAAACTCTAAGTTACATATTATCTCATACAGTTAAGAAACAACTTGTTCTTTCCTTCTGCTATTGAGTAATAATTTTGTATTATGTTTCATATTACTTTACATATTTAATCAAATAGTGGATTTATTTCATATCATAAGTAAAATTTTTGTTCCTCCATGTGTCGGAAAAGGTTTTGTTCATCTTTCACTTTCAAAAATCCTTTTGGGTGTGTTGAAACATAACAGACTCACTTAAAACATGCATTCTCCAGATGAATTTGGAATTATACATGCATATAAAAGCATGTGACTCATCTAGAAAAAATTATAAATGCTTGATTTCATTTACTTCAAAGTGTAGAAGCTCTGTACATGAAGGGAACCTCCAGTACTTCACAAGAAATGTAAATGCATTATTGCAATTATGTATTCAAGAAATTATACTCAAATAGTATCACAAATATGACCCATCATAGAATTGTACTTGCTGTTCTGGAGTAAATATACGATTATATATGTATTTTCAGTTTTTTGTGTGTTAATTTTAGTTGTTAGTTAATCAAAAAATGATTCTAAACAATGCCGCAGATTGTTTGGAGTTTATACATAGGGGGTCAGTACTTTGTTTGTATTTGGACAGAAAGTATGTTGCTTGTTGAGCATGTTTCATTTCGTTTCATTTCATTATTGCAAGTATGTTACAACTTATTTTAGATTTTTCAAGATGCTTTTAGTTACTTTGAGATCATAATAAATATTCAGCTGAAACATTATACTAGATTAAAAAATCATTCAACTTTATGGTTAAATCCTACAGTCGCTGTTTTCTGGGACTTCTGCTGTGACAGATCACCAGCAATTGTGAGTACTTTAACTTAAATCAAAATTAATTCTTAGTAATGTTTTAGAGATGTGTTAGAAATGGAACCTGTGTCAGTGAAGAATGTGTAGGACACTTGTCTGACTCATACCATTTCCTCTTGCAATTCTGCAGAAACTAATGTGTGGATCAACTGCAAACAGCATCAAGAATACTAATTTCCCCATCTTCTGTCCTAATTTGTTTATTTCCATTACAATGTTTAGGTGTTACACTACCACTTTTAGTAACTCGTTGAAGATGATAAATAATTGTCAAGATGGTCCACATCTATTGGGTTATCTTGCCTCGTATACTGTACAAGAATTAGTTGCAATCTTATGAAACTCTTTGTACTTCATGAGTATGTCTGCTTTTTATGCATTAGTAAATCCCGTCAACCACTTTTGACCTACCGCTTGGACTGTCACATATTTACTGATTAGCAAGTCTTTATGCACACTGTAGGCAAACATAAGAACATTGTACCTAGCAACTATGTAGGTTTAATGACACAGACAAGTGTCAGTGGGGAAAATGTGTACAATATTATAATGCATAAATGACTCGTACTAGATTCCCGCAAGAAACCCCACTGACATTCTGAGGTATACCACTTTTAATTTCTAAATGTCAATAGGCATCGTTCCATTTAAAAAATTGCATGTTTTCACAAACAATACAGTTTTGAAGTATTATTATGATCTGTTTCTTGGCTAGCAATATGAGCTCCAGACTACCAATTCATTTTGTGAAAACCACACCTGTTCCCATTTCTACAAGATTTGCCGTGAGAATTTTAGATGATTCACCCTGTCCTTACTTGCAGAATCTCTTCTACTTCTTTACTGTAATTTCCTTTTTATATCCAGATTAGCATCCTGATATTAGGCTCATTTTTCCCACCTATATCCATTCTGTAGGATGGGAAACATGCAGCTGGCACATCATCAGATTCCAACTTGTGTTTCAGAGGATGATTCAATAGTTTGCTTCTCAAATCCTATTCATAAACCATGCGAAAGCATTACCAAGTAAAAGTGAATCATTATGTTTATAGGCTTTTTAATCATCTTTGTTTGGTGTAATTGTTCTTAGGAAATATGTGATGCTTAACTCCTAATTTTTATGATGTCTGCAGTGGTTAGTACAAATTGTGATCAGACTCTTGTTTTTCACTGAAATCTCTCAAAATACTGGTAATTGTAGCATGACTCTGCACTAAAATGTCATTTGCCAGTAAGCACTCAAACTCATGTAAAGAATCTTCGAGGTGCCCGACAACATCGACACAGTAGGTTATGGCTGTGGAATGCTCAGCTGCTTAGATCAGGATTGCACCTTGCCATCATCGAGATGCTGTGATAGGTGTTGCTGGTTGATCTTACTATTCCTGCATGCTACCCATTTGTATAATTGATGCTGCTTGTCTTCCATTTATTACAGTCTGTGTGTTTGCTTCATGCAGACACCAGCTCCTCTTCTAACCCTACATTGTTTGTGCGGGTGACACTCGTCCCACTTGATTTTCCCATCTACATTTTGTCTCAGGTGGATGGAGTTCAGGCCCTTAACTCTCTACCTGTAAGCTTTAGCCATCATTGGCTTGAACTGTTTGTGAAACATTATTATAGTTTGGAGGACACTTGTCATCTGCACGAGCACAAGTGCTAGAATCCAAAACAATGTGCACATTACTTCACTGGTTTCCTACACTCACTCAACTTTTATGTACATTACTTTAGGTATATCAAAACTAATTATAGTTAATTTGCTTTTTACATAGAACACTTACCTATGAGAAATAATGCTCTCTAAACCTCTAGTTTGTGGATTAAACATGTTAGATAAAAGAAAACTAGGACAGAGTTTAGCAGCAATCTTAATGTCTGACTGGAATAGTTCCATGAGCTGAGTGATGATGTTCCTGACAATGAAGAGAACGAGAATTCTGTACATTAAATTGGTCATATTTGAGGAATGGAACAAGAAGTATCAGAAAATCATGAATATCACAGGAAAAAGTAAATCAAGAGGGTATATTTCTTTTACGAAAAATTGGAACGGTTAAATGGAAGAAAATTAAATATTCTAAAAATATTATAACAAGATCTTTTAATTTTATTACACATTTATCAGGATCCAGAAATGAAGCCCATATATAAGGGTGGTTCCATAAGTACCTGGATTGACTGGGAGATGGCAGTTGTTGAATAATACCTCTGAATTAGAAACTATATGATCTATGAAGCATTTGTTTCAAGTCTGAAGACGCCACATTGTTTAGTATCCTCCAGTAGTGAATGTTGTGTGATCTTGTTAAAGTGGAGAAAATTCGTCATTGTTACCTGATGCAATATATTTTTTTAAACGCTTCAGTGCAACAAATATTAAAGCTTCTACTTTCAGGGAGTCTGCTCCTTTGTTGTCAACAGTAAAATATTGGGTGCCTGAGATTAAGCTAGGCCGTATGAGCAGCCAAGACGAGCATCGCAGTGGTTGAACATATGAAGTGATGACTCCAGAAATGGTGAAAAAAATCCACAAAGCAGTACTGTATGATTGTCTACTGTAAGTGCGAGCTGTCAGGCATTTCAGAATGTGTTGTACATCACATAACTTGGACATGAGAAAACTGTGTGCAAGGTTCAGGACGCGTTTGCCCACACTCGAGGAGAAACAATGTCATAAAGATGTTTCAGTTGAGTGTTTAGAGAAGTTTCAGAATAATAAAGATGATATTTTGCACCTTTTCATAACCATGGAAGAAACATGGGTCCGCCACTTCATTCCTGAGACAAAAAAATCAAAAAAATGGTTACAAATTGGAGAACAGACCCCAAAGAAGGCAAAGACCATTTCATCTGGCGGCAAGGCCAAGGCATCTGTGTTTTTTTTTTTTTTTTTTTTTTTTTTTGTTTTTGGGATGCACGTGGGATAGTTTTTGTTGACTATATTGAAAAAGGAGTAACCATCAGTGGTGAGTATTATGCAAACGTACTGCAACATTTGGGCAAAGAAATCAAACAAAAATGGCCACATTTGGCCAAGAAGGAAGTGTTGTTTCTTCAGGACAATGCACCAGCTCACATTACAATGGCCAACATTAATGAATTAAAGATTCACTTGCTACCTCATGCACTCTATTCTGTTCTAAAACTTGAAAAAAAAGACTTGGTGGTCGAAAATTTTCTACAAATGAAGACATGATGTCGGCAGTTAATGGCTATTTTGAGGAGTTAGGCAGTTCCCATTATAAAAAGGGTATTGAACATCTTTTAAAGAGATACCTACAAGATGTGCAACTACAAACCCCACACATTCTTCTAACCACTTTCTTTTGAGCAATGAATACTTTTTGTCTAAATTATTATTCTGCGTGACATTATGAAGTGATAACATACTTTGCATACTAACTTCTATATCCTCAAAATTGGCAATTATTCTGAGTGCAAAAGATGCTGAAACTATTCGCTTTAGAAGATCCAAAATATGATTTTTCCAATTAAGATTCTCATCTATATGTACACCCAAAATCTTAGTGTGCTCTACCATGTCTGCTGATGTGCTATATTTATTGAAGGAACTGTACTTTCTGCAGCAGAAAATCGGATGTACTGAGTTTCTTCAAAGTTTAGAGCAAGCCCATTTGCAGAAAACCAATTAATGACTTTTCCAAATACCTTATTTGTATCATTTTCAATTGGACTTTCTTCTACTGGATTAATAATGATTCTTGTGTCACCCACAAACAGTGCCAGTTCAGCTTCCTATTTCAGATAAGAAGGGAGGTTGTTCACACATATCAAGAACAGAAGGGGACTGATGGACTGAATCCTGTTGAACGCCTAATGTAATTTAACACTAGTTTGATGAAGTGGTAAACTTACTTCAATCACTTGACCCATATAAGGAAACTTTTGGTTCCTGTTCTGTAGGTGACTTAAACCACTCATATGCTATTCCATAGAATTGTAATTCCTATAACATAATGCTTTGGACAAGTCACAGAAAATTCCTATTGGTGACGTTTTACTATTTAAAGACTCTATAATGTGGACAGTGAAATTGTATATTGCTGTCTCAGTGGAACAGCGTTTTTGAAATCTGAACTGTGATTTACTAAGTATCCCATTACTGTTGAAATGGCTAACCGTTAGTGAGTACCTTACCCTCTCAAGGATTTTTGATAATGCTGTAAGCAAGGTCACTAGCCAATGATTATTGACATTTGAGGTGTCCCCCTTTTTGTAGAGAGGCCTGACAATGGCATATTTTAACCTGTCTGTGCTGCATATGCATGTGTAATTTCTTTTATTTTTTGGAGAAGGCTTTGGCCAAAACTCAGTGTAAAACAATCTATTTCATGTGCCTGCCTGCAACTCAATGTTTCATCTTTACAGTGAGTAGCAATCTACCCTTTTCATAACTGTTAATAAACAAAAGTGGTTAACACTCATTTCTGTCTTCTAGAGGATAGAAACTTTCATTTCTGCCAAAACTTCCAGTTTAGCGAAGCTTTTGTGTAGACAGTCCATAATACAGGGGCTTCATTTTTTCTCCTTTCCAGCTGTGATGTACGTAAATTGGCTGTCAAAGTTGACTAGTAGGCTTTTAAAACCAATCATTCTTGTACAAGGTATGAAACAATGCTAATTCTAGTTGTTCCGTGTAATTATATTCATAACACTGACTGCATCACAGCATTTAATTGTACTAATGAATGCCTGGTTACATTATAATGCTTTTACAAGCATGGTCATTCTTACAGCTGTTGTATTGCTTTATGTGCAATAGTTCAGCACTGTTCATGGAACAGACGTGCACTCAGTCACCATCAGCCATAGTCAACAGCTGCAGAATGTCTGATTCACAATTGTTGTTAATCAGTATTTTCAGTACAGTAATAATTTTGTCAATATATTTATACAGCAGAGGAATGGTGAATTTTTGTTAGTCATTAGACAACCTACCCACCAATGTTGTAAACTGAAATGAGTGGCTGCAGTTTGATATTAAACGTATTTTCTTTTTCTCTTGTATTTTCTTAATTACATTACTTTATTCCATTCTTCTCTGAATGATAAAGATCTCTTAACATTAGACTGTCAGTTCATGTTTCTTCTGGTGGACCAATATATCTTTCAAGTATCAAATGGTATATCCAAATGATTAGGCAACTTGATTCTAAAGTAGCATAATAATTTGATGTAGGTGGTAGGAATTTTATTATTTATGCATTTACTCTGATATGATATAATGATATGAGAAGCTGTGATTGACAGGTTCACTTACAGCCCTATGTTTGTTGTAAAGTTACACATGTTTTGTCATTTTATTCGACTGGTGCTACCAGGGGTATGAAACTTAAGTAGGGACTTTGGGTAACATCACCTTGGTTTGCTGCCAAGCACACTTCATTTTCTTGTTAAGTAATTTAAAGTACTCAATATTGCTTTTTGTTTCATAGTAAACAGAAGGTGGTTTCGTTCCATTGTGTTCCTGATTATTACTTCTTGTTTGTATTGCACTCTTTGAATCTGTTTCGTCGATAGGTCATATTCATCATAGACAGCAGTAATCTTTGGAACTCAGGTCACTCATTTGAGCCACCATGTTAATCCAGCATGTTCTTATGTCTTGTACTGTGTGCATGTGTAAGATAATTATCAAAATATACATATGTGCAGATATTAGTGAGAACAGTTTATTCTGTATACCGCTATTTGTACTGTCATGTACAATTACCCAATGCCCAACATAAAATATTTCACTCATATGTTACCTGGTACTATAATCTTGAGTGTTATTGGCTGTAAACATGCCTACCATCAGATTCCCGTAGCATCGGATGACTTCCCTAAAACAGCTATTATCATGCCGCTTGGTTTGTTCTAATACCACTTTATGCCGTGTGGCCTAAGAAATGCAGCAGCGTTTCATTGACTCCATCCTACCCATAGCTAGAGTTTTGCTCCACATACCTGGACGACATACTAATTTTCAGCAAGTCAGCTGAGGAACATGAAAATCATTATCCAATGGCATTGAGGTCAACAAAGAAAAATTACAGTTGCGTCAGCCTTCCGTCACTTTCTTGGCTCACACCGTCTCCACTGACATAATACAGCCTCCCAAAACTCGTGTGCAAGCCGTCACTCCACTGCCACCCCCGGCTACTTACAAAGAACTCCAATGTTTCCCGGGCACAATAAGTTACTGCCGTCGTCACCTGGCTTCTGCCACTGCCGTGCAGGCCCTACTGACAGACTCGCTCTTGGGTAAACAGACTTCAGGACTCAAGCCCGTTCACTGGACTGCACCTACACAGGAGGCTTTCAATGTATTAGACTTCTTTAGCTCACCCTGAGCCGTCCATCACTACGGATGCCAGTGACATTGCAGTGGCAGTGGTACTACATCAATGCAAGATAGACATGGTTTCCCCTCTTCATTTCTTCTCTAAAAAGCTGTAACCAGGTGAGAAGAAATTCTCCACTTTTGATAGAGAACTCCTTGTGGTCTACAAGGCTGTCAAACACTTCTGCCCTGATGTGGAAGGTCACTCATTCTTCATCCTCGCAGACCACAAACCACTCACAGATACTTTCTGCAAACCCCCCCCAAGGACCTACCCTGCCTGCGTTTCTGTCCCTTTAATCTAGTCTCCCAATTCATAACCGATGTTCACTATATCAAATATCACCGCAGATCAATACTATTTCATGCATAATTGACTTATCCAACCACTCTACAAGCCTCTGATGAGGAATCTCAAGCTCTCCTCACAGGCCCTCAAACATCCATTGTGTTTACTAAAACTAGATTCCCAATTCCCTAGCATTGCGGACAAAGCTGTTGTGTGACTCTTCTCAGTGGTGTCTGCTAGTAGAATGAGAACTCGAACATTGAGAGTGATGTCTGAAATGTTGTCAACGTGGTGCGGGGGTACATTGCAGAGCAGGGTGACTGACGGAGAGGGTGTCTCCATAGTCGATAAGGTAGCAGCAAAACCTGCACACGAGGTGGAGGGTGACGTGTCTGAGAAACCCGTAGAAGGTGACAGGGAGGTGTCAGGTGAATAAAACAGTGTGGTGGCCTGAGGAGATACACTGTCGGACTCCACAGTGGGAGGGAGACTGGCAGGAGAGTCATTAGGAGGATCAGACTGAGCCAGCATAGGGACATCATGGTCCATGAGTGCTGGTTTGAGTTGGTGTAACAAAACAGTTTGAGGACTGTCTTTGACGTTGATGTCGAAAGTTGTATCGCCCTGCTGCAGGACTTTAAAGGGGCCGAGATAAGGTGGTTGCAGAGGCTGTCAGACCGAATTCTCTCAGCATTACATGGGAGCAAGTGTTGAGAATGGTTGGCAAGTGGCTGAAGACGTACATGTTTGAAGTGGGTGTGCATGCAACTTATGACATCGGGGGAGTGGGAAGTCTTCAGGTACTTGAGGCTGAATGAATTCCCCTGGTAGGATGGGGTTCTCCACAAAAACGAATTCTGAGATAGTTCCTGTAAGTTGGGCTTGAAAGTTGAACGGAGACTGAGCAGTACTAATGGAAGTGCATCAGACCAGAGGCAGTTGTGGCACCTGAGTGATGTGCCTCCATTCCACTAGCCTGTTGCTTTGTGGGTGGTAGGCTGTGGCGTGAATTTTCTTTATGCCGCAGATGTCACATGGTGAACAGGGAAGACTCAAACTGCCATCCTCAGTCAGTAGTGATGGTGGTCGGACAACTGAACCTAGCAATCCATGAGGAGATAAAACTGTCAGCAGTGATGTTAGGTAAGGGGTCTGCCTCTACTTGGTGGGATGTGTGGTCAATTCTGGATAGAATGTATCTGTGGCCCTCCGCGATGGTGGAAGAAGATCGATATGTACGTGATGAAATCGTCCTGGAGCGATGTTGAACTTGCCCAGTGGTGGGGCGGTATGGCGGCTGACTTTTTTGCATTGGCAGGGGATGCAGCAGTGTGCCAGGGTCTGACAGTACCATTTTATATTTTTCCAAATTAAACACTCAGAGATGAGCCATGTGCTGGAGCAGACACCAGGGTGAGTGAGGTTATGCAGTTCGAAGGCCAGCTGGAGCAGTGAGTGGGGAGGGGGGGGGGGGGGGTAACAGGCATACGGTACTGGTAGAAGAGTCACACAATGCAGACACCACTGCCCGCCACCCGACGACCAGTTAAACATCAGTGTTGTGCATAGCCTCACCCTCCCTCGTGAGTAAGACCTGATGACAACTGCCACCTTCATCTCACCGGACAGCTTGATCAGCATCCGGGCTTACCCCACCATCCTCCGTTCAACTCACCTGCTCTCAGGCTGGCCTCCGCATCATCTACCCTCGCTGGCTCAACGACTTCAAGGTAGACCTGCCTCCCATTGCTTTGCCTCCAAAATCCACCACGGTAGGGGTGGAGGTCCTGGTTGTGTGGCTCCCAGCTCGTACGAATACCAGCAACATCAATGCCCACATGGTCTCCCCTCAAGACTCATATGCAGTACTCCTTACTGCCAGGGGGTGGAGGTGCTGTGTGGCATTGATAGGTCATATCAACAATAGACAACATTAATCTTTGGGACTCAGGTCACTTATCCGAGCCACTATTTTAATTCAGTCCATTCTTATACCTTGTACTGTGTGCATGTGTATGATAATTGTCGAAATATATGTATGTGCAAATATTACTGGGGACAGTTTATTCCGTATACCACTACTTGTATCCTGTTCCCATAAATCGTACTGTAAATATGTTACTCCTACTCTGTCTGATTTTTGCTAATACCTGTAATATTGTGGCAGATAAATAATTCCACATTAGGTGGAAGTGGCCACGAGTGTGTGAATATATAATTGCTTTCTATCTCTGAACATGACCTTTCAGCCAAAAGCTTAAATGTTTAGCACTCTTTTCATTATACCTGTCTGCAGCTCACTGATTGCTCCATGTGGTGAATAGCAGTCCATCTTTTTCATAATATTGTTCTTATTGGGTTTTTGTTTCTTATAAAATTGAAGTAGCTTTTATCACATGATTTTCTGCAAGCTCATATATATTTGTTTCTGCTTACAAATCCATGTGTGAACTGCTAAATTGTAAGTATATTGCTCATATTCTACCTTATTTTTGTTTGTGTTCATTTCCATACTTTCTTGCATTTAATGGAGAACTCATTGGAGTGGAAGGATGATTCTAATGCATCAATTTTTGCTAAAATGTATTGTTTGTAGTACTTGTCAATAATGTGTGATAAAATATTTGAAGCTGCTGTTGAATTTTTTAGTATTTGTGAGGAAGGGTTCTCCAGTCACTGAGACTACAAAAAATAGTCTGTGGCAAAAAGCAATAGTGTTCAAAGAAGAATTGCATAGTCATTCAAAGACAAGATGTAAAAAAGTTAAATACCAATTTTGTCAAAAGCTTCCTAGCATGAAGTTCTCCATTAAATGTGAGAAATTACAGAGGAATGTATGAACATAAAGTAGAAAATGTGCAACATATCCAAACACATTTAAATCAAGTAGTTTACACGCAGATTTGTACACAGGAACAACTATATGTGAGCCCACAGAAAAGCAAGTGGTAAAACCAGCTTCTATTTTATATGAAACAAAAACAAATATGGAATCATTTACCCCACAAAATGTTACGGAACAGTGCGGTACATATAAAAAGTTGTAATCAGGAACACAATGTCATGAAACTATCTCTCTTTGTCATGTCATGTGCTTGTCGGATTTTGACATGTGCTAACATGCAGTTATTCCCACATGATCAAAATTGCAATATTGGGATTAACAAATCAACAGTTTTACAGTCAAAAGGTGAACATATTGTCATTGACAAACTTTTTGTTTCTTGATTGAGATTTCATGAATATATTACCTTGTACAGTCACAAAAAGATTTCCATGCATGCACTTAATGTATAAATGAAAAATATTATCATCTAATACTCATATTCTGTTTGATAAATGACTCAGTTTGTGCCCTTCTACATCAGATTCCTCATTTATAATGTGACACTCTGGTCACATCCAATGAGAAGGCCATTTCCCTTTTTTATAGTGTGTCTCTTAACTTTGTCGTTAGAAACCTGGAAACGTCTGTTGTAAAATTGAAATTGTGTGGCTTCAGTAAAGAACAGAAACATAAAACTGTGTTTTATCATGATTTTCAAAGAATTACTTACAAATCATCAAAATACTGCACTAAAGTACTGTGTTATTATTCTTTACTATTTGTTATTGTAGCTGGGGATGTCTGATTCTGAACTCGAGTAAAATGCTGGGTGGTTACAACTGAAGTGTTTCTGCTCAGGGAGATCCAGTGTGGGCTGTAATTACCATATGAAGGTGAAACTTGGTTCTGCATTATCCCACTAGTGTATCTACCAATTTACATTGGGAAAAAAATTAATTTCAATTTTTGTCACCAGGTGCAAATCTAATCCCATTCAGCATTTTGTAGACATCTCCAGTGCTTATATTGAGCAAATTGTGTAAAAAGTGCTTAGTAATAAACTGACAATTATTCCCTCCTGTCTTGTTTGAACTTTTCTACTCATGTCCTGTTCCTAATCCACTTTATGTGCAAACATGTCTATACATCTTTCTTGCATTCACAGTGCCAGATTTGCACTCGGGGGCCAAAATTGGAACTTTTACTCTGGAAAAAAAAAATCACTTCTGTATTTATGCATTATAATATCTACCAAGTTTTGCTGCCACATGATATGTACACCACACACTGGACCTCTGTGAGCACCTGCATTTCAATTATAATCACCCAGTACTAGGATGTTAAATTGTTCTTTAAAATCATTTATTTGCAAGATACTACACATGAATCTGCTGGTTTGGGCCTAATTCCTAGTATGTCTCAACCTTAAACTAACTAAATCATCATGAGACAACATGCATTGTAATTGGCTTGTGTTAGCTGCAAATTGCATACATTATTTTAATGTGTGGATTTATGACATGTTGTTAAACATATATACTGTAAATATGCTTCATTGGGTATTAAAAGTTGTATGATACACAGTTACATGAAGCAATCACTATGGATAATAATATGCTTCATTTGCAGACTGTTGTATTACTAAACAGTGTTGACGAAGAACAATGAAGCAGTTGTAAGGAACGCCAGTATGAATGTTTACCTCAGTATTGGAGATCAGCATGTTTATGATGAAATTAAACAGAAAAGAGGTCAAGATAAGGAGATACATTTAACTCTTAATGCAACAGCATTCAGTTGGCATTACAGATTGAAGAGCTTTGGGAGAAAGGAGGATCATAGCAAGGAATATGAAAGTAAAGTACAATTAGCAGAACTTTAAAATTCATTTTGTTATGTGTGCATTACAACATGTGAAGGGTGACTCAAAAGAAATAAAATTTTAGATAGTAAAAAATTAGCATATTTGCATACTTAGAGCAAATCACTTGTTTTTAATTGCCAGTTGTCATTGTTTATTGAAGAATTTCTTTGCTTAATCTCCCACATTCCCATATTAATGTGCCAAATCAGCATTTCTGTAGCAGAAATGTGAATTAGAAGGTATTTGACATAACCTGTTGTCAAGTTGCAAGAATGTCTTACTTTTTGTCAAGTACTGTTCCTGTCAGGACACAAGTGGAAAAGTTCTCAATGTTCTTTCTGTTAACAAACTGTCTGTAGCATATAATAGGCATGGAATTACTGATAAAAAGAAAAGTTTAAGGTTCTGTAGATTTATAAGGGTTGTACACTCAATGAAAATTATGCAGTCTTCAAAATTAATGGACATGTGAAGAACCTAAGCTTTTGACACTGATGACAAGAACATAGATTTAAAATTATGAATCTATGGTGATAAAATACAGGGAGCCAAAGGCAGTGTGCAGGTTGTGCACAAAGGACATTGCCATTACAAGAGTCAAAGAACTGAAAGGGAAGTGCTAACTGAGAAGGAGGACAGGCAGGGCTGCAGCCTATCCCAAATGTTTTTCAGTCTCTACACTGAGCAGGCAGTAAAACAGAGTGGTACATGATGGATCAACAATCCAGATCTTTAAAGGGCATTTCAAGTACATTGAATGCCATGCAGAGACCATTTGAAGACATGTAATTTTTGGTATCCGAAATTTGCCTAATGTGTCAAAAGTGCAGAGACCGGTAAGGAAATTCGAAGATACATGACTGACTGGAAACATAAAATCACATGGATGTCCTCATACTTGTCAACTGGTAGGGAATGTCTCGGTCATCAATGTCCCACTGCTACATGTGCAGTGAAGTGAATTCACCGCCATTCTCAATGGTGAGCCCTTCTGAGATTGAATTTGCATTGAATTTTAACAAAGATCTGCATTTACATTCTTTTATGATCCAAACAACACATGAGCTGAGGTCAATGGACAAGTATTTGCTGATTGGGTATTCACAAAACAAGAATTTCAACAACAACAAAAAATCTTCTGTGACAAGGCACCTTTCTGGCTTAAAGGTTGTGTGAATAACCAAAATTGCTGGGTTTGGGGCACAGAGAATCCTTACAAAGTCAGCGAGAAGTGTCTTTATCCAGAACAAGTCACTGTTTTGTGCAGGTTATGGGCCATACGTTTTTGAAGGCAAGACTCGAAATGCAGTGAGAGTCACTGGTGATTGTTATTGCCAGATGATAACAGTTTTTATGGGCGCAATTGCAAGGGCATGAATTGAATGTGAATGTGAAAGACATCCACCAACCGGATGAGGGCAACCTGCCACAATGCTTGTTGAAACAACTAGGGTGCTAACAGAAAGATTTCCTGCTTGTCTCATCTTTGTAATGGCGATGTGAACTGGCCACTGGTGTCACGTGATATGACACCATATGACTGTTTTGTGGAGGCATGTCAGATCTTGCATTTAGTTGAACCATACCATACCTCAAAGTAGAAATTAGACATGTCATGGATCAAATTCATGTGGAACTTTGCTCCAGAGTCATCAAAAATTTTGTCCAAAGAATGAATGTGTGTGTACAAAGCCATGGATGACATTTGCTAAATATTTTGTTTCGTGTTTAACTGCCGTCTTTGTGTTTTGTATTAACATAGTAATACTAGTAATTTTCAAATAAATTAGGTGCTTTGTTATTTAATTAGAAATTGTGTTTTTTATGTAACACCTGACATGACAGAACCATGGAGTGCTTCCATTAAAAAGCAGTCACCACACAAATTAAGACATTTATCCCAATGGGAGATGAAACTATCACTTCCTTTTCTGTAGAACACAGTCAGCCACTGACAGATCCACAACAGCACCCGAATCCGTGTCCAGCTGAAAGCAACGTCCGTGCACATCTTTCTTCAGACTGCCAAAGATGTGAGAATCACACAGTGATAGATTGAGGCTTTATGGAGGATGTTGGTTGGGTAACATTGCAAGTCGCTGAAGTGTAGCCTTTCTCCAATTCACAATGTGGCAGGTGGTAATCGTCATGCATTAAGGTCATCGTGGCCTTAACAGAACTTGTGTGAACAGTTTTGGGTTGCTTTGTTGGGGGAGACATGGAATGTTTCCACTGTTGGCTTTGGCACTTTACCTTAGGCTATTGGAATACTGTCAGCTGGAATCGTCCTGTTATATAATAATGCTTGCCCCCATGCTGCCAATTGGATGAAATGTATGCTCCTCTGATTTTGCTGGGAAATGCTGCAACACCCTCCATACAGCCCAAATCTTTCTCTGTGTGATTTTCATATCTTTGCTTATCTGAAGAAAGAAAGATATGCATGAATGTCAGTTTCAGTTGGAAGAGGAAGCACTAAAGTGATAGTAGTTGTGGAATCATCAGCAGCCATTTGCCTTCCTCAAAACAAGAGTTGATCATCTTGTCACCCAGTGAGATAAATGCCTTAACGTGTGCAGTGATTACTTCTGAACGGAACTTGCGGCAAGTGTTAAGTTGTTATTTGAGTGCCCCTCATAAAATGCAGGATCGTTATAGCACAAAAAGCACTTCTGGAAAAAGGATTTCATTAATATACAATATAAATTTAAGTGTTAGGAAAAAGTTGCTGAAGGTAATTGGGGTAAAGCTGTGTGGTAGTGAAATTGGATGATAAGCAGTGCAGACAAGAATAGAATGGTAAAAATTTGATGGGTAAATTGAATAAACACTTGGATGCAATTGAATCAAAATGGGGAAAAAAGATATTTGTGGTACAACTTCTTGCGAAAAACAACAATAATAATAATAATAATAAGTACGACACATTCCAAGGCAATGAGGATTTCACAGTTTGGAAACATAAGTAAGTTGCAGTTGTCATATAGGTATGAAGAGAACTTCAGAGAATAGAATAATGTGAATAGATGTATCAAACCTGTGTTCGGCCAGGAAAGAACTGTATTCAGTGGCACCTGGGTATAACAAGTGCGTGCTGAGGGGTTTTAGTGTCAGTTATTCATTTTTTGAAGTCACGGTGCTCGTGAGGGCTGTCTGTGCACCCTCTCCTTTGATTCTGCAGGCTGCAACTGTGCTGAGTTTAGGGTTGAACAGTGTTTGCAACGTTAATTCTACTGTATAACCATGGCACACCAAAGAGTACATACTCCTGCTGAAATGCGTCAAACATTTTGAATCGAATGTATTGTGTGCCTGCAGGGAGCTGTATGGATGTATTGGTGGACTGCTACACATGTCGGGCACAACATATCGGTGATGCGTCATTTCTATCAACAGTGGTCTGTGGAATGTGCCCTCACCTGTAGATGAGGTTCAGGACATCCACATAGTACAGATGCGTGTCAAGATTGATGCATTACACGACAGCAGTGACCGACCAAACATAATCCGTGAATGAAATTGAGGTACACATTGTGTCGTCAAGGATCGTGGGAAAAGGTCTGTGCCTACATCTGTGGGTATGTACCCCAGGACACTGCCTGGTGTGTCACATAAGCTACCCCATACCACTCCTAGTCATTCATTTCCTGTTCCACTTGCAAGTAGAGTGAAGGAACAACAACTGTCTACAAGACTCCGCAAGAGCTCTAATCTTGCATATGTTATCCTTATGTGAAATGTATGGTGGTAGAAGTAGAATCATTCTGTAGATAGCTCTAAATGCCAGTTGTCTAAATTTTCTCAATATTTTTCTATAAAACAAACGTTTCCTTTCCTTCAGGGATTCCCATTTAAATTCCTGAAGCATCTCTGTAATTTTTGTTAGTTATTTTAACCTACGGGTAACAAATCTAGCAGCGCACCTCTGACTTGCTCTGATGTTTCACTTTAAACTGACCTGGTGCTGATCGCAAATAGTCCATCAGTACTTCAGAAAGTGTGCAGTTATGTCCTATATGCAGTCTTCTATACAGATGAAACACACTCTTTCAAAAATCTGCCAATAAACCAGAGCAGACTGTTTGTCATCCCTACCACAGTCCTCAGATGCTCATTCAATTTCAAATTACCGTGTAACATTCCATCCGGGTATGTAAATGATGAGATTGTGTCAAATAGAAGATGTCTACATCTGTGTGTTCCATATTTGAACATTACGGGTTTTGTTTTTCAAGCTCATCTGCATTAACTTACATGTTTCTACATTAGAGCTAGCTGCCACTCATGAGACTAGCTAAATGTTGTCTATAACCTTGTACATTCACTCTTCCCATATACCACAGCTGCAGATTGCTGTACTCCAGATCATCCATGTATACAGAAAATAATGGCCTTATCACAATTCCCTGGGGCACTCGAGATGATACCCTTGTCTCTGATGAACGCTTGTTATCATCTTGCTGCAGGACTGCGATCAAGAGCGGTTCTGGCCAGATTACCACTGATGCACAGTGACTCGGGTGTCATGAAGGGGTCAAATGGAATATCAAGTGCTACTCTGTTGTTATTGCTGAGAGTAGCTTCTGTCTGTCTGTCTGGGAACATACTTTTTCTCCAGAGCTTGCAAGGACCATTGCCAAGTTGCAACAAACAGCCCAAGATGCTTTGGGGCAATGTATCACAGGATGCCATTTGGCACCTTTATGATCATCTATGTGTGTGAGAATATACACCTGCATTGCCATCAGAGAGTTGTATGCATTGTAGTGATGTGACAGGACACCCTTCACTGTGACACGTGTTTCATTTGACCTGAATTACAATGATGTCACATCGTGTGACAAAAAATGACCATTTCCTTGAGGGTGTTGCAGTTTCCTTTTTCAGCAGAGTACATGGTATGCATTTTATTGTAACCTGTCTAGTTTAGTAAATAAATTACCTTCCTTGACAAGGATCTCAATATTTGCTTATTTTCTGTTTATTGTTGTTACTAAGTATATACTACAGGTCAAAAGTATTCGATCACCTATGAAAAAAAAAGCTGTACACTTTATTTTAATTGACAACTACACTCTTCAAACTAAATAGGCTAACAATACAAATATTTTCTCTCTCTGTCATTAAGTTCCCTTCATGCTAATAACAGCTGCACAGACTGTCAGCATTATGGAGATAATACTTTTGCTGAGATTACAGTCCAATACATCCGTAATCCATAGATTTTCAACATTACATTACCTCAGTTCTCTGATCTCCCTGCCATGTTCATCCCATAGGGTGAGGTGGTGCAGTGGTTAGCACACTGACTCACATTCGGGAGGATAACGGTTCAAACCCGTGTCCAGCAGTCTTGATTTAGGTTTTCTGTGATTTCCCTAAACCGCTTCTGGCAAATGCCATTATGGTTCCTGTGAAAGGGCACAGTTGACTTCCCTCACCATCCTTCCCTAATCTGAGCTTGTGCTCTGTCTCTAATAACCTCGTTGTGAACAGGACATTAAACACTAATCTACTTCCTCCCTCCCTTAATTATTCGATGGGACTTATGTGAGGTGGCTGACTTCACCAGACCATATTCTTCAGTTTCGCAAATTTTTCTCCTCTATTGACTTACTGTCAGCACAATTTAGAAGTCTGTTTGGGATCATTGTCTTGCTGCAGAACAACCCACAACTAATATGTCTCTTGGCAGATTGAACTGAATTGTTGATCAGTATCTTGTCATATCCTTCCTTCCTTAATGTACGATTAATTTTCACTAAAAAAACTGATTCTATCACCCACAAAACATCCCCACACAGTGACTGACCCTCCACCACTCTTTGTCATTGGCACTACATGCTGACTTCATATGTTCTCCACAAAGTCAATGAGTAAACATTCAGTGAAGGCTTCCAAATTTCAAATTTGTTTCATCCACAAGCACCATCTCGCATCATTGTTGCGCTCTCCAGTTTTTCCGTTGCTGTACCCACTGCAGTCAGTTCAATTTCTTTCTATCCATCCATTTAAGTCATGGTCACATAAATGTCATTGCACTGCTGAGACAAAAGTTGGAGCTTCTCACATATTGTTTACTTTGTTGTTAATTTGAGGTGCAGGAAGGGTCCTCCCATTTACTCTGTACACAAATGAACTAATCTTTGCTTTACAGTGTTACTCTGGGTCTTCCAGATTGTCAAACACTTGTGCTGGCACCAGTCTGCTTGAACTGGTGCAATGTATACACCACTGTAGGCTTGGTTAAGCCAAATTTTGTTACTATTGCCTTGCTAGAATAGCCTTTGCACTGCAGAGCTATAATTACAGCACTTTTCTCAATTCCGACCTCCTCCTTCCATCTTATTAGGAGGCAATATGGCATGAACTTGATCAAGTTTACAAACTCACTACTAGAGGCACACAGTGTACTATAGACTCACTGCTACAAAGGCAGCAGAAGAAATGAAACCTATTTAAATGTAACTCTCTTAGGTAAAGGCCGTCATTGTTGTGGATACTCACCAGCACCTCTCTGGGTGAACAACGATTTGGAAACATAACAGATGAGCTTAGTTTTTGCATGTTTCTACTTGTTTTACTATCAGAACACTTTTATGATAGAATATTCGCAGACAACAAGTATGATCATTGAAACCAAACTACCACATGATGACCAAAGCTCTAGGACACCAGAAAAGATCAAAATGCATCTGACAGCAAGCCATCCGAGTCATTGAAATTAGTGTTGGCACATCTCAAGGACCAAAGCAGCATGTAAGTGGTTTTATAGTGGTCCCAACATAAACTGTTTCTAAATCTCAGAAATGGAATTGTGTGATTGCAATTCAACCTCTTTAAGAGATCTGATGTGAAAGATTTTAATGTATGCCACTTACTACTAGCACAGACATTCTGCTATTTTAAATGTTCTCTCTGTCAAGATAACTGTAACTGAATTGGTAGAGATGCGTCTAAACACAGGGATCATATTGAGATGCTACAGCAAAATATAAACAAAATCAGGAATCTCCTCTTTATAACAGTATCTAGTTTTGTAATAAGTTTCTGCTGCTGAATCATGTTCCATCTGTGTATTATAGTGCCAATATGTTCCATCTTCAAAATTTGAATTCAGAATATTTTCATGTGCTTCTGGAAGGTGTGAAATGTCACAACTGGTGTCCCTAAAAGTGTTGGCATTATAAATTCCAGCTCAGAGACAAGGTTATTCAGTACAAATGAAATATAAATGAGTGAGTGAATGTACAATTGCTCATTGGATTACACTGTGTCTGTTATTGTTATATTTCCAATTCTTAATTTTCTGCATTCAGTTACAGTTATCATTCTACAGCTTGCTGCATTGATGCATGGAAATCAACTAAAGACAGTTAATGTCACAGGGAACATGGGATTAGTAGTACTAGATTGTAAATTGGCAACTGTAGCTCTAATATTTGTTTTCACTGTTTTATTCAAATTTCAGGTTTTATTGTTACTTCACAATTATTTGAAATGTAACTGTGGCATTAACTATCTTTAGAAGTATTCAGTGATGGTTGTGTTCCAACTTATTCCTAGTGATTTCACCAGTCTTCTTAAAAAATAGTTTACTGTAAACCATCAACATTATTTTTCCTGTTATCTTAGATTGTGTGGGTGAAGAGTACATTGGATTTTGTCCAAGGAAAGGGTTTTGTAATGGTTCATCTGCTCTTTCACATCTAGCTGGGATTTCCAGAAGGCAGTTGCCTCAACATCAGTACGAGTGTTTCCCATAGCTTTGTACTTGTGTATGGAAATACATTTTATTTCACATATGTAATGTAGATATTGCAGGCCCTTAGATAGGGATTTCATATTTGTCAGCAACGTTTCTTAACTCATTCACTGATTGTAGATCTCATTGTATTCCTCTTTCGTTACAATTGTGGGCCATTTTCTTAGACGTTTTCCTATTCTATCAAAAATGCAGTCAGTGTATAAGTAACTGTGTCCTTGTAAAAACAATTATTAGTACTAGGTTACATATTATGAGGGAGCACAGAAGCACAAACTGTTGCTCTGCATGAGAACAACAGTGTGACTTAAATTATATGATTATTTAGGTTCTGCTTATCCTGTTTGTTTTGATCCATTGTGTGTCTCGTTAATTTTAAATTCCAGACATGTTTGCCTTTGCATGTAAGCTCCTCATATGTGTCTGGGTCACACATATAAAATTTTGTTGAAGATTAAGACTGAAACAAAAAGCAACAAAGTTCAGTAAATAGTCAGCATGAACTAATGCTGTGCAATTAGAACCTCAGACGAGAATAGTTCTCAGGTTACAATTGTCTTCCTCAACTTCCAGAAAACATTTGGTGGGGGGTTTGGGGCAGGGTGCATGTTAAATGCTTGCTCTGCCCTCATTATTCTTTATTCCACTTTTGATTTTTGGGTCATGACAAATGTTGAACATCTTGATGAGATCAGTCTCATTGACTGGGTGCACATTTGTCAAACATGGATTTCATGAGCTGGGGACTTGTTAACATGAACAGTCTATTGCTACTCTAAGCTCTGGGCATGCTTTTGCCTACCATCCAATGACACAGTAATGGAACATTGTACATCATAGTGCATGGAAATTTGATTTTATTGGCTGAACTGTGAAAATTATAGGAGGAAAATAATTTTGAAGATGCACAATTTGTCAATAAGGGTTAAGGGGATTGGCTATTCAAGTGAAACAATCATTACTGAGTAACTGCTATGGAATATGCTGTACTGAGGCAAGCAGGGTTCTGTTTGGGTGGGCCCCAATCTCCCTACCTGGGACCATATAGGCTGGTGATTATCTCACTGTATAAATTTCCAGAGGGTTATTGGTTGACCCTACCACCCCATCACCAAGTGAGATCAGCAAACATCATGCAACAGTAAAAATGTGATAGTAACACAGTATCAGGAGAATTATTAAAGAATGTTGCACTACCTACAGAACAAAATGCAGGTTAGCATTGTTTAATTCCAGAGAATTTTCTGTTGCAGAGGGAAGGCATAATTTCCTTAACTTTAGCAAAGGTTGGACACAGATTTGAACCGTTGCCTCCTGACTCGCGTAAATGTGTGTATCTTCTTCTGCTTCTACACAATGAGCACTGATCCAAAAGAATTGCTGAAGAAATGGTCTTGGATGGTTACTGATTCATTCAAGAGATATACTTGAGGTATAGGGACTTCTGAAATTAAGTTACACATCATCTCATGCTAAGACCATTACGCAACAGGCACGGCACACTGCTGGAAGAGTGGGCATGTTCCCTATTTCCTGCAGAGACAATTCTGCTGCAGTACAGACAACAGGTTCATCACATTGTGCGAGTGAAATGGCACTCCAAACTTGAAGTACAGGGAACAGTATGGTTCTTGTTGGCAAAACATCTAAATTGCACACAAATTTGCCATGAAATTCTGGCAGTGTATGTCCCAAATGAGGTGCAATGCAATGTAGCATCCAGTCGTAGTGAAACAGTGCCAACAATTTGATGAAGACCATTCAGTCTTTCCAGCAAGCTGGATGGATATATGTCAGGAAAGAGATTTTCCATCAAAGAGGAAATTCACACAGCAGTCCTCAAATTGTTCCATGACTGAGGGGCAGATTTACACAGTCAATGGATGTTACAATTGTTTACAGATCTTGGTGACTGTAGCAAAAAGTAGTATCTGCATCACTTTGAATTGCATTGCAGCATACAGTAAAAGTTAGTCAGTCTGTCATACATCTACATCCATACTCCGCAAGCCACCTGACGGTGTGTGGTGGAGGGTACCCGGAGTACCTCTATTGGTTCACCCTTCTATTCCAGTCTCGTATTGTTCGTGGAAAGAAGGATTGTCAGTATGCTTCTGTGTGGGCTCTAATCTCTCTCATTTTATTTTCATGGTCTCTTCGCAAGATATACGTAGGAGGGAGCAATATACTGCTTGACTCCTCGGTGAAGGTATGTTCTCGAAACTTCAACAAAAGCCCATACCGAGCTACTGAGAGTCTCTCCTGCAGAGTCTTCCACTGGACTTCATCTATTATCTCCATAATGCTTTCACGATTACTAAATGATCCTGTAATGAAGTGCGCTGCTCTCCGTTGGATCTTCTCTATCAACCCTATCTGGTACAGATCCCACACTGCTGACCAGTATTCAAGCAGTGGGTAGACAAGTGTACTGTAACCTACTTCCTTTGGTTTTGGATTGTATTTCCTTAGGATTCTTCCAATGAATCTCAGTCTGGCATCTACTTTACATGATCATTCCATTTTAAATCACTCCTAATGCGTACTCCTAGATAATTTATGGAATTAACTGCTTCCAGTTGCTGACCTGGTATTTTGTAGCTAAATGATAAGGCAGCTATCTTTCTATGTATTCGCAGCACATTACACATGTCTACATTGAGATTCAATTGCCATTACCTGCACTATGTGTCAATTCGCTGCAAATACTCCTGCATTTCAGTACGATTTTCCATTGTTACATCCTCTCGATACACCACAGCACCATCTGCAAAAAGACACAGTGAACTTCCGATGTCATCCACCAGGTCATTTATGTATATTGTGAATAGCAACGGTCCTATGACACTCCCCTGCGGCACAGCTGAAATCAGTCTTACTTCGGACGACTTCTCTCCATTGAGAATGACATGCTGCGTTCTGTTATCTAGGAACTCCTGAATCCAATCACACAATTGGTCTGATAGTCCTTTGCTCTTACTTTGTTCATTAATTGACTGTGGGGAACTGTATCGAACGCCTTGCGGAAGTCAAGGAACACGGCATCTACCTGTGAACCCGTGTCTAAGGCCCTCTGAGTCTCATAGTTTCCTGCTGCTTCCACACCTTTCCTTGACAATCATTAGATGCCAGGTTACTCCTGGATGCATCAGTGAACGGAATCCTACCCCACTGATTGAGCACCCATTCTGTGTTTTCCGGTACCCATCTCCACAGACCAGTGCTTTGGGGGAGGGATGTTAGCGTCATCTGTAATGGAGGCCACATTGATAATGGGGAGGCTTGGATTCTGTGTTGACCATAGTTGCCTGATATCCCAGTTTAGGTAAGGTCATCCCAAATATCTGGTTGGAAACCCAACTCCCAGCTCCCAATTGTACTTTTTTGGGATGGATAAAAATCATGGTTACATAAAAATGGACATCTTTTTATATAATGTTGTGCTCTTCACTTCAAATTGTTCATTACTGATTTCAATTGAGGGGCAGTCTTGACTTTAAACTTCTGCTTTTATTAAGAGCGCAAAGTTGCCATACTTGACTCAATAGACATTGTTTTTGAGCTGTGCATCAGAGGTCAATCTTGACAATGCTTTGTAATTCTCTGCTGAAAAAACTGAATAGGGTTGTGCAGTTTCTTTCCCCTGTTGCAGCCTTAGTCATCATGATGCCGATATATGATGATCATATCAAAACATTCAAAAGAGAAGTTGTGACGAAGGAAGCTGAGATAATTTTTACTTCCCCCTTGTTTTGCCATATGCCTCCTTAAAATTCGTTTTTTCACTTTTAACTAATTATTATTAACATATAAGAATATAACATGCATTTTCATAAAAGAGAAAGGTTGGCCCTCAGTTTTAAAGAATTTAACACCAGGTTGAATTTTGTTTATGTAATTGATTTTCTAATTTATATTGAGTATTCCAAAGTTAGTATCTTTTAGTATAGGGCAAAATCTCTCATTTTCATGTAACTTGAATTCTATTGTTGACTTGTAAGCAAATAAAAATCTTGTAATAATTGCAAACATTTGGAATATGAAATGCTAGTATTCGTAAAGTGTCTATTTGGCTCTAGTTGGACACATGTTAGCAAAGCGAGCCCTTAATTAATTCTAAGGTAATTAACAGATTAGACAAAAGTGTTGCTTGCATAACTATATATATGAATTTCATGATTAAAACAAAAAATTCGGCCTAACTCTTGTAGTAGAAGAAACTGTTAAAAAGACGGAGTTTTTAGATGTATTCAGTTAACTGATTTTAATTGCAATTTCTGTAAATTTAACTTTGAACAATGTGTAGTTTTGGTACCTATTATTGTGGTGATATATAAGGGTCATGAGACAGTCAGTTCATGGCCAAGTTTCAGTCGAGGAAGCTGTGTTGGTTAGAACAACCACGGTGCATCACCTTAACAGTGATGTAAGTGGTACACGAATAGGCCATGTGTTAAAGCAATGACAGTGTCTGTTCCATATGTACCTGATTATTCCGAAAGAACTGTGAATTATTTGGTTATGTTTTTATTGCTGTAGATGTTCAACAGAAAACTATTGTAGCAGTATGTGGATGTTTGCCTGGAAACTAGTAATGAGCCTTATGGGAAATTGTGCACTGCCCATATATAACCGTGTATTATTGGGAGGTTGTGAAAAGTGAAAGTAAAAGACTGTGAAACACAGCTGTGCATCTGTCAGGTACATCATTTATAGTAGACAGTACTGCACGTCCACCCCCTATGTTTTCAGCCAGTATGCCAAGGACAACAGAGAAACAAAGCAGGCAAACCACAACAAAATGGCAGTTTACTTGCAGCACAGTATAAACTTTGGTGAAAAATGATTTGTACTTTGAAGAAAGTGTCTACACAACTTTCAAACCATTTTCACTGACAATGAAAAAGAGCTCATTTTCAGAATTTGTGTAAGTGATTTCTTGTAGATGGGGATTTGATGTTTGAAGAATGTGTGCAGTTAAAGAATTTTCTCAAGGAAGAAGAGAAGAACTTTTTTACCTGAAATTTGATTAGTGGAAGGAATTTTCTCATTGTTATGAAAACTATGACAACTTCTTCAAACTTTTCCGTTTTGCTTCAGATGAGTTTTCAGCCTGATTATGAACACTTGGTGAGCTGAGAGGAACCTTTTTCCAGCAGCAACATTGGAAGCTGAAATAATAATGAAGATGATTTAGTGATTTACATCTCTCAAGTTTTGTTGCTTTCTTGATGAGAAAGAAGATTCTATGAAGGAGATTGAAAAGTGAGCAAAAATCTCAATAAGATGAAATACAGTGATTTGTTATTTTGAATTGTAGCCTGTGTGGGTTTAGTCTTGGTTTTTTAAAAATATCCCGATTTAGTTCAGAAAAAACTTTGTGACTGGTCTGTACTAATACAGCTGCCTTCTAAATGGGCAGTGCACAGCTCTTTTGCATTTTCTTGTGGGTGCCTATGACCCACAACTCTTATGCTCTAATCAGGTTGTTGACTCCAGGCTACCACTGGATGATGGTTTGTCTCACAGTAGTTGTTCTCTGTTTGAATGATGTCACTGTGGTGTATGAAAAATTGACAGGCAACTTACCATGCTGCCAACCTTCCTGCCATAGTCTCACAAATTGGATAAGCATGAAATTATCCTTCAGAGCATGTTTACAGACAACATAGTTAAAGGTTTTAATGAATCTGTCTCACAGCGACTTCTGTTCAATAGTAGATTATGATAAATATTCTGGCCAACGAAGTATCTGATTCCATTCATTTTGCAGCTATGTTTTTTCAATAATTACAAATCTGCTGTTCAAAAATGGAAGCCATTTGGATTAATATTTTGTTTGAAATTTCTTTCTTTTTCTTTGATGTTTGAGAATATTAATTAGATTACACATTTCATTTTTTTCCAACTGTAAAATGGCATGTGTTTCACATTTTGAAATTATTTGGTTATGAAAATGCCTCATAGCACTTCTCTATCAAATAAAAACTGTTATAATTTTTCATAAACACCAGAACAGTTCCTGAAGTTAATATTGTAAAAATGTGCCTTTGATGCTTTGCACCAATGAGTTGAGTTGATCTATCTTTGTGAACTTTCTCAATGGTTTTAGTGAGGTTAGTGAATGAGAGCAGTTGTGTTGGACCAAGTCTTTGACTTGATATCACATGGAACCAAGTGCAGTTTTATCTGTTGGACTAAGTAATGTGAGCTCAGTGTATCTCATGAACTGTAATTTGTTTTTATAATTCTGCAACTTTGAAATCAGTGTCCATTTAAAAGTGACTCTTTTTAGCCAATCACCAAAGCTTTTAAAATGTGGTGTTAATTGTTGATTACATTTTGGAGATTTAGCAAAAGCTACAATGTTCTTTCATCTGCAAGTCAAGATATTAACTGAAACTATACGACCTAGAGCCCACAATGAATTGTACTGCTAAATATATTTGGATTATGAGCTGAGCCACAAAATACTTCAAATCATGTCGATGATTGTTGATACTGTTTTCTATGCAACAAATGTCATGTCCCAGTGTTACACGTCAGACAGTTCTGACAAAGAAATGTTACAGCTTTAATTACATCATTTCAATAATTTCTTGTTGTTTGGAGTGAGGAACAGGACTCTTAGAAGGCACAGGAATTAATGTTCAGAGAAAAGAAATAAAGGATTTGGAAGATAAGTTGAATGGAATCGAAGGGATGAAAATCATGCATTGTTGACATTCCTACCTGGAATATCCATTGGTTGTTTTATAAATGGTAAAATTCCACTAACCAACATGTTGCCCCTGCCAGTAGTGTAATGTGATGCAGCATGGAGGGGCAGCTGGTCAGCACACCTCTCTCGTGGGACTTTCTGACTGTGAAACCACTACTAATCGGTCAAGCAGCTCCTCACTAGACTCAGTGCATCCTGTACCAGTCACCCCCCACTGAGGAAAAATCGCTGGCCGTACCAGTAATCGAACCCAGGTCCGCCAAATGGTAGTCAGTTGAATGGGACGGCTAAGGAGGTAGACAATGTAATGGATAGTGTGTTAAAGAGCAGTTCTAAGATGAACATAAGACAAGGATAATGGAATGTAGTCAAGTCGAATCAGGAGATGCGGAGGGAGTTATGAGGGATGATCAACGAGTTTCCATTTGGAAGCTGTACAAGAAGGGGTCGAAAAGATTCTACCCTAACAAATAAAGAATGAAAGAAATTTCATAATATCAATTTATTTGTCTATATGATACCTGTGTACACTAATACACTTGAAGGCATGCTCAGATAACTTCTGCAAACCATTCAAATAAAAGGTCTTTGATTTCAAGTCCAACAAAGCATCAGTCACTGCATCATCATCCTTTGAGGTATTTTTTTAGGTTTGGGAAAAGGAAAAAGTGTGACACATTCAGATCTGTAGAATATGGTAGGTGATGTAAGAATTCAAACCCGCAGTCATGCAGAGTTTCCAATGTTGCCAGGTCTTGGTGCACTGATGCATTGTGCTGATACTAAAGAGTTCAGTGAGCCAATTTTCCACACCTCATTTTCCTTATCTCTCTTCTCAAATTTGCACATGGAATTTTGTGTGTGTGTGTGTGTGTGTGTGTGTGTGTGTGTGTGTGTGTAGAGGGTGAAGGATGGTTTCATTGCTGTGACTCTTGTTCTGTCTCAGGATCAAAGAGTCTTTGTGGACCCACTTAGATGAATCTTTCAGCACTCCCAAAATATCCACAACAGTGTCATGAGCACGCCCGTGGGAGATTCCAAATGTGGTTTCAATGTCCTGCAAAACTGTATCGTGAATTGTAGTCACTGTTTCATCAGTGGCAGGCTTTCCATTCCTTGGTGCTTCTCTAGCACTCATTCTTCTGTGTTTGAAGTCAGACGCCCAGGTTTTCTCTGTTGCACAAGACGGAACACTGTCCGTAAGTGTATTCCGCGTGTTCTCCACAATTTCCTTGGAATTTGTTCCCTCCAAATGAAGGTATTCAACCACTACACAGTTCCTTATTCTCCCAGTATTCACCACTTTGCTTAAACTACAGTATACAGTGCATCTTAGTGGCTACACTAATGAAGGTGGAGCTGCGACATTTGACTTGTGTACCCATAAAGGGTCACCATAAAAGTAGGTGGTGGTGTTAATGCGACACATTACAGTAACTATCTGGGGCTAGAAACTTTTCAGCCACCCCTCATATGCAAATCGGGCAAAATTATAATGAGAACTGAGGCAACCACCCTACCAGTGCACCAGGTTGAAGATGCCCACTTGGTAGAACACTGTGTCCTGCTTTGTCAAGAAGTCCGTCACTGCTTGGTGCGCATCCTCTTGCAACAGGAGTCATTGATCCTTCAAGACCTTTCTAAGGGACCAAAGTCACGATAAGCACACAGGTAGAGATCAGGACTGCAGGGTGGCTACTCGAGTGTCACCCACTTTAGCTGGTGCCTGCATTATGGGGATGTGTATTATCCAACTTGATGCACAATGGTGGTTTTCAACAGAAGTGCTCCTTCATACACATTCTTCAATGTATGATGGATGTCTACCAGTGTTTGTCTTCCAGCAGCTGAGAAAAGAACAACAGTATGTGATCCTTTTTGGACATATTTGGTAATAACAGTGCCGTAGTTCCAATTTTTATATTTACTACATGCACTTCAGAAAGGCACAAATGTCACACATTGCTTCTGTAACCACACTGGAGTCATGCTACATTGCTTTTACTCTGTGGCAACACCCTTGAATGGGAACTTTTTTATTGTCCATTACACAAGGTTTGTCCGGAAAATACGTATAAAAGTTGAATAATGTCTTTATGTTAGAGGTTGCAGTCACAGCCAGCTCGGACTACTGCTGTATTCAATCCCATCAACGCTCAATTTGAGTCAGAGCACTCTGTGTGAAGGTGGGAGTGTGCAGCAGCTTGTTGACACTTACCCTTTTTCACTTGAAGTCGGCATGGAGCTCTTTCTGATTGAGGAACAGTGCGTCAACATCAAGTTTCTTGCAAAGGTATGCAAAAATGGCCTAGAGATTTTTATGGTTTTGAAACAGGTTTACGGATACAATTCTCTAAAGGAACCAACCATGAACAAGTGGTTAAAAAGGTTCTGGGATGGCCGAGAAGAAGTGAACGATGACCCTTGCCCAGGATGCCCATCGACATCGAGTTCTGATGCAAATGTTGAACGAAATCGGGCTTGTGTTCTTAAAGACCGTAGATTCACAGTAAGAATGATTGCTGATGAGCTGTCAATCACCAAAACAATCATTCACGAAATCCTGACACAAAAACTTGAAATGAAGAAATTGTGTGCATAAATCATACAGAAGCTCTTGACGCCAGATCAGAAATCAAAGAGGGTCGAGTGCTGTGAGGATTGGTTGGAAGCAGAGGAACGAGGGGACTTTCTCAACTCAGTCATCACTGGAGACGAGTCCTGGTTTTACGGATACGATGTGGAGCTCAACTCTCAAAGCAAGGAATGGAAACTAACAGGAGAACCTAGAACAAAAAAAGTCGCGAGTCCAATTTGAAGACAATGTTGATCCTTTTCATTGAGTCTAGGGGCATTGATCCTGGCAAGAGAGTGAACAGAAACTTTTACATTGAAGTTCTGACACATCTCAGAGCTCGTGTGGCCCGAGTTCGACCGGAGTTGGCAAAAGGGGCAGGTGGATCCTTCATCACGAAAATGCGCCCCCACTTGCACGTTGCTCGTTGTGCGCGAGTTTTTGGCCCGAAGGTCAATAACCATGACAAACCATCCACCGTATTCACCCGATTTAGCCCTGTGTGACTTCTTCATGTTCCCAAAATGCAAAATGGTGCTTCGGTGGCGGCACTTGGGAGATGTGGAAGCCATCAAGGTGGAAAGGACACAGCAACTGAACAACATTACAACTGAAGACTTTCAGCAATGTTATCAACAGTGGAAACAGCGTTGGCAGAAGTGTATCACATCTCAGGGCAAGTACTTTGAAGGAGGCCATATTGTAATACCTGAATAATTGTAAAATAAAGTTATTATTCAACTTTTATACATACTTTTCGGACAAACTTCGTGGATTAGGAAATGAGACACTGAAGATAATAGAAGTATTTTGTTATTTGGGTAACAAAATTATTGATGATGGCTGACACAGAGAGGATATAAAATGCAGGCTGGACTGTCTGATGGACAGAATATCTGAAAAAGAGGAATATGTTAGGAGTGGATATAAATTTAAATGTTAAGGAGTCTTTTCTGGAGGTATCTGCCTGAACTGTAGCCTTGCTCCAAAACGAGATGTGAACAACAAGCATTTCAACTAGAAAAGGATGGTATCTTTTGAAATGTGTTTCTAGGAAGAAATTTTGACGATTACGTGGATAAAACATAGAGGCAAACTCTGTCCATTTGTACTGGCCGACCACCGTGTCATCGTCTGCCAATGACGTCCGGCACACCACTATCCTGCCTGTGTCAGTTTTCTTGACCTTGAGACCTGCTTGCTTCAGTAGCTTCTCATTTGGCATCACAAGGGTGAATGTACACCATTCCAGTCCTCTCACCTAGAAAAAAAATCCCTGGCAGTACCGGGAATCTAAACCTGTGTCCTCCCCATGATAGGCAGCAGCAGTGAACACAAAGTTACAGAGGTGGATAGATGACTATGACTGCTACTAGATACCCTCTGCGATGCACATAGAGGTGGCTTATGGAATAATTATGCAGTTGCAGATCAAATTACTAAGAAAATGGTACTGAATGAAATTGAGGAGAAAAGAAATTTTCAGCACAACTTGACTAAAAGAAGGAACAGGTTGATAAGATATACCCTGATGCATCAAGGAATCATCAATTTGGTATTGGTGGGATTTCAGTGAGGGGAGGAAAAACTGTTGAGTGGGAAATACAGTAATACAGTAAGCAGGTTCAAATGGATGTAGGCTTGCGTATGATATTCTAGCATTGAGAGCTGCATGAAACCAGTCTTTGGACTGAAGACCTCAACAAAAACAGTTGGCTGTATGTAGGTATTTCCTGTGTTCAGGAAAGCAATGAGAAAGGATTTTCTGATAAAGAAAACTGCAAATACCATACATTAATGTGGTGTAAAATGTTTCTTGAGCTGTTTATGAAGCCAGAGAAATCTTATATTAGTTCTTTTGGCATAAAAAACCTGTACAGGATGATTAATCTACCCATACCCATGGGTTTTATGCAACTTGCAATGCCTACAAATGTCATGGGCAAGATTTTCATTTCTCTCACCCACTACATGCAAATTACTAGTCGTACATAAAAAAAAATGAACAGGGGCTTTTTTGTGGGAAACTTAATGTAGCCATTTTTTTGGGGTGGGGGGTGGGGTGGGGGGTACATTTTTGTTAGAGGCCCAAATGCATTTTTCTTGAATAACACAAAAACTGTGGTCTCCAACAAAAACTTATTCCAGTTCAAAATTTAATGTAGTTAATTTTCATACAAAAAGGTCCTGTTCATTGTTTTCGTAGGCCTAACAATATGCATGTAGGGAGGAGAGAAGATTAAAATCATGAGTGTGGTTCTTGAAGATGTTGCAGGTTCCATAAAACTTTATGGCAGGGGCAGCCGAATAACCCTGTATATGATCCAGATGATTCAACAACATGCTTAGTACACCTCATGGCCAAACATGGCTGCTGATAGAAAATAGGTAGTTCATATTGGCTTTGTGTATCCCCGTTATGTGACTGAAGTAAAGAAGAGGAAGTGGGATGTTCACTGTCAACTTTTATACCCACATTGGTAAGGCAAAACACATTAAAATATACAGGGCACAGCAGAAAAGTAAGTACCATTGTGGGAAAAGGATTCATGAAATCATTTCTTCAGACATATGTCATAGCGGTAATCCAACTTTTCTATGCCCTCTTCATAGAAAGATACCACCAGTGAAGACATCCAATACTGATCACGCTTTCTTACATCATCATTGGTGTTGAAGCACCTTCATCCTACTTGATGATGAAGTAAAAGTGGTAGTCAGCAGATGTGAGATCAACACTGATTGGCAGGTGGTCGAACTGTTCCCAACTGAATTGTTTAGTAAGGTTTTCAGTGCCACCAGCACAAATGAAATGTGATGTCATGAAGCAACATAATAATTCGATTAAGAATTTCGCATCTTTTGTTTTGAATAGTGTGATGGAGTTCTCTCGGTGTTTTGCAGTGTCATACTGCTTTCATGATTTCAGCTTGGAGAAGGAACTCAACAAGCAGAATGTCTCATTGGTCATAGAACCCACTGCACCAGATTTTTTGCACTGACAACTTCATTCTGATTTCTTTTTTTTTTTTTTTTTTTTTGGGGGGGGGGTTGGAGGAATATTGTTGGATTCAGAGTTCCGTCACTCCATACATTGTTGTTTTTGTTTTGGAGTGTCATGAAAAACCCAAGTTTTATCACCAGTCATGATTCTATTTAAGAATTCATCTTCCTTATTACTATATTCAGTGCTGAAATGTCAAAACCCTGCCAAGGTACATGATTTTGTAAGCATTTTTGAAACAGAATTCACAAAAATTTAAGCAATTTATGACTGAGTCATGCAAAACAGTTTTTGAAATACATTCTTATTGTGAACCATGTATTTTCATGAATTTTTCTCACCCATACCATCAGTGACAACAGAAGGCTGTCCAACAAGTGCTTCATCATGAGTGTTTCTTCAAACTGTCTCATCCACTTCCTCACCATAAATGTCTACAAGTTGATGAATTTCAGCTGGCTTAATGTTCTGTGTGTTGAAACAAAACATAACAGAGCGCACTTCACAGTCACTGGGCTCAAAGGCTGTCTTAAAGATTTTGACTGATCACTAACAAATATAAATACCACAAAATTTAGCTGCAGAGTCAACTGTGGAAAGACAATGAACCAGAGAAATGTGTGAACCTACAACACAAGTGCTGGAGTGGCAGCAGAATGATTTGGTACTTACTTTCAGGATGCACCTCATACTTTGAACTTCTATGAAAGTGCCCATCACCTTTTAATGTAAATTTTTGCTTATGATGGAAACTATGTTGAAACAGTGTGTTTTGTTTACCTTTCTCTAGTCATGACAGGTAATGTGATTCAAGGACAGAGAGGTACTTTCTGACTTACCTTAGTCAAGCTCCAACTCTTCTGCCCTGTACAGCTACTTGCTTTTATCCTGCGATTGTTACTCTCTGGCCTGCAGCTGCTCCTAAAAAAACGGCATACATTGTGTGTAAAAAACTACATTTACAAAGAATTTGTGGGGTCAGAGGAGATAGAGATACACTTAATTACATGTCACTGGTGTGAACCATGTTGATGATATGGATCCATTAAAGTTTTGATGTTAGTAATGCTCGAGATATGGTGTGACTATTGGTATAGGGGCATTTCAGAAAATATCGCCTGTCTACATTATGGCACAACTGGAATATGCTTGCTCAAAACAACCAAGTGTGAATAATGACAATGCATTCAGCTGACTGGTAACCAGTGCTTCATATACCAACATCGTCTCCCACTATAAAAAAAAAAAAAAAAAAAAAAAAAAAAAAAAAAAAAAAAAAAAAGAAAGAAATTTAGAGGCAGTCACACAAAAAAAGCTTCTTTTTCTCTCCCAAACACATGAAAAGTGTGTGTATGTAGTTTTTTGTTTCAATACACCCCGTATATGAAAAGAGCTGTCACCATTACCTACACTGCTTACATGGTGTTAATTTGCACACAGATTTCTGGTTGTTCCACTGGAAAGCTTACCAAGACATTTACAGCATAAAGCCAATACTCGCTTGTAACTTAAAAATGTACACAGCTCAAAGGTAGTACAACTACAACTCTGCAGAATTACAATGTCTTTCATGCAGTACACATTTTTAACCTCTGGGATAAGCTACAAGGTAATTACTCCATGCCATACAAAAAAAACAAAACAGTTTCACTGTTAATATTTCTCATATATGTAATAGGTAATGGGAACAACGGAACCAACAGAATTAAGAAGACCATTAGCATTTTTTAAAATTCATCTATCTTTTACAGAAAAGAACAGTAAATTTCAACCATTTCGTAGGGACGTTACAACATTAGCAAACACTGTGTTATGATTTGTGACCATGCATTATATATATTATTTGGCACTTCAGTTCCATGGAACACTATTTAATGTGCAGCTATATAAATGATTATTTTTATTACTCAACATGCATAATATTACTTAAAGGTTAATATTATCATCAACTTACAGAAACAGTTAGGTTAAGAAACATCGATGTATGCCGATGGTTACTTTGCAGCCTGCTACATAGTGTTGAAACCATAGGCTAGGTGGAAGACTCACTGGACAAAAAGTTGTTAGAACTACATACATACATGGGTGAAAAGCAGTTTTGCTGGTCTCAAAAAACTTTATTGTGCGCTTCTGTTCCAAATGACAACTTAAATGAAATTTCATATCTACAATAATTTCACCAATAAGGTGGGCTACAAGTAGGTTCTAATATTCTGACCTGAGTCGCTCTTCAGCAAGTAGAGCTACATAATATGTGGTACTGTTTTTACATGAACACTAACACTAGTCATGTTTGCAATAGAAACAATAATTAGGTCCAATACATTTAAAATTGTATGCCTACAGCAAGCAACACTACAGCCAGAATGTACTGCTTGTTCAAAATGAAAATTCATCAAAATACTTGCAGTACACACTGAAATTCCTTACATCCATTCTCTCTTGCTGCAATAATGCTTAAACTCATAGCCAAAGACCATTGTACATTGTTGTGGGGAACTAGAAGTGCTAATAAATGTAACTAAATAATATCTGTATTCATTTGAGTTTGTTTCACCAAGATCCAGATTATGTTGTCACTTTTGTCCCCTTGTTCTTTCATTATCTGATTGTAGTTTTCAATTTTGGCCAGTTGATATAAGTCTGTCTTGTAACTCCTTCATGTTCATTGTTATTGGAAATAACTTTACTAGCTCGTATTATCTTTGATGACAATACGAAACTCGATAAACAAGTCAATGCAATCTGTGCCAGCACTTAATCATTACAAAAACCTCTTTCAAATTTTGTTTACCTTCAGTGCTATTCATTTTGTTCTAAGGCTTGTATTTAGTATAAATAACCAGTAGTGCAACTGTAGGCCCTATCAGTTTCAACATTAAAACTGTAATGTTTAAGTATTCAGAGCATTTGCCTCAATTTGATCCCATAGATTGCCACTTTACTGATGTGGGATTTCTTAAACTAGAAAGAGCATCTCTCTTGAAATATTTACAAATGTAATACTGTTGAAACACGTATGTACATTTCGACACAGTTATACAATTGAAAATGTTGACAGATGCTCCTAAAATTTCTTTTGCAACTTGAATACTGAAACATGTTCTCGGAACTACTTTAAAATATTAAAATTCTACAAGAGGCTCTACACTGGAAGACACTCTATTTCATTTTTATATTATTGCAGAGGGGCAGGAGCAAGATGAGGTACTTTCAGGGAACGACTGGCAAGTAGAAGTAATTACCAATATTGCAGGTTCCAGTACTGACCATGGTCTTATTATCATCCAGTTGGAAACATTCACACAATGTTAGTCACAACAGAAGCACTTCCACTACAATGATTGTGACAAGTATGCTCCTAAACCCTGTTGTTCTCATCTACTTTCACGTGGTTTACATTGTTCATTGATAAACAATAGCATCCTAGCAGACACTGTAGAAATAAACTTGGTCCAAACAAGTACAGTATAACAGATGTCAATGAAATGAGAAGTTTATTTTACTTCACACAGTCACACCAGGAATCCTCAATACACATTTATGAAAGAAATTAAGATTACAACTTATAAAACTTGAGCTGTTATCCAAAGCCACTAAAAGAAAACTTTGTTTGAGTAGTGACAAGTTAGCAAGAACCAATACCTCATTTCTGCTTCAGAAGAATGTATGTAACAAGAAGCCAAATTTCATCCACTCATTTATTACTTGGCAAAGTGTGGCTCCATATGTGTTTGCACTGTCCACTGGTCATTTCCAAAGGGGAAACACAAGTCAAGGAGCAATTTTCCATAAGAGCTGAAATTAATGAGTTAAAGAGGCACAACATATTTTGGGGGGAAAGAAGGGAGGCTGGAGAGATGTGTGTTACAAGGTTATGGCAGGCCCAATGTATAGCGTTTCTATTTTGATGTAGAGTTCACATAAAGATGTCATTTTTCATGAACAACACTGTGTGAACAAAGAAGAGCTCTCAAGCATAATAAACATCAATGACCCGCTGCCTACTGGAATAATGAAGGTTTCTTTATGGACCGCATTTTGATCACTTGCGAGAAGCAATCACTAGTTTATTGTGGGCTGTAATGATTTCAAACGTAATATCTCATTTCATCTCATACAATTTGTAACTTTGGCATTCAGCTGTGATTACTGCATTGCTGAACAAATCAAAGAAGTCAACAACAGTTAGCCAAGATATGGGACTTCATTCTTTTTTTTTTTTTTAATATATAATACCCACCACTCTGCCTGTGTCATGTTAATAGAAACTGACAGTCTTAGCAACCGCAATGGTTCAATTTTCACTTTCATAAAAAGAAAACCAGACTGTCTGTGGGTTTGGTGTTCAGCAGGAGGCAAAACCTTGTTAGTGGTCTGGCTGTGAGACTTGAAAGCATTCCACTCCCCATGCTACATCGCTGGGTTTTGAGAGAACTGTCAGGAGGTGGCAGTGTTCTGCTTCGAAGGTCCTGAAACACACAAAGTGTGGCAAAAATTACTATTGGGACAGTAATGCATTAAGTCACTAGAAACTGCTGTCAGGTAGAACCACTGTACTGAATAACAACCAGAAGCATATGAGTGCAGCTTATGGGATCTATATGAATGTGAGTTGAAAATCCCTTTCTTATCTGCAGGAATTTACACTAGATTATAGCACAACAGCTGTAGGGACCTAGATTAAGTTTATTTAGTGTAAATACAGAAAATTGCATCAGTCTCATTTCATTCTTTTCAACAGAACAACCAAAGGAATTAGAAAATCTAGCTGAGGAAATTAATAAATTACACCACAAAATTCAATTCACTTCCTATCACTGTAGAAATGAAACACCAGAAAACATTCACAAAACTTGTATATAAAAATGCTCAAACTTCCACGAAACCAACAATTACCAGTGTTACCATCCGTAACTCTTCTTGCTATCCAGATCACAATAAAAAAGTGTTCTTCAGAAGAATGTTTAATCACATGCTTAAAGACCCAATGGATTCAAGTGAAAGATAAAAATAAACACAAATTGTAAAATCAGCTGCCTCCACTTATGAATAAAATCCAGCTGTAATACATAAATTAAACCAACCAGTTTCTGGACAACCACCCACAAACAGGAAGACCATCTTTGTAATAAGCTGACTTTCCTCAAGGAAGGTTTCATACCAAATTGCCAACCTCTTCAAGTTGTATGTCATACAAACAAGCTTCTTCGCAAGCAACAAAATACAGAATAATATCATCCACAGTACCGAAAGCACTAAGCAAGAATATCAAAAATCAGGTATGTCCGAACTTCTGCAATAAACAAACTGGTAGAAGCACAGGGATGCACTCTATCTTAACATACAGAACAAATCCAACTTTGCAGAATGAGTTACTGGGCAAGAATTGTGGCAAACATTGTAGAAAAGAACCAGGCAAGAAATTTGACTTTCTTGAAGGAACTGAAATATCTTTCAACACAGTTACAGCACCAGCCTACCTACTCAATGACAAGTTTCGCCTTCACAATTATGAAGACTTACTATATATATATATATATATATATATATATATATATATATATATATATATATATATATATATATTAAAAACAAAGATTCCAAGACTTACCAAGCGGGAAAGCGCCGGCAGACAGGCACATGAACAAAACACACAAACACACACACACAGAATTACGAGCTTTCGCAACTGGCAGTTGCTTCGTCAGGAAAGAGGGAAGGAGAGGGAAAAATGAAAGGATGTGGGTTTTAAGGGAGAGGGTAAGGAGTCATTCCAATCCCGGGAGCGGAAAGACTTCCCTTAGGGGAAAAAAAGGACAGGTGTACACCTGTCCTTTTTTTCCCCTAAGGGAAGTCTTTCTCCCTTAAAACCCACATCCTTTCATTTTTCCCTCTCCTTCCCTCTTTCCTGACGAAGCAACTGCCAGTTGCGAAAGCTCGTAATTCTGTGTGTGTGTTTGTGTGTTTTGTTCATGTGCCTGTCTGCCGGCACTTTCCCGCTTGGTAAGTCTTGGAATCTTTGTTTTTAATATATTTTTCCCATGTGGAAGTTTCTTTCTGTTTTATATATATATATATATATATATATATATATATATATATATATATAAAGAAACATGCCCCCTCTCAATCTCTCTTTGCATCTTACCTAAATTGATATCACCATATAAAATCTTGCATGATATATCTAAACCTTCTACTCTTGTTTTTTTAAAAAGTAAAGTTCATGTACATATCAAGACCTGTAAATATTGGAACTTCACTCTATTTCTCTATTTTTGGGCATTCATGTTCAGTTTTGAATAAAGTACTTACCCACACAATTTTATTGTCTCTGAGCAAAGTATATTATATCTTCATAACACGCATCAGTTGTACAGTGCATGCTGGATGCTGGCTGAGTTTAGTAATCAATTGTGTCTCATGGGCTTGACTATTGTCTGAAGTAGTGATGGAAGGAATTGACACTGTGAATGCTGCATAGAGGGCTATGTGAGGTTTTTTTTCTGAGTAGCACATTGCAAATCATCCCAGATATGCTCAATGTTCAAACCTGGGGAGTTTGGTGGCCATTGGAAGTGTTTAACCTTAGAAGAGTGTTCCAGGAGCCACTTTGTAGCAATTCAGAACATGCCAAGTGTATCATTGTCCTGCTGGAATTGGCCAAGTCCATCGGAATCCCCAATGGACAGGATGCTTATGTATGTGTCAACTTTCAGGGTCATACCTAGCCATATCACTCCAAATGCACGCCTCCTACACCATTACAGAGCCTCCACCAGCTTCAACAATCCCCTGCTGACATGCAGTGTGTGGTGTCACTGCCAGACAGCACACTTGCTAGGTGGTAGCCTTTAAATCAGCCGCGGTCCGGTAGTATACGTTGGAACCACGTGTCGCCACTATCAGTGATAGCAGACCAAGCGCCGCCACACGGCAGGTCTAGAGAGACTTCCTAGCACTTGCCCGAGTTGTACAGCCAACTTTGCTAGCGATGGTTCACTGACTTCTATGCTCCCATTTGCCGAGACGATAGTTAGCATAGCCTTCAGCTACGTTATTTGCTACGACCAAGCAAGGTGCCAGTATCTGTACTATTGATATTGTGAATCATGTACCATAAAGAGCAAAGTTCTCCATTAATGGATTAAAGTTAAGTATTCCACCAGCTACGTCCATTTTTCTCAATTCTAATTCTCTTGTCATGTTCCAGACATCATTCCAGCCTGTGTGAGCTGAGACGCGTGCATTTCGGCCTCCTTTAGGTATATGGATTGGCTCTCCTGCCAAACACAACACAGTGTCCATTCAAGAAGATGTCTCCATGCATGTACGTGTCCATCTGCACGACACACTTTGAAACGAGACTCGTCCAACCAGGCAACATGTTTCCAGTCCAGTATCGGCGTTGATGGACCCAAGTGAGGCAAAAAGCTTTGTGTCATGCAGTCATCAAGGGTACACAAGTGGACCTTCAGCTACAAAAGTTCATATCAATGATGGTTCATACTCTTACACTTGTTGATGGCCCAACATTGAAGTATGCAGCAATTTGCAGAAGGGTTGCATTTCTGTCACTTTGAACGATTCTCTTCAGTTGTTGCTCCTGTTTTTGGAGGATTTTTTTCGGCTGCAACGTTGTTGGAGATCTAATGTTTTACCAGATTCCTGATATTCACTGTATGCTCATATGGGAAAATAACCACTTCATTATTACCTTGGAGATGCTTTGTCCCATTGCTCGTACACCCACTATAACACCACATTCAAATTTACGTAAATCTTGAAAAGCTACCATTGCAGCAGCACTTAGCAATCTAGCATCTGTGCCAGACACATGTTGTCTTATTTAGGCATTGCCGACTGCAGTGCCATATTCTGTATGTTTACATATCCCTGTATTTGAATACGCATGCCTGTGCCAGTTTTGTTGGCAATTCAGAGTATGTACATATCCTGTGAGAAGATAATGATATATTACCAATCCACATACTATGATGGAAGAGGTACATGATAGGGAATGTGTTGTGTTGTTTGGCGGTTGATGGTATTCTGGGACAATTCCCCCCCCCCCCCCCCCCCCCCAAAAAAAAAAAAAGCCAGTTACCTTGATATGCTCTGGCTGTTACTATGACTGGCTGACTGCCGAGATACAGTCTTTTTCCAGTAATATGGTGCACTGGCACATTGGGCTCAGGCTGTGGCAGATGTTGCGGACCAGGTGTTACGAGGTATGCTGAATTGGCAGGGGTGGTCCTATTCCCTCGTGTTCTAGGCCACCAGACATTAGAAAGGTGGGCTTGTTTCTATCAGCATATACGAAGGACAGAGTCGACCAAGCAGCTGTCAACCACATCAAAAATTTAATGAACAAAATCATTTCTGCCCTTGCCACAGGTGATGCAGATATAATGTGCTGAATGTGGATAGATCCTGATAACAGACTGGAAATTGTGCCCACCACCACTGGTGCACACATGCTGAAACTGATTAAACTCCATAAAATCTTCATGACACTATGTCACATAAGCCAAACATGGTGTGAATACCTTAGGTCTAATTAGTTCGGATGTTGTAACTTTTGAGACAATCTGTATATCCTCTGTCCATAGCAGGTTAAAAACCTTATTGTGCTGTCAGAGCCTTTGATATGTTCTCAGAAAGAGGCAAAACCACCACACATTTCAACTCACCTACTGTCCAGTTTGTATTGTGTTTGCTCCACTGACAACATGTACATTCTTATGCCTCAGTAGTCTTCTGCAAGGGTCCCACTGCATGCAACTTGCCATCACAATATTTGGCTGAAAACTAGTAGACATGGGTCTGCAGCGATTCCTGTTGTGTTTGAGACTGACTGTCAATGGCAACTTACAACGTTCATCTCTATGACTAACAACAAGTTTGGGTCTTAATGTGGCCACTTTTATTATTATGCCACATTATGTGGTTGCAAGTGGTACAGCATTCCTTGCAGACACGCTGGACAGTCTTCACTGACACACCAACAAATTGGGCAGCCTAATTCATTGGCACATCAAAAGACAATAGCTTTAATCTGTGGTTTCAATCCATTGTACTACACAGACTCCTTATAGTCGACTGGCACATACACACCTCTTCAATGATGTGGCTTATGTCAGCAGTGAAGGCTCAGATGACTGGCAGGTATCAGTTCCACTCCATGTACAGCACTTCAAAGGGACCTGTGTCCTCTTTTAAGATGGCAAACTTATAAGGCTGTTAACACAATTTTTAAAGTACACTCTAAGGAAAGAAGAAAGTTGCACAACACAGAAATTATCCAAAGGGTTGTAACGACTAGATTTGATGTTCATGTGCACAGAAACAAATGATTACAATTTCAGAACACTTGGATGGGTTGGTCAACAGGAAGAGCATCACAAACTGAGGGAGTCATTAATACATTGATAACCTGTAGCCCATATGCAAGCAGTAATTCGGTTTGATATTGGTTGATACAGTTGTTGGATGTGCTCCTGGGGGATATCATGCCAAATTCTGTCTAAATTGTGGACTGGAGCACTGAAATCTCAATATGTTTGCAGGGCCCTGCCCGTAGCACTCCATTCTCAATTGGGCGTGGCAGGTCTCGGAAAGCATAAAGACAAGCAGTAGAAGCTCTTTTCATTACCACACTGACATGTGAACAGTTTACAGACTTAGTCTTTCCAAAATGCTTCCACCTTTCCCCAAACGCCAATGACTGTGCACATTTCGACATCATCTTGTCTCCTACTTATAGTGACAACTGCACCCTTTTTTGTGGCTCCCAACATGCTTTATATACCCTTGACTGCTAGTGGTGCCTTCTGTGAGTAGTCACTGCATGTCGATTTTGGTCACATTAATGTGATGGACCGGACCATGTATCTACACAATAAAGAAAAACCCAGTGTAGCACATCAACAGTATTCCGTCACACAATATGCAAGTTTTTTCCACAGAAACTGAAAATTTCTTGATTCATTCCCCTGTTGAAAAAGAGTGATAAGTTTAAAACAGGAAACTACAAACTTGTCTCACTTCTCCCAACTTTCTCTAAGGTTTTAGCGATACTAATGATGTATACAGTCACACATTATCTTAATTGTGGAATATGATAAACAGTAATCAGCATGGATTTCTAGCTGGGAGAAGTACCGAAACAGCTGTACTGGTATACGCAAAAGATATAAATAGTAAATTGGAAGAGGCATAAGTGTTTTTGGGATAAATCTAGATCAGTCAAAAGCCTTTGACACTGTTGACCACAGCATACTTTTGGAAACATTTGAAGCTATAAGTATCAGAGGACTGGAAAAAAAAGTGGCACGAGTTGTATCTGGAAAAAGAGGATGCAGGTGGTTGAATTTACAGCACCAAAAGAAGTGTATTATTCCCCTTGCTGTTCCCCATTTACATTAATTATACTCAGGTGTCATAGAGAAAAGCTAGAATCATGTTACTTGCTGATGATACTAGTTTAATTGTTTGTTATATGAAGCAGTCATTGCACAGTACTGTGGACCATCTCCTACAAGATACACAAAAATGGCTCAGCGCAAACAAGCTAACACTGAATTCAAAAAGAAAAAACTAATTATGTGCAAAATGGAAGAATAAGTGAACATGACGACCTACATCCCACTATGGAGGGAAACAACTTGAAAATTCCTGGGTATGCACATTGATGAGAAGATAAACTGGAAATGCCGTGTGGTGAGCTTAGCACTAAAACTAAATTCAGCATGTTTTGTACTTAGAATTATTATAAGAGTTTGTAGTAACGACTGCACCAGATTAGTATATTTTCAGTCAATTGTGGCCTATGGGATAGTATCTTGGGGAAAAAGAAATTGTCGCCTAAATGAGATTTTCAAATTACAAAAATGCGCTATTCAGATAATGACCCAGAACCCACATCAAACACGTTGTAGGCCCCATTTTAAAGCATTGAAAATTTTAGCAATTCCATCATTATACATTCTGAAATGTCTGTTGGTGATCAAAAGAAAGCAGGACAAAATTAAAACCATTACAGATTACCATACACGGCAATGTAAAGATCTCCACTTACACGCTGGAACAAGGACCCTAAGTCAGAAGCATGTATATAATCCAGGCATCAAACTTTTTAATGCACTACCAAAACATATCAAAGAGCTGGAAAATTGGGATAAATTTAAAACTGTTATAAAGAACCACATGCTTGACAAATGTTATGCTGTAATAAGTGAATAGCCCAGCAAAACTGTATAAGGATTTAATTTCATGTGACAAATGAAATTTCATCAATGAATATGTCTGGCAAACCCATAAGAAGATCAATAACCACATGGTTAACAAATGTCACAACAGTATAAGTGAATAGCTCTGCTCAACTGTACAAAAATATATGATGTGACAAATGGAATCACAACATCAAGGAATAGATCTCTCCACCACATAATTTCTTGTGTTATAAAAACAGTTATTTGTTGTATATTGTATTAAACATAAGATAAATTCATATGAATGTAGCACAAATGTGATCATTCGGATTTTGTGGTCTTTAGTCCTGAGACTGGTTTGATGCAGCTCTCCATGCTGCTCTATCCTGTGCAAGCTTCATCATCTCCCAGTAACTACTGCAACCTACATCCTTCTCAATCTGCTTACTCTATTCATCTCTTGGTCTCCCTCTACGTTTTTTACCTTCCATGCTGCCCTCCAATACTAAACTGGTGATCCCTTGATGCCTCAGAACATGTCTTACCAACCGATACCATCTTCTAGTCAAGTTGTGCCACAAACTCCTCTTCTCCCTGATCCTATTCAATACCTCCTCATTAGTTATGTGATCTACCCATCTAATCTTCAGCATTCTTCTGTAGCACCACATTTTGAAAGCCTCTATTCTCTTCTTGTCCAAACTATTTATTGTCCATGTTCCACTTCCATACATGGCTACACCCCATACAAATACTTTCAGAAATGTCTTCCTGACACTTAAATCTATACTCGATGTGGACAAATTTCTCTCCTTCAGAAACCCTTTCCTTGCCATTGCCAGACTACACTTTATATCCTCTCTACATTGACCATCATCAGTTATTTTGGTCCCCAAATAGCAAAACTCCTTTAGTACTTTAAGGGTCAAATTCCCTCAGCATCACCCGACTTAATTCGACTACATTCCATTATCCACGTTTTGCTTTTGTTGATGTTCATCTTATATCCTCCTTTCAAGACACTGTCCATTCCATTAAACTGCTCTTCCAAGTCCTTTGCTGTCTCTGACAGAATTACAATGTCATCGGCGAACCTCAAAGTTTTTCATTTCTTCTCCATGGCTTTTAATACCTAGTCCGAACTTTTGTTTCCTTCACTGCTTGCACAATATACAGATTGAATAACATCAGGGAAAGGGTGAAACCCTGTCTCACTCCCTTCCCAACCACTGCTTCCCTATCATGTCCCTCGACTCTTATAACTGCCATTCGCTTTCTGTACAAATTGTAAATAGCTTTTCGCTCCCTGTATTTCACCCCCCCTCCCCCACCTTCAGAATTTGGAAGAGAGTATTCTAGTCAACATTGTCAAAAGCTTTCTCTAAGTCTACAAATGCTAGAAATGTAGGTTTGCTTTCCTTAATCTAGTTTCTTAGATAAGTCATAGGGTCAGTATTGCCTCATGTGTTCCAATATTTCTACGAAATCCAAACTGATCTTCCCCGAGGTTGGCTTCTACTAGTTTTTCCATTCATCTGTAAAGAATTTGCGTTAGTAGTTGGCAGCTGTGACTTATTAAACTGATAGTTCAGTAATTTTCACATCTGTCAACACCTACTTTCTTTGGGATTGGAATTATTCTTGAAGTCTGGGGGTATTTCGCCTGTCTCATATGTTTTGCTCACCAGATGGTAGAGTTTTGTCAGGGCTGGCTCTCCCATGGGTGTCAGTAGTTCTAATGGAATGTTGTCTACTCTGGGGCCTTGTTTCGACTCAGGTCTTTCAGTACTCTATCAAACTCTTCACGCAGTATCGTATCTCCCATTTCATCTTCATCTACATCCTCTTCCACTTCCATAATATTGTCCTCAAGTACATCGCCCTTGTATAGACCCTCTATATACTCCTTCCACCTTTCAGCTTTCCCTTCTTTGCTTAGAACTGGGTTTCCATCTGAGCTCTTGATATTAATACAAGTGTTTCTCTTTAATTTTCCTGTAGGCAGTATTAATCTTACCCCTGGTGAGACAAGCCTCTACATCCTTACATTTGTCCTCTATCCATCCCTGCTTAGCCATTTTGCATGTCCTGTCGATCTCATTTTTGAGATGTTTGTATTCCTTTTTGCCTCCTTCACTTACTGTATTTTTATATTTTCTCCTTTCATCAATTAGGTTCAATATTTCTTCTGTTACCCAAGGATTTCTAGCAGCCCTAATCTTTTTTCCTACTTTATCCTCTGCTGCCTTCACTACTTCATTCCTCAAAGCTACCCATTCTTCTTCTACTGTATTAGATGAAACACAGAAAATGCATCTTGATTGAATACAACAGTCACCATGCGCACTTTCCTCCATGGGAGTAATGTCTCTAACAGTCTATGCTTTGATCGTTCCCTGGAAGACCAATAATAGTTTCCGATGCACATCTGGAGGCATTCTGTAATCTGTGGACTATCAAAGTGTTGACGAAACTCAGAAATTGCATCGGGATTAAATACAACTGTCACCATGTGCACTTTCCTCCATGGGAGCAATGTCTCAAACAGGCTACTCTTTGATCGTTCCCTGGAAGACTAGTAGTAGTTTCCGATGCACATCAGGAGGCATTCTGTAATCTGTGGAGTATCTGAGTGTTGATGAAACACAGAAATTGCATCGATATTGAATACAACAGTTACCATGCGCACTTTCCTCCATGTTAGTAATTCTCAAAAAGTCTACGCTTTGATCGTCCCCTGGAAGACCAGTAATAGTTTCCGATGCAGATCTGGATTCATTCTGTAATCTGTGGACCTTCAAAGTGCTGATGAAACACAGAAATTGCATCGGAATTGAATACAACAGTCACCATGCGCACTTTCCTCCATAAGACTAATGTCTCAAACATTCAACGCTTTGATCGTTCCCTGGAAGACCAGTAGTAGTTTCCGATGCACATCTGGAGGCATACTGTATTTTGTGGACTATCAGAGTGTTGATAAAAGTAAAATTGCATCGGGATTGAATACAACAGTCTCCATGTACACTTTCCTCCATGGGAGTAATGTCTCAAGCAGTCTACGCTTTGATCGTTCCCATGAGGACCAGAAGTAGTTTCCGATGCACATCTGGAGAGATTATGTAATCTGTGGAGTATCAGAGAGTTGATGAAACACAGAAATTGCATCGTGATTGAATACAACAGTCACCATGCGCACTCTCCTCCATAAGAATAATGTCTCAAACAGTCTACGCTTTGATCGCTTCCTGGAAGACTAGTAGTAGTTTCCGATGCACATCTGGAGGCATTCTGTAATCTGTGGACCTTCAAAGTGTTGATGAAACACAGAAATTGCATCGGGATTGAATACAACTGTCACCATGCGCACTTTCCTCCATGTTAGTAATGTCTCAAACAGTCTACGCTTTGATTGTTCCCTGGAAGACCTGTGTTAGTTTCCGATGCACATCTGGAGGTATTCTGTAATCTGTGGACTATCAGAGGGTTGATGAAACACAGAAAATGCATCTTGATTGAATACAACAGTCACCATGCGCACTTTCCTCCATGGGAGTAATGTCTCTAACAGTCTATGCTTTGATCGTTATCTGGAAGACCAATAATAGTTTCCGATGCACATCTGGAGGCATTCTGTAATCTGTGGACTATCAAAGTGTTGACGAAACTCAGAAATTGCATCGGGATTAAATACAACTGTCACCATGTGCACTATCCTCCATGTGAGCAATGTCTCAAACAGTCTACTCTTTGATCGTTCCCTGGAAGACTAGTAGTAGTTTCCGATGCACATCTAAAGGCATTCTGTAATCTGCGGACCTTCAAAGTGTTGATGAAACACTGAAATTGCATCGGGATTGAATACAACAGTCACCATGCGCACTTTCCTCCATAAGAGTGATGTCTCAAACATTCAACGCTTTGATCGTTCCCTGGAAGTCCAGTAGTAGTTTCCGATGCACATCTGGAGAGATTATGTAATCTGTGGAGTATCAGAGAGTTGATGAAACACAGAAATTGCATCGTGATTAAATACAACAGTCACCATGCGCACTCTCCTCCATAAGAGTAATGTCTCAAACAGTCTACGCTTTGATCGCTTCCTGGAAGACTATTAGTAGTTTCCGATGCACATCTGGAGGCATTCTGTAATCTGTCGACCTTCAAAGTGTTGATGAAACACAGAAATTGCATCGGGATTGAATACAACTGTCACCATGCGCACTTTCCTCCAGGTTAGTAATGTCTCAAACAGTCTACGCTTTGATTGTTCCCTGGAAGACCAGTGTTAGTTTCCGATGCACATCTGGAGGTATTCTGTAATCTGTGGACTATCAGAGGGTTGATGAAACACAGAAAATGCATCTTGATTGAATACAACAGTCACCATGCGCACTTTCCTCCATGGGAGTAATGTCTCTAACAGTCTATGCTTTGATCGTTCCCTGGAAGACCAATAATAGTTTCCGATGCACATCTGGAGGCATTCTGTAATCTGTGGACTATCAAAGTGTTGACGAAACTCAGAAATTGCATCGGGATTAAATACAACTGTAACCATGTGCACTATCCTCCATGGGAGCAATGTCTCAAACAGTCTACTCTTTGATCGTTCCCTGGAAGGCTAGTAGTAGTTTCCGATGCACATCTAAAGGCATTCTGTAATCTGTGGACCTTCAAAGTGTTGATGAAACACTGAAATTGCATCGGGATTGAATACAACAGTCACCATGCGCACTATCCTCCATGGGAGCAATGTCTCAAACAGTCTACGCTTTGATTGTTCCCTGGAAGACCAGTGTTAGTTTCCGATGCACATCTGGAGGTATTCTGTAATCTGTGGACTATCAGAGGGTTGATGAAACACAGAAAATGCATCTTGATTGAATACAACAGTCACCATGCGCACTTTCCTCCATGGGAGTAATGTCTTTAACAGTCTATGCTTTGATCGTTCCCTGGAAGACCAATAATAGTTTCCGATGCTCATCTGGAGGCATTCTGTAATCTGTGGAGTATCAGAGTGTTGATGAAACACAGAAATTGCATCGGAATTGAATACAATAGACACCATGCGCACTTTCCCCCATGGGAGTAATTCTCAAACAGTCTACGCTGTGATCGTTCATTGGAAGACCAGTAGTAGTTTCCGATGCACATCTGGAGGCATTCTGTAATCTGAGGAGTATCTGAGTGTTGATGAAACACAGAAATTGCATCGGGATTTAATACAACATTCACCATGCGCACTTTCCTCCATGCTAGTAATTCTCAAAAAGTCTACGCTTTGATCGTTCCCTGGAAGACCAGTAATAGATTCCGATGCACATCTGGAGGCATTCTGTAATCTGTGGACCTTCAAAGTGTTGATGAAACACAGAAATTACATCGGGATTGAATACAATAGTCACTATGTGAACTTTCCTCCATGGGAGTAATGTCTCAAAGAGTCGACGCTTTGATCGTTCCCTGGAAGACCAATAGTAGTTTCCGATGCACATCTGGAGGCATTCTGTATTCTGTGGACTATCAGAGTGTTGATAAAAGTAAAATTGCATCGGGATTGAATACAACAGTCACTATGCACACTTTCCTCCATGGGAGTAATGTCTCAAACAGTCTACGCTTTGATCGTTCCCAGGAAGACCAGTAGTAGTTGCCGATGCACATCTGGAGAGATTATGTAATCTGTGGAGTATCAGAGACTTTATGAAACACAGAAATTGCATCGGGATTGAATACAACAGACACCATGCGCACTCTCCTCCATAAGAATAATGTCTCAAACAGTCTACGCTTTGATCGTTCCCTGGAAGTCCAGTAGTAGTTTACGATGCACATCTGGACGCATTCTGCAATCCGTGGACTATCAGACTGTTTAGGAAACACAGAAATTGCATCGGGATTGAATACAACTGTCACAGTGCGCACTTTCCTCCATGGGAGTAATGTCTAAAACAGTTTACGCTTTGATCGTTCCCTGGAAGACCAGTAGTAGTTTCCGATACACATCTGGAGGCATTCTGTAATCTGTGGACTATCAAAGTGATGACGAAACTCAGAAATTGCATCGGGATTAAATACAACTGTCACCATGTGCACTTTCCTCCATGGGAGCAATGTCTCAAACAGTCTACTCTTTGATCGTTCCCTGGAAGACTAGTAGTAGTTTCCGATGCACATCTGGAGGCATTCTGTAATCTGTGGACATTCAAAGTGTTGATGAAACACAGAAATTGCATCGGGATTGAATACAACAGTCACCATGCGCACTTTCCTCCATGTTAATAATGTCTCAAACAGTCTACGCTTTGATTGTTCCCTGGAAGACTAGTGTTAGTTCAGGTGCACATCTGGAGGTATTCTGTAATCTGTCGACTATCAGAGGGTTGATGAAACACAGAAAATGCATCTTGATTGAATACAACAGTCACCATGCGCACTTTCCTCCATGGGAGTAATGTCTCTAACAGTCTACGCTTTGATCGTTCCCTGGAAGACCAATAATAGTTTCCGATGCACATCTGGAGGCATTCTGTAATCTGTGGACTATCAGAGTGTTGATGAAACACTAAAATTGCATCGGGATTGAATGCAACAGTCACCATGCGCACTTTCCTCCATAAGAGTAATGTCTCAAACAGTCTACGCTTTGATCGTTCCCTGGAAGTCCAGTAGTAGTTTCCGATGCTCATGTGGAGGCATTCTGTAATATGTGGACCTTCAAAGTGTTGATGAAACACAGAAATTGCCTCGGGATTGAATACAACAGTCACCGTGCGCACTTTCCTCCATGGGAGTAATGTCTCAAACACTTTACGCTTTGATCGTTCCCTGGAAGACCAGTAGTAGTTTCCGATGCACATCTGGAGGCATTCTGTAATCTGTGGACTATCGAAGTGTTGATGAAACTCAGAATTTGCATCGCAATTGAATACAACTGTCACCATGTGCACTTTCCTCCATGTTAGTAATGTCTGAAACAGTCTACGCTTTGATCTTTCCCTGGAAGACCAGTGGTAGTTACCGATGCACATCTGGAGGCATTCTGTAATCTGTGTAGTATCTGAGTGTTGATGAAACACAGAAATTGCATCGGGATTGAATACAACAGTTACCATGCGCACTTTCCTCCATGTTAGTAATTCTCAAAAAGTCTACGCTTTGATCGTTAACTGGAAGACCAGTAATAGTTTCCGATGCACATCTGGAGGCATTCTGTAATCTGTGGACCTTCAAAGTGTTGTTGAAACACAGAAATTACATAGGGATTGAATACAACAGTCACCATGCGCACTTTCCTCCATAAGAGTAATGTCTCAAACATTCAACGCTTTGATCGCTCCCTGGAAGTCCAGTAGTAGTTTCCGATGCACATCTGGAGGCATTCCGTAATCTGTGGAGTATCAGAGTGTTGATGAAACGCAGAAATTGCATCGGGATTTAATACAACAGACACCATGCGCACTTTCCTCCATGGGAGTAATGTCTCAAACAGTCTACGCTTTGATCGTTCCCTGGAAGACCAGTAGTAGTTTACGATGCACATCTGGAGGCATTCTGTAATCTGTGGAGTATCACAGAGTTGATGAAACACAGAAAATTGCATCGGGATTGAATACAACAGTCACCATTCGCACTTTCCTCCATGAAAGTAATGTCTCAAATAGTTTACAATTTGATTGTTCCCTGGAATACCAGTGGTAGTTTCTGATGCACATGTGGAGGCATTCTGTAATCTGTGGACTATCAGAGTGTTGATAAAACACTAAAATTGCATCGGGATTGAATACAACAGTCACCATGCGCACTCTCCTCCCTAAGAGTAATGTCTCAAACAGTCTACGCTTTGATCGTTCCCTGGAAGACCAGTAGTAGTTTCCGATGCACATCTGGAGGCATTCTGCAATCTGTGGAGTATCAAAGTGTTGATGAAACACAGAAATTGCATCGGGATTGAATACAACTGTCACCATGTGCACTTTCCTCCATGGGAGCAATGTCTCAAACAGTCTACGCTTTGATCGTTCCCTGGAAGACCAGTAGTAGTTTCCGATGCACATCTGGAGGCATTCTGTAATCTGTGGAGTATCAAAGTGTTGATGAAACACAGAAATTGCATCGGGATTGAATACAACAGTCACCATGCGCACTTTCCTCCATGTTAGTAATGTCTGAAACAGTCTACGCTTTGATAGTTCCCTGGAAGACCAGTGTTTGTTTCCGATGCACATCTGGAGGTATTCTGTAATCTGTGGACTATCAGAGTGTTGATGAAACATAGAAAATGCATCTTGATGGAATACAACAGTCACCATGCGCACTTTCCTCTATGGGAGTAATGTCTCTAACAGTCTACGCATTGATCGTTCCCTGGAAGACCAATAATAGTTTCCGATGCACATCTGGAGGCATTCTGTAATCTGTGGACTATCAGAGTGTTGATGAAACACTAAAATTGCATCGGGATTGAATACAACAGTCACCATGAGCACTTTCCTCCATAAGAGTAATGTCTCAAACAGGCTACGCTTTGATCGTTCCCTGGAAGACCAGTAGCAATTTCCGATGCATATCTGGAGGCATTCTGTAATCTGTGGAGCATCAGAGTGTTGATGAAACACAGAAATTGCATCGGGATTGAATACAACAGACACCATGCGCACTTTCCTCCATGGGAGTAATTCTCAAACAGTCTACGCTTTGATCGTTCCCTGGAAGACCAGTAGTAGTATCAGAAGCACATCTGGAGGCATTCTGTAATCTGTGGACCTACAAAGTGTTGATGAAACACAGAAATTGCCTCGGGATTGAATACAACAGACACCATGCGCACTTTCCTCCATGGGAGTAATGTCTCAAACAGTCTACGCTTTGACCGTTCCCTGGAAGACGAGTGGTAGTTACCGATGAACATCTGGATTCATTCTGTAATCTGACGACTATCAGAGTGTTGATGAAACACAGAAATTGCATCGGGATTGAATACAACAGTCACCATGCGGACTTTCCTCCATGGGAGTAATGTGTCAATCAGTCTACGCTTTGATCGTTCCCTGGAAGACCAGTAGTAATTTCCGATGCACATCTGAAGGCTTTCTGTATTCTGTGGGCTATCAGACTGTTGATGAAACACAGAAATTGCATCGGGATTGAATACAACAGTCACCATGCGCACTTTCCTCCATGGGAGTAATGTCCCAAACAGTCTACGCTTTGATCGTTCCCTGGAAAACCAGTAGTAGTTACCGATGCACATCTAGTGGCATTCTGTAAACTGTGGACCTTCAAAGTGTTGATGAAACACAGAAATTGCATCGGGATTGAATACAACAGTCACCATCCGCAGTTTCCTCCATGTTAGTAATGTCTCAAACAGTCTACGCTTTGATCGTTCCCTGGAACACCAGTGTTAGTTTCCGATGCACATCTGGAGGCATTCTGTAATCTGTGGACTATCAGAGTGTTGATGAAAGACAGAATTTGCATCGAGATTGAATACAATAGTCACCATGTGCACTTTAGTCCATGGGAGTAATGTCTCAAACAGTTTACGCTTTGATTGTTCCCTGGAAGACCAGTAGTAGTTTCCGATGCACATCTGGAGCATTCTGTAATCTGTGGACTATCAAAGTGTTGATGAAACTCAGAAATTGCATCGGGATTGAATACAAGAGTCACCATGCGCACTTTCCTCCATGTTAGTAATGTCTGAAACAGTCTACGCTTTGATCGTTCCCTGGAACACCAGTGTTAGTTTCCGATGCACATCTGGAGCCATTCTGTAATCTGTGGACTATCAGAGTGATGATGAAACACAGAAATTGCATCGGGATTGAATACAATAGTCACCATGTGCACTTTAGTCCATGGGAGTAATGTCTCAAACAGTCTACGCTTTGATCGTTCCCTGGAAAACCAGTAGTAGTTTCCGATGCACATCTGGAGACATTCTGTAATCTGTGGACCTTCAAAGTATTGATGAAACACAGAAATTGCATCGGGATTGAATACAACAGTCACCATGCGCACTTTCCTCCATGTTAGTAATGTCTGAAACAGTCTACGCTTTGATCGTTCCCTGGAAGACCAGTGGTAGTTACCGATGCACATCTGGAGGCATTCTGTAATCTGTGGAGTATCTGAGTGTTGATGAAACACAGAAATTGCATCGGGATTGAATACAACAGTTACCATGCGCACTTTCCTCCATGTTAGTAATTCTCAAAAAGTCTACGCTTTGATCGTTAACTGGAAGACCAGTAATAGTTTCCGATGCACATCTGGAGGCATTCTGAAATCTGTGGAACTTCAAAGTGTTGATGAAACACAGAATTTACATCTTGATTGAATACAACAGTCACCATGCGCACTTTCCTCCATAAGAGTAATGTCTCAAACATTCAACGCTTTTATCGTTCCCTGGAAGTCCAGTAGTAGTTTCCGATGCACATCTGGAGGCATTCTGTAATCTGTGGACTATCAGAGTGTTGATAAAACACTAAAATTGCATCGGGATTGAATACAACCATCACCATGCGCACTCTCCTCCATAAGAGTGATGTCTCAAACAGTCTACGCTTTGATCGTGCCCTGGAAGTCCAGTAGTAGTTTCCGATGCACATCTGGAGCATTCTGTAATCCGTGTACTATCAGACTGTTGATGAAACACAGAAATTGCATCGGGATTGAATACAACAGTCACCGTGCGCACTTTCCTCCATGGGAGTAATGTCTCAAACAGTTTACGCTTTGATTGTTCCCTGGAAGATCAGTAGTAGTTTCCGATGCACATCTGGAGCATTCTGTAATCTGTGGACTATCAAAGTGTTGATGAAACTCAGTAATTGCATCGGGATTGAATACAACTGTCACCATGTGCACTTTCCTCCATGGGATCAATGTCTCAAACAGTCTACGCTTTGATCGTTCCCTGGAAGACCAGTAGTAGTTTCCGATGCACATCTGGAGGCATTCTGTAATCTGTGGACTATCAGAGTGTTGATGAAAGACAGAAATTGCATCGAGATTGAATACAATAGTCACCATGTGCACTTTAGTCCATGGGAGTAATGTCTCAAACATTTAACGCTTTTATCGTTCCCTGGAAGTCCAGTAGTAGTTTCTGATGCACATCTGGAGGCATTCTGTAATCTGTGGACTATCAGAGTGTTGATAAAACACTAAAATTGCATCGGGATTGAATACAACCATCACCATGCGCACTCTCCTCCATAAGAGTGATGTCTCAAACAGTCTACGCTTTGATCGTGCCCTGGAAGTCCAGTAGTCGTTTCCGATGCACATCTGGAGCATTCTGTAATCCGTGGACTATCAGACTGTTGATGAAACACAGAAAATGCATATGGATTGAATACAACAGTCACCATGCGCACTTTCCTCCATGTCAGTAATGTCTGAAACAGTCTACGCTTTGATCGTTCCTTGGAAGACCAGTGGTAGTTACCGATGCACATCTGGAGGCATTCTGTAATCTGTGGAGTATCTGAGTGTTGATGAAACACAGAAATTGCATCGGGATTGAATACAACAGTTACCATGCGCACTCTCCTCCAAAAGAGTAATGTCTCAAACAGTCTACGCTTTGATCGTGCCCTGGAAGTCCAGTAGTAGTTTCCGATGCACATCTGGAGCATTCTGTAATACGTGGACTATCAGACTGTTGATGAAACACAGAAATTGCATCGGGATTCAATACAACAGTCACCGTGCGCACTTTCCTCCATGGGAGTAATGTCTCAAACAGTCTACGCTTTCATCGTTCCCTGGAAGTCCAGTAGTAGTTTCCGATGCACATCTGGAGGCATTCTGTAATCCGTGGACTATCAGACTGTTGATGAAACACAGAAATTGCATTGTGATTGAATACAACAGTCACAATGCGCACCTTCCTCCATGGGAGTAATGTCTCAAACAGTCTACGCTTTGATCGTTCCCTGGAAGACCAGTAGTAGTTTCCGATGCATATCTGGAGGCATTCTGTAATCTGTGGAGTATCAGAGTGTTGATGAAACACAGAAATTGCATCGGGATTGAATACAACAGACACCATGCGCACTTTCCTCCATGGGAGAAATTCTCAAACAGTCTACGCTTTGATCGTTTCCTGGAAGGCCAGTAGTAGTTTCAGAAGCACATCTGGAGGCATTCTGTAATCTGTGGACCTTCAAAGTGTTGATGAAACACAGATATTGCCTCGGGATTGAATACAACAGACACCATGCCCACTTTCCTCTATGGGAGTAATGTCTCAAACAGTCTACGCTTTGATCGTTCCCTGGAAGACCAGTGGTAGTTACCGATGCACATCTGGATTCATTCTGTAATCTGTGGACTATCAGAGTTTTGACGAAACACAGAAATTGCATCGAGATTGAATACAACAGTCACCATGCGCACTTTCCTCCATGGGAGTAATGTCTCAATCAGTCTACGCTTTGATCGTTCCCTGGAAGACCAGTAGTAATTTCCGATGCAGATCTGGAGGCATTCTGTATTCTGTGGACTATCCGACTGTTGATGAAACACAGAAATTGCATCGGGATTGAATACAACAGTCACCATGCGCACTTTCCTCCATGGGAGTAATGTCTCAAACAGTCTACGCTTTGATCGTTCCCTGGAAAACCAGTAGTAGGTACCGATGCACATCTGGAGGCATTCTGTATACTGTGGACCTTCAAAGTGTTGATGAAACACAGAAATTGCATCGGGATTGAATACAACACTCACCATCCGCACTTTCCTCCATGTTAGTAATGTCTCAAACAGTCTACGCTTTGATCGTTCCCTGGAACACTAGTGTTAGTTTCCGATGCACATCTGGAGGCATTCTGTAATCTGTGGACTACCAGAGTGTTGATGAAACACAGAAATTGCATCGGGATTGAATACAATAGTCACCATGCGGACTTTCCTCCATGGTAGAAATGTCTCTAACAGTCTACGCTTTGATCGTTTCCTGGAAGACCAGTAGTAGTTTCCGATGCACATCTGGTGGCATTCTGTAATCTGTGGACTATTAGAGTGTTGATGAAACACAGAAATTGCATTGGGATCGAATACAACACTCATCATACGCTCTTTCCTCCACGGGAGTAATTCTCAAACAGTCTACGATTTGATCGTTCCCTTGAAGACCAGTAGTAGTTTGCGATGCACATCTGGAGGCATTCTGTAATCTGTGGACCATCAAAGTGTTAATGAAACACAGAAATTGCCTCGGGATTGAATACAACAGTCACCATGCGCATTCTCCTCCATGGGAGTAATGTCTCTAACAGTCTATGTTTGGATCGTTCCGTGGAAGACCAGCAGAAGTTTCCGATGCACATCTGGAGTCATTCTGTAATCCGTGGACTATCAGACTGTTGATAAAGCACAGAAATTGCATCTTGATTGAATACAACAGTCACCATCGGCACCTTCCTCCATGTCAGTAATGTCTCAAACAGTCAACGCTTTGATCGTTTCCTGGAAGACCAGTAGTAGTTTCCGATGCACATCTGGAGGCATTCTGTAATCTGTGGACCTTCAAGGTGTTGATGAAATACAGAAATTGCATCGGGATTGAATACAACAGACACCATACGCACTTTCCTCCATGGGAGTAAATCTCAAACAGTCTACGCTTCGATCCTTTCCTGGAAGACCAGTAGTAGTTTCCGATGCACATCTGGAATCATTCTGTAATATGTGGACCTTCAAAGTGTTGATGAAACAATGAAATTGCATCGGGATTGAATACAACAGTCACCATCCCCACTTTGCTCCATGTTAGTAATGTCTCAAACAGTCTACGCTTTGATCGTTCCCTGGAAGACCAGTAGTAGTTTCCGATGCACATCTGGAGGAATTCTGTAATCTGTGGACCTTCAAAGTGTTGATGAAACACAGAATTTGCCTCGTGATTGAATACAACATACACCATGCGCACTTTCCTCCATGGTAGTAATGTCTCAAACAGTCTACGTTTTGATCGTTCCCTGGAAGTCCAGTAGTATTTTCCGATGCACATCTGGAGCATTCTGTAATCCGTGGACTATCAGAGTGTTGATGAAACACTAAAATTGCATCGGGATTGAATACAACTGTCACCATGTGCACTTTCCTCCATGGGAGCAATGTCTCAAACAGTCTACGCTTTGATCGTTCCCTGGAAGACCAGTAGTAGTTTCCGATGCACATCTGGAGGCATTCTGTAATCTGTGGAGTATCAAAGTGTTGATGAAACACAGAAATGGCATCGGGATTGAATAAAACAGTTACCATGCGCACTTTCCTCCATGTTATTAATGTCTGAAACAGTCTACGCTTTGATCGTTCCCAGGAAGACCAGTGTTAGTTTCCGATGCACATCTGGAGGCGTTCTGTAATCTGTGGACCTTCAAAGTGTTGATGAAACACAGAAATTACATCGGGATTGTATACAATAGTCACTATGCGAACTTTCCTCCATGGGAGTAATGTCTAAAGAGTCGACGCTTTGATCGTTCCCTGGAAGACCAGTAGTAGTTTCCGATGCACATCTGGAGCCATTCTGTATTCTGAGGACTATCAGAGTGTTGATAAATGTGAAATTGCATCGGGATTGAATACAACAGTCACCATGCACACTTTCCTCCATGGGAGTAATGTCTCAAACAGTCTACGCTTTGATCGTTCCCAGGAAGACCAGTAGTAGATGCCGATGCACATCTGGAGAGATTATGTAATCTGTGGAGTATCAGAGACTTTATGAAACACAGAAATTGCATCGGGATTGAATACAACAGACACCATGCGCACTCTCCTCCATAAGAATAATGTCTCAAACAGTCTACGCTTTGATCGTTCCCTGGAAGTCCAGTAGTAGTTTACGATGCACATCTGGACGCATTCTGCAATCCGTGGACTATCAGACTGTTTAGGAAACACAGAAATTGCATCGGGATTGAATACAACTGTCACAGTGCGCACTTTCCTCCATGGGAGTAATGTCTCAAACAGTTTACGCTTTGATCGTTCCCTGGAAGACCAGTAGTAGTTTCCGATACACATCTGGAGGCATTCTGTAATCTGTGGACTATCAAAGTGATGACGAAACTCAGAAATTGCATCGGGATTAAATACAACTGTCACCATGTGCACTTTCCTCCATGGGAGCAATGTCTCAAACAGTCTACTCTTTGATCGTTCCCTGGAAGACTAGTAGTAGTTTCCGATGCACATCTGGAGGCATTCTGTAATCTGTGGACATTCAAAGTGTTGATGAAACACAGAAATTGCATCGGGATTGAATACAACAGTCACCATGCGCACTTTCCTCCATGTTAATAATGTCTCAAACAGTCTACGCTTTGATTGTTCCCTGGAAGACTAGTGTTAGTTCAGGTGCACATCTGGAGGTATTCTGTAATCTGTCGACTATCAGAGGGTTGATGAAACACAGAAAATGCATCTTGATTGAATACAACAGTCACCATGCGCACTTTCCTCCATGGGAGTAATGTCTCTAACAGTCTACGCTTTGATCGTTCCCTGGAAGACCAATAATAGTTTCCGATGCACATCTGGAGGCATTCTGTAATCTGTGGACTATCAGAGTGTTGATGAAACACTAAAATTGCATCGGGATTGAATGCAACAGTCACCATGCGCACTTTCCTCCATAAGAGTAATGTCTCAAACAGTCTACGCTTTGATCGTTCCCTGGAAGTCCAGTAGTAGTTTCCGATGCTCATGTGGAGGCATTCTGTAATATGTGGACCTTCAAAGTGTTGATGAAACACAGAAATTGCCTCGGGATTGAATACAACAGTCACCGTGCGCACTTTCCTCCATGGGAGTAATGTCTCAAACACTTTACGCTTTGATCGTTCCCTGGAAGACCAGTAGTAGTTTCCGATGCACATCTGGAGGCATTCTGTAATCTGTGGACTATCGAAGTGTTGATGAAACTCAGAATTTGCATCGCAATTGAATACAACTGTCACCATGTGCACTTTCTTCCATGTTAGTAATGTCTGAAACAGTCTACGCTTTGATCTTTCCCTGGAAGACCAGTGGTAGTTACCGATGCACATCTGGAGGCATTCTGTAATCTGTGGAGTATCTGAGTGTTGATGAAACACAGAAATTGCATCGGGATTGAATACAACAGTTACCATGCGCACTTTCCTCCATGTTAGTAATTCTCAAAAAGTCTACGCTTTGATCGTTAACTGGAAGACCAGTAATAGTTTCCGATGCACATCTGGAGGCATTCTGTAATCTGTGGACCTTCAAAGTGTTGTTGAAACACAGAAATTACATAGGGATTGAATACAACAGTCACCATGCGCACTTTCCTCCATAAGAGTAATGTCTCAAACATTCAACGCTTTGATCGCTCCCTGGAAGTCCAGTAGTAGTTTCCGATGCACATCTGGAGGCATTCCGTAATCTGTGGAGTATCAGAGTGTTGATGAAACGCAGAAATTGCATCGGGATTTAATACAACAGACACCATGCGCACTTTCCTCCATGGGAGTAATGTCTCAAACAGTCTACGCTTTGATCGTTCCCTGGAAGACCAGTGGTAGTTTCTGATGCACATGTGGAGGCATTCTGTAATCTGTGGACTATCAGAGTGTTGATGAAACACTAAAATTGCATCGGGATTGAATACAACAGTCACCATGCGCACTCTCCTCCCTAAGAGTAATGTCTCAAACAGTCTACGCTTTGATCGTTCCCTGGAAGACCAGTAGTAGTTTCCGATGCACATCTGGAGGCATTCTGTAATCTGTGGAGTATCAAAGTGTTGATGAAACACAGAAATTGCATCGGGATTGAATACAACTGTCACCATGTGCACTTTCCTCCATGGGAGCAATGTCTCAAACAGTCTACGCTTTGATCGTTCCCTGGAAGACCAGTAGTAGTTTCCGATGCACATCTGGAGGCATTCTGTAATCTGTGGAGTATCAAGTTGTTGATGAAACACAGAAATTGCATCGGGATTGAATACAACAGTCACCATGCGCACTTTCCTCCATGTTAGTAATGTCTGAAACAGTCTACGCTTTGATAGTTCCCTGGAAGACCAGTGTTTGTTTCCGATGCACATCTGGAGGTATTCTGTAATCTGTGGACTATCAGAGTGTTGATGAAACATTGAAAATGCATCTTGATGGAATACAACAGTCACCATGCGCACTTTCCTCTATGGGAGTAATGTCTCTAACAGTCTACGCATTGATCGTTCCCTGGAAGACCAATAATAGTTTCCGATGCACATCTGGAGGCATTCTGTAATCTGTGGACTATCAGAGTGTTGATGAAACACTAAAATTGCATCGGGATTGAATACAACAGTCACCATGAGCACTTTCCTCCATAAGAGTAATGTCTCAAACAGTCTACGCTTTGATCGTTCCCTGGAAGACCAGTAGCAATTTCCGATGCATATCTGGAGGCATTCTGTAATCTGTGGAGCATCAGAGTGTTGATGAAACACAGAAATTGCATCGGGATTGAATACAACAGACACCATGCGCACTTTCCTCCATGGGAGTAATTCTCAAACAGTCTACGCTTTGATCGTTCCCTGGAAGACCAGTAGTAGTATCAGAAGCACATCTGGAGGCATTCTGTAATCTGTGGACCTACGAAGTGTTGATGAAACACAGAAATTGCCTCGGGATTGAATACAACAGACACCATGCGGACTTTCCTCCATGGGAGTAATGTGTCAATCAGTCTACGCTTTGATCGTTCCCTGGAAGACCAGTAGTAATTTCCGATGCACATCTGAAGGCTTTCTGTATTCTGTGGGCTATCAGACTGTTGATGAAACACAGAAATTGCATCGGGATTGAATACAACAGTCACCATGCGCACTTTCCTCCATGGGAGTAATGTCCCAAACAGTCTACGCTTTGATCGTTCCCTGGAAAACCAGTAGTAGTTACCGATGCACATCTAGTGGCATTTTGTAAACTGTGGACCTTCAAAGTGTTGATGAAACACAGAAATTGCATCGGGATTGAATACAACAGTCACCATCCGCAGTTTCCTCCATGTTAGTAATGTCTCAAACAGTCTACGCTTTGATCGTTCCCTGGAACACCAGTGTTAGTTTCCGATGCACATCTGGAGGCATTCTGTAATCTGTGGACTATCAGAGTGTTGATGAAAGACAGAATTTGCATCGAGATTGAATACAATAGTCACCATGTGCACTTTAGTCCATGGGAGTAATGTCTCAAACAGTTTACGCTTTGATTGTTCCCTGGAAGACCAGTAGTAGTTTCCGATGCACATCTGGAGCATTCTGTAATCTGTGGACTATCAAAGTGTTGATGAAACTCAGAAATTGCATCGGGATTGAATACAAGAGTCACCATGCGCACTTTCCTCCATGTTAGTAATGTCTGAAACAGTCTACGCTTTGATCGTTCCCTGGAACACCAGTGTTAGTTTCCGATGCACATCTGGAGCCATTCCGTAATCTGTGGACTATCAGAGTGATGATGAAACACAGAAATTGCATCGGGATTGAATACAATAGTCACCATGTGCACTTTAGTCCATGGGAGTAATGTCTCAAACAGTCTACGCTTTGATCGTTCCCTGGAAAACCAGTAGTAGTTTCCGATGCACATCTGGAGACATTCTGTAATCTTTGGACCTTCAAAGTATTGATGAAACACAGAAATTGCATCGGGATTGAATACAACAGTCACCATGCGCACTTTCCTCCATGTTAGTAATGTCTGAAACAGTCTACGCTTTGATCGTTCCCTGGAAGACCAGTGGTAGTTACCGATGCACATCTGGAGGCATTCTGTAATCTGTGGAGTATCTGAGTGTTGATGAAACACAGAAATTGCATCGGGATTGAATACAACAGTTACCATGCGCACTTTCCTCCATGTTAGTAATTCTCAAAAAGTCTACGCTTTGATCGTTAACTGGAAGACCAGTAATAGTTTCCGATGCACATCTGGAGGCATTCTGAAATCTGTGGAACTTCAAAGTGTTGATGAAACACAGAATTTACATCTTGATTGAATACAACAGTCACCATGCGCACTTTCCTCCATAAGAGTAATGTCTCAAACATTCAACGCTTTTATCGTTCCCTGGAAGTCCAGTAGTAGTTTCCGATGCACATCTGGAGGCATTCTGTAATCTGTGGACTATCAGAGTGTTGATAAAACACTAAAATTGCATCGGGATTGAATACAACCATCACCATGCGCACTCTCCTCCATAAGAGTGATGTCTCAAACAGTCTACGCTTTGATCGTGCCCTGGAAGTCCAGTAGTAGTTTCCGATGCACATCTGGAGCATTCTGTAATCCGTGGACTATCAGACTGTTGATGAAACACAGAAATTGCATCGGGATTGAATACAACAGTCACCGTGCGCACTTTCCTCCATGGGAGTAATGTCTCAAACAGTTTACGCTTTGATTGTTCCCTGGAAGATCAGTAGTAGTTTCCGATGCACATCTGGAGCATTCTGTAATCTGTGGACTATCAAAGTGTTGATGAAACTCAGAAATTGCATCGGGATTGAATACAACTGTCACCATGTGCACTTTCCTCCATGGGATCAATGTCTCAAACAGTCTACGCTTTGATCGTTCCCTGGAAGACCAGTAGTAGTTTCCGATGCACATCTGGAGGCATTCTGTAATCTGTGGACTATCAGAGTGTTGATGAAAGACAGAAATTGCATCGAGATTGAATACAATAGTCACCATGTGCACTTTAGTCCATGGGAGTAATGTCTCAAACATTTAACGCTTTTATCGTTCCCTGGAAGTCCAGTAGTAGTTTCTGATGCACATCTGGAGGCATTCTGTAATCTGTGGACTATCAAAGTGTTGATAAAACACTAAAATTGCATCGGGATTGAATACAACCATCACCATGCGCACTCTCCTCCATAAGAGTGATGTCTCAAACAGTCTACGCTTTGATCGTGCCCTGGAAGTCCAGTAGTAGTTTCCGATGCACATCTGGAGCATTCTGTAATCCGTGGACTATCAGACTGTTGATGAAACACAGAAAATGCATATGGATTGAATACAACAGTCACCATGCGCACTTTCCTCCATGTCAGTAATGTCTGAAACAGTCTACGCTTTGATCGTTCCTTGGAAGACCAGTGGTAGTTACCGATGCACATCTGGAGGCATTCTGTAATCTGTGGAGTATCTGAGTGTTGATGAAACACAGAAATTGCATCGGGATTGAATACAACAGTTACCATGCGCACTCTCCTCCAAAAGAGTAATGTCTCAAACAGTCTACGCTTTGATCGTGCCCTGGAAGTCCAGTAGTAGTTTCCGATGCACATCTGGAGCATTCTGTAATACGTGGACTATCAGACTGTTGATGAAACACAGAAATTGCATGGGGATTCAATACAACAGTCACCGTGCGCACTTTCCTCCATGGGAGTAATGTCTCAAACAGTTTACGCTTTGATTGTTCCCTGGAAGACCAGTAGTAGTTTCCGATGCACATCTGAAGCATTCTGTAATCTGTGGACTATCAAAGTGTTGATGAAACTCAGAAATTGCATCGGGATTGAATACAACTGTCACCATGTGCACTTTCCTCCATGGAAGCAATGTCTCAAACAGTCTACGCTTTGATCGTTCCCTGGAAGACCAGTAGTAGTTTCCGATGCACATCTGGAGGCATTCTGTAATCTGTGGAGTATCAAAGTGTTGATGAAACACAGAAATTGCATCGCGATTGAATACAAGAGTCACCATGCGCACTTTCCTCCATGTTAGTAATGTCTGAAACAGTCTACGCTTTGATCGTTCCCTGGAAGACCAGTGTTAGTTTCCGATGCACATCTGGAGGCATTCTGTAATCTGTATAGTATCAGAGTGTTGATGAAACACAGAAATTGCATCGGGATTGAATACAACAGACACCATGCGCACTTTCCTCCATGGGAGAAATTCTCAAACAGTCTACGCTTTGATCGTTCCCTGGAAGACCAGTAGTAGTTTCAGAAGCACATCTGGAGGCATTCAGTAATCTGTGGACCTTCAAAGTGTTGATGAAACACAGAAATTGCCTCGGGATTGAATACAACAGACACCATGCCCACTTTCCTCCATGGGAGTAATGTCTCAAACAGTCTACGCTTTGATCGTTCCCTGGAAGACCAGTGGTAGTTACCGATGCACATCTGGATTCATTCTGTAATCTGTGGACTATCAGAGTGTTGATGAAACACAGAAAATGCATCTTGATGGAATACAACAGTCACCATGCGCACATTCCTCCATGGGAGTAATGTCTCAAACAGTCTACGCTTTCATCGTTCCCTGGAAGTCCAGTAGTAGTTTCCGATGCACATCTGGAGGCATTCTGTAATCCGTGGACTATCAGACTGTTGATGAAACACAGAAATTGCATTGTGATTGAATACAACAGTCACAATGCGCACCTTCCTCCATGGGAGTAATGTCTCAAACAGTCTACGCTTTGATCGTTCCCTGGAAGACCAGTAGTAGTTTCCGATGCATATCTGGAGGCATTCTGTAATCTGTGGAGTATCAGAGTGTTGATGAAACACAGAAATTGCATCGGGATTGAATACAACAGACACCATGCGCACTTTCCTCCATGGGAGAAATTCTCAAACAGTCTACGCTTTGATCGTTTCCTGGAAGGCCAGTAGTAGTTTCAGAAGCACATCTGGAGGCATTCTGTAATCTGTGGACCTTCAAAGTGTTGATGAAACACAGATATTGCCTCGGGATTGAATACAACAGACACCATGCCCACTTTCCTCTATGGGAGTAATGTCTCAAACAGTCTACGCTTTGATCGTTCCCTGGAAGACCAGTGGTAGTTACCGATGCACATCTGGATTCATTCTGTAATCTGTGGACTATCAGAGTGTTGATGAAACACAGAAATTGCATCGAGATTGAATACAACAGTCACCATGCGCACTTTCCTCCATGGGAGTAATGTCTCAATCAGTCTACGCTTTGATCGTTCCCTGGAAGACCAGTAGTAATTTCCGATGCAGATCTGGAGGCATTCTGTATTCTGTGGACTATCCGACTGTTGATGAAACACAGAAATTGCATCGGGATTGAATACAACAGTCACCATGCGCACTTTCCTCCATGGGAGTAATGTCTCAAACAGTCTACGCTTTGATCGTTCCCTGGAAAACCAGTAGTAGGTACCGATGCACATCTGGAGGCATTCTGTATACTGTGGACCTTCAAAGTGTTGATGAAACACAGAAATTGCATCGGGATTGAATACAACACTCACCATCCGCACTTTCCTCCATGTTAGTAATGTCTCAAACAGTCTACGCTTTGATCGTTCCCTGGAACACTAGTGTTAGTTTCCGATGCACATCTGGAGGCATTCTGTAATCTGTGGACTACCAGAGTGTTGATGAAACACAGAAATTGCATCGGGATTGAATACAATAGTCACCATGCGGACTTTCCTCCATGGTAGTAATGTCTCTAACAGTCTACGCTTTGATCGTTTCCTGGAAGACCAGTAGTAGTTTCCGATGCACATCTGGTGGCATTCTGTAATCTGTGGACTATTAGAGTGTTGATGAAACACAGAAATTGCATTGGGATGGAATACAACACTCATCATACGCTCTTTCCTCCACGGGAGTAATTCTCAAACAGTCTACGATTTGATCGTTCCCTTGAAGACCAGTAGTAGTTTGCGATGCACATCTGGAGGCATTCTGTAATCTGTGGACCATCAAAGTGTTAATGAAACACAGAAATTGCCTCGGGATTGAATACAACAGTCACCATGCGCACTCTCCTCCATGGGAGTAATGTCTCTAACAGTCTATGTTTGGATCGTTCCGTGGAAGACCAGCAGAAGTTTCCGATGCACATCTGGAGTCATTCTGTAATCCGTGGACTATCAGACTGTTGATAAAGCACAGAAATTGCATCTTGATTGAATACAACAGTCACCATCGGCACCTTCCTCCATGTCAGTAATGTCTCAAACAGTCAACGCTTTGATCGTTTCCTGGAAGACCAGTAGTAGTTTCCGATGCACATCTGGAGGCATTCTGTAATCTGTGGACCTTCAAGGTGTTGATGAAATACAGAAATTGCATCGGGATTGAATACAACAGACACCATACGCACTTTCCTCCATGGGAGTAAATCTCAAACAGTCTACGCTTCGATCCTTTCCTGGAAGACCAGTAGTAGTTTCCGATGCACATCTGGAATCATTCTGTAATATGTGGACCTTCAAAGTGTTGATGAAACAATGAAATTGCATCGGGATTGAATACAACAGTCACCATCCCCACTTTGCTCCATGTTAGTAATGTCTCAAACAGTCTACGCTTTGATCGTTCCCTGGAAGACCAGTGTTAGTTTCCGATGCACATCTGGAGACATTCTGTAATCTGTGGAGTATCAAAGTGTAGATGAAACTCAGAAATTGCATCGGGATTGAATACAACTGTCACCATGTGCAGTTTCCTCCATGGCAGCAATGTCTCAAACAGTCTACGGTTTGATCGTTCCCTGGAAGACCAGTAGTAGTTTCCGATGCACATCTGGAGGCATTCTGTAATCTGTGGACCTTCAAAGTGTTGATGAAACACAGAAATTGCATCTTGATTGAATACAACAGTCACTATGGGCACCTTCCTCCATGTTAGTAATGTCTCAAACAGTCAACGCTTCGATCGTTCCCTTGAAGACCAGTAGTAGTTTACGATGCACATCTGGAGGCATTTTGTAATCTGTGGAGTATCAGAGTGTTGATGAAACACAAAAATTGCATCGGGATTGAATAAAAAAGTCACCATGCGCACTTTCCTCCATGTTAGTAATTCTCTAACAGTCTACGCTTTGATCGTTACCTGGAAGACCAGTAGTAGTTTCCGATGCACATCTGGAGGAATTCTGTAATCTGTGGACCTTCAAAGTGTTGATGAAACACAGAATTTGCCTCGTGATTGAATACAACATACACCATGCGCACTTTCCTCCATGGTAGTAATGTCTCAAACAGTCTACGTTTTGATCGTTCCCTGTAAGACCAGTAGTAGTTTCCGATGCACATCTGGAGGCATTCTGTAGTCTGTGGACTATCTGAGTGTTGATGAAACACAGAAATTGCATTGGGATTGAATACAACGGTCACCAAGCGCACTTTCCTCCATGGGAGTAATGTCTCAAACAGTCTACGCTTTGATCGTTCCCTTAAAGACCAGTAGTAGTTTCCGATGCACATCTAGAGTCATTCTGTAATCTGTGGAATATCAGACAGTTGATGAAACACAGATATTGCATCGAGATTGAATACAACAGTCACCATGCGCACTTTCCTCCATGGGAGTAATGTCTTAAACAGTCTAAGCTTTTATCGTTCCCTGCAAGACCAGTAGTAGTTTCCGATGCACATCTGGAGGCATTCTGTAACCTGTGGAGTATCAGAGAGTTGATGAAACACAGAAATTGCATCGGGATTGAATACAACAGACACCATGCGCACTTTCCTTTATGTGAGTAATTCTCAAACAGTCTACGCTTTGATTGCTCCTGGAAGTCCAGTAGTAGCTTCCGATGCACATCTGGAGGCATTCTGTAATCTGTGGAGTATCAGAGTGTTGATGAAACACAAAAATTGCATCGGAATTGAATACAAAAGTCACCATGCGCACTTTCCTCCGTGTTAGTAATTCTCTAACAGTCTACGCTTTGATCGTTACCTGGAAGACCAGTATTAGTTTCCGATGCACATCTTTAGGCATTCTGTAATCTGTGGAGTATCAGAGTGTTGATGAAATACAAAAATTGATTCGGGATTGAATACAAAAGTCACCATGCTCACTTTCTTCCATGTTAGTAATTCTCAACAGTCTACGCTTTGATCGTTACCTGGAAGACCAGTAGTATTTTCCGATGCACATCTGGAGGCATTCTGTAATCTGTGGACCTTCAAAGTGTTGATGAAACACAGAAATTGTCTCGGGATTGAATACAACTTACACCATGCGCACTTTCCTCCATGGGAGTAATGTCTGAAACAGTCTACGTTTTGATCGTTCCCTGGAAGAGCAGTAGTAGTTTGCGATGCACGTCTGGAGGCATTCTGTAATCTGTGGACCTTCAAAGTGTTGATGAAACACAGAAATTGCATCGTGATTGAATACAACAGTCACCATGCGCACTTGCCTCCATAAGAGTAATGTCTCAAACATTCAACGCTTTGATCGTTCCCTGGAAAACCAGTAGTAGTTTCCGATGCACATCTGGAGGCACTCTGTAATCTGTGGAGTATCAGACTGTTGATAAAACATAGAAATTGCATCTTAATTGAATACAACAGTCACCATCGGCACCTTCCTCCATATCAGTAATGTCTCAAACAGTCAACGCTTTGATCGTTCCCTGGAAGACCAGTAGTAGTTTCCGATGCACATCTTGAGGCATTCTGTAATCTGTGGAGTATCAGAGTGTTGATGAAACACAAAAATTGCATCGGGATTGAATACAAAATTCACCATGCGCACTTTCCTCCATGTTAGTAATTCTCTAACAGTCTACGCTTTGATCGTTACCTGGAAGACCTGTAGTAGTTTCCGATGCGCATCTGGAGGCATTCTGTAATCTGTGGACCTTCAAAGTGTTAATGAAACAAAGAAATTGCATCGGGATTGAATACAACAGACACCATGCGCACTTTCCTCCATGGGATTAAATCTCAAACAGTCTACACTTCGATCCTTCCCTGGAAGACCAGTAGTAGTTTCCGATGCACATCAGGAATCATTCTGTAATCTGTGGACCTTCAAAGTGTTGATGAAACAAAGAAATGGCATCGGGATTGAATACAACAGTCACCATCCCCACTTTGCTCCGTGTTAGTAATGTCTCAAACAGTCTACGCTTTGATCGTTCCCTGGAAAACCAGTGTTAGTTTCCGATGCACATCTGGAGACCTTCTGTAATCTGTGGAGTATCAAAGTGTAGATGAAACTCAGAAATTGCATCGGGATTGAATACAACTGTCACCATGTGCACTTCCCTCCATGGGAGCAATGTCTCAAACAGTCTACGCTTTGATCGTTCCCTGGAAGACCAGTAGTAGTTTCCGATGCACATCTGGAGGCATTCTGTAATCTGTTGACCTTCAAAGTGTTGATGAAACACAAAAATTGCATCGGGATTGATTACAACTGTCACCATGCGCACTTTCCTCCATGTTAGTAATGTCTGAAACAGTCTACGATTTGATCGTTCCCTGGAAGACCAGTAGTAGTTTCCAATGCACATCTGGAGGCATTCTGTAATCTGTGGAATATCAGAGTGTTGATGAAACACAGACATTGCATTGGGATTGAATACAACAGTCACCATGCGCACCTTCCTTCATGGGAGTAATGTCTCACACAGTGTACGCTTTGATCGTTCCCTGGAAGATCAGTGTTAGTTTCCGATGCACATCTGGAGGCATTCTGTAATCTGTGGAGTATCAGAGTGTTGATGAAACACAGAGATTGCATCGGGATTGAATACAACTGTCACCATGCGCACTTTCCTCCATGTTAGTAATGTCTGAAACAGTCTACGTTTTGATCGTTCCCTGGAAGACCAGTAGAAGTTTCCGATGCACATCTGGAGTCATTCTGTAATCCGTGGACTATCAGACTGTTGATAAAACACAGAAATTGCATCTTGATTGAATACAACAGTCACCTTGGGCACCTTCCTCCATGTTAGTAATGTCTCAAACAGTCAAGGCCTCGATCGTTCCCTGGAAGACCAGTAGTAGTTTCTGATGCACATCTGGAGGCATTCTGTAATCTGTGGAGTATCAGAGTGTTGATGAAACACAGAAATTGCATCGGGATTGAATACAAAAGTCACCTTGCGCACTTTCCTCCATGTTAGTAATTCTCTAACAGTCTACGCTTTGATCGTTCCCTGGAAGACCAGTAGTAGTTTCCGATGCACATCTGGAGGCATGCTGTAATCTGTGGACCTTCAAAGTGTTGATGAAACACAGAAATTGCATCGGGATTGAATACAACACACACCATGCGCACTTTCCTCCTTGGGAGTAAATCTCAAACAGTCTACGCTTTGATCCTCCCTGGAAGACCTGTAGTAGTTTCCGATGCACATCGGGAATCATTCTGTAATCTGTGGACCTTCAAAGTGTTGATGAAACAAAGAAATTGCATCGGGATTGAATACAACAGTCACCATCCCCACTTTGCTCCATGTTAGTAATGTCGCAAACAGTCTACGCTTTGATCGTTCCCTGGAAGACCAGAGTAAGTTTCCGATGCACATCTGGAGACATTCTGTAATCTGTGGAGTAACAAAGTGTTGATGAAACTCAGAAATTGCATCGGGATTGAATACAACTGTCACCATGTGCACTTTCCTCCATGTTAGTAATGTATGAAACAGTCTACGCTTTGATCGTTCCCTGGAAGTCCAGTGTTAGTTTCCGGTGCACATCTGGAGGTATTCTGTAATCTGTGGACTATCAGAGTGTTGATGAAACACAGAAATTACATCGGGATTGAATACAACAGTCACCATGCGCACCTTCCTTCATGGGAGTAGTGTCTCAAACAGCCTACTCTTTGATCGGTCCCTGGAAGACCAGTGTTAGCTTCCGATGCACATCTGGAGGCATTCGGTAATCTGTGGAGTATCAGAGTGTTGATGAAACACAGAAATTGCTTCGGGATTAAATACAACAGACACCATGCGCACTTTCCCCCATAGGAGTAATTCTCAAACAGTCTACGCTTTGATCGTTCCCTGAAAGAGCAGTAGTAGTTTGCGATGCACGTCTGGAGGCATTCTGTAATCTGTGGACCTTCAAAGTGTTAATGAAACACAGAAATTGCCTCGGGATTGAATACAACAGTCACCATGCACACTGTCCTCCGTGTTAGTAATTCTCAACAGTCTACGCTTTGATCGTTACCTGGAAGACCAGTAGTATTTTCCGATGCACATCTGGAGCCATTCTGTAATCTGTGGACCTGCAAAGTGTTGATGAAACACAGAAATTGTCTCTGGATTGAATACAACTTACACCATGCGCACTTTCCTCCATGGGAGTAATGTCTGAAACAGTCTACGCTTTGATTGTTCCCTGTAAGACCAGTAGTAGTTTCCGATGCACATCTGGAGGCATTCTGTAGTCTGTGGACTATCTGAGTGTTGATGAAACACAGAAATTGCATCGGGATTTAATACAACGGTCACCATGCGCACCTTCCTTCATGGGAGTAATGTCTCAAACAGTCTACGCTTTGATCGCTCCCTGGAAGACCAGTGTTAGTTTCCGATGCACATCTGGAGGCATTCTGTAATCTGTGGAAAATCAGAGTGTTGATGAAACACAGAAAATGCATCTTGATTGAATACAACAGTCACCATGCGCACTTTCCTCCATGGGAGTAATGTCTCTAACTGTCTACGCTTTGATCGTTCCCTGGAAGACCAATAATAGTTTCCGATGCACATCTGGAGGCATTCTGTAATCTGTGGACTATCGGAGTTTTGATGAAACACTAAAATTGCATCGGGATTGAATACAACAGTCACCATGAGCACTTTCCTCCATAAGAGTAATGTCTCAAACAGTCTACGCTTTGATCGTTCCCTGGAAGTCCAGTAGTAGTTTCCGATGCACATCTGGAGGTATTCTGTAATCCGTGGACTATCAGACTGTTGATGAAACACAGAAATTGCATTGGGATTGAATATATCAGTCACCATGCGCACCTTCCTCTATGGGAGTAATGTCTCAAACAGTCTACGCTTTGATCGTGCCCTGGAAGACCAGTAGTAGTTTCCGATGCACATCTGGAGGCATTCTGTAATATGTGGAGTATCAGAGTGTTGATGATTGCATCGGGATTGAATACAACAGACACCATGCTAACTTTCCTCCATGGGAGAAATTCTCAAACAGTCTACGCTTTGATCGTTCCCTGGAAGACCAGTAGTAGTTTCCGATGCACATTTGGTGGCATTCTGTAATCTGTGGACCTTCAAAGTGTTGATGAAACACAGAAATTGCCTCGGGATTGAATACAACAGACACCATGCGCAATTTCCTCCATAGGAGTAATGTCTCAAACAGTCTGCGCTTTGATCGTTCCCTGGAAGACCAGTGGTAGTTACCGATGCACATCAGGATTCATTCTGTAATCTGAGGACTATCAGAGTGTTGATGAAACACAGAAATTGCCTCGGGATTGAATACATCAGTCACCATCCGCACTTTCCTCCGTGTTAGTAATGTCTCAAACAGTCTCCGCTTTGATCGTTCAGTGGAACACCAGTGTTAGTTTCCTATGCACAACTGGAGGCATTCTGTAATCTGTGGACTATCAGAGTGTTGATGAAACATTAAAATTGCATCGGGATTGAATACAACAGACACCATGTGCACTTTCCTCCATGGGAGCAATGTCTCAAACAGTCTACGCTTTGATCGTTCCCTGAAAGACCAGTAGTAGTTTCCGATGCACATCTGGAGGCATTCTGTAATCTGTGGATAATCAGAGTGTTGATGAAACACAGAAAATGCATCTTGATTGAATACAACAGTCAACATGCGCACTTTCCTCCATGGAAGTAATGTCTCTAACTGTCTACGCTTTGATCGTTCCCTGGAAGACCAATAATAGGTTCCGATGCACATCTGGAGGCATTCTGTAATCTGTGGACTATCAGAGTGTTGATGAAACACTAAAATTGCATCGGGATTGAATACAACAGTCACCATGAGCACTTTCCTCCATAAGAGTAATGTCTCAAACAGTCTACCCTTTGATCGTTCCCTGGAAGTCCAGTAGTCGTTTCCGATGCACATCTGGAGGCATTCTGTAATCTGTGGAGTATCAGAGTGTTGATGATACACAGAAATTGCATCGGGATTGAATACAACAGACACCATTCGCACTTTCCCCCATGGGAGTAATTCTCAAACAGTGTACGATTTGATCGTTCCCTGGAAGACCAGTTGTAGTTTGCGATGCACATCTGGAGGCATTCTGTAATCTGTGGACCTTCAAAGTGTTGATGAAACACAGAAATTGCCTCGGGATTGAATACAACAGTCACCATGCGCACTTTCCTCCATGGGAGTAATGTCACTAACAGTCTACGTTTTGATCGTTCCCTGAAAGACCAGTAGAAGTTTCCGATGCACATCTGGAGTCATACTGTAATCCGTGGACTATCACACTGTTGATAAAACACAGAAATTGCATCTTGATTGAATACAACAGTCACCATGTGCACCTTTGTTCAATGTTAGTAATGTCTGAAACAGTCAACGCTTTGATCGTTCCCTGGAAGACCAGTAGTAGTTTCCGCTGCACATCTGGAGGCATTCTGTAATCTGTGGAGTATCAGAGTGTTGATGAAACACAGAAATTGCATCGGGACTGAATACAAATGTCACCATGCGCACTTTCCTCCTTGGGAGTAATGTCTCAAACAGTCTACGGTTTGATCGTTACCTGGAAGACCAGTAGTAGTTTCCGATGCACATCTGGAGGCATTCTGTAATCTGTGGACCTTCAAAGTGTTGATGAAACAGAGAAATTGCCTCGGGATTGAATACAACATACACCATGCACACTTTCCTCCATGGGAGTAATGTCTCAAACAGTCTACGGTTTGATCGTTCCCTGGAAGACCAGTAGTAGTTTACGATGCACATCTGGAGGCATTCTGTAGTCTGTGGACTATCTGAGTGTTGATGAAACACAGAAATTGCATCGGGATTGAATACAACAGTCACCATGCGCACTTTCCTCCATGTTAGTAATGTATGAAACAGTCTACGCTTTGATCGTTCCCTGGAAGTCCAGTGTTAGTTTCCGATGCACATCTGGAGGTATTCTGTAATCAGTGGACTATCAGAGTGTTGATGAAACACAGAAATTACATCGGGATTGAATACAACAGTCACCATGCGCACTTTCCTCCATTGGAGTAGTGTCTCAAACAGTCTACGCTTTGATCGTTCCTTGGAAGACCAGTAGTAGTTTCCGATGCACATCTGGAGGCATTCTGTAATCTGTGGAGTATCAGAGTGTTGATGAAACACAGAAATTGCATCGGGATTGAATACAACAGTCACCATGCGCACCTTCCTTCATGGGGGTAATGTCTCAAACAGTCTACTCTTTGATCGGTCCCTGGAAGACCAGTGTTAGCTTCCGAAGCACATCTGGAGGCATTCGGTAATCTGTGGAGTATCAGAGTGTTGATGAAACACAGAAATTGCATCGGGATTAAATACAACAGACACCATGCGCACTTTCCCCCATAGGAGTAATTCTCAAACAGTCTACGTTTTGATCGTTCCCTGAAAGAGCAGTAGTAGATTGCGATGCACGTCTGGAGGCATTCTGTAATCTGTGGACCTTCAAAGTGTTAATGAAACACAGAAATTGCCTCGGGATTGAATACAACAGTCACCATGCACACTATCCTCCATGGGAGTAATGTCTCTAACAGTCTACGTGTTGTTCGTTCCCTGGAAGACCAGTAGAAATTTCCGATGCACATCTGGAGTCATTCTGTAATCCGTGGACTATCAGACTGTTGATAAAACACAGAAATTGCATCTTGATTGAATACAACAGACAACATGGGCACCTTCCTCTATGTTAGCAATGTCTCAAACAGTCATCGCTTTGATCGTTAACTATAAGGCCAGTAGTAGTTTCCGATGCACATCTGGAGGCATTCTGTAATCTGTGGAGTATCAGAGTGTTGATGAAACACAAAAATTGCATCGGGATTGAATACAAAAGTCACCATGCGCACTTTCCTCCATGTTAGTAATTCTCAACTGTCTACGCTTTGATCGTTACCTGGAAGACCAGTAGTATTTTCCGATGCACATCTGGAGCCATTCTGTAATCTGTGGACCTGCAAAGTGTTGATGAAACACAGAAATTGTCTCGGGATTGAATACAACTTACACCATGCACACTTTCCTCCGTGGGAGTAATGTCTGAAACAGTCTACGCTTTGATTGTTCCCTGTAAGACCAGTAGTAGTTTCCGATGCACATCTGGAGGCATTCTGTAGTCTGTGGACTATCTGAGTGTTGATGAAACACAGAAATTGCATCGGGATTGAATACAACGGTCACCATGCGCACTTTCCTCCATGGGAGTAATGTCTCAAACAGTCTACGCTTTGATCGTTCCCTTAAAGACCAGAAGTAGTTTCCGATGCACATCTGGAGTCATTCTGTAATCAGTGGACTATCAGGCTGTTGATGAAACACAGAAATTGCATCGGGATTGAATACAAGAGTCACCATGCGCACCTTCCTTCATGGGAGTAATGTCTCAAACAGTCTACGCTTTGATCGCTCCCTGGAAGACCAGTGTTAGTTTCCGATGCACATCAGGAGGCATTCTGTAATCTGTGGACAATCAGAGTGTTGATGAAACACAGGAAATGCATCTTGATTGAATACAACAGTCACCATGCGCACTTTCCTCCATGGGAGTAATGTCTCTAACTGTCTACGCTTTGATCGTTCCCTGGAAGACCAATAATAGTTTCCGATGCACATCTGGAGGCATTCTGTAATCTGTGGACTATCGGAGTTTTGATGAAACACTAAAATTGCATCGGGATTGAATACAACAGTCACCATGAGCACTTTCCTCCATAAGAGTAATGTCTCAAACAGTCTACGCTTTGATCGTTCCCTGGAAGTCCAGTAGTAGTTTCCGATGCACATCTGGAGGTATTCTGTAATCCGTGGACTATCAGACTGTTGATGAAACAAAGAAATTGCATTGGGATTGAATATATCAGTCACCATGCGCACCTTCCTCTATGGGAGTAATGTCTCAAACAGTCTACGCTTTGATCGTGCCCTGGAAGACCAGTAGTAGTTTCCGATGCACATCTGGAGGCATTCTGTAATATGTGGAGTATCAGAGTGTTGATGATTGCATCGGGATTGAATACAACAGACACCATGCTAACTTTCCTCCATGGGGGAAATTCTCAAACAGTCTACGCTTTGATCGTTCCCTGGAAGACCAGTAGTAGTTTCCGATGCACATTTGGTGGCATTCTGTAATCTGTGGACCTTCAAAGTGTTGATGAAACACAGAAATTGCCTCGGGATTGAATACAACAGACACCATGCGCAATTTCCTCAATAGGAGTAATGTCTCAAACAGTCTGCGCTTTGATCGTTCCCTGGAAGACCAGTGGTAGTTACCGATGCACATCAGGATTCATTCTGTAATCTGTGGACTATCAGAGTGTTGATGAAACATTAAAATTGCATAGGGATTGAATACAATAGTCACCATGAGCACTCTCCTCCATAAGAGTAAAGTCTCAAAAAGTCTACGCTTTGATCGTTCCCTGGAAGTCCAGTAGTAGTTTCCGATGCACATCTGGAGGCATTCTGTAATCTGTGGACCTTCAAAGTGTTGATGAAACACAGAAATTGCATCGGGATTGAATACAACTGTCACCATGTGCACTTTCCTCCATGGGAGCAATGTCTCAAACAGTCTACGCTTTGATCGTTCCCTGAAAGACCAGTAGTAGTTTCCGATGCACATCTGGAGGCATTCTGTAATGTGTGGAGTATCAGAGTGATGATGGAACACAAAAATTGCATCGGGATTGAATACAAAAGTCACCATGCGCACTTTCCTCCATGTTAGTAATTCTCAAAATTCTACGCTTTGTTCGTTCCCTGTATGACCAGTAATAGTTTCCGATGCACATCTGGAGGCATTCTGTAATCTGTGGACCTTCAAAGTGTTGATGAAACACAGAAATTGCATCGGGATTGAATTCAACTGTCACCATGTGCACTTTCCTCCATGGGAGCAATGTCTCAAACAGTCTACGCTTTGATCGTTCCCTGAAAGACCAGTAGTAGTTTCCGATGCACATCTGGAGGCATTCTGTAATCTGTGGATAATCAGAGTGTTGATGAAACACAGAAAATGCATCTTGATTGAATACAACAGTCACCATGCGCACTTTCCTCCATGGGAGTAATGTCTCTAACTGTCTACGCTTTGATCGTTCCCTGGAAGACCAATAATAGTTTCCGATGCACATCTGGAGGCATTCTGTAATCTGTGGACCTTCAAAGTGTTGATGAAACACATAAATTGCCTCGGGATTGAATACAACAGTCACCATGCGCACTTTCCTCCATGGGAGTAATGTCACTAACAGTCTACGTTTTGATCGTTCCCTGAAAGACCAGTAGAAGTTTCCGATGCACATCTGGAGTCATACTGTACTCCGTGGACGATCAGACTGTTGATAAAACACAGAAATTGCATCTTGATTGAATACAACAGTCACCATGTGCACCTTTGTTCAATGTTAGTAATGTCTCAAACAGTCAACGGTTTGATCGTTCCCTGGAAGACCAGTAGTAGTTTCCGCTGCACATCTGGAGGCATTCTGTAGTCTGTGGACTATCTGAGTGTTGATGAAACACAGAAATTGCATCGGGATTGAATACAACAGTCACCATGCGCACTTTCCTAAATGGGAGTACTGTCTCTAACATTCTACGCTTTGATCGTTCCTTGGAAGACCAGAGTAAGTTTCCGATGCACATCTGGAGACATTCTGTAATCTGTGGAGTATCTAAGTGTTGATGAAAATCAGAATTTGCATCGGGATTGAGTAGAACTGTCACCATGTGCACTTTCCTCCATGTTAGTAATGTATGAAACAGTCTACGCTTTGATCGTTCCCTGGAAGTCCAGTGTTAGTTTCCGATGCAAATCTGGAGGTATTCTGTAATCAGTGGACTATCAGAGTGTTGATGAAACACAGAAATTACATCGGGATTGAATACAACAGTCACCATGCGCACTTTCCTCCATTGGAGTAGTGTCTCAAACAGTCTACGCTTTGATCGTTCCTTGGAAGACCAGTAGTAGTTTCCGATGCACATCTGGAGGCATTCTGTAATCTGTGGAGTATCAGAGTGTTGATGAAACACAGAAATTGCATCGGGATTGAATACAACAGTCACCATGCGCACCTTCCTTCATGGGAGTAATGTCTCAAACAGTCTACTCTTTGATCGGTCCCTGGAAGACCAGTGTTAGCTTCCGAAGCACATCTGGAGGCATTCGGTAATCTGTGGAGTATCAGAGTGTTGATGAAACACAGAAATTGCATCGGGATTAAATACAACAGACACCATGCGCACTTTCCCCCATAGGAGTAATTCTCAAACAGTCTACGTTTTGATCGTTCCCTGAAAGAGCAGTAGTAGTTTGCGATGCACGTCTGGAGGCCATTCTGTAATCTGTGGACCTTCAAAGTGTTAATGAAACTCAGAATTTGCATCGGGATTGAGTAGAACTGTCACCATGTGCACTTTCCTCCATGTTAGTAATGTATGAAACAGTCTACGCTTTGATTGTTCCCTGTAAGACCAGTAGTAGTTTCCGATGCACATCTGGAGGCATTCTGTAGTCTGCGGACTATCTGAGTGTTGATGAAACACAGAAATTGCATCGGGATTGAATACAACGGTCACCATGCGCACTTTCCTCCATGGGAGTAATGTCTCAAACAGTCTACGCTTTGATCGTTCCCTTAAAGACCAGAAGTAGTTTCCGATGCACATCTGGAGTCATTCTGTAATCAGTGGACTATCAGGCTGTTGATGAAACACAGAAATTGCATCGGGATTGAATACAACAGTCACCATGCGCACCTTCCTTCATGGGAGTAATGTATCAAACAGTCTACGCTTTGATCGCTCCCTGGAAGACCAGTGTTAGTTTCCGATGCACATCTGGAGGCATTCTGTAATCTGTGGACAATCAGAGTGTTGATGAAACACAGGAAATGCATCTTGATTGAATACAACAGTCACCATGCGCACTTTCCTCCATGGGAGTAATGTCTCTAACTGTCTACGCTTTGATCGTTCCCTGGAAGACCAATAATAGTTTCCGATGCACATCTGGAGGCATTCTGTAATCTGTGGACTATCGGAGTTTTGATGAAACACTAAAATTGCATCGGGATTGAATACAACAGTCACCATGAGCACTTTCCTCCATAAGAGTAATGTCTCAAACAGTCTACGCTTTGATCGTTCCCTGGAAGTCCAGTAGTAGTTTCCGATGCACATCTGGAGGTATTCTGTAATCCGTGGACTATCAGACTGTTGATGAAACACAGAAATTGCATTGGGATTGAATATATCAGTCACCATGCGCACCTTCCTCTATGGGAGTAATGTCTCAAACAGTCTACGCTTTGATCGTGCCCTGGAAGACCAGTAGTAGTTTCCGATGCACATCTGGAGGCATTCTGTAATATGTGGAGTATCAGAGTGTTGATGATTGCATCGGGATTGAATACAACAGACACAATGCTAACTTTCCTCCATGGGAGAAATTCTCAAACAGTCTACGCTTTGATCGTTCCCTGGAAGACCAGTAGTAGTTTCCGATGCACATTTGGTGGCATTCTGTAATCTGTGGACCTTCAAAGTGTTGATGAAACACAAATATTGCATCGGGATTGAATACAAAAGTCACCATGCGCACTTTCCTCCATGTTAGTAATTCACAAAAATTCTACGCTTTGTTCGTTCCCTGTATGACCAGTAATAGTTTCCGATGCACATCTGGAGGCATTCTGTAATCTGTGGACCTTCAAAGTGTTGATGAAACACAGAAATTGCATCGGGATTGAATTCAACTGTCACCATGTGCACTTTCCTCCATGGGAGCAATGTCTCAAACAGTCTACGCTTTGATCGTTCCCTGAAAGACCAGTAGTAGTTTCCGATGCACATCTGGAGGCATTCTGTAATCTGTGGATAATCAGAGTGTTGATGAAACACAGAAAATGCATCTTGATTGAATACAACAGTCACCATGCGCACTTTCCTCCATGGGAGTAATGTCTCTAACTGTCTACGCTTTGATCGTTCCCTGGAAGACCAATAATAGTTTCCGATGCACATCTGGAGGCATTCTGTAATCTGTGGACTATCAGAGTGTTGATGAAACACTAAAATTGCATCGGGATTGAATACAAAAGTCACCATGAGCACTTTCCTCCATAAGAGTAATGTCTCAAACAGTCTACGCTTTGATCTTTCCCTGGAAGTCCAGTAGTCGTTTCCGATGCACATCTGGAGGCATTCTGTAATCTGTGGACCTTCAAAGTGTTGATGAAACACAGAAATTGCCTCGGGATTGAATACAACAGTCACCATGCGCACTTTCCTCCATGGGAGTAATGTCACTAACAGTCTACGTTTTGATCGTTCCCTGAAAGACCAGTAGAAGTTTCCGATGCACATCTGGAGTCATACTGTAATCCGTGGTCTATCAGACTGTTGATAAAACACAGAAATTGCATCTTGATTGAATACAACAGTCACCATGTGCACCTTTGTTCAATGTTAGTAATGTCTCAAACAGTCAACGCTTTGATCGTTCCCTGGAAGACCAGTAGTAGTTTCCGCTGCACATCTGGAGGCATTCTGTAGTCTGTGGACTATCTGAGTGTTGATGAAACACAGAAATTGCATCGGGATTGAATACAACAGTCACCATGCGCACTTTCCTAAAAGGGAGTAATGTCTCTAACATTCTACGCTTTGATCGTTCCTTGGAAGACCAGAGTAAGTTTCCGATGCACATCTGGAGACATTCTGTAATCTGTGGAGTATCAAAGTGTTGATGAAACTCAGAAATTGCATCGGGATTGAGTACAACTGTCACCATGTGCACTTTCCTCCATGTTAGTAATGTATGAAACAGTCTACGCTTTGATCGTTCCCTGGAAGTCCAGTGTTAGTTTCCGATGCACATCTGGAGGTATTCTGTAATCAGTGGACTATCAGAGTGTTGATGAAACACAGAAATTACATCGGGATTGAATACAACAGTCACCATGCGCACTTTCCTCCATTGGAGTAGTGTCTCAAACAGTCTACGCTTTGATCGTTCCTTGGAAGACCAGTAGTAGTTTCCGATGCACATCTGGAGGCATTCTGTAATCTGTGGAGTATCAGAGTGTTGATGAAACACAGAAATTGCATCGGGATTGAATACAACAGTCACCATGCGCACCTTCCTTCATGGGAGTAATGTCTCAAACAGTCTACTCTTTGATCGGTCCCTGGAAGACCAGTGTTAGCTTCCGAAGCACATCTGGAGGCATTCGGTAATCAGTGGAGTATCAGAGTTTTGATGAAACACAGAAATTGCATCGGGATTGAATACAACAGACACCATGCGCACTTTCCCCCATAGGAGTAATTCTCAAACAGTCTACGTTTTGATCGTTCCCTGAAAGAGCAGTAGTAGTTTGCGATGCACGTCTGGAGGCATTCTGTAATCTGTGGACCTTCAAAGTGTTAATGAAACACAGAAATTGCCTCGGGATTGAATACAACAGTCACCATGCACACTATCCTCCATGGGAGTAATGTCTCTAACAGTCTACGTTTTGTTCGTTCCCTGGAAGACCAGTAGAAATTTCCGATGCACATCTGGAGTCATTCTGTAATCCGTGGACTATCAGACTGTTGATAAAACACAGAAATTGCGTCTTGATTGAATACAACAGACAACATGGGCACCTTCCTCTATGTTAGCAGTGTCTCAAACAGTCATCGCTTTGATCGTTAACTATAAGACCAGTAGTAGTTTCCGATGCACATCTGGAGGCATTCTGTAATCTGTGGAGTATCAGAGTGTTGATGAAACACAAAAATTGCATCGGGATTGAATACAAAAGTCACCATGCGCACTTTCCTCCATGTTAGTAATTCTCAACAGTCTACGCTTTGATCGTTACCTGGAAGACCAGTAGTATTTTCCGATGCACATCTGGAGCCATTCTGTAATCTGTGGACCTGCAAAGTGTTGATGAAACACAGAAATTGTCTCGGGATTGAATACAACTTACACCATGCGCACTTTCCTCCATGGGAGTAATGTCTGAAACAGTCTACGCTTTGATTGTTCCCTGTAAGACCAGTAGTAGTTTCCGATGCACATCTGGAGGCATTCTGTAGTCTGTGGACTATCTGAGTGTTGATGAAACACAGAAATTGCATCGGGATTGAATACAACGGTCACCATGCGCACTTTCCTCCATGGGAGTAATGTCTCAAACAGTCTACGCTTTGATCGTTCCCTTAAAGACCAGAAGTAGTTTCCGATGCACATCTGGAGTCATTCTGTAATCAGTGGACTATCAGGCTGTTGATGAAACACAGAAATTGCATCGGGATTGAATACAACAGTCACCATGCGCACCTTCCTTCATGGGAGTAATGTCTCAAACAGTCTACGCTTTGTTCGTTCCCTGAAAGACCAGTAGTAGTTTCCGATGCACATCTGGAGGCATTCTGTAATCTGTGGACTATCAGAGTGTTGATGAAACATTAAAATTGCATCGGGATTGAATACAACAGTCACCATGAGCACTTTCCTCCATAAGATTAATGTCTCAAAAAGTCTACGCTTTGGTCGTTCCCTGGAAGTCCAGTAGTAGTTTCCGATGCACATCTGGAGGCATTCTGTAATCTGTGGACCTTCAAAGTGTTGATGAAACACAGAAATTGCATCGGGATTGAATACAACTGTCACCATGTGCACTTTCCTCCATGGGAGCAATGTCTCAAACAGTCTACGCTTTGATCGTTCCCTGAAAGACCAGTAGTAGTTTCCGATGCACATCTGGAGGCATTCTGTAATCTGTGGATAATAGAGTGTTGATGAAACACAGAAAATGCATCTTGATTGAATACAACAGTCACCATGCGCTCTTTCCTCCATGGGAGTAATGTCTCTAACTGTCTACGCTTTGATCGTTCCCTGGAAGACCAATAATAGTTTCCGATGCACATCTGGAGGCATTCTGTAATCTGTGGACTATCAGAGTGTTGATGAAACACTAAAATTGCATCGGGATTGAATACAACAGTCAGCATGAGCACTTTCCTCCATAAGAGTAATGTCTCAAACAGTCTACGCTTTGATCGTTCCCTGGAAGTCCAGTAGTAGTTTCCGATGCACATCTGGAGGCATTCTGTAATCTGTGGAGTATCAGAGTGTTGATGATACACAGAAATTGCATCGGGATTGAATACAACAGCCACCATTCGCACTTTCCCCCATGGGAGTAATTCTCAAACAGTCTACGATTTGATCGTTCCCTGGAAGACCAGTAGTAGTTTGTGATGCACATCTGGAGGCATTCTGTAATCTGTGGACCTTCAAAGTGTTGATGAAACACAGAAATTGCCTCGGGATTGAATACAACAGTCACCATGCGCACTTTCCTCCATGGGAGTAATGTCACTAACAGTCTACGTTTTGATCGTTCCCTGAAAGACCAGTAGAAGTTTCCGATGCACATCTGGAGTCATACTGTAATCCGTGGACTATCAGACTGTTGATAAAACACAGAAATTGCATCTTGATTGAATACAACAGTCACCATGTGCACCTTTGTTCCATGTTAGTAATGTCTCAAACAGTCAACGCTTTGGTCGTTCCCTGGAAGACTAGTAGTAGTTTCCGCTGCACATCTGGAGGCATTCTGTAATCTGTGGAGTATCAGAGTGTTGATGAAACACAGAAATTGCATCGGGACTGAATACAAAAGTCACCATGCGCACTTTCCTCCTTGGGAGTAATGTCTCAAACAGTCTACGGTTTGATCGTTACCTGGAAGACCAGTAGTAGTTTCCGATGCACATCTGGAGGCATTCTGTAATCTGTGGAAATTCAAAAAGTTGCTGAAACACAGAAATTGCCTCGGGATTGAATACAACTGTCACCATGTGCACTTTCCTCCATGGGAGCAATGTCTCAAACAGTCTACGCTTTGATCGTTCCCTGAAAGACCAGTAGTAGTTTCTGATGCACATCTGGAGGCATTCTGTAATCTGTGGACAATCAGAGTGTTGATGAAACACAGAAAATGCATCTGGATTGAATACAACAGTCACCATGCGCACTTTTCTCTATGGGAGTAATGTCTCTAACTGTCTACGCTTTGATAGTTCCCTGGAAGACCAATAATAGTTTCCGATGCACATCTTGAGGCATTCTGTAATCTGTGGACTATCAGAGTGTTGATGAAACACTATAATTGCATCGGGATTGAATACAACGGTCACCATGAGCACTTTCCTCCATAAGAGTAATGTCTCAAACAGTCTACGCTTTGATCGTTCCCTGGAAGTCCACTAGTAGTTTCCGATGCACATCTGGGGGTATTCTGTAATCCGTGGACTATCAGACTGTTGATGAAACACAGAAATTGCATTGGGATTGAATACATCAGTCACCATGCGCACCTTCCTCTATGGGAGTAATGTCTCAAACAGTCTACGCTTTGATCGTTCCCTGGAAGACCAGTAGTAGTTTCCGATGCACATCTGGAGGCATTCTGTAATATGTGGAGTATCAGAGTGTTGATGATTGCATCATGATTGAATACAACAGACACCATGCTAACTATCCTCCATGGGAGCAATTCTCAAACAGTCTACGCTTTGATCGTTCCCTGGAAGACCAGTAGTAGTTTCCGATGCACATTTGGAGGCATTCTGTAATCTGTGGACCTTCAAAGTGTTGATGAAACACAGAAATTGCCTCGGGATTGAATACAACAGACACCATGCGCAATTTCCTCCATAGGAGTAATGTCTCAAACAGGCTGCGCTTTGATCGTTCCCTGGAAGACCAGTGGTAGTTACCGATGCACATCAGGATTCATTCTGTAATCTGAGGACTATCAGAGTGTTGATGAAACACAGAAATTGCCTCGGGAATAAATACAACAGTCACCATCCGCACTTTCCTCCGTGTTAGTAATGTCTCAAACAGTCTCCGCTTTGATCGTTCAGTGGAACACCAGTGTTAGTTTCCTATGCACATCTGGAGGCATTCTGTAATCTGTGGACTATCAGAGTGTTGATAAAACATTAAAATTGCATCGGGATTGAATACAACAGTCACCATGAGCACTTTCCTCCATAAGAGTAATGTCTCAAAAAGTCTACGCTTTGATCGTTCCCTGGAAGTCCAGTAGTAGTTTCCGATGCACATCCGGGGTCATTCTGTAATCCGTGGACTATCAGACTGTTGATGAAACACAGAAATTGCATTGGGATTGAATACAACAGTCTCCATGCGCACCTTCCTCCATGGGAGTAATGTCTCAAACAGCATACGCTTTGATCGTTCCCCGGAAGACCGGTGTTAGTTTCCGATGCACATCTGGAGGCATTCTGTAATATGTGGAGTATCAGAGTGTTGATGAAACACAGAAATTGCATCGGGATTGAATACAACAGACACCATGCTCACTTTCGTCCATGGGAGCAATTCTCAAACAGTCTACGCTTTGATCGTTCCCTGGAAGACCTGTAGTAGTTTCCGATGCACATTTGGAGGCATTCTGTAATCTGTGGACCTTCAAAGTGTTGATGAAACACAGAAATTGCCTCGGGATTGAATACAACAGACACCATGCGCAATTTCCTCCATAGGAGTAATGTCTCAAACAGTCCACGCTTTGATCGTTCCCTGGAAGACCAGTAGTAGTTACCGATGCACCACTTGAGGCATTCTGTAAACTGTCAAACTTCAACGTGTTGATGAAACACAGAAATTGCATCGGGATTGAATACAACAGTCACCATCCGCACTTTCCCCCGTGTTAGTAATGTCTCAAACATTCTCCGCTTTTATCGTTCCCTGGAACACCAGTGTTAGTTTCCGATGCACATCTGGAGGCATTCTGTAATCTGTGGACTATGAGAGTGTTGATGAAACACAGAAATTGCATCGGGATTGAATACAACAGATACCATGCGCACTTTCCTCCATAAGAGTAGTGTCTCAAACATTCAACGCTTTGATCGTTCCCTGGAAGTACAGTAGTAGTTTCCGATGCATATCTGGAGATATTCTGTAATTCGTGGACTATCAGACTGTTGATGAAACACAATAATTGCATCAGGATTGAATACAACAGTCACCGTGCGCACTTTCTGCCATGGGAGTAATGACTCAAACAGTCTACGCTTTGATCGTTCCCTGGACGACCAGTAGAAGTTTGCGATGCACATCTGGAGTCATTCTGTAATCCGTGGACCTTCAAAGTGTTGATGAAACACAGAAATTGCCTCGGGATTGAATACAACATACACCATGCGCACTTTCCTCCGTGGGAGTAAAGTCTGAAACAGTCTACGTTTTGATCGTTCACTGTAAGATCAGTAGTAGTTTCCGATGCACATCTGGAGGCATTCTGTAATCTGTGGAGTATCAGAGTGTTGATGAAACACAGAAATTGCATCGGGATTGAATACAACAGACACCATGCGCACTTTCCCCCATGGGAGTAATTCTCAAACTGTCTACGTTTTGATCGTTCCCTGGAAGACCAGTAGTAGTTTCCGATACACATCTGGAGGCATTCTGTAATCTGTGGACTATCAGAGTGTTGACGAAACACAGAAATTGCCTCAGGATTGAATACAACAGTCACCATGCGCACTTTCCTCCATGGGAGTAATGTCTCTAACAGTCTACGTTTTGATCGTTCCCTGGAAGACCAGTAGAAGTTTCCGATGCACATCGGGAGTAATTCTGTAATCCGTGGACTATCAGACTGTTGATAAAACACAGAAATTGCATTTTGATTGAATACAACAGTCACCATGGGCACCTTCCTCCATGTTAGTAATGTCTCAAACAGTCAACGCTTTGATCGTTCCCTGGGAGACCAGTAGTAGTTTCCGATGCACATCTGGAGGCATTCTGTAATCTGTGGAGTATCGGAGTGTTGATGAAACACAGAAATTGCATCGGGACTGAATACAAAAGTCACCATGCGCACTTTCCTCCATGTTAGTAATTCTCAAACAGTCTACGCTTTGATCGTTCCCTGGACGACCAGTAGAAGTTTCCGATGCACATCGGGAGTAATTCTGTAATCCGTGGACTATCAGACTGTTGATAAAACACAGAAATTGCATTTTGATTGAATACAACAGTCACCATGGGCACCTTCCTCCATGTTAGTAATGTCTCAAACAGTCAACGCTTTGATCGTTCCCTGGAAGACAAGTAGTAGTTTCCGATGCACGTCTGGAGGCTTTCTGTAATATGTGGACATTCAAAGTGTTAATGAAACAAAGAAATTGCCTCGGGATTGAATACAACAGTCACCATGCGCACTTTCCTCCATGGGAGTAATGTCTCTAACAGTCTACGTTTTCGTCGTTCCCTGGAAGACCAGTAGAAGTTTCCGTGCACATCTGGAGTCATTCTGTAATCCGTGGACTATCAGACTGTTGATAAAACACAGAAATTGCATTTTGATTGAATACAACAGTCACCATGGGCACCTTCCTCCATGTTAGTAATGTCTCAAACAGTCAACGCTTTGATCGTTCCCTTGGAAGACCAGTAGTAGTTTCCGATGCACATCTGGAGGAATCTGTAATCTGTGGACTATCAGAGTGCTGATGAAACACAGAAATTGCATTGGGATTGAATACAACTGTCACCATGCGCACCTACCTCCATGGGAGTAATGTCTCAAACAGTCTACGCTTTGATCGTTCCCTGGAAGACCAGTAGTAGTTTCCGATGCACATCTGGAGGCATTCTGTAATCTGTGGAGTATCACAGTTTTGATGAAACACAGAAATTGCATCGGGATTGAATACAACAGACACCATGCGAAATTTTCTCCATGTTAGTAATTCTCAAACAGTCTACGCTTTGATCGTTACCTTGAAGACCAGTAATAGTTTCCGATGCACATCTGAAGGCATTCTGTAATCTGTGGAGTATCAAAGAGTTGATGAAACTCAGAAATTGCATCGGGATTCAATACAACAGTCACCATGCGCACTTTCCTTCATAAGAGTAATGTCTCAAGCATTCAACGCTTTGATCGTTCCCTGGAAGTCCAGTAGTAGTTTCCTATGCACATCTGGAGGCACTCTGTAATCTGTGGAGTATCAGAGTGTTGATGAAACACAGAAATTGCATCGGGATTGAATACAACAGACACCATGCGCACTTTCCTCCATGGGAGTAAATCTCAAACAGTCTACGCTTTGATCCTTCCCTGGAAGACCAGTAGTAGTTTCCTATGCACATATGCAATCATTCTGTAATCTGTGGACCTTCAAAGTGTTGATGAAACAAAGAAATTGCATCGGGATCGAATACAACTGTCACCATGTGCACTTTCCTCCATGGGAGCAATGTCTCAAACAGTATACGCTTTGATCGTTCCCTGGAAAACCAGTAGTAGTTTCCGATGCACATCTGGAGGCATTCAGTAATCTGTAAGGTATCAAAGTGTCGATGAAACACAGAAATTGCATCGGGATTGAATACAACAGTCACCATGCGCACTTTCCTCCTTGTTAGTAATGTCTGAAACAGTCTACGCTTTGATCGTTCCCTGGAAGACCAGTGTTAGTTTCCGATGCACATCTGGAGGTATTCTGCAATCTGTGGACTATCAGACTGTTGATGAAACACAGAAAATGCATCTTGATTGAATACAACAGTCACCATGCGCACTTTCCTCCATGGGAGTAATGTCTCTAACAGTCTACGCTTTGATCGTTCCCTGGAAGACCAATAATAGTTTCCGATGCACATCTGGAGGCATTCTGTAATCCGTGGACTATCCGACTGTTGATGAAACACAGAAATTGCATTGGGATTAAATACAACAGTCACCATGCGCACCTTCCTCCATGGGAGTAAATGTCTCAAACAGTCCACGCTTTGATCGTTCCTGGAAGACCAGTAGTAGTTTCCGATGCACATCTGGAGGCATTCTGTAATATGTGGAGTATCAGAGTGTTTCTGAAACACAGAAATTGCCTCGGGATTGAATACAACAGATACCATGCGCACTTTCCTCCATGGGAGTAATGTCTCAAACAGTCTACGCTTTGATCGTTCCCTGGAAGACCAGTGGTAGTTACCGATGCACATCTGGATTCATTCTGTAATCTGAGGACCATCAGAGTGTTGATGAAACACAGAAATTGCTTCGGGATTGAATAAAACATCAGCATGTGCACTTTCCTCCATGGGAGTAATGTCGCAAACAGTCTACGCTTTGATCGTTCCCTGGAAGGCCAGTAGTAATTTCCGATGCACATCTGGAGGCTTTCTGTATTCTGTGGACTATCAGACTGTTGATGAAACACAGAAATTGCATCGGAATTGAATACAACAGTCACCATGCGCACTTTCCTCCATGGGAGTAATGTCTCAAACAGTCTACGCTTTGATCGTGCCCTGGAAGACCAGTAGTAGTTACCGATGCACATCGTGAGGCATTCTGTAAACTGACTACCTTCTTAGTGTTGATGAAACACAGAAATTGCATCGGGATTTAATACAACAGTCACCATCCGCACTTTCCTCCGTGTTAGTAATGTCTCAAACAGTCTCCGCTTTGATTGTTCCCTGGAACACCAGTGTTAGTTTCCGATGCACATCTGGAGGCATTCTTAAATCTGTGGACTATGAGAGTGTTGATGAAACCCTGAAATGGCATCGGGATTGAATACAACAGTCACCATGCGCACTTTCCTCAATGGTAGTAATGTCTCTAACAGTCTACGCTTTGATCGTCCCCTGGAAGACCAGTAGTAGTTTCCGATGCACTTCTGGTGGCACTCAGTAATCTGTGGACTATAAGACTGTTGATGAAACACAGAAATTGTATCGAGATTGAATACAACAGTCACCATGCGCACTTTCCTCCATTGGAGTTATGTCTCAAACAGTCTACGCTTTGATCGTTCCCTGGAAGACCAGTAGTAGTTTCCGATGCACATCTGGAGGCATTCTGTAATCTGTGGAGTATCAGAGTGTTGATGAAACACAGAAATAGCATCGGGATTGAATACAACATTCACCATGCTCACCTTCCTTCATAGGAGTAATGTCTCAAACAGTCTACGCTCTGATCGTTCCCTGGAAGACCAGTGTTAGTTTCCGATGCACATCTGGAGGCATTCTGTAATCTGTGGAAGATCAGAGTGTTGATGAAACACAGAAATTGAATCGGGATTGAATACAACAGATACCATGCGCACTTTCCCCCATGTGAGTAATTCTCAAACAGTCTACGTTTTGATCGTTCCCTGGAAGACCAGTAGTAGTTTGCGATGCACATCTGAAGGCATTCTGTAATCTGTGGACCTTCAAAGTGTTAATGAAACACAGAAATAGCCTCGGGATTGAATACAACAGTCACCATGCGCACTTTCCTCCGTGGGAGTAATGTCTCTAACAGTCTACGTTTTGATCGTTCCCTGGAAGACTAGTAGACGTTTCCGATGCACATCTGGAGTCATTCTGTAAACCGTGGACTATCAGACTGTTGATAAAACACACTGAAATTGCATCTTGATTGAATACAACAGTCACCATGGGCTCCATCCTCCATATTAGTAATGTCTCAAACAGTCAACGCTTTGATCGTTCCCTGGAAGACTAGTAGTAGTTTCCGATGCACATCTAGAGGCATTCTGTAATCTGTGGAGTATTAGAGTGTTTATGAAACACAGAAATTGCATCGTGATTGAATACAAAAGTCACCATGCGCACTTTCCTCCATTTTAGTAATGTCCCAAACAGTCAACGCTTTGATCGTTCCCTGGAAGACCAGTAGTAGATTCCGATGCACATCTGGAGGCATTCTGTAATCTGTGGAGTATCAGAGTGTTGATGAAACACAGAAATTGCATCGGGACTGAATACAAAAGTCACCATGCGCACTTTCCTCCATGTTAGTAATTCTCAAACAGTCTACGCTTTGATCGTTATCTGGAAGACCAGTAGTAGTTTCCGATGCACATCTGGAGGTATTCTGCAATCTGTGGACTATCAGACTGTTGATGAAACACAGAAAATGCATCTTGATTGAATACAACAGTCACCATGCGCACTTTCCTCCATGGGAGTAATGTCTCTAACAGTCTACGCTTTGATCGTTCCCTGGAAGACCAATAATAGTTTCCGATGCACATCTGGAGGCATTCTGTAATCCGTGGACTATCCGACTGTTGATGAAACACAGAAATTGCATTGGGATTAAATACAACAGTCACCATGCGCACCTTCCTCCATGGGAGTAAATGTCTCAAACAGTCCACGCTTTGATCGTTCCTGGAAGACCAGTAGTAGTTTCCGATGCACATCTGGAGGCATTCTGTAATATGTGGAGTATCAGGGTGTTTCTGAAACACAGAAATTGCCTCGGGATTGAATACAACAGATACCATGCGCACTTTCCTCCATGGGAGTAATGTCTCAAACAGTCTACGCTTTGATCGTTCCCTGGAAGACCAGTGGTAGTTACCGATGCACATCTGGATTCATTCTGTAATCTGAGGACCATCAGAGTGTTGATGAAACACAGAAATTGCTTCGGGATTGAATAAAACATCAGCATGTGCACTTTCCTCCATGGGAGTAATGTCGCAAACAGTCTACGCTTTGATCGTTCCCTGGAAGGCCAGTAGTAATTTCCGATGCACATCTGGAGGCTTTCTGTATTCTGTGGACTATCAGACTGTTGATGAAACACAGAAATTGCATCGGAATTGAATACAACAGTCACCATGCGCACTTTCCTCCATGGGAGGAATGTCTCAAACAGTCTACGCTTTGATCGTGCCCTGGAAGACCAGTAGTAGTTACCGATGCACATCGTGAGGCATTCTGTAAACTGACTACCTTCTTAGTGTTGATGAAACACAGAAATTGCATCGGGATTTAATACAACAGTCACCATCCGCACTTTCCTCCGTGTTAGTAATGTCTCAAACAGTCTCCGCTTTGATTGTTCCCTGGAACACCAGTGTTAGTTTCCGATGCACATCTGGAGGCATTCTTAAATCTGTGGACTATGAGAGTGTTGATGAAACCCTGAAATGGCATCGGGATTGAATACAACAGTCACCATGCGCACTTTCCTCAATGGTAGTAATGTCTCTAACAGTCTACGCTTTGATCGTCCCCTGGAAGACCAGTAGTAGTTTCCGATGCACTTCTGGTGGCACTCAGTAATCTGTGGACTATAAGACTGTTGATGAAACACAGAAATTGTATCGAGATTGAATACAACAGTCACCATGCGCACTTTCCTCCATTGGAGTTATGTCTCAAACAGTCTACGCTTTGATCGTTCCCTGGAAGACCAGTAGTAGTTTCCGATGCACATCTGGAGGCATTCTGTAATCTGTGGAGTATCAGAGTGTTGATGAAACACAGAAATAGCATCGGGATTGAATACAACATTCACCATGCTCACCTTCCTTCATAGGAGTAATGTCTCAAACAGTCTACGCTCTGATCGTTCCCTGGAAGACCAGTGTTAGTTTCCGATGCACATCTGGAGGCATTCTGTAATCTGTGGAAGATCAGAGTGTTGATGAAACACAGAAATTGAATCGGGATTGAATACAACAGACACCATGCGCACTTTCCCCCATGTGAGTAATTCTCAAACAGTCTACGTTTTGATCGTTCCCTGGAAGACCAGTAGTAGTTTGCGATGCACATCTGAAGGCATTCTGTAATCTGTGGACCTTCAAAGTGTTAATGAAACACAGAAATAGCCTCGGGATTGAATACAACAGTCACCATGCGCACTTTCCTCCGTGGGAGTAATGTCTCTAACAGTCTACGTTTTGATCGTTCCCTGGAAGACTAGTAGACGTTTCCGATGCACATCTGGAGTCATTCTGTAAACCGTGGACTATCAGACTGTTGATAAAACACACTGAAATTGCATCTTGATTGAATACAACAGTCACCATGGGCTCCATCCTCCATATTAGTAATGTCTCAAACAGTCAACGCTTTGATCGTTCCCTGGAAGACTAGTAGTAGTTTCCGATGCACATCTAGAGGCATTCTGTAATCTGTGGAGTATTAGAGTGTTTATGAAACACAGAAATTGCATCGTGATTGAATACAAAAGTCACCATGCGCACTTTCCTCCATTTTAGTAATGTCCCAAACAGTCAACGCTTTGATCGTTCCCTGGAAGACCAGTAGTAGATTCCGATGCACATCTGGAGGCATTCTGTAATCTGTGGAGTATCAGAGTGTTGATGAAACACAGAAATTGCATCGGGACTGAATACAAAAGTCACCATGCGCACTTTCCTCCATGTTAGTAATTCTCAAACAGTCTACGCTTTGATCGTTATCTGGAAGACCAGTAGTAGTTTCCGATGCACATCTGGAGGCTTTCTGTAATCTGTGGACATTCAAAGTGTTAATGAAACATAGAAATTGCCTCGGGATTGAATACAATAGTCACCATGCGCACTTTCCTCCATGGGAGTAATGTCTCTAACAGTCTACGTTTTCGTCGTTCCCTGGAAGACCAGTAGAAGTTTCCGATGCACATCTGGAGTCATTCTGTAATCCGTGGACTATGAGACTGTTGATAAAACACAGAAATTGCATTTTGATCGAATACAACAGTCACCATGGGCTCCTTCCTCCATGTTAGTAATGTCTCAAACAGTCAACGCTTTGATCGTTCCCTGAAAGACCAGTAGTATTTTCCGATGCACATCCGGAGGAATCTGTAATCTGTGGACTATCAGAGTGCTGATAAAACACAGAAATTGCAATGGGATTGAATACAACAGTCACCATGCGCACCTTCCTCCATGGGAGTAATGTCTCAAACAGTCTACGTTTTGATCGTTCCCTGGAAGACCAGTAGTAGTTTCCGCTGCACATCTGGAGGCATTCTGTAATCTGTGGAGTATCACAGTTTTGATGAAACACACAAATTGCATCGGGATTGAATACAACTGTCACCATGCGCACTTTCCTTCATAAGAGTAATGTCTCAAGCATTCAACGCTTTGATCGTTCCCTGGAAGTCCAGTAGTAGTTTCCTATGCACATCTGGAGGCACTCTGTAATCTGTGGAGTATCAGAGTGTTGATGAAACACAGAAACTGCATCGGGATTGAATACAACAGACACCTTGCGCACTTTCCTCCATGGGAGTAAATCTCAAACAGTCTACGCTTTGATCCTTCCCTGGAAGACCAGTAGTAGTTTCCGATGCACATATGGAATCATTCTGTAATCTGTGGACCTTCAAAGTGTTGATGAAATAAAGAAATTGCATCGGGATCGAATACAACTGTCACCATGTGCACTTTCCTCCATGGGAGCAATGTCTCAAACAGTCTACGCTCTGATCGTTCCCTGGAAGACCAGTAGTAGTTTCCGATGCACATCTGGAGGCATTCAGTAATCTGTGGAGTATCAAAGTGTTGATGAAACACAGAAATTGCATCGGGATTGAATACAACAGTCACCATGCGCACTTTCCTCCTTGTTAGTAATGTCTGAAACAGTCTACGCTTTGATCGTTCCCTGGAAGACCAGTGTTAGTTTCCGATGCACATCTGGAGGTATTCTGCAATCTGTGGACTATCAGACTGTTGATGAAACACAGAAAATGGATCTTGATTGAATACAACAGTCACCATGCGCACTTTCCTCCATGGGAGTAATGTCTCTAACAGTCTACGCTTTGATCGTTCCCTGGAAGACCAATAATAGTTTCCGATGCACATCCTGAGACATTCTGTAATCCGTGGACTATCCGACTGTTAATGAAACACAGAAATTGCATTGGGATTAAATACAACAGTCACCATGCGCACCTTCCTCCATGGGATCAAATGTCTCAAACAGTCCACGCTTTGATCGTTCCCTAGAAGACCAGTAGTAGTTTCCGATGCACATCTGGAGGCATTCTGTAATTCGTGGACTATCAGGCTGTTGATGAAACACAGAAATTACATCAGGGTTGAATACAACAGTCACCGTGCGCACTTCCCTCCATGGGAGTAATGTCTCAAACAGTCTACGCTTTGATCGTTCCCTGGCAGACCAGTGGTAGTTACCGATGCACATCTGGATTCATTCTGTAATCTGAGGACTATCAGAGTGTTGATGAAACACAGAAATTGCTTCGGGATTGAATAAAACATCACCATGCGCACTTTCTTCCATGGGAGTAATGTCGCAAACAGTCTACGCTTTGATCGTTCCCTGGAAGGCCAGTAGTAATTCCCGATGCACATCTGGAGGCTTTCTGTATTCTGTGGAATATCAGACTGTTGATGAAACACAGAAATTGCATCGGGATTGAATACAACAGTCACCATGCGCACTTTCCTCCATGGGAGTAATGTCTCAAACAGTCTACGCTTTGATCGTTCCCTGGAAGACCAGCAGTAGTTACCGCTGCACATCTTGAGGCATTCTGTAAACTGTCTACCTTCTTAGTGTTGATGAAACACAGAAATTGCATCGGAATTGAATACAACAGTCACCATCCGCACTTTCCTCCGTGTTAGTAATGTCTCAAACAGCCTCCGCTTTGATTGTTCCCTGAACACCAGTGTTAGTTTCCGATGCACATCTGGAGGCATTCTTTAATCTGTGGACTATGAGAGTGTTGATGAAACCCTGAAATGGCATCGGGATTGAATACAACAGTCACCATGCGCACTTTCCTCAATGGTAGTAATGTCTCTAACAGTCTACGCTTTAATCGTTCCCTGGAAGACCAGTAGTAGTTTCCGATGCACATCTCGAGGCATTCTGTAATCTGTGGAGTATCAGAGTGTTGATGAAACACAGAAATTGCATCGGGATTGAATACAACATTCACCATGCTCACCTTCCCTCATAGGAGTAATGTCTCAAACAATCTACGCTCTGATCGTTCCCTGGAAGACCAGTGTTAGTTTCCGATGCACATCTGGAGGCATTCTGTAATCTGTGGAAGATCAGAGTGTTGATGAAACACAGAAATTGAATCGGGATTGAATACAACAGACACCATGCGCACTTTCCCCCATGTGTGTAATTCTCAAACGGTCTAGGTTTTGATCGTTCCCTGGAAGACCAGTAGTAGTTTGCGATGCACATCTGAAGGCATTCTGTAATCTGTGGACCTTCAATGTGTTAATGAAACACAGAAATAGCCTCGGGATTGAATACAACAGTCACCATGCGCACTTTCCTCCGTGGGAGTAATATCTCTAACAGTCTACGTTTTGATCGTTCCCTGGAAGACTAGTAGAAGTTTCCGATGCACATCTGGAGTCATTCTGTAAACCGTGGACTATCAGACTGTTGATAAAACACAGAAATTGCATCTTGATTGAATACAACAGTCACCATGGGCACCATCCTCCATATTAGTAATGTCGCAAACAGTCAACGATTTGATCGTTCCCTGGAAGACCAGTAGTAGTTTCCGATGCAAATCTAGAGGCATTCTGTAATCTGTGGAGTATCAGAGTGTTGATGAAACACAGAAATTGCGTCGGGATTGAATACAATAGACAACATGCGCACCTTCCTCCATGTTAGTAATACTCAAAAAGTCTACGCTTTGATCGATCCCTGGAAGACCAGTAAAAGTTTCCGATGCACATCTGGAGGCATTCTGTAATCTGTGGACCTTCAAAGTGTTGATGAAACACAGAAATTACATCGGGATTGAATACAACAGTCACCATGCGCACTTTCTTCCACGAGAGTAATGTCTCAAACATTCAACGCTTTGTTCGTTCCCTGGACGTCCAGTAGTAGTTTCCGATGCACATCTGGAGGCACTCTGTAATCTGTGGAGTATCAGAGTGTTGATGAAACACAGACATTGCATCGGGATCGAATACAACAGACTCCATGCGCACTTTCCTCCATGGGAGTAATTCTCAAACAGTCTACGCTTTGATCCTTCCCTGGAAGACCATTTGGTAGCTTCCGATGCACATCTGGAATCATTCTGTAATCTGTGGACCTTCAAAGTGTTGATGAAACAAAGAAATTGCATCGGGATTGAATACAACAGTCACCATCCCCACTTTGCTCCATGTTAGAAATGTCTCAAACACTCTACGCTTTGATCGTTCCCTGGAAGACCAGTGTCAGTTTCCGATGCACATCTGGAGACATTCTGTAATCTGTGGAGTATCTGAGTGTTGATGAAACACAGAAATTGCTTCGGGATTGAATACAGCAGTCACCATGCGCACTTCCCTCATGTTAGTAATTCTCAAAAAGTCTACGCTTTGATCGTTCCCCGGAAGACCAGTAATAGTTTCCGATGCACATCTGGAGGCATTCTGTAATCTGTGGACCTTCAAAGTGTTAATGAAACACAGAAATTGCATCGGGATTGAATACAACAGTCACCATGCGCACTTTCCTCCATAAGAGTTGTGTCTCAAACATTCAACGCTTTGATCGTTCCCTGGAAGACCATTTAGTAGCTTCCGATGCACATCTGGAATCATTCTGTAATCTGTTTACCTTCATAGTGTGATGAAACAAAGAACTTGCATCGGGATTGAATACAACAGTGACCATCCCCACTTTGCTCCATGTTAGAAATGTCTCAAACAGTCTACGCTTTGATCGTTCCCTGGAAGACCAGTGTTAGTTTCCAATGCACATCTGGAGACATTCTGTAATCTGTGGAGTATCTGAGTGCTGATGCAACACAGAAATTGCATCGTGATTGAATACAGCAGTCATTATGTGCACTTTCCTCCATGTTAGTAATTCTCAAAAAGTCTACGCTTTGATCGTTCCCCGGAAGACCAGTAATAGTTTCCGATGCTCATCTGGAGGCATTCTGTAATCTGTGGACCTTCAAAGTGTTAATGAAACACAGAAATTGCATCGGGATTGAATACAACAGTCACCATGGGCACCATCCTCCATGTTAGTTTTGTCTCAAACAGTCAACGCTTTGATCGTTCCCTGGAGGACCAGTAGTAGTTTCCGATGCACATCTAGAGGCATTCTGTAATCTGTGGAGTATTAGAGTGTTTATGAAACACAGAAATTGCATCGTGATTGAATACAAAAGTCACCATGCACACTTTCCTCCATGTTAGTAATTCTCAAACAGTCTACGCTTTGATCGTTACCTGGAAGACCAGTAGTAGTTTCCGATGCACATCTGGAGGCATTCTGTAATCTGTGGTCTATCAGAGTGTTGGTGAAACACAGAAATTGCCTCAGGATTGAATACAACATACACCATGCGCACTTTCCTCCATGGGAGTAATGTCTCTAACAGACTATGCTTTGATATTTCCCTGGAAGACCAATAGTAGTTTCCGATGCACATCTGGAGGCATTCTGTAGTCTGTGGACTATCTGAGTGTTGATGAAACACAGAAATTGCATCGGGATTGAATACAACAGTCACCATGCGCACTTTCCCCCACAAGAGTAATGTCTCAAACATTCACCGCTTTGATCGTTCCCTGGAAGTCCAGTAGTAGTTTCCGATGCACATCTGGAGGCATTCTGTAATTCGTGGACTATCAGACTGTTGATGAAACACAGAAATTGCATTGGGATTGAATACAACAGTCACCATGCGCACCTTCCTCCATGGGGGTAATGACTCAAACAGTCTACGCTTTGATCGTTCCCTGGATGACCAGTTGTAGTTTCCGATGCACATCTGGAGGCATTCTGTAATCTGTGGAGTATCAGAGTGTTGAAGAAACACAGAAATTGCATAGGGATCGAATACAACAGACTCCATGCGCACTTTCCTCCATGGGAGTAATTCTCAAACAGTCTACGCTTTGATCCTTCCCTGGAAGACCATTTAGTAGCTTCCGATGCACATCTGGAATCATTCTGTAATCTGTTTACCTTCATAGTGTTGATGAAACAAAGAACTTGCTTCGGGATTGAATACAACAGTCACCATCCCCACTTTGCTCCATGTTAGAAATGTCTCAAATAGTCTACGCCTTGATCGTTCATTGGAAGACCAGTGTTAGTTTCCAATGCACATCTGGAGACATTCTGTAATCTGTGGAGTATCTGAGTGTTGATGCAACACAGAAATTGCATCGTGATTGAATACAGCAGTCACCATGCGCACTTTCCTCCATGGTAGTAATTCTCAAAAAGTCTACGCTTTGATCGTTCCCCGGAAGACCAGTAATAGTTTCCGATGCTCATCTGGAGGCATTCTGTAATCTGTGGACCTTCAAAGTGTTAATGAAACACTGAAATTACATCGGGATTGAATACAACAGTCACCATGCGCACTTTCCTCCATAAAAGTAGTGTCTCAAACATTCAACGCTTTGATCGTTCCCTGAAAGTCCAGTAGTAGTTTCCGATGCACATCTGGAGGCATTCTGTAATTCGTGGACTATCAGACTGTTGATGAAACACAGAAATTGCATTGGGATTGAATACAACAGTCACCATGCGCACCTTCCTCCATGGGGGTAATGACTCAAACAGTCTACGCTTTGATCGTTCCCTGGAAGACCAGTTGTAGTTTCCGATGCACATCTGGAGGCATTCTGTAATCTGTGGAGTATCAGAGTGTTGATGAAACACAGAAATTGCATCGGGATTGAATACAATAGACACCATGCGCACTTTCCTCCATGTTAGTAATTCTCAAAAAGTCTACGCTTTCATCGATCCCTGGAAGACCAGTAAAAGTTTCCGATGCACATCTGGATTCATTCTGTAATCTGTGGACCTTCAAAGTGTTGATGAAACACAGAAATTACATCGGGATTGAATACAACAGTCACCATGCGCACTTTCCTCCACAAGAGTAATGCCTCAAACATTCAACGCTTTGATCGTTCCCTTTAAGTCCAGTAGTAGTTTCCGATGCACATCTGGAGGCACTCTGTAATCTGTGGAGTATCAGAGTGTTGATGAAACACAGAAATTGCATCGGGATTGAATACAACAGACACCATGCGCACTTTCCTCCATGGGAGTAATGTCTCTAACAGTCTACGCTTTGATCGTTCCCTGGAAGACCAGTAGTAGTTTCTGATGCACATCTGGTGGCACTCAGTAATCTGTGGACTATCAGACTCTTGATGAAACACAGAAATTGCATCGAGATTGAATACAACATTCTCCATGCGCACTTTCCTCCATTGGAGTAATGTCTCAAATAGTCTACGCTTTGATCGTTCCCTGGAAGACCAGTAGTAGTTTCCGATGCACATCTGGAGGCATTCTGTAATCTGTGGAGTATCAGAGTGTTGATGAAACACAGAAATTGCATCGGGATTGAATACAACATTCACCATGCGCACCTTCCTTCATAGGAGTAATGTCTCAAACAGTCTACGCTCTGATCGTTCCCTGGAAGACCAGTGTTACTTTCCGATGCACATCTGGAGGCATTCTGTTATCTGTGGAAGATCAGAGTGTTGATGAAACACAGAAATTGAATCGGAATTGAATACAACAGACACCATGCGCACTTTCCCCCATGTGAGTAATTCTCAAACAGTCTACGTTTTGATCGTTCCCTGGAAGACCAGTAGTAGTTTGCGATGCACATCTGAAGGCATTCTGTAATCTGTGGACCTTCAAAGTGTTAATGAAACAAAGAAATAGCCTCGGGATTGAATACAACAGTCACCATGCGCACTTTCCTCCATGGGAGTGATTTCTCTAACAGTCTACGTTTTGATCGTTCCCTGGAAGACTAGTAGAAGTTTCCGATGCACATCTGGAGTCATTCTGTAAACCGTGGACTATCAGACTGTTGATAAAACAAAGAAATCTATCTTGATTGAATACAACAGTCACCATGGGCACCATCCTCCATGTTAGTTATGTCTCAAACAGTCAACGCTTTGATCGTTCCCTGGAGGACCAGTAGTAGTTTCCGATGCACATCTAGAGGCATTCTGTAATCTGTGGAGTATTAGAGTGTTTATGAAACACAGAAATTGCATCGTGATTGAATACAAAAGTCACCATGCACACTTTCCTCCATGTTAGTAATTCTCAAACAGTCTACGCTTTGATCGTTACCTAGAAGACCAGTAGTAGTTTCCGATGCACATCTGGAGGCATTCTGTAATCTGTGGTCTATCAGAGTGTTGGTGAAACACAGAAATTGCCTCGGGATTGAATACAACATACACCATGCGCACTTTCCTCCATGGGAGTAATGTCTCTAACAGTCCATGCTTTGATATTTCCCTGGAAGACCAATAGTAGTTTCCGATGCACATCTGGAGGCATTCTGTAGTCTGTGGACTATCTGAGTGTTGATGAAACACAGAAATTGCATCGGGATTGAATACAACAGTCACCATGCGCACTTTCCTCCACAAGAGTAATGCCTCAAACATTCAACGCTTTGATCGTTCCCTGGAAGTCCAGTAGTAGTTTCCGATGCACATCTGGAGGCATTCTGTAATTCGTGGACTATCAGACTGTTGATGAAACACAGAAATTGCATTGGGATTGAATACAACAGTCACCATGCGCACCTTCCTCCATGGGGGTAATGACTCAAACAGTCTACGCTTTGATCGTTCCCTGGAAGACCAGTTGTAGTTTCCGATGCACATCTGGAGGCATTCTGTAATCTGTGGAGTATCAGAGTGTTGATGAAACACAGAAATTGCATAGGGATCGAATACAACAGACTCCATGCGCACTTTCCTCCATGGGAGTAATTCTCAAACAGTCTACGCTTTGATCCTTCCCTGGAAGACCATTTAGTAGCTTCCGATGCACATCTGGAATCATTCTGTAATCTGTTTACCTTCATAGTGTTGATGAAACAAAGAACTTGCATCGGGATTGAATACAACAGTCACCATCCCCACTTTGCTCCATGTTAGAAATGTCTCAAATAGTATACGCTTTGATCGTTCATTGGAAGACCAGTGTTAGTTTCCAATGCACATCTGGAGACATTCTGTAATCTGTGGAGTATCTGAGTGATGATGCAACACAGAAATTGCATCGTGATTGAATACAGCAGTCACCATGCGCACTTTCCTCCATGTTAGTAATTCTCAAAAAGTCTACGCTTTGATCGTTCCCCGGAAGACCAGTAATAGTTTCCGATGGTCATCTGGAGGCATTCTGTAATCTGTGGACCTTCAAAGTGTTAATGAAACACTGAAATTACATCGGGATTGAATACAACAGTCACCATGCGCACTTTCCTCCATTAAAGTAGTGTCTCAAACATTCAACGCTTTGATCGTTCCCTGAAAGTCCAGTAGTAGTTTCCGATGCACATCTGGAGGCATTCTGTAATTCGTGGACTATCAGACTGTTGATGAAACACAGAAATTGCATTGGGATTGAATACAACAGTCACCATGCGCACCTTCCTCCATGGGGGTAATGACTCAAACAGTCTACGCTTTGATCGTTCCCTGGAAGACCAGTTGTAGTTTCCGATGCACATCTGGAGGCATTCTGTAATCTGTGGAGTATCAGAGTGTTGATGAAACACAGAAATTGCATCGGGATTGAATACAATAGACACCATGCGCACTTTCCTCCATGTTAGTAATTCTCAAAAAGTCTACGCTTTCATCGATCCCTGGAAGACCAGTAAAAGTTTCCGATGCACATTATGAGGCATTCTGTAATCTGTGGACCTTCAAAGTGTTGATGAAACACAGAAATTACATCGGGATTGAATACAACAGTCACCATGCGCACTTTCCTCCACAAGAGTAATGTCTCAAACATTCAACGCTTTGATCGTTCCCTGGAAGTCCAGTAGTAGTTTCCGATGCACGTCTGGAGGCACTCTGTAATCTGTGGAGTATCATAGTGTTGATGAAACACAGAAATTGCATCGGGATTGAATACAACAGACACCATGCGCACTTTCCTCCATGGGAGTAATTCTCAAACAGTCTACGCTTTGATCCTTCCCTGGAAGACCATTTAGTAGCTTCCGATGCACATCTGGAATCATTCTGTAATCTGTTTACCTTCATAGTGTTGATGAAAGAAAGAATTTGCATCGGGATTGAATACAACAGTCACCATCCCCACTCTGCTCCATGTTAGAAATGTCTCAAACAGTCTACGCTTTGATCGTTCCCTGGAAGACCAGTGTTAGTTTCCGATGCACATCTGGAGACATTCTGTAATCTGTGGAGTATCTGAGTGTTGATGCAACACAGAAATTGCATCGTGATTGAATACAGCAGTCACCATGCGTACTTTCCTCCATGTTAGTAATTCTCAAAAAGTCTACGCTTTGATCGTTCCCCGGAAGACCAGTAATAGTTTCCGATGCACATCTGCAGGCATTCTGTAATCTGTGGACCTTCAAAGTGTTAATGAAACACAGAATTTGCCTCGGGATTGAATACAACAGTCACCATGCGCACTTTCCCCCATGTGAGTAATTCTCAAACAGTCTACGTTTTGATCGTTACCTGGAAGACCAGTAGTAGTTTGCGATGCACATCTGAAGGCATTCTGTAATCTGTGGACCTTCAAAGTTTTAATGAAACACAGAAATAACCTCGGGATTGAATACAACAGTAACCATGCGTACTTTCCTCCATGGGAGTAATGTCTCTAACAGTCTACGTTTTGATCGTTCCCTGGAAGACTAGTAGAAGTTTCCGATGCACATCTGGAGTCATTCTGTAAACCGTGGACTATCAGACTGTTGATAAAACACAGAATTTGCATCTTGATTGAATACAACAGTCACCATGCGCACTTTCCTCCATGCTAGTAATTCTCAAACAGTCTACGCTTTGATCCTTACCTGGAAGACCAGTAGTAGTTTCCGATGCACATCTGGAGGCATTCAGTAATCTGTGGAGTATCAGAGTGTTGATGAAACACAGAAATTGCATCGGGATTGAATACAACAGACACCATGCGCACTTTCCTCCATGTTAGTAATTCTCAAAAAGTCTACGCTTTCATCGATCCCTGGAAGACCAGTAAAAGTTTCCGATGCACATTTGGAGGCATTCTGTAATCTGTGGACCTTCAAAGTGTTGATGAAACACAGAAATTACATCGGGATTGAATACAACAGTCACCATGCGCACTTTCCTCCACAAGAGTAATGTCTCAAACATTCAACGCTTTGATCGTTCCCTGGAAGTCCAGTAGTAGTTTCCGATGCACGTCTGGAGGCACTCTGTAATCTGTGGAGTATCAGAGTGTTGATGAAACACAGAAATTGCATCGGGATTGAATACAACAGACACCATGCGCACTTTCCTCCATGGGAGTAATTCTCAAACAGTCTACGCTTTGATCCTTCCCTGGAAGACCATTTAGTAGCTTCCGATGCACATCTGGAATCATTCTGTAATCTGTTTACCTTCATAGTGTTGATGAAAGAAAGAATTTGCATCGGGATTGAATACAACAGTCACCATCCCCACTCTGCTCCATGTTAGAAATGTCTCAAACAGTCTACGCTTTGATCGTTCCCTGGAAGACCAGTGTTAGTTTCCGATGCACATCTGGAGACATTCTGTAATCTGTGGAGTATCTGAGTGTTGATGCAACACAGAAATTGCATCGTGATTGAATACAGCAGTCACCATGCGCACTTTCCTCCATGTTAGTAATTCTCAAAAAGTCTACGCTTTGATCGTTCCCCGGAAGACCAGTAATAGTTTCCGATGCACATCTGGAGGCATTCTGTAATCTGTGGACCTTCAAAGTGTTAATGAAACACAGAAATTGCATCGGGATTGAATACAACAGTCACCATGCGCACTTTCCCCCATGTGAGTAATTCTCAAACAGTCTACGTTTTGATCGTTACCTGGAAGACCAGTAGTAGTTTGCGATGCACATCTGAAGGCATTCTGTAATCTGTGGACCTTCAAAGTTTTAATGAAACACAGAAATAGCCTCGGGATTGAATACAACATACACCATGCGCACTTTCCTCCATGGGAGTAATGTCTCTAACAGTCTATGCTTTGATATTTCCCTGGAAGACCAATAGTAGTTTCCGATGCACATCTGGAGGCATTCTGTAGTCTGTGGACTATCTGAGTGTTGATGAAACACAGAAATTGCATCGGGATTAAATACAACGGTCACCATGCGCACTTTCCTCCATGGGAGTAATGTCTCAAACAGTCTACGCTTTGATCGTTCCCAAAAGGACCAGTAGCAGCTTCCGATGCACATCTGGAGCCATTCTGTAATCTGTGGACTATCAGACTCTTGATGAAACACAGAAATTGCATCGAGATTGAATACAACAGTCACCATGAGCACTTTCCTCCATGGGAGTAATGTCTTAAACAGTCTACGCTTTTATCGTTCCCTGTAAGACCAGTAGTAGTTTCCGATGCACATCTGGTGGCACTCTGTAATCTGTGGACTATCAGAGTGTTGATGAAACACAGAAATTGCATTGGGATTGAATACAACAGACACCACGCGCACCTTCCTCCAGGGGAGTAATGTCTCAAACAGTTTACACATTTGATCGTTCCCTGGAAGACCAGTAGTAGCTTCCGATGCACATCTGGAGGCATTCTGTAATCTGTGGAGTATCAGAGTGTTGATGAAACACAGAAATTGCATCGGGATTGAATACAACAGACACCATGCGCACTTTTCTCCATGTTAGTAAATCTCAATAAGTCTACGCTTTGATCGTTCCCTGGAAGACCAGTAAAAGTTTCCGATGCACATCTGGAGGCATTTTGTAATCTGTGGACCTTCAAAGTGTTGATGAAACACAGAAATTGCATCGGGATTGAATACAACAGTCACCATGCGCACTTTCCTCCACAAGAGTAATGTCTCACACATTCAACGCTTTGATCGTTCCCTGGAAGTCCAGTAGTAGTTTCCGATGCACATCTGGAGGCACTCTGTAATCTGTGGTGTATCAGAGTGTTGATGAAACACAGAAATTGCATCGGGATTGAATACAACAGACACCATGCGCACTTTCCTCCATGGGAGTCATTCTCAAACAGTCTACGCTTTGATCCTTCCCTGGAAGACCATGTGGTAGCTTCCGATGCACATCTGGAATCATTCTGTAATCTGTGGACCTTCAAAGTGTTGATGAAACAAAAAAATTGCATCGGGATTGAATACTACAGTCACCATCCCCACTTTGCTCCATGTTAGAAATGTCTCAAACACTCTACGCTTTGATCGTTCCCTGGAAGACCAGTGTTAGTTTCCGATGCACATCTGGAGACATTCTGTAATCTGTGGAGTATCTGAGTGTTGATGAAACACAGAAATTGCATCGGGATTGAATACAGCAGTCACCATGCGCACTTCCCTCATGTTAGTAATTCTCAAAAAGTCTACGCTCTGATGGTTCCCATAGAAGACCAGTAATAGTTTCCGATGCACATCTGGAGGCATTCTGTAATCTGTGGACCTTCAAAGTGTTGATGAAACACAGAAATTACATCGGGATTGAATACAACAGTCACCATGCGCACTTTCCTCCATAAGAGTAGTGTCTCAAACATTCAACGCTTTGATCGATCCCTGGAAGTCCAGTAGTAGTTTCCGATGCACATCTGGAGGCATTCTGTAATTCGTGGACTATCAGACTGTTGATGAAACACAGAAATTGCATTGGGATTGAATACAACAGTCACCATGCGCACCTTCCTCCATGGGGGTAATGACTCAAACAGTCTACGCTTTGATCGTTCCCTGGAAGACCAGTTGTAGTTTCCGATGCACATCTGGAGGCATTCTGTAATCTGTGGAGTATCAGAGTGTTGATGAAACACAGAAATTGCATCGGGATTGAATACAATAGACACCATGCGCACTTTCCTCCATGTTAGTAATTCTCAAAAAGTCTACGCTTTGATCGATCCCTGGAAGACCAGTAAAAGTTTCCGATGCACATCTGGAGGCATTCTGTAATCTGTGGACCCTCAAAGTGTTGATGAAACACAGAAATTACATCGGGATTGAATACAACAGTCACCATGCGCACTTTCCTCCACAAGAGTAATGTCTCAAACATTCAACACTTTGATCGTTCCCTGGAAGTCCAGTAGTACTTTCCGATGCACATCTGGAGGCACTCTGTAATCTGTGGAGTATCAGAGTGTTGATGAAACACAGAAATTGCATCGGGATTGAATACAACAGACACCATGCGCACTTTCCTCCATGGGAGTAATTCTCAAACAGTCTACGCTTTGATCCTTCCCTGGAAGACCATTTAGTAGCTTCCGATGCACATCTGGAATCATTCTGTAATCTGTTTACCTTCATAGTGTTGATGAAACAAAGAACTTGCATCGGGATTGAATACAACAGTCACCATCCCCACTTTGCTCCATGTTAGAAATGTCTCAAACAGTATACGCTTTGATCGTTCCCCGGAAGACCAGTAATAGTTTCCGATGCACATCTGGAGGCATTCTGTAATCTGTGGACCTTCAAAGTGTTAATGAAACACAGAAATTGCATCGGGATTGAATACAACAGTCACCATGCGCACTTTCCTCCATAAGAGTAGTGTCTCAAACATTCAACGCTTTGATCCTTCCCTGGAAGTCCAGTAGTAGTTTCCGATGCATATCTGGAGGCATTCTGTAATTCGTGGACTATCAGACTGTTGATGAAACACAGAAATTGCATCGGGATTGAATACAACAGTCACCATACGGACTTTCCTCCATGTTAGTAATGTCTGAAACAGTCTACGCTTTGATGGTTCCCTGGAAGACCAGTGTTAGTTTCCGATGCACATCTGGAGGTATTCTGAAATCTGTGGACTATCAGGGTGTTGATGAAACACAGAAAATGCATCTTGATTGAATACAACTGTCACCATGCGCACTTTCCTCATGGGAGTAATGTCTCTAACAGTCTACGCTGTGATCGTTCCCTGGAAGACCAATAATAGTTTCCGATGCACAACTGGAGGCATTCTGTAATCTGTGGACTATTAGAGTGTTGATGAAACACTAAAATTGCATCGGGATTGAATACAACAGTCACGATGCGCACCTTCCTCCATAGGAGTAATGTCTCTAAGAGTCTACGCTTTGATCGTTCCCTGGAAGACCAGTAGTAGTTTGCGATGCACATCTGGTGGCATTCTGTAATATGTGGAGTATCAGAGTGTTGATGAAACACAGAAATTGCATCGGGATTGAATACAACAGACACCATTCTAACTTTCCTCCATGGGAGCAATTCTCAAACAGTCAACGCTTTGATCGTTCCCTGGAAGACCAGTAGTACTTTTCCTATGCACATTTGGAGGCATTCTGTAATCTGTGGACCTTCAAAGTGTTGATGAAACAAAGAAATTGCCTCGGGATTGAATACAACAGACACCATGCGCACTTTCCTCCAAGGAAGTAAAGTCTCAAACAGTCTACGCTTTGATCGTTCCCTGGAAGACCAGTGGTAGTTACCGATGCACATCAGGATTCACTCTGTAATCTGAGGACTATCAGAGTGTTGATGAAAGACAGAAATTGCATCGGGATTGAATACAACAGTCACCATGCGCACTTTCCTCCATGGGAGTAATGTCTCAAACAGTCGACGCTTTGATCGTTCCCTGGAAGACCAGTAGTAATTTCCGATGCACATCTGGAGGCTTTCTGTATTCTGTGGACTATCAGACTGTTGATGAAACACAGAAATTGCATTGGGATTGAATACAACAGTCACCATGCGCACTTCCCTCCATGGGAGTAATGTCTCAAACAGTCTACGCTTTGATCGGTCCCTGGAAGACCAGTAGTAGTTACCGATGCACATCTTGAGATATTCTGTAAACTGTCAACCTTCAAAGTGTTGATGAAACACAGAAATTGCATCGGGATTGAATACAACTGTCACCATCCGCACTTTCCTCCGTGTCAGTAATGTCTCAATCATTCTCCGCTTTGATCGTTCCCTGGAACACCAGTGTCAGTTTCCGATGCACATCTGGAGGCATTCTGTAATCTGTGGACTATGAGACTGTTGATGAAACACAGAAATTGCATCGGGATTGAATACAACAGTCACCATGCGCACTTCCCTCCATGGGAGTAATGTCTCAAACAGTCTACGCTTTGATCGTTCCCTGGAAGACCAGTGTTAGTTTCCGATGCACATCTGGAGGCATTCTGTAATCTGTGGAAGATCAAAGAGTTGATGAAACACAGAAATTGCATCGGGATTGAATACAACAGACATCATCCGCACTTTCCCCCATGGGAGTAATTCTCAAACAGTCTACGTTTTGATCGTTCCCTGGAAGACCAGTAGTAGTTTCCGATGCACATCTGGAGGCGTTCTGTAATCTGTGGACCTTCAAAGTGTTAATGAAACACAGAAATTGCCTCGGGATTGAATACAACAGTCACCATGCGCACTTTCCTCCATGGAAGTAATGTCTCTAAAAGTCTACGATATGATCGTTCCCTGGAAGACCAGTAGTAGTTTCCGATGCACATCTGGAGGCATTCTGTAATCTGTGGAGTGTCAGAGTGTTGATGAAACACAGAAATTGCATCGGGATTGAATACAACAGACACCATGTGCACTTTCCTCCACGTTAGTAATTCTCAAAAAGTCTACGATTTGATCGTTCCCTGGAAGACCAGTGTTAGTTTCCGATGCACATCTGAAAACATTTTGTAATCTGTGGAGTATCTGAGTGTTGATGAAACACAGAAATTGCATCGGGATTGAATACAGCAGTCACCATGCGCACTTTCCAACATGTTAGTAATTCTCAAAATGTCTACGCTTTGATCGTTCCCTGGAAGACCAGTAATAGTTTCCGATGCACATCTGGAGGCATTCTGTAATCTGTGGGCTTCAAAGTGTTGATGAAACACAGAAATTGCATCGGGATTGAATACAACAGTCACCATGCGCACTTTCCTCCATAAGAGTAGTGTCTCAAACATTCAACGATTTGATCGTTCCCTGGAAGTCCAGTAGTAGTTTCCGATGCACATCTGGAGGCATTCTGTAATTCGTGGACTATCAGACTGTTGATGACACACAAAAATTGCATCGGGATTGAATACAACAGTCACCATGCGCACTTTCTGCCATGGGAGTAATGACTCAAACAGTCTACGCTTTGATCGTTCCCTGGACGACCAGTAGAAGTTTCCGATGCACATCTGGAGTCATTCTGTAATCCGTGGACTATCAGACTGTCGATAAAACACAGAAATTGCATCTTGATTGAATACAACAGTCACCATGGGCACCTTCCTCCATGTTAGTAATGTCTCAAACAGTCAACGTTTTGAACGTTCCCTGGAAGACCAGTAGTAGTTTCCAATTAACATCTGGAGGCATTCTGGAATCTGTGGAGTATCAGAGTGTTGATGAAACACAGAAATTACCTCGGGATTGAATACAACATACACCATGCGCACTTTCCTCCATGGGAGTAATGTCAGAAACAGTCTACGCTTTGATCGTTCCCTGTAAGACCAGTAGTAGTTTCTGATGCACATCTGGAGGCATTCTGTAGTCTGTGGACTTTCTGAGTGTTCATGAAACACACAAATTGCATTCGGATTGAATACAACGGTCACCATGCGCACTTTCCTCCATGGGAGTAATGTCTCAAACAGTCTACGCTTTGATCGTTCCCTGGAAGACCAGTGTTAGTTTCCGATGCACATCTCAAGTCATTCTGTAATCAGTGGACTATCAGACTGTTTATGAAACACAGAAATTGCCTCGGGATTGAATACAACAGTCACCATGCGCACTTTCCTCCATGGGAGTAATGTCTCTAACAGTCTACGTTTTGATCGTTCCCTGGAAGAACTGTAGAAGTTTCCGATGCACATCGGGAGTAATTCTGTAATCCGTGGACTATCTGAGTGTTGATGAAACACAGAAATTGCATCGGGATTGAATACAACGGTCACCATGCGCACTTTCCTCCATGGGAGTAATGTCTCAAACAGGCTACGCTTTGATCGTTCCCTTAAAGACCAGTAGTAGTTTCCGATGCACATCTGGAGTCATTCTGTAATCCGTGAACTATCAGAGTGTTGATGAAACACAGAAATTGCATCGGGATTTTTATACAACAGTCACCATGTGCACTTTCCTCTATGGGAGTAATATCTCAAACAGTCTACGATTTGATCGTTCCCTGGAAGACCAGTAGTAGTTTCCGATGCACATCAGGAGGCATTCTGTAATCTGTGGAGTATCAGAGTGTTGATGAAACACAGAAATTGCATTGGGATTGAATACAACAGTCACCATGCGCACCTATCTCCATGGGAGTAATGTCTCAAAGAGTCTACGCTTTGATCGTTCCCTGGAAGACCAGTAGCAGTTTCCGATGCACATCTGGAGGCATTCTGTAATCTGTGGAGTATCAGAATTTATATGAAACACAGAAATTGCATCGGGATTGAATACAACGGACACCATGCGCACTTTCCTCCATATTAGTAATTCTCAAACAGTCTACGCTGTAATCGTTCCCTGGGAGACCAGTAATAGTTTCCGATGCACATCTGGAGGCATTCCGTAATCTTTGGATTATCAAAGAGTTGATGAAACACAGAAATTGCATCGGGATTGAATACAACAGTCACTATGCGCACTTTCCTCCATAAGAGTAATGTCTCAAACCTTCAACGCTTTGATCGTTCCCTGGAAGTCCAATAGTAGTTTCCGATGCACATCTGGAGGCACTCTGTAATCTGTGGAGTATCAGAGTGTTGATGAAACACAGAAATTGCATCGGGATTGAATACAACAGACACCATGCGCACTTTCCTCCATGGGAGTAATTCTCAAACAGTCTACGCTTTGATCCTTCCCTGGAAGACCATTTAGTAGCTTCCGATGCACATCTGGAATCATTCTGTAATCTGTTTACCTTCATAGTGTTGATGAAAGAAAGAATTTGCATCGGGATTTAATACAACAGTCACCATCCCCACTCTGCTCCATGTTAGAAATGTCTCAAACAGTCTACGCTTTGATCGTTCCCTGGAAGACCAGTGTTAGTTTCCGATTCACATCTGGAGACATTCTGTAATCTGTGGAGTATCTGAGTGTTGATGCAACACAGAAATTGCATCGTGATTGAATACAGCAGTCACCATGCGCACTTTCCTCCATGTTAGTAATTCTCAAAAAGTCTACGCTTTGATCGTTCCCCGGAAGACCAGTAATAGTTTCCGATGCACATCTGGAGGCATTCTGTAATCTGTGGACCTTCAAAGTGTTAATGAAACACAGAAATTGCATCGGGATTGAATACAACAGTCACCATGCGCACTTTCCTCAATGGTAGTAATGTCTCTAACAGTCTACGCTTTGATCGTTCCCTGGAAGACCAGTAGTAGTTTCCGATGCACATCTGGTGGCATTCTGTAATATGTGGAGTATCAGAGTGTTGATGAAACACAGAAATTGCACCGGGATTGAATACAACAGACACCATTCTAACTTTCCACCATGGGAGCAATTCTCAAACAGTCAACGCTTTGATCGTTCCCTGGAAGACCAGTAGTAGTTTCCGATGCACATTTGGAGGCATTCAGTAATCTGTGGACCTTCAAAGTGTTGATGAAACAAAGAAATTGCCTCGGGATTGAATACAACAGACACCATGCGCACTTTCCTCCAAGGAAGTAAAGTCTCAAACAGTCTACGCTTTGATCGTTCCCTGGAAGACCAGTAGTAATTGCCGATGCACATCTGGAGGCTTTCTGTATTCTGTGGACTATCAGACTGTTGATGAAACACAGAAATTGCATCGGGATTGAATACAACAGTCACCATGCGCACTTCCCTCCATGGGAGTAATGTCTCAAACAGTCTACGCTTTGATCGGTCCCTGGAAGACCAGTAGTAGTTACCGATGCACATCTTGAGATATTCTGTAAACTGTCAACCTTCAAAGTGTTGATGAAACACAGAAATTGCATCGGGATTGAATACAACAGTCACCATCCGCACTTTCCTCCGTGTCAGTAATGTCTCAAACATTCTCCGCTTTGATCGTTCCCTGGAACACCAGTGTCAGTTTCCGATGCACATCTGGAGGCATTCTGTAATCTGTGGACTATGAGACTGTTGATGAAACACAGAAATTGCATCGGGATTGAATACAACAGTCACCATGCGCACTTCCCTCCATGGGAGTAATGTCTCAAACAGTCTACGTTTTGATCGTTCCCTGGAAGACCAGTGTTAGTTTCCGATGCACATCTGGAGGCATTCTGTAATCTGTGGAAGATCAAAGAGTTGATGAAACACAGAAATTGCATCGGGATTGAATACAACAGACATCATGCGCACTTTCCCCCATGGGAGTAATTCTCAAACAGTCTACGTTTTGATCGTTCCCTGGAAGACCAGTAGTAGTATCCGATGCACATCTGGAGGCGTTCTGTAATCTGTGGACCTTCAAAGTGTTAATGAAACACAGAAATTGCCTCGGGATTGAATACAACAGTCACCATGCGCACTTTCCTCCATGGAAGTAATGTCTCTAAAAGTCTACGTTATGATCGTTCCCTGGAAGACCAGTAGTAGTTTCCGATGCACATCTGGAGGCATTCTGTAATCTGTGGAGTGTCAGAGTGTTGATGAAACACAGAAATTGCATCGGGATTGAATACAACAGACACCATGTGCACTTTCCTCCATGTTAGTAATTCTCAAAAAGTCTACGATTTGATCCTTCCCTGGAAGACCAGTGTTAGTTTCCGATGCACATCTGAAGACATTTTGTAATCTGTGGAGTATCTGAGTGTTGATGAAACACAGAAATTGCATCGGGATTGAATACAGCAGTCACCATGCGCACTTTCCTCCATGTTACTAATTCTCAAAAAGTCTACGCTTTGATCGTTCCCTGGAAGACCAGTAATAGTTTCCGATGCACATCTGGAGGCATACTGTAATCTGTGGACCTTCAAAGTGTTAATGAAACACAGAAATTGCCTCGGGATTGAATACAACAGTCACCATGCGCACTTTCCTCCATGGGAGTAATGTCTCTAACAGTCTACGTTTTGATCGTTCCCTGGAAGACCTGTAGAAGTTTCCGATGCACATCGGGAGTAATTCTGTAATCCGTGGACTATCTGAGTGTTGATGAAACACAGAAATTGCATCGGGATTGAATACAACAGTCACCATGCGCACCTTCCTTCATGGGAGTAATGTCTCAAACAGTCTACGCTTTGATCGTTCCCTGGAAGACCAGTGTTAGTTTTCGATGCACATCTGGAGGCATTCTGTAATCTCTGGAGTATCAGAGTGTTGATGAAACACAGAAATTGCATCGGGATTGAATACAACAGACACCATGCACACTTTCCCCCATGGGAGTAATTCTGAAACAGTATACGTTTTGATCGTTCCCTGGAAGACCAGTAGTAGTTTGCGATGCACATCTGGAGGCATACTGTAATCTGTGGACCTTCAAAGTGTTAATGAAACACAGAAATTGCCTCGGGATTGAATACAACAGTCACCATGCGCACTTTCCTCCATGGGAGTAATGTCTCTAACAGTCTACGTTTTGATCGTTCCCTGGAAGACCTGTAGAAGTTTCCGATGCACATCGGGAGTAATTCTGTAATCCGTGGACTATCTGAGTGTTGATGAAACACAGAAATTGCATCGGGATTGAATACAACGGTCACCATGCGCACTTTTCTCCATGGGAGTAATGTCTCAAACAGGCTACGCTTTGATCGTTCCCTTAAAGACCAGTAGTAGTTTCCGATGCACATCTGGAGTCATTCTGTAATCCGTGAACTATCAGAGTGTTGATGAAACACAGAAATTGCATCGGGGTTTTTATACAACAGTCACCATGCGCACTTTCCTCTATGGGAGTAATATCTCAAACAGTCTACGATTTGATCGTTCCCTGGAAGACCAGTAGTAGTTTCCGATGCACATCAGGAGGCATTCTGTAATCTGTGGAGTATCAGAGTGTTGATGAAACACAGAAATTGCATTCTGATTGAATACAACAGTCACCATGCGCCCCTACCTCCATGGGAGTAATGTCTCAAAGAGTCTACGCTTTGATCGTTCCCTGGAACACCAGTATCAGTTTCCGATGCACATCTGGAGGCATTCTGTAATCTGTGGAGTATCAGAATTTATATGAAACACAGAAATTGCATCGGGATTGAATACAACAGACACCATGCGCACTTTCCTCCATGTTAGTAATTCTCAAACAGTCTACGCTGTGATCGTTCCCTGGGAGACCAGTAATAGTTTCTGATGCACATCTGGAGGCATTCCGTAATCAGTGGACTATCAGACTGTTGATGAAACACAGAAATTGCATCGAGATTGAATACAACAGTCTCCATGCGCACTTTCCTCCATTGGAGTAATGTCTCAAATAGTCTACGCTTTGATCGTTCCCTGGAAGTCCAGTAGTAGTTTCCGATGCACATCTGGAGGCACTCTGTAATCTGTGGAGTATCAGAGTGTTGATGAAACACAGAAATTGCATCGGGATTGAATACAACAGACACCATGCGCACTTTCCTCCATGGGAGTAATTCTCAAACAGTCTACGCTTTGATCCTTCCCTGGAAGACCATTTAGTAGCTTCCGATGCACATCTGGAATCATTCTGTAATCTGTTTACCTTCATAGTGTTGATGAAAGAAAGAATTTGCATCGGGATTTAATACAACAGTCACCATCCCCACTCTGCTCCATGTTAGAAATGTCTCAAACAGTCTACGCTTTGATCGTTCCCTATAAGACCAGTCTTAGTTTCCGATTCACATCTGGAGACATTCTGTAATCTGTGGAGTATCTGGGTGTTGATGCAACACAGAAATTGCATCGTGATTGAATACAGCAGTCACCATGCGCACTTTCCTCCATGTTAGTAATTCTCAAAAAGTCTACGCTTTGATCGTTCCCCGGAAGACCAGTAATAGTTTCCGATGCACATCTGGAGGCATTCTGTAATCTGTGGACCTTCAAAGTGTTAATGAAACACAGAAATTGCATCGGGATTGAATATAACAGTCCCCATGCGCACTTTCCTCAATGGTACTAATGTCTCTAACATTCTACGCTTTGATCGTTCCCTGGAAGACCAGTAGTAGTTTCCGATATACATCTGGTGGCACTCAGTAATCAGTGGACTATCAGACTGTTGATGAAACACAGAAATTGCATCGAGATTGAATACAACAGTCTCCATGCGCACTTTCCTCCATTGGAGTAATGTCTCAAACAGTTTACTATTTTGATCGTTCCCTGGATGACCAGTAGTAGTTTCCGATGCACATCTGGAGGCATTCTGTAAGCTGTGGAGTATCAGAGTGTTGATGAAACACAGAAATTGCATCGGGATTGAATACAACAGACACCATGCGCAATTTTCTCCATGTTAGTAATTCTCAAAAAGTATACGCTTTGATCGTTCCCTGGAAGACCAGTAAAAGTTTCCGATGCACATCTGGAGGCATTCTGTAATCTGTGGACCTTCAAAGTGTTGATGAAACACAGAAATTGCATCGGGATTGAATACAACAGTCACCATGCGCACTTTCCTCCACAAAAGTAATGTCTCACACATTCAACGCTTTGATCGTTCCCTGGAAGTCCAGTAGTAGTTTCCGATGCACATCTGGAGGCATTCTGGAATCTGTGGAGTATCAGAGTGTTGATGAAACACAGATATTGCCTCGGGATTGAATACAACATACACCATGCGCACTTTCCTCCATGGGAGTAATGTCAGAAACACTCTACGCTATGATCGTTCCCTGTAAGACCAGTAGTAGTTTCCGATGCACATCTGGAGGCATTCTGTAGTCTGTGGACTATCTGAGTGTTCATGAAACACACAAATTGCATTCGGATTGAATACAACGGTCACCATGCGCACTTTCCTCCATGGGAGTAATGTCTCAAACAGTCTACGCTTTGATCGTTCCCTGGAAGACCAGTGTTAGTTTCCGATGCACATCTGAAGTCATTCTGTAATCAGTGGACTATCAGACTGTTGATGAAACACAGAAATTGCATCGGGATTGAATACAACAGTCACCATGCGCACCTTCCTTCATGGGAGTAATGTCTCAAACAGTCTACGCTTTGATCGTTCCCTGGAAGACCAGGGTTATTTTCCGATGCACATCTGGAGGCATTCTGTAATCTGTGGAGTATCAGAGTGTTGATGAAACACAGAATTTGCATCGGGATTGAATACAACAGACACCATGCACACTTTCCCCCATGGGAGTAATTCTGAAACACTATACGTTTTGATCGTTCCCTGGAAGACCAGTAGTAGTTTGCGATGCACATCTGGAGGCATACTGTAATCTGTGGACCTTCAAAGTGTTAATGAAACACAGAAATTGCCTCGGGATTGAATACAACAGTCACCATGCGCACTTTCCTCCATGGGAGTAATGTCTCTAACAGTCTACGTTTTGATCGTTCCCTGGAAGACCTGTAGAAGTTTCCGATGCACATCGGGAGTAATTCTGTAATCCGTGGACTATCATACTGTTGATAAAACACAGAAATTGCATTTTGATTGAATACAACAGTCGCCATTGGCACCTTCCTCCATGTTAGTAATGTCTCAAACAGTCAACGCTTTGATCGTTCCCTGGAAGACTAGTAGTAGTTTCCGATGCACATCTGGAGATATTCTGTAGTCTGTGGACTATCTGAGTGTTGATGAAACACAGAAATTGCATCGGGATTGAATACAACGGTCACCATGCGCACTTTCCTCCATGGGAGTAATGTCTCAAACAGGCTACGCTTTGATCGTTCCCTTAAAGACCAGTAGTAGTTTCCGATGCACATCTGGAGTCATTCTGTAATCCGTGAACTATCAGAGTGTTGATGAAACACAGAAATTGCATCGGGATGTTTATACAACAGTCACCATGTGCACTTTCCTCTATGGAAGTAATATCTCAAACAGTCTACGATTTGATCGTTCTCTGGAAGACCAGTAGTAGTTTCCGATGCACATCAGGAGGCATTCTGTAATCTGTGGAGTATCAGAGTGTTGATGAAACACAGAAATTGCATTGGGATTGAATACAACAGTCACCATGCGCACCTACCTCCATGGGAGTAATGTCTCAAAGAGTCTACGCTTTGATCGTTCCCTGGAAGACCAGTAGCAGTTTCCGATGCACATCTGGAGGCATTCTGTAATCTGTGGAGTATCAGAATTTATATGAAACACAGAAATTGCATCGGGATTGAATACAACAGACACCATGCGCACTTTCCTCCATGTTAGTAATTCTCAAACAGTCTACGCTGTGATCGTTCCCTCGGAGACCAGTAATAGTTTCCGATGCACATCTGAAGGCATTCCGTAATCTTTGGAGTATCAAAGAGTTGATGAAACACAGAAATTGCATCGGGATTGAATACAACAGTCACTATGCGCACTTTCCTCCATAAGAGTAATGTCTCAAACATTCAACGCTTTGATCGTTCCCTGGAAGTCCAGTAGTAGTTTCCGATGCACATCTGGTGGCACTCAGTAATCAGTGGACTATCAGACTGTTGATGAAACACAGAAATTGCATCGAGATTGAATACAACAGTCTCCATGCGCACTTTCCTCCATTGGAGTAATGTCTCAAATAGTCTACGCTTTGATCGTTCCCTGGAAGACCAGTAGTAGTTTCCGATGCACATCTGGAGGCATTCTGTAATCTGTGGAGTATCAGAGTGTTGATGAAACACAGAAATTGCATCGGGATTGAATACAACATTCACCATGCGCACCTTCCTTCATAGGAGTAATGTCTCAAACAGTCTACGCTCTGATCGTTCCCTGGAAGACCAGTGTTAGTTTCCGATGCACATCTGGAGGCATTCTGTAATCTGTGGAAGATCAGAGTGTTGATGAAACACAGAAATTGAATCGGGATTGAATACAACAGACACCATGCGCACATTCCCCCATGTGAGTAATTCTCAAACAGTCTACGTTTTGATCGTTACCTGGAAGACCAGTAGTAGTTTGCGATGCACATCTGAAGGCATTCTGTAATCTGTGGACCTTCAAAGTGTTAATGAAACACAGAAATAGCCTCGGGATTGAATACAACAGCCACCATGCGCACTTTCCTCCATGGGAGTAATGTCTCTAACAGTCTACGTTTTGATCGTTCCCTGGAAGACTAGTAGAAGTTTCCGATGCACATCTGGAGTCATTCTGTAAACCGTGGACTATCAGACTGTTGATAAAACACAGAATTTGCATCTTGATTGAATACAACAGTCACCATGCGCACTTTCCTCCATGTTAGTAATTCTCAAACAGTCTACGCTTTGATCCTTACCTGGAAGACCAGTAGTAGTTTCCGATGCACATCTGGTGGCACTCAGTAATCAGTGGACTATCAGACTGTTGATGAAACACAGAAATTGCATCGAGATTGAATACAACAGTCTCCATGCGCACTTTCCTCCATTGGAGTAATGTCTCTAATAGTCTACGCTTTGATCGTTCCCTGGAAGACCAGTAGTAGTTTCCGATGCACATCTGGAGGCATTCTGTAATCTGTGGACTATCAGAGTGTTGGTGAAACACAGTAATTGCCTCGGGATTGAATACAACATACACCATGCGCACTTTCCTCCATGGGAGTAATGTCTCTAACAGTCAATGCTTTGATATTTCCCTGGAAGACCAATAGTAGTTTCCGATGCACATCTGGAGGCATTCTGTAGTCTGTGGACTATCTGAGTGTTGATGAAACACAGACATTGCATCGGGATTGAATAGAACGGTCAACATGCGCACTTTCCTCCATGGGAGTAATGTCTCAAACAGTCTACGCTTTGATCGTTCCCAAAAGGACAAGTAGTAGCTTCCGATGCACATCTGGAGCCATTCTGTAATCTGTGGACTATCAGACTCTTGATGAAACACAGAAATTGCATCGAGATTGAATACAACAGTCACCATGAGCACTTTCCTCCATGGGAGTAATGTCTTAAACAGTCTACGCTTTGATCGTTCCCTGTAAGACCAGTAGTAGTTTCCGATGCACATCTGGAGGCATTCTGTAGTCTGTGGACTATCTGAGTGTTGATGAAACACAGAAATTGCATCGGGGTTGAATACAACAGACACCATGCGCACTTTCCTCCATGGGAGTAAAGTCTCTAACATTCTACGCTTTGGTCGTTCCATGGAAGACCAGTAGTAGTTTCCGATGCACATCTGGTGGCACTCTGTAATCTGTGGACTATCAGAGTGTTGATGAAACACAGAAATTGCATTGGGATTGAATACAACAGTCACCATGCGCACCTTCCTCCAGGGGAGTAATGTCTCAAACAGTTTACACTTTTGATCGTTCCCTGGAAGTCCAGTAGTACTTTCCGATGCACATCTGGAGGCACTCTGTAATCTGTGGAGTATCACAGTGTTGATGAAACACAGAAATTGCATCGGGATTGAATACAACAGACACCATGCGCACTTTCCTCCATGGGAGTAATTCTCAAACAGTCTACGCTTTGATCCTTCCCTGGAAGACCATTTAGTAGCTTCCGATGCACATCTGGAATCATTCTGTAATCTGTTTACCTTCATAGTGTTGATGAAACAAAGAACTTGCATCGGGATTGAATACAACAGTCACCATCCCCACTTTGCTCCATGTTAGAAATGTCTCAAACAGTCTACGCTTTGATCGTTCCCTGGAAGACCAGTGTTAGTTTCCGATGCACATTGGAGACATTCTGTAATCTGTGGAGTATCTGAGTGTTGATGCAACACAGAAATTGCATCGTGATTGAATACAGCAGTCACCATGAGCACTTTCCTCCATGTTAGTAATTCTCAAAAAGTCTACGCTTTGATTGTTCCCCGGAAGACCTGTAATAGTTTCCGATGCACATCTGGAGGCATTCTGTAATCTGTGGACCTTCAAAGTGTTAATGAAACACAGAAATTGCATCGGGATTGAATACAACAGTCACCATGCGCACTTTCCTCCATAAGAGTAGTGTCTCAATCATTCAACGCTTTGATCGTTCCCTGGAAGTCCAGTAGTAGTTTCCGATGCATATCTGGAGGCATTCTGTAATTCGTGGACTATCAGACTGTTGATGAAACACAGAAATTGCATCGGGATTGAATACAACAGTCCCCGTGCGCACTTTCTTCCATGGGAGTAATGTCTCAAACAGTCTACGCTTTGATAGTTCCCTGGAAGACCAGTAGTAGTTCCGATGCACATCTGGAGGCATTCTGTAATCTGTGGAGTATCAAAGTGTTGATGAAACACAGAAATTGCATCGGGATTGAATACAACAGTCACCATGCCCACTTTCCTCCATGTTAGTAATGTCTGAAACAGTCTACGCTTTGATGGTTCCCTGGAAGAGCAGTGTTAGTTTCCGATGCACATCTGGAGGTATTCTGTAATCTGTGGACTATCAGAGTGTTGATGAAACACAGAAATTGCATCGGGATTGAATACAACAGACACCATTCTAACTTTCCTCCATGGGAGCAATTCTCAAACAGTCTACGCTTTGATCGATCCCTGGAAGACCAGTAGTAGTTTCCGATGCAAATTTGGAGGCATTCTGTAATCTGTGGACCTTCAAAGTGTTGATGAAACAAAGAAATTGCCTCGGGATTGAATACAACAGACACCATGCGCACTTTCCTCCAAGGAAGTAAAGTCTCAAACAGTCTACGCTTTGATCGTTCCCTGGAAGACCAGTGGTAGTTACCGATGCACATCTGGAGGCGTTCTGTAATCTGTGGACCTTCAAAGTGTTAATGAAACACAGAAATTTCCTCGGGATTGAATACAACAGTCACCATGCGCACTTTCCTCCATGGGAGTAATGTCTCAAACAGTCGACATTTTGATCGTTCCCTGGAAGACCAGTAGTAATTTCCGATGCACATCTGGAGGCTTTCTGTATTTTGTGGACTATCAGACTGTTGATGAAACACAGAAATTGCATCGGGATTGAATACAACAGTCACCATCCGCACTTTCCTCCGTGTCAGTAATGTCTCAAACATTCTCCGCTTTGATCGTTCCCTGGAACACCAGTGTCAGTTTCCGATGCACATCTGGAGGCATTCTGTAATCTGTGGAGTGTCAGAGTGTTGATGAAACACAGAAATTGCATCGGGATTGAATACAACAGACACCATATGCACTTTCCTCCATGTTAGTAATTCTCAAAATGTCTACGATTTGATCGTTCCCTGGAAGACCAGTGTTAGTTTCCGATGCACATCTGAAGACATTTTGTAATCTGTGGAGTCTCTGAGTGTTGATGAAACACAGAAATTGCATCGGGATTGAATACAGCAGTCACCATGCGCACTTTCCTCCATGTTAGTAATTCTCAATAAGTCTACGCTTTGATCGTTCCCTGGAAGACCAGTAATAGTTTCCGATGCACATCTGGAGGCATTCTGTAATCTGTGGGCTTCAAAGTTTTGATGAAACACAGATATTGCATCGGGATTGAATACAACAGTCACCATGCGCACTTTCCTCCAAAAGAGTAGTGTCTCAAACATTCAACGATTTGATCGTTCCCTGGAAGTCCAGTAGTAGTTTCCGATGCACATCTGGAGGCATTCTGTAACTCGTGGACTATCAGACTGTTGATGACACACAAAAATTGCATCGGGATTGAATACAACAGTCACCATGCGCACTTTCTGCCATGGGAGTAATGACTCAAACAGTCTACGCTTTGATCGTTCCCTGGACGACCAGTAGAAGTTTCCGATGCACATCTGGAGTCATTCTGTAATCCGTGGACTATCAGACTGTCGATAAAACACAGAAATTGCATCTTGATTGAATACAACAGTCACCATGGGCACCTTCCTCCATGTTAGTAATGTCTCAAACAGTCACCGCTTTGAACGTTCCCTGGAAGACCAGTAGTAGTTTCCAATTAACATCTGGAGGCATTCTGGAATCTGTGGAGTATCAGAGTGTTGATGAAACACAGAAATTGCATCGGGATTGAATACAAAAGTCACCATGCGCACTTTCCTCCATGTTAGTAATTCTCAAACAGTCTACGCTTTGATCGTTACCTGGATGGCCAGTAGTAGTTTCCGATGCAAATCTGGAGGCATTCTGTAATCTTTGGACCTTCAAAGTGTTGATGAAACACAGAAATTGCCTCGGGATTGAATACAACATACACCATGCGCACTTTCCTCCATGGGAGTAATGTCTGAAACAGTCTACGCTTTGATCGTTCCCTATAAGACCAGTAGTAGTTTCCGATGCACATCTGGAGGCATTCTGTAATCTGTGGAATATCTGAGTGTTCATGAAACACACAAATTGCATTCGGATTGAATACAACGGTCACCATGCGCACTTTCCTCCATGGGAGTAATGTCTCAAACAGTCTACGCTTTGATCGTTCCCTGGAAGACCAGTGTTAGTTTCCGAAGCACATCTGAAGTCATTCTGTAATCAGGGGCTGTCAGACTGTTGATGAAACACAGAAATTGCATCGGGATTGAATACAACAGTCACCATGCGCACCTTCCTTCATGGGAGTAATGTCTCAAACGGTCTACGCTTTGATCGTTCCCTGGAAGACCAGTGTTAGTTTCCGATGCACATCTGGAGGCATTCTGTAATCTGTGGAGTATCAGAGTGTTGATGAAACACAGAAATTGCATCGGGATTGAATACAACAGACACCATGCACACTTTCCCCCATGGGAGTAATTCTGAAACAGTATACGTTTTGATCGTTCACTGGAAGACCAGTAGTAGTTTGCGATGCACATCTGGAGGCATACTGTAATCTGTGGAGTATCTGAGTGTTGATGCAACACAGAAATTGCATCGTGATTGAATACAGCAGTCACCATGTGCACTTTCCTCCATGTTAGTAATTCTCAAAAAGGCTACGCTTCGATCGTTCCCCGGAAGACCAGTAATAGTTTCCGATGCACATCTGGAGGCATTCTGTAATCTGTGGACCTTCAAAGTGTTAATGAAACACAGAAATTGCATCGGGATTGAATACAACAGTCACCATGCGCACTTTCCTCCATAAGAGTAGTGTCTCAAACATTCAACGCTTTGATCGTTCCCTGGAAGTCCAGTTGTAGTTTCCGATGCATATCTGGAGGCATTCTGTAATTTGTGGACTATCAGACTGTTGATGAAACACAGAAATTGCATCGGGATTGAATACAACAGTCCCCGTGCGCACTTTCTGCCATGGGAGTAATGTCTCAAACAGTCTACGCTGTGATCGTTCCCTTGGAGACCAGTAATAGTTTCCGATGCACATCATGAAGGCATTCCGTAATCTTTGGAGTATCAAAGAGTTGATGAAACACATTAATTGCATCGCGATTGAATACAACAGTCACTATGCGCACTTTCCTCCATAAGAGTAATGTCTCAAACATTCAACGCTTTGATCGTTCCCTGGAAGTCCAGTAGTAGTTTCCGATGCACATCTGGAGGCACTCTGTAATCTGTGGAGTATCAGAGTGTTGATGAAACACAGAAATTGCATCGGGATTGAATACAACAGACACCATGCGCACTTTCCTCCATGGGAGTAAATCTCAAACAGTCTACGCTTTGATCCTTCCCTGGAAGACCAGTAGTAGTTTCCGATGCACATCTGGAATCATTCTGTAATCTGTGGACCTTCAAAGTGTTGATAAAACAAAGAAATTGCATCGGGATTGAATACAACAGTCACCATCCCCACTTTGCGCCATGTTAGTAATTTCTCAAACAGTCTACGCTTTGATCGTTCCCTGGAACACCAGTGTTAGTTTCCAATGCACATCTGGAGACATTCTGTAATCTGTGGAGTATCAAAGTGTTGATGAATCTCAGAAATTGCATCGGGATCGAATACAACTGTCACCATGTGCACTTTCCTCCATGGGAGCAATGCCTCAAACAGTCTACGCTTTGATCGTTCCTTGGAAGACCAGTAGTAGTTTCCGATCCACATCTGGAGACATTCTGTAATCTGTGGACTATCAAAGTGTTGATGAAACACAGAAATTGCATCGGGATTGAATACAACAGTCACCATGCGGACTTTCCTCCATGTTAGTAATGTCTGAAACAATCTACGTTTTGATCGTTCCCTGGAAGACCAGTGTTAGTTCCCGATGCACATCTGGAGGTATTCTGTAATCTGTGGACTATCAGACTGTTGATGAAACACAGAAAATGCATCTTGATTGAATACAACAGTCACCATGCGCACTTTCCTCCATGGGAGTAATGTCTCTAACAGTCTACGCTTTGATCGTTCCCTGGAAGACCAATAATAGTTTCCGATGCACATCTGGAGGCATTCTGTAGTATGTGGAGTATCAGAGTGTTGCTGAAAGACAGAAATTGCCTCGGGATTGAATACAACAGACACCATGCGCACTTTAATCCATGCGAGTAATGTCATAAACAGTCTACGCTTTGATCGTTCCCTGGATGACCAGTGGTAGTTACCGATGCACATCTGGATTCATTCTGTAATCTGAGGACTATCAGAGTGTTGATGAAACACAGAAATTGCATCGGGATTGAATACAACATCACCATGCCCACTTTCCTCCATGGGAGTAATGTCTCAAACAGTCTACGCTTTGATCGCTCAGTGGAAGACCAGTAGTAATTTCCGATGAACATCTGGAGGCTTTCTTTATTCTGTGGACTATCAGACTGTTGATGAAGCACAGAAATTGCATCGGGATTGAATACAACAGTCACCATCCGCACTTTCCTCCGTGTTACTAATGTCCCAAACAGTCTCCGCTTTGATCGTTCCCTGGAACACCAGTGTTAGTTTCTGATGCACATCTGGAGGCATTCTGTAATCTATGGACTATGAGAGTGTTGACGAAACACAGAAATGGCATCGGGATTGAAAACAACAGTCACCATGCGCACTTTCCTCAATGGTAGTAATGTCTCTAACAGTCTACGCTTTGATCGTTCCCTGGAAGACCAGTAGTAGTTTCCGATGCACATCTGGTGGCACTCAGTAATCTGTGGATTATCAGACTGTTGATGAATCACAGAAATTGCATCGAGATTGAATACAACAGGCGCCATGGGCACTTTCCTCCATTGGAGTAATGTCTCAAACAGTCTACGCTTTGATCGTTCCCTGGAAGACTAGTAGTAGTTTCCGATGCACATCTGGAGGCATTCTGTAATCTGTGGAGTATCAGAGTGTTGATGAAACACAGAAATTGCATCGGGATTGAATACAACATTCACCATGCGCACCTTCCTTCATGGGAGTAATGTCTCAAACAGTCTACGCTCCGATCATTCCCTGGAAGCCCAGTGTTAGTTTCCGATGCACATCTGGAGGCATTCTGTAAGCCGTGGACTATCAGACTGTTGATGAAACACAGACATTGCATCGTTATTGAATACAACAGTCACCGTGCGCACTTTCCTCCATGGGAGTAATGTCTCAAACAGTCTACGCTTTGATCGATCCCTGGAAGACCTTTAGTAGTTTCCCATGCACATCTGGAGGCATTCTGCATTCTGTGGACCTTCAAAGAGTTGATGGTACACAGAAATTGCCTCGGGATTGCATACAACACACACCATGCGCAGTTTCCTCCATGGGAGTATGTCTCAAACAGTCTACGATTTGATCGTTCCCTTGAAGACCAGTCGTAGTTTCCGATGCTCATCTCTAGTCATTCTGTAATCTGTGGACTATCAGAGTGTTGATGAAACACAGAAATTGCATCGGGATTGAATACAACAGTCACCATGTGCATTTTCCTCCATGGAAGCAATGCTCAAACAGACTACGCTTTGATCGTTCCTGGAACACCAGTGTTAGTTTCCGATGCACATCTGGAGGCATTCTGTATTCTGTGGACTATCAGAGTGTTGATGAAACAGAGAAATTGCATCGGGATTGAATACAACAGTCACCATGCGCACTTTCCTCCATGGGAGTATTGTCTCTAACAGTCTACGCTTTGTTCGTTCCATGGAAGACCAGTAGTAGTTTCCGATGCACATCTATTGGCACTCTGTAATCTGTGGACTATCAGACTCTTGATGAAACACAGAAATTGTATCGAGATTGAATACAACAGTCACCATGCGCACTTTCCTCCATAGAAGTAATGTCTCAAACAGTCTACGATTTGATCGTTCCCTGGAAGACCAGTAGTAGTTGCCGATGCACATCTGGAGGCATTCTGTAATCTGTGGAGTATCAGAGTGTTGATGAAACACAGAAATTGCATTGGGATTGAATACAACAGTCACCATGCGCACCTTCCTCCATGGGAGTAATGTCTCAAACAGTCTACGCTTCGATCGTTCGCTGGAAGACCAGTAGTAGTTTCCGATGCACATCTGGAGGCATTCTGTAATCTGTGGAGTATCAGAGTATTGATGAAACACAGAAACTGCATCGGGATTGAATACAACAGACACCATGCGCACTTTCCTCCATGTTAGTAATTCTCAAAAAGTCTACCCTTTGATCGATCCCTGGAAGACCAGTAGATGTTTCCGATGCACATCTGGAGGCAATCTGTAATCTGTGGTCCTTCAAAGTGTTGATGAAACACAGAAATTGCCTCGGGATTGAATACAACTAACACCATGCGCACTTTCCTCCATGGGAGTAATGTCTCAAACAGTCTACGCTTTGATCGTTCCCTGGAAGACCAGTGGTAGTTACTGAAGCATATCTGGATTCATTCTGTAATCTGTCGACTATCAGAGTGTTGATGAAACACAGAAATTGCATCGGGATTGAATACAACAGTCACCATGCGCACTTCCCTCCATGGGAGCAATGTCTCAAACAGTCTACGCTTTGATTGTTCCCTGGAAGACCAGTAGTAGTTTCCCATGCACATCTGGAATCATTCTGTAATCTGTGGACCTTCAAAGTGTTGATGAAACACAGATCTTGCATCGGGATTGAATACAACAGTCACCATGCGCACCTTCTTCCATAAGAGTAATGTCTCAAACATTCAACGCTTTGATCGTTCCCTGGAAGTCCAGTAGTAGCTTCCGATGCACATCTGGAGTCATTCTGTAATTCGTGGACTCTCAGACTGTTGATGAAACACAGATATTGCATCGGGGTTGAATACAACAGTCACCGTGCGCACTTTCCTCCATGGGAGTAATGTCTCAAACAGTCTACACTTTGATCGTTCCCTATAAGACCAGTAGTAGTTTCCGATGCACATCTATAGGCATTCTGTAATCTGTGGAGTATCAGAGAGTTGATGAAACACGGAAATTGCATCGGGATTGAATACAACAGTTACCATGCACACTTTCCTCCATGGGAGTAATGTCTCAAATAGTTTACACTTTGATTGTTCCCTGGAATACCAGCGGTAGTTTCTGATGCATATCTGGAGGCATTCTGTAATCTGTGGACTATCAGAGTGTTGATGAAACACAGAAAATGCATCGGGATTGATTACAACAGTCACCATGGGCACCTTACTCCATGGGAGTAATGTCTCTAACAGTCTACGCTTTGATCGTTCCCTGGAAGTCCAGTAGTACTTTCCGATGCACATCTGGAGACATTCTGTAATCTGTGGACTATCACACAGTTGATGAAACACAGAAATTGCATCGGGATTGAATATAACAGTCACCATGCGCACATTCCTTTATGGGAGTAATGTCTCAAACATTTTACGCTTTGATCGTTCCCTGGAATACCAGTAGTGGTTTCCGATGCACACCTGGATGCATTCTGTAATCTGTGGACTATCAGAGTGTTGATGAAACACAGAAATTGCATCGGGATTGAATACAACAGTCACCATGCGCACTTTCCTCCATGGGAGTAATGTCTCAAACATTTTACGCTTTGATCGTTCCCTGGAAGACCAGTAGTAGTTTCCGATGCACATCTGGAGGCATTCTGTAATTCGTGGACTTTCAGACTGTTGATGAAACACAGAAATTGCATCGGGATTGAATACAACAGTCACCATCCGCACCTTCCTCCGTGTTAGTAATGTCTCAAACAGTCTCCGCTTTGATCGTTCCCTGGAACACCAGTGTTAGTTTCCGATGCACATCTGGAGGCATTCTGTAATCTGTGGACTATCAGACAGTTGATGAAACACAGAAATTGCATCGGGATTGAATACAACAGTCACCATGCGCACTTTCCTTTATGGGAGTAATGTCTCAAACATTGTACGCTTTGATCGTTCCCTGGAATACCAGTAGTTGTTTCCGATGCACACCTGGATGCATTCTGTAATCTGTTGACTATCAGAGTGTTGATGAAACACAGAAATTGCATCGGGATTGAATACAACAGTCACCATGTGCACTTTCCTCCATGGGAGCAATATCTCAAACAGTCTACGCTTTGATCGTTCCCTGGAAGACCAGTAGTAGTTACCGATGCACATCTGGAGGCATTCTGTAAACCGTCAACCTTCAAAGTGTTGATGAAACACAGAAATTGCAGCGGGATTGAATACAACAGTCACCATCCACACCTTCCTCCGTGTTGGTAATGTCTCAAGCAGTCTCCGCTTTGATCGTTCCCTGGAAAACCAGTGTTAGTTTCCGATGCACATCTGGAGGCATTCTGTAATCTGTGGACTATCAGAGTGTTGATGAAACACAGAAATTGCATCGGGATTGAATACAACATTCACCATGCGCACTTTCCTCCATGGTAGTTAAGTCTCTAACAGTCTACACTTTGATCGTTCCCTGGAAGACCAGTAGTAGTTTCCGATGCACATCTGGAGGCATTCTGTAATTCGTGGACTTTCAGACTGTTGATGAAACACAGAAATTGCATCGGGATTGAATACAACAGTCACCATCCGCACCTTCCTCCGTGTTAGTAATGTATCAAACAGTCTCCGCTTTGATCGTTCCCTGGAACACCAGTGTTAGTTTCCGATGCACATCTGGAGGCATTCTGTAATCTGTGGAATATCAGAGTGTTGATGAAACACAGAAATTGCATCGGGATTGAATACAACATTCACCATGCGCACTTTCCTCCATGGTAGTAATGTATCTATCAGTCTACATTTTGATCGTTCCCTGGAAGACCAGTAGTAGTTTCCGATGCACATCTATAGGCATTCTGTAATCTGTGGACTATCAGAGTGTTGATGAAACACAGAAAATGCTTCGGGATTGAATACAACAGTAACCATGCGCAACTTTCCTCCATGGGAGTAATGTTTCTAACAGTCTACGCTTTGATCGTTCCCTGGAAGACCAATAGTAGTTTCCGATGCACATCTGGAAGCATTCTGTAATCTGTGGACTATCAGAGTTTTGATAGAACACTAAAATTGGATCGGGATTGAATACAACAGTCACCATGCGCACTTTCCTCGATAAGAGTAATGTCTCAAACAGTCTACGCTTTGATCATTCCCTGGAAGTCCAGTAGTAGTTTCCGATGCACATCTGGAGGCATTCTGTAATCTTTGGACTATCAGACTGTTGATGAAACACAGGAATTGCATTGGGATTGAATACAACAGTCACCGTGCGCAATTTCCTCCATGGGAGTAATGTCTCAAACAGTCTACGCTTTGATAGTTCCCTGGAAGTCCAGTAGTAGTTTAAAATGCACATCTGGAGGCATTCTGTAATCTGTGGGCTATCAGACAGTTGATGAAACACAGAAATTGCATCGGGATTGAATGCAACAGTCACATTGCGCCCTTTCCTTTATGGGAGTAATGTCTCAAACATTGTACGCTTTGATCGTTCCCTGGAAGACCAGTAGTAGTTACCGACGCATATCTGGGGCATTCTGTAAACTGTCAACCTTCAAAGTGTTGATGAAACACAGAAACTGCATCGGGATTGAATACAACAGTCACCATCCACACCTTCCTCCGTGTTAGTAATGTCTCAAACAGTCTCCGCTTTGATCGTTCCCTGGAACACCAGTGTTAGTTTCCGATGCACATCTGGAGGCATTCTGTAATCTGTGGACTATCAGAGTGTTGATGAAACACAGAAATTGCATCGGGATTGAATACAACATTCACCATGCGCACTTTCCTCCATGGTAGTAAAGTCTCTAACAGTCTACAATTTGATCGTTCCCTGGAAGACCAGTAGTAGTTTCCGATGCACATCTGGAGGCATTCTGTAATCTGTGGACCTTCAAAGTGTTTAAGAAACACAGATATTGCATCGGGATTGAATACAACAGTCACCATCCGCACTTTCCTCCGTGTTAGTAATGTCTCAAACAGTCTACGGTTTGATCGCTCCCTGGAACACCAGTGTTAGTTTCCGATGCACATCTGGAGGCATTCTGTAATCTGTGGACTCTCAGAGTGTTGATGAAACACAGAAGTAGCATCGGGATTGAATAAAACATTCACCATGCGCACTTTCCTCCATGGTAGTAATGTCTCTAACAGTCTACGCTTTGATCGTTCCCTGGAAGACCAGTAGTAGTTACCGATGCACATCTGGAGGCATTCTGTAAACTATCAACCTTCAAAGTGTTGATGAAAAACAGAAATTGCATCGGGAATGAATACAACATTCACCATGCGCACCTTCCTTCATGGGAGTAATGTCTCAAACAGTCTACGCTTTGATCGTTCCCTGGAAGACCAGTGTTAGTTTCCGATGCACATCTGGAGGCATTCAGTAATCTGTGGAAGATCAGAGTGTTGATGAAACACAGAAATTGCATCGGGATTGAATACAACAGAAACCATGCGCACTTTCCCCCATTGGAGTAATTCTCAAACAGTCTACGTTTTGATCGTTCCCTGGAAGAACAGTAGTAGTTTGCGATGCACATCTGGAGGCATTGTGTAATCTATGGACCTTCAAAGTGTTAATGAAACACAGAAATTGCTTCGGGATTGAATACAACAGTCACAATGGGCACTTTCCTCCGTGGGAGAAATGTCTCTAACAGTCTACGTTTTGATCGTTCCCTGGAAGACCAGTAGAAGTTTCCGATGCACATCTGGAGTCATTCTGTAATCCGTGGACTATCAGACTGTTGATAAAACACAGAAATTGCATTTTGATTGAATACAACAGTTACCATGGGCACCTTCCTCTATGTTAGTAATGTCTTAAACAGTCAACGCTTTGATCGTTCCCTGGAAGTCCAGTAGTAGTTTCCGATGCTCATCTAGAGGCATTGTGTAATCTGTGGAGTATCAGAGCGTTGATGAAACACGGAAATTGCTTCGGGATTGAATACAACAGTTACCATGCGCACTTTCCTCCATGGGAGTAATGTCTCAAACAGTCTACGATTTGATCGTTCCCTGGAAGACCAGTAGTAGTTACCGATGCACATCTGGAGGCATTCTGTAAACTGTCAACCTTCAAAGTGTTGATGAAACACAGAAATTGTATCGGGATTGAATACAACAGTCACCATCGGCACTTTCCTCCGTGTTAGTAATGTCTCAAACAGTCTCCGCTTTGATCGTTCATTGGAACACCAGTGTTAGTTTCCGATGCACATCTGGAGGCATTCTGTAATCTGTGGACTATCAGAGTGTTGATGAAACACAGAAATTGCATCGGGATTGAATACAACATTCACCATGCGTACTTTCCTCCATGGTAGTAATGTCTCTAACAGTCTACGCTTTGATCGTTCCCTGGAAGACCAGTAGTAGTTACCGATGCACATCTGGAGGCATTCTGTAAACTATCAACCTTCAAAGTGTTGATGAAACACAGAAATTGCATCGGGATTGAATACAACATTCACCATGCGCACCTTCCTTCATGGGAGTAATGTCTCAAACAGTCTACGCTTTGATCGTTCCCTGGAAGACCAGTGTTAGTTCCCGATGCACATCTGGAGGCACTCTGTAATCTGTGGAAGATCAGAGTGTTGATGAAACACAGAAATTGCGTCGGGATTGAATACAACAGTAACCAAGCGCAACTTTCCTCCATGGGAGTAATGTTTCTAACAGTCTACGCTTTGATCGTTCCCTGGAAGACCAATAGTAGTTTCCGATGCACATCTGGAGGCATTCTGTAATCTGTGGACTATCAGAGTTTTGATAGAACACTAAAATTGGATCGGGATTGAATACAACAGTCACCATGCGCACTTTCCTCCATAAGAGTAATGTCTCAAACAGTCTACGCTTTGATCATTCCCTGGAAGTCCAGTAGTAGTTTCCGATGCACATCTGGAGGCATTCTGTAATCTTTGGACTATCAGACTGTTGATGAAACACAGAAATTGCATCGGGATTGAATACAACAGTCACCATGTGCACTTTCCTCCATGGGAGCAATATCTCAAACAGTCTACGCTTTGATCGTTCCCTGGAAGACCAGTAGTAGTTACCGATGCACATCTGGAGGCATTCTGTAAACCGTCAACCTTCAAAGTGTTGATGAAACACAGAAATTGCAGCGGGATTGAATACAACAGTCACCATCCACACCTTCCTCCGTGTTAGTAATGTCTCAAGCAGTCTCCGCTTTGATCGTTCCCTGGAAGACCAGTGTTAGTTTCCGATGCACATCTGGAGGCATTCTGTAATCTGTGGACTATCATAGTGTTGATGAAACACATAAATTGCATCGGGATTGAATACAACATTCACCATGCGCACTTTCCTCCATGGTAGTAAAGTCTCTAACAGTCTACACTTTCATCGTTCCCTGGAAGACCAGTAGTAGTTTCCGATGCACATCTGGAGGCATTCTGTAATTCGTGGACTTTCAGACTGTTGGTGAAACACAGAAATTGCATCGGGATTGAATACAACAGTCACCATGCGCACTTTCCTTTATGGGAGTAATGTCTCAAACATTGTACGCTTTGATCGTTCCCTGGAATACCAGTAGTTGTTTCCGATGCACACCTGGATGCATTCTGTAATCTGTTGACTATCAGAGTGTTGATGAAACACAGAAATTGCATCGGGATTGAATACAACAGTCACCATGTGCACTTTCCTCCATGGGAGCAATATCTCAAACAGTCTACGCTTTGATCGTTCCCTGGAAGACCAGTAGTAGTTACCGATGCACATCTGGAGGCATTCTGTAAACCGTCAACCTTCAAAGTGTTGATGAAACACAGAAATTGCAGCGGGATTGAATACAACAGTCACCATCCACACCTTCCTCCGTGTTAGTAATGTCTCAAGCAGTCTCCGCTTTGATCGTTCCCTGGAAGACCAGTGTTAGTTTCCGATGCACATCTGGAGGCATTCTGTAATCTGTGGACTATCAGAGTTTTGATAGAACACTAAAATTGGATCGGGATTGAATACAACAGTCACCATGCGCACTTTCCTCCATAAGAGTAATGTCTCAAACAGTCTACGCTTTGATCATTCCCTGGAAGTCCAGTAGTAGTTTCCGATGCACATCTGGAGGCATTCTGTAATCTTTGGACTATCAGACTGTTGATGAAACACAGAAATTGCATCGGGATTGAATACAACAGTCACCATGTGCACTTTCCTCCATGGGAGCAATATCTCAAACAGTCTACGCTTTGATCGTTCCCTGGAAGACCAGTAGTAGTTACCGATGCACATCTGGAGGCATTCTGTAAACCGTCAACCTTCAAAGTGTTGATGAAACACAGAAATTGCAGCGGGATTGAATACAACAGTCACCATCCACACCTTCCTCCGTGTTAGTAATGTCTCAAGCAGTCTCCGCTTTGATCGTTCCCTGGAAGACCAGTGTTAGTTTCCGATGCACATCTGGAGGCATTCTGTAATCTGTGGACTATCATAGTGTTGATGAAACACAGAAATTGCATCGGGATTGAATACAACATTCACCATGCGCACTTTCCTCCATGGTAGTAAAGTCTCTAACAGTCTACACTTTCATCGTTCCCTGGAAGACCAGTAGTAGTTTCCGATGCACATCTGGAGGCATTCTGTAATTCGTGGACTTTCAGACTGTTGATGAAACACAGAAATTGCATCAGGATTGAATACAACAGTCACCATGCGCACTTTCCTTTATGGGAGTAATGTCTCAAACATTGTACGCTTTGATCGTTCCCTGGAATACCAGTAGTTGTTTCCGATGCACACCTGGATGCATTCTGTAATCTGTTGACTATCAGAGTGTTGATGAAACACAGAAATTGCATCGGGATTGAATACAACAGTCACCATGTGCACTTTCCTCCATGGGAGCAATATCTCAAACAGTCTACGCTTTGATCGTTCCCTGGAAGACCAGTAGTAGTTACCGATGCACATCTGGAGGCATTCTGTAAACCGTCAACCTTCAAAGTGTTGATGAAACACAGAAATTGCAGCGGGATTGAATACAATAGTCACCATCCACACCTTCCTCCGTGTTAGTAATGTCTCAAGCAGTCTCCGCTTTGATCGTTCCCTGGAAGACCAGTGTTAGTTTCCGATGCACATCTGGAGGCATTCTGTAATCTGTGGACTATCATAGTGTTGATGAAACACAGAAATTGCATAAGGATTGAATACAACATTCACCATGCGCACTTTCCTCCATGGTAGTAAAGTCTCTAACAGTCTACAATTTGATCGTTCCCTGGAAGACCAGTAGTAGTTTCCGATGCACATCTGGAGGCATTCTGTAATCTGTGGACCTTCAAAGTGTTGAAGAAACACAGATATTGCATCGGGATTGAATACAACAGTCACCATCCGCACTTTCCTCCGTGTTAGTAATGTCTCAAACAGTCTCCGCTTTGATCGTTCCCTGGAACACCAGTGTTAGTTTCCGATGCACATCTGGAGGCATTCTGTAATCTGTGGACTCTCAGAGTGTTGATGAAACACAGAAGTAGCATCGGGATTGAATACAACATTCACCATGCGCACTTTCCTCCATGGTAGTAATGTCTCTAACAGTCTACGCTTTGATCGTTCCCTGGAAGACCAGTAGTAGTTACCGATGCACATCTGGAGGCATTCTGTAAACTATCAACCTTCAAAGTGTTGATGAAAAACAGAAATTGCATCGGGAATGAATACAACATTCACCATGCGCACCTTCCTTCATGGGAGTAATGTCTCAAACAGTCTACGCTTTGATCGTTCCCTGGAAGACCAGTGTTAGTTTCCGATGCACATCTGGAGGCCTTCAGTAATCTGTGGAAGATCAGAGTGTTGATGAAACACAGAAATTGCATCGGGATTGAATACAACAGAAACCATGCGCACTTTCCCCCATAGGAGTAATTCTCAAACAGTCTACGTTTTGATCGTTCCCTGGAAGAACAGTAGTAGTTTGCGATGCACATCTGGAGGCATTGTGTAATCTATGGACCTTCAAAGTGTTAATGAAACACAGAAATTGCTTCGGGATTGAATACAACAGTCACCATGGGCACTTTCCTCCGTGGGAGAAATGTCTCTAACAGTCTACGTTTTGATCGTTCCCTGGAAGACCAGTAGAAGTTTCCGATGCACATCTGGAGTCATTCTGTAATCCGTGGACTATCAGACTGTTGATAAAACACAGAAATTGCATTTTGATTGAATACAACAGTTACCATATGCACCTTCCTCTATGTTAGTAATGTCTTAAACAGTCAACGCTTTGATCGTTCCCTGGAAGTCCAGTAGTAGTTTCCGATGCTCATCTAGAGGCATTGTGTAATCTGTGGAGTATCAGAGCGTTGATGAAACACGGAAATTGCTTCGGGATTGAATACAACAGTTACCATGCGCACTTTCCTCCATGGGAGTAATGTCTCAAACAGTCTACGATTTGATCGTTCCCTGGAAGACCAGTAGTAGTTACCGATGCACATCTGGAGGCATTCTGTAAACTGTCAACCTTCAAAGTGTTGATGAAACACAGAAATTGTATCGGGATTGAATACAACAGTCACCATCGGCACTTTCCTCCGTGTTAGTAATGTCTCAAACAGTCTCCACTTTGATCGTTCATTGGAACACCAGTGTTAGTTTCCGATGCACATCTGGAGGCATTCTGTAATCTGTGGACTATCAGAGTGTTGATGAAACACAGAAATTGCATCGGGATTGAATACAACATTCACCATGCGTACTTTCCTCCATGGTAGTAATGTCTCTAACAGTCTACGCTTTGATCGTTCCCTGGAAGACCAGTAGTAGTTACCGATGCACATCTGGAGGCATTCTGTAAACTATCAACCTTCAAAGTGTTGATGAAACACAGAAATTGCATCGGGATTGAATACAACATTCACCATGCGCACCTTCCTTCATGGGAGTAATGTCTCAAACAGTCTACGCTTTGATCGTTCCCTGGAAGACCAGTGTTAGTTCCCGATGCACATCTGGAGGCACTCTGTAATCTGTGGAAGATCAGAGTGTTGATGAAACACAGAAATTGCATCGGGATTGAATACAACAGTAACCAAGCGCAACTTTCCTCCATGGGAGTAATGTTTCTAACAGTCTACGCTTTGATCGTTCCCTGGAAGACCAATAGTAGTTTCCGATGCACATCTGGAGGCATTCTGTAATCTGTGGACTATTAGAGTTTTGATAGAACACTAAAATTGGATCGGGATTGAATACAACAGTCACCATGCGCACTTTCCTCCATAAGAGTAATGTCTCAAACAGTCTACGCTTTGATCATTCCCTGGAAGTCCAGTAGTAGTTTCCGATGCACAACTGGAGGCATTCTGTAATCTTTGGACTATCAGACTGTTGATGAAACACAGGAATTGCATTGGGATTGAATACAACAGTCACCGTGCGCAATTTCCTCCATGGGAGTAATGTCTCAAACAGTCTACGCTTTGATAGTTCCCTGGAAGTCCAGTAGTAGTTTAAAATGCACATCTGGAGGCATTCTGTAATCTGTGGACTATCAGACAGCTGATGAAACACAGAAATTGCATCGGGATTGAATACAACAGTCACATTGCGCCCTTTCCTTTATGGGAGTAATGTCTCAAACATTGTACGCTTTGATCGTTCCCTGGAAGACCAGTAGTAGTTACCGACGCATATCTGGGGCATTCTGTAAACTGTCAACCTTCAAAGTGTTGATGAAACACAGAAACTGCATCGGGATTGAATACAACAGTCACCATCCACACCTTCCTCCGTGTTAGTAATGTCTCAAACAGTCTCCGCTTTGATCGTTCCCTGGAACACCAGTGTTAGTTTCCGATGCACATCTGGAGGCATTCTGTAATCTGTGGAATATCAGAGTGTGATGAAACACAGAAATTGCATCGCGATTGAATACAACATTCACCATGCGCACTTTCCTCCATGGTAGTAATGTATCTATCAGTCTACATTTTGATCGTTCCCTGGAAGACCAGTAGTAGTTTCCGATGCACATCTATAGGCATTCTGTAATCTGTGGACTATCAGAGTGTTGATGAAACACAGAAAATGCATCGGGATTGAATACAACAGTAACCATGCGCAACTTTCCTCCATGGGAGTAATGTTTCTAACAGTCTACGATTTGATCGTTCCCTGGAAGACCAATAGAAGTTTCCGATGCACATCTGGAGGCATTCTGTAATCTGTGGACTATCAGAGTTTTGATAGAACACTAAAATTGGATCGGGATTGAATACAACAGTCACCATGCGCACTTTCCTCCATAAGAGTAATGTCTCAAACAGTCTACGCTTTGATCATTCCCTGGAAGTCCAGTAGTAGTTTCCGATGCACATCTGGAGGCATTCTGTAATCTTTGGACTATCAGACTGTTGATGAAACACAGGAATTGCATTGGGATTGAATACAACAGTCACCGTGCGCAATTTCCTCCATGGGAGTAATGTCTCAAACTGTCTACGCTTTGATAGTTCCCTGGAAGTCCAGTAGTAGTTTAAAATGCACATCTGGAGGCATTCTGTAATCTGTGGACTATCAGACAGTTGATGAAACACAGAAATTGCATCGGGATTGAATACAACAGTCACATTGCCCCCTTTCCTTTATGGGAGTAATGTCTCAAACATTGTACGCTTTGATCGTTCCCTGGAAGACCAGTAGTAGTTACCGATGGACATCTGGAGGCATTCTGTAATCTGTGGACCTTCAAAGTGTTGATGAAACACAGATATTGCATCGGGATTGAATACAACAGTCACCATCCGCACTTTCCTCCGTGTTAGTAATGTCTCAAACAGTCTCCGCTTTGATCGTTCCCTGGAACACCAGTGTTAGTTTCCGATGCACATCTGGAGGCATTCTGTAATCTGTGGACTATCAGAGTGTTGATGAAACACAGAAATTGCATCGGGATTGAATTCAACATTCACCATGCGCACTTTCCTCCATGGTAGTAAAGTCTCTAACAGTCTACACTTTGATCGTTCCCTGGAAGACCAGTAGTAGTTTCCGATGCACATCTGGAGGCATTCTGTAATCTGTGGACCTTCAAAGTGTTGATGAAACACAGATATTGCATCGGGATTGAATACAACAGTCACCATCCGCACTTTCCTCCGTGTTAGTAATGTCTCAAACAGTCTCCGCTTTGATCGTTCCCTGGAACACCAGTGTTAGTTTCCGATGCACATCTGGAGGCATTCTGTAATCTGTGGACTCTCAGAGTGTTGATGAAACACAGAAGTAGCATCGGGATTGAATACAACATTCACCATGCGCACTTTCCTCCATGGTAGTAATGTCTCAAACAGTCTCCGCTTTGATCGTTCCCTGGAACACCAGTGTTAGCTTCCGATGCACATCTGGAGGCATTCTGTAATCTGTGGAAGATCAGAGTGTTGATGAAACACAGAAATTGCATCGGGATTGAATACAACAGAAACCATGCGCACTTTCCCCCATAGGAGTAATTCTCAAACAGTCTACGTTTTGATCGTTCCCTGGAAGAACAGTAGTAGTTTGCGATGCACATCTGGAGGCATTGTGTAATCTATGCACCTTCAAAGTGTTAATGAAACACAGAAATTGCTTCGGGATTGAATACAACAGTCACCATGCGCACTTTCCTCCGTGGGAGAAATGTCTCTAACAGTCTACGTTTTGATCGTTCCCTGGAAGACCAGTAGAAGTTTCCGATGCACATCTGGAGTCATTCTGTAATCCGTGGACTATCAGACTGTTGATAAAACACAGAAATTGCATTTTGATTGAATACAACAGTTACCATGGGCACCTTCCTCTATGTTAGTAATGTCTTAAACAGTCAACGCTTTGATCGTTCCCTGGAATTCCAGTAGTAGTTTCCGATGCTCATCTAGAGGCATTCTGTAATCTGTGGAGTATCAGAGCGTTGATGAAACACGGAAATTGCTTCGGGATTGAATACAACAGTTACCATGCGCACTTTCCCCCATGGGAGTAATGTCTCAAACAGTCTACGATTTGATCGTTCCCTGGAAGACCAGTAGTAGTTACCGATGCACATCTGGAGGCATTCTGTAAACTGTCAACCTTCAAAGTGTTGATGAAACACAGAAATTGTATCGGGATTGAATACAACAGTCACCATCGGCACTTTCCTCCGTGTTAGTAATGTCTCAAACAGTCTCCGCTTTGATCGTTCATTGGAACACCAGTGTTAGTTTCCGATGCACATCTGGAGGCATTCTGTAATCTGTGGACTATCAGAGTGTTGATGAAACACAGAAATTGCATCGGGATTGAATACAACATTCACCATGCGTACTTTCCTCCATGGTAGTAATGTCTCTAAAAGTCTACGCTTTGATCGTTCCCTGGAAGACCAGTAGTAGTTACCGATGCACATCTGGAGGCATTCAGTAAACTATCAACCTTCAAAGTGTTGATGAAACACAGAAATTGCATCGGGATTGAATACAACATTCACCATGCGCACCTTCCTTCATGGGAGTAATGTCTCAAACAGTCTACGCTTTGATCGTTCCCTGGAAGACCAGTGTTACTTCCCGATGCACATCTAGAGGCACTCTGTAATCTGTGGAAGATCAGAGTGTTGATGAAACACAGAAATTGCATCGGGATTGAATACAACAGTAACCAAGCGCAACTTTCCTCCATGGGAGTAATGTTTCTAACAGTCTACGCTTTGATCGTTCCCTGGAAGACCAATAGTAGTTTCCGATGCACATCTGGAGGCATTCTGTAATCTGTGGACTATCAGAGTTTTGATAGAACACTAAAATTGGATCGGGATTGAATACAACAGTCACCATGCGCACTTTCCTCCATAAGAGTAATGTCTCAAACAGTCTACGCTTTGATCATTCCCTGGAAGTCCAGTAGTAGTTTCCGATGCACATCTGGAGGCATTCTGTAATCTTTGGACTATCAGACTGTTGATGAAACACAGAAATTGCATCGGGATTGAATACAACAGTCACCATGTGCACTTTCCTCCATGGGAGCAATATCTCAAACAGTCTACGCTTTGATCGTTCCCTGGAAGACCAGTAGTAGTTACCGATGCACATCTGGAGGCATTCTGTAAACCGTCAACCATCAAAGTGTTGATGAAACACAGAAATTGCAGCGGGATTGAATACAACAGTCACCATCCACACCTTCCTCCGTGTTAGTAATGTCTCAAGCAGTCTCCGCTTTGATCGTTCCCTGGAAGACCAGTGTTAGTTTCCGATGCACATCTGGAGGCATTCTGTAATCTGTGGACTATCATAGTGTTGATGAAACACAGAAATTGCATCGGGATTGAATACAACATTCACCATGCGCACTTTCCTCCATGGTAGTAAAATCTCTAACAGTCTACACTTTCATCGTTCCCTGGAAGACCAGTAGTAGTTTCCGATGCACATCTGGAGGCATTCTGTAATTCGTGGACTTTCAGACTGTTGATGAAACACAGAAATTGCATCGGGATTGAATACAACAGTCACCATGCGCACTTTCCTTTATGGGAGTAATGTCTCAAACATTGTACGCTTTGATCGTTCCCTGGAATACCAGTAGTTGTTTCCGATGCACACCTGGATGCATTCTGTAATCTGTTGACTATCAGAGTGTTGATGAAACACAGAAATTGCATCGGGATTGAATACAACAGTCACCATGTGCACTTTCCTCCATGGGAGCAATATCTCAAACAGTCTACGCTTTGATCGTTCCCAGGAAGTCCAGTAGTAGTTACCGATGCACATCTGGAGGCATTCTGTAATCTGTGGACCTTCAAAGTGTTGATGAAACACAGATATTGCATCGGGATTGAATACAACAGTCACCATCCGCACTTTCCTCCGTGTTAGTAATGTCTCAAACAGTCTCCGCTTTGATCGTTCCCTGGAACACCAGTGTTAGTTTCCGATGCACATCTGGAGGCATTCTGTAATCTGTGGACTATCAGAGTGTTGATGAAACACAGAAATTGCATCGGGATTGAATACAACATTCACCATGCGCACTTTCCTCCATGGTAGTAAAGTCTCTAACAGTCTACACTTTGATCGTTCCCTGGAAGACCAGTAGTAGTTTCCGATGCACATCTGGAGGCATTCTTTAATCTGTGGACCTTCAAAGTGTTGATGAAACACAGATATTGCATCGGGATTGAATACAACAGTCACCATCCGCACTTTCCTCCGTGTTAGTAATGTCTCAAACAGTCTCCGCTTTGATCGTTCCCTGGAACACCAGTGTTAGTTTCCGATGCACATCTGGAGGCATTCTGTAATCTGTGGACTCTCAGAGTGTTGATGAAACACAGAAGTAGCATCGGGATTGAATACAACATTCACCATGCGCACTTTCCTCCATGGTAGTAATGTCTCTAACAGTCTACGCTTTGATCGTTCCCTGGAAGACCAGTAGTAGTTACCGATGCACATCTGGAGGCATTCTGTAAACTATCAACCTTCAAAGTGTTGATGAAAAACAGAAATTGCATCGGGAATGAATACAACATTCACCATGCGCACCTTCCTTCATGGGAGTAATGTCTCAAACAGTCTACGCTTTGATCGTTCCCTGGAAGACCAGTGTTAGTTTCCGATGCACATCTGGAGGCATTCTGTAATCTGTGGAAGATCAGAGTGTTGATGAAACACAGAAATTGCATCGGGATTGAATACAACAGAAACCATGCGCACTTTCCCCCATAGGAGTAATTCTCAAACAGTCTACGTTTTGATCGTTCCCTGGAAGAACAGTAGTAGTTTGCGATGCACATCTGGAGGCATTGTGTAATCTATGGACCTTCAAAGTGTTAATGAAACACAGAAATTGCTTCGGGATTGAATACAACAGTCACAATGGGCACTTTCCTCCGTGGGAGAAATGTCTCTAACAGTCTACGTTTTGATCGCACCCTGGAAGACCAGTAGAAGTTTCCGATGCACATCTGGAGTCATTCTGTAATCCGTGGACTATCAGACTGTTGATAAAACACAGAAATTGCATTTTGATTGAATACAACAGTTACCATGGGCACCTTCCTCTATGTTAGTAATGTCTTAAACAGTCAACGCTTTGATCGTTCCCTGGAAGTCCAGTAGTAGTTTCCGATGCTCATCTAGAGGCATTGTGTAATCTGTGGAGTATCAGAGCGTTGATGAAACACGGAAATTGCTTCGGGATTGAATACAACAGTTACCATGCGCACTTTCCTCCATGGGAGTAATGTCTCAAACAGTCTACGATTTGATCGTTCCCTGGAAGACCAGTAGTAGTTACCGATGCACATCTGGAGGCATTCTGTAAACTGTCAACCTTCAAAGTGTTGATGAAACACAGAAATTGTATCGGGATTGAATACAACAGTCACCATCGGCACTTTCCTCCGTGTTAGTAATGTCTCAAACAGTCTCCGCTTTGATCGTTCATTGGAACACCAGTGTTAGTTTCCGATGCACATCTGGAGGCATTCTGTAATCTGTGGACTATCAGAGTGTTGATGAAACACAGAAATTGCATCGGGATTGAATACAACATTCACCATGCGTACTTTCCTCCATGGTAGTAATGTCTCTAACAGTCTACGCTTTGATCGTTCCCTGGAAGACCAGTAGTAGTTACCGATGCACATCTGGAGGCATTCTGTAAACTATCAACCTTCAAAGTGTTGATGAAACACAGAAATTGCATCGGGATTGAATACAACAGTCACCATGCGCACCTTCCTTCATGGGAGTAATGTCTCAAACAGTCTACGCTTTGATCGTTCCCTGGAAGACCAGTGTTAGTTCCCGATGCACATCTGGAGGCACTCTGTAATCTGTGGAAGATCAGAGTGTTGATGAAACACAGAAATTGCATCGGGATTGAATACAACAGTAACCAAGCGCAACTTTCCTCCATGGGAGTAATGTTTCTAACAGTCTACGCTTTGATCGTTCCCTGGAAGACCAATAGTAGTTTCCGATGCACATCTGGAGGCATTCTGTAATCTGTGGACTATCAGAGTTTTGATAGAACACTAAAATTGGATCGGGATTGAATACAACAGTCACCATGCGCACTTTCCTCCATAAGAGTAATGTCTCAAACAGTCTACGCTTTGATCATTCCCTGGAAGTCCAGTAGTAGTTTCCGATGCACATCTGGAGGCATTCTGTAATCTTTGGACTATCAGACTGTTGATGAAACACAGAAATTGCATCGGGATTGAATACAACAGTCACCATGTGCACTTTCCTCCATGGGAGCAATATCTCAAACAGTCTACGCTTTGATCGTTCCCTGGAAGACCAGTAGTAGTTACCGATGCACATCTGGAGGCATTCTGTAAACCGTCAACCTTCAAAGTGTTGATGAAACACAGAAATTGCAGCGGGATTGAATACAACAGTCACCATCCACACCTTCCTCCGTGTTAGTAATGTCTCAAGCAGTCTACGCTTTGATCGTTCCCTGGAAGACCAGTGTTAGTTTCCGATGCACATCTGGAGGCATTCTGTAATCTGTGGACTATCATAGTGTTGATGAAACACAGAAATTGCATCGGGATTGAATACAACATTCACCATGCGCACTTTCCTCCATGGTAGTAAAGTCTCTAACAGTCTACACTTTCATCGTTCCCTGGAAGACCAGTAGTAGTTTCCGATGCACATCTGGAGGCATTCTGTAATTCGTGGACTTTCAGACTGTTGATGAAACACAGAAATTGCATCGGGATTGAATACAACAGTCACCATGCGCACTTTCCTTTATGGGAGTAATGTGTCAAACATTGCACGCTTTGATCGTTCCCTGGAATACCAGTAGTTGTTTCCGATGCACACCTGGATGCATTCTGTAATCTGTTGACTATCAGAGTGTTGATGAAACACAGAAATTGCATCGGGATTGAATACAACAGTCACCATGTGCACTTTCCTCCATGGGAGCAATATCTCAAACAGTCTACGCTTTGATCGTTCCCTGGAAGACCAGTAGTAGTTACCGATGCACATCTGGAGGCATTCTGTAAACCGTCAACCTTCAAAGTGTTGATGAAACACAGAGATTGCAGCGGGATTGAATACAACAGTCACCATGTGCACTTTCCTCCATGGGAGCAATATCTCAAACAGTCTACGCTTTGATCGTTCCCTGGAAGACCAGTAGTAGTTACCGATGCACATCTGGAGGCATTCTGTAAACCGTCAACCTTCAAAGTGTTGATGAAACACAGAGATTGCAGCGGGATTGAATACAACAGTCACCATCCACACCTTCCTCCGTGTTAGTAATGTCTCAAGCAGTCTCCGCTTTGATCGTTCCCTGGAAGACCAGTGTTAGCTTCCGATGCACATCTGGAGGCATTCTGTAATCTGTGGACTATCATAGTGTTGATCAAACACAGAAATTGCATCGGGATTGAATACAACATTCACCATGCGCACTTTCCTCCATGGTAGTAAAGTCTCTAACAGTCTACACTTTCATCGTTCCCTGGAAGACCAGTAGTAGTTTCCGATGCACATCTGGAGGCATTCTGTAATTCGTGGACTTTCAGACTGTTGATGAAACACAGAAATTGCATCGGGATTGAATACAACAGTCACCATGCGCACTTTCCTTTATGGGAGTAATGTCTCAAACATTGTACGCTTTGATCGTTCCCTGGAATACCAGTAGTTGTTTCCGATGCACACCTGGATGCATTCTGTAATCTGTTGACTATCAGAGTGTTGATGAAACACAGAAATTGCATCGGGATTGAATACAACAGTCACCATGTGCACTTTCCTCCATGGGAGCAATATCTCAAACAGTCTACGCTTTGATCGTTCCCTGGAAGACCAGTAGTAGTTACCGATGCACATCTGGAGGCATTCTGTAAACCGTCAACCTTCAAAGTGTTGATGAAACACAGAAATTGCAGCGGGATTGAATACAACAGTCACCATCCACACCTTCCTCCGTGTTAGTAATGTCTCAAGCAGTCTCCGCTTTGATCGTTCCCTGGAAGACCAGTGTTAGTTTCCGATGCACATCTGGAGGCATTCTGTAATCTGTGGACTATCATAGTGTTGATGAAACACAGAAATTGCATCGGGATTGAATACAACATTCACCATGCGCACTTTCCTCCATGGTAGTAAAGTCTCTAACAGTCTACAATTTGATCGTTCCCTGGAAGACCAGTAGTAGTTTCCGATGCACATCTGGAGGCATTCTGTAATCTGTGGACCTTCAAAGTGTTGAAGAAACACAGATATTGCATCGGGATTGATTACAACAGTCACCATCCGCACTTTCCTCCGTGTTAGTAATGTCTCAAACAGTCTCCGCTTTGATCGTTCCCTGGAACACCAGTGTTAGTTTCCGATGCACATCTGGAGGCATTCTGTAATCTGTGGATTCTCAGAGTGTTGATGAAACACAGAAGTAGCATCGGGATTGAATACAACATTCACCATGCGCACTTTCCTCCATGGTAGTAATGTCTCTAACAGTCTACGCTTTGATCGTTCCCTGGAAGACCAGTAGTAGTTACCGATGCACATCTGGAGGCATTCTGTAAACTATCAACCTTCAAAGTGTTGATGAAAAACAGAAATTGCATCGGGAATGAATACAACATTCACCATGCGCACCTTCCTTCATGGGAGTAATGTCTCAAACAGTCTACGCTTTGATCGTTCCCTGGAAGACCAGTGTTAGTTTCCGATGCACATCTGGAGGCATTCAGTAATCTGTGGAAGATCAGAGTGTTGATGAAACACAGAAATTGCATCGGGATTGAATACAACAGAAACCATGCGCACTTTCCCCCATAGGAGTAATTCTCAAACAGTCTACGTTTTGATCGTTCCCTGGAAGAACAGTAGTAGTTTGCGATGCACATCTGGAGGCATTGTGTAATCTATGGACCTTCAAAGTGTTAATGAAACACAGAAATTGCTTCGGGATTGAATACAACAGTCACCATGGGCACTTTCCTCCGTGGGAGAAATGTCTCTAACAGTCTACGTTTTGATCGTTCCCTGGAAGACCAGTAGAAGTTTCCGATGCACATCTGGAGTCATTCTGTAATCCGTGGACTATCAGACTGTTGATAAAACACAGAAATTGCATTTTGATTGAATACAACAGTTACCATGGGCACCTTCCTCTATGTTAGTAATGTCTTAAACAGTCAACGCTTTGATCGTTCCCTGGAAGTCCAGTAGTAGTTTCCGATGCTCATCTAGAGGCATTCTGTAATCTGTGGAGTATCAGAGCGTTGATGAAACACGGAAATTGCTTCGGGATTGAATACAACAGTTACCATGCGCACTTTCCTCCATGGGAGTAATGTCTCAAACAGTCTACGATTTGATCGTTCCCTGGAAGACCAGTAGTAGTTACCGATGCACATCTGGAGGCATTCTGTAAACTGTCAACCTTCAAAGTGTTGATGAAACACAGAAATTGTATCGGGATTGAATACAACAGTCACCATCGGCACTTTCCTCCGTGTTAGTAATGTCTCACACAGTCTCCGCTTTGATCGTTCATTGGAACACCAGTGTTAGTTTCCGATGCACATCTGGAGGCATTCTGTAATCTGTGGACTATCAGAGTGTTGATGAAACACAGAAATTGCATCGGGATTGAATACAACATTCACCATGCGTACTTTCCTCCATGGTAGTAATGTCTCTAACAGTCTACGCTTTGATCGTTCCCTGGAAGACCAGTAGTAGTTACCGATGCACATCTGGAGGCATTCTGTAAACTATCAACCTTCAAAGTGTTGATGAAACACAGAAATTGCATCGGGATTGAATACAACATTCACCATGCGCACCTTCCTTCATGGGAGTAATGTCTCAAACAGTCTACGCTTTGATCGTTCCCTGGAAGACCAGTGTTAGTTCCCGATGCACATCTGGAGGCACTCTGTAATCTGTGGAAGATCAGAGTGTTGATGAAACACAGAAATTGCATCGGGATTGAATACAACAGTAACCAAGCGCAACTTTCCTCCATGGGAGTAATGTTTCTAACAGTCTACGCTTTGATCGTTCCCTGGAAGACCAATAGTAGTTTCCGATGCACATCTGGAGGCATTCTGTAATCTGTGGACTATCAGAGTTTTGATAGAACACTAAAATTGGATCGGGATTGAATACAACAGTCACCATGCGCACTTTCCTCCATAAGAGTAATGTCTCAAACAGTCTACGCTTTGATCATTCCCTGGAAGTCCAGTAGTAGTTTCCGATGCACATCTGGAGGCATTCTGTAATCTTTGGACTATCAGACTGTTGATGAAACACTGGAATTGCATTGGGATTGAATACAACAGTCACCGTGCGCAATTTCCTCCATGGGAGTAATGTCTCAAACAGTCTACGCTTTGATAGTTCCCTGGAAGTCCAGTAGTAGTTTAAAATGCACATCTGGAGGCATTCTGTAATCTGTGGACTATCAGACAGTTGATGAAACACAGAAATTGCATCGGGATTGAATACAACAGTCACATTGCGCCCTTTCCTTTATGGGAGTAATGTCTCAAACATTGTACGCTTTGATCGTTCCCTGGAAGACCAGTAGTAGTTACCGACGCATATCTGGGGCATTCTGTAAACTGTCAACCTTCAAAGTGTTGATGAAACACAGAAACTGCATCGGGATTGAATACAACAGTCACCATCCACACCTTCCTCCGTGTTAGTAATGTCTCAAACAGTCTCCGCTTTGATCGTTCCCTGGAACACCAGTGTTAGTTTCCGATGCACATCTGGAGGCATTCTGTAATCTGTGGAATATCAGAGTGTGATGAAACACAGAAATTGCATCGGGATTGAATACAACATTCACCATGCGCACTTTCCTCCATGGTAGTAATGTATCTATCAGTCTACATTTTGATCGTTCCCTGGAAGACCAGTAGTAGTTTCCGATGCACATCTATAGGCATTCTGTAATCTGTGGACTATCAGAGTGTTGATGAAACACAGAAAATGCATCGGGATTGAATACAACAGTAACCATGCGCAACTTTCCTCCATGGGAGTAATGTTTCTAACAGTCTACGCTTTGATCGTTCCCTGGAAGACCAATAGAAGTTTCCGATGCACATCTGGAGGCATTCTGTAATCTGTGGACTATCAGAGTTTTGATAGAACACTAAAATTGGATCGGGATTGAATACAACAGTCACCATGCGCACTTTCCTCCATAAGAGTAATGTCTCAAACAGTCTACGCTTTGATCATTCCCTGGAAGTCCAGTAGTAGTTTCCGATGCACATCTGGAGGCATTCTGTAATCTTTGGACTATCAGACTGTTGATGAAACACAGGAATTGCATTGGGATTGAATACAACAGTCACCGTGCGCAATTTCCTCCATGGGAGTAATGTCTCAAACTGTCTACGCTTTGATAGTTCCCTGGAAGTCCAGTAGTAGTTTAAAATGCACATCTGGAGGCATTCTGTAATCTGTGGACTATCAGACAGTTGATGAAACACAGAAATTGCATCGGGATTGAATACAACAGTCACATTGCGCCCTTTCCTTTATGGGAGTAATGTCTCAAACATTGTACGCTTTGATCGTTCCCTGGAAGACCAGTAGTAGTTACCGATGCACATCTGGAGGCATTCTGTAATCTGTGGACCTTCAAAGTGTTGATGAAACACAGATATTGCATCGGGATTGAATACAACAGTCACCATCCGCACTTTCCTCCGTGTTAGTAATGTCTCAAACAGTCTCCGCTTTGATCGTTCCCTGGAACACCAGTGTTAGTTTCCGATGCACATCTGGAGGCATTCTGTAATCTGTGGACTATCAGAGTGTTGATGAAACACAGAAATTGCATCGGGATTGAATTCAACATTCACCATGCGCACTTTCCTCCATGGTAGTAAAGTCTCTAACATTCTACACTTTGATCGTTCCCTGGAAGACCAGTAGTAGTTTCCGATGCACATCTGGAGGCATTCTGTAATCTGTGGACCTTCAAAGTGTTGATGAAACACAGATATTGCATCGGGATTGAATACAACAGTCACCATCCGCACTTTCCTCCGTGTTAGTAATGTCTCAAACAGTCTCCGCTTTGATCGTTCCCTGGAACACCAGTGTTAGTTTCCGATGCACATCTGGAGGCATTCTGTAATCTGTGGACTCTCAGAGTGTTGATGAAACACAGAAGTAGCATCGGGATTGAATACAACATTCACCATGCGCACTTTCCTCCATGGTAGTAATGTCTCTAACAGTCTACGCTTTGATCGTTCCCTGGAAGACCAGTAGTAGTTACCGATGCACATCTGGAGGCATTCTGTAAACTATCAACCTTCAAAGTGTTGATGAAAAACAGAAATTGCATCGGGAATGAATACAACATTCACCATGCGCACCTTCCTTCATGGGAGTAATGTCTCAAACAGTCTACGCTTTGATAGTTCCCTGGAAGTCCAGTAGTAGTTTAAAATGCACATCTGGAGGCATTCTGTAATCTGTGGACTATCAGACAGTTGATGAAACACAGAAATTGCATCGGGATTGAATACAACAGTCACATTGCGCCCTTTCCTTTATGGGAGTAATGTCTCAAACATTGTACGCTTTGATCGTTCCCTGGAAGACCAGTAGTAGTTACCGATGCACATCTGGAGGCATTCTGTAATCTGTGGACCTTCAAAGTGTTGATGAAACACAGATATTGCATCGGGATTGAATACAACAGTCACCATCCGCACTTTCCTCCGTGTTAGTAATGTCTCAAACAGTCTCCGCTTTGATCGTTCCCTGGAACACCAGTGTTAGTTTCCGATGCACATCTGGAGGCATTCTGTAATCTGTGGACTATCAGAGTGTTGATGAAACACAGAAATTGCATCGGGATTGAATTCAACATTCACCATGCGCACTTTCCTCCATGGTAGTAAAGTCTCTAACAGTCTACACTTTGATCGTTCCCTGGAAGACCAGTAGTAGTTTCCGATGCACATCTGGAGGCATTCTGTAATCTGTGGACCTTCAAAGTGTTGATGAAACACAGATATTGCATCGGGATTGAATACAACAGTCACCATCCGCACTTTCCTCCGTGTTAGTAATGTCTCAAACAGTCTCCGCTTTGATCGTTCCCTGGAACACCAGTGTTAGTTTCCGATGCACATCTGGAGGCATTCTGTAATCTGTGGACTCTCAGAGTGTTGATGAAACACAGAAGTAGCATCGGGATTGAATACAACATTCACCATGCGCACTTTCCTCCATGGTAGTAATGTCTCTAACAGTCTCCGCTTTGATCGTTCCCTGGAACACCAGTGTTAGTTTCCGATGCACATCTGGAGGCATTCTGTAATCTGTGGACTATCAGAGTTTTGATAGAACACTAAAATTGGATCGGGATTGAATACAACAGTCACCATGCGCACTTTCCTCCATAAGAGTAATGTCTCAAACAGTCTACGCTTTGATCATTCCCTGGAAGTCCAGTAGTAGTTTCCGATGCACATCTGGAGGCATTCTGTAATCTGTGGACTATCAGGCAGTTGATGAAACACAGAAATTGCATCGGGATTGAATACAACAGTCACATTGCGCCCTTTCCTTTATGGGAGTAATGTCTCAAACATTGTACGCTTTGATCGTTCCCTGGAAGACCAGTAGTAGTTACCGACGCATATCTGGTGCATTCTGTAAACTGTCAACCTTCAAAGTGTTGATGAAACACAGAAACTGCATCGGGATTGAATACAAGAGTCACCATCCACACCTTCCTCCGTGTTAGTAATGTCTCAAACAGTCTCCGCTTTGATCGTTCCCTGGAACACCAGTGTTAGTTTCCGATGCACATCTGGTGGCAATCTGTAATCTGTGGACATTCAGAGTGTTGATGAAACACAGAAATTGCATCGGGATTGAATACAACATTCACCATGCGCACTTTCCTCCATGGTAGTAATGTATCTATCAGTCTACATTTTGATCGTTCCCTGGAAGACCAGTAGTAGTTTCCGATGCACATCTATAGGCATTCTGTAATCTGTGGACTATCAGAGTGTTGATGAGACACAGAAAATGCATCGGGATTGAATACAACAGTAACCATCCGCAACTTTCCTCCATGGGAGTAATGTTTCTAACAGTCTACGCTTTGATCGTTCCCTGGAAGACCAATAGTAGTTTCCGATGCACATCTGGAGGCATTCTGTAATCTGTGGACTATCAGAGTTTTGATAGAACACTAAAATTGGATCGGGATTGAATACAACAGTCACCATGCGCACTTTCCTCCATAAGAGTAATGTCTCAAACAGTCTACGCTTTGATCATTCCCTGGAAGTCCAGTAGTAGTTTCCGATGCACATCTGGAGGCATTCTGTAATCTTTGGACTATCAGACTGTTGATGAAACACAGGAATTGCATTGGGATTGAATACAACAGTCACCGTGCGCAATTTCCTCCATGGGAGTAATGTCTCAAACAGTCTACGCTTTGATAGTTCCCTGGAAGTCCAGTAGTAGTTTAAAATGCACATCTGGAGGCATTCTGTAATCTGTGGACTATCAGACAGTTGATGAAACACAGAAATTGCATCGGGATTGAATACAACAGTCACATTGCGCCCTTTCCTTTATGGGAGTAATGTCTCAAACATTGTACGCTTTGATCGTTCCCTGGAAGACCAGTAGTAGTTACCGATGCACATCTGGAGGCATTCTGTAATCTGTGGACCTTCAAAGTGTTGATGAAACACAGATATTGCATCGGGATTGAATACAACAGTCACCATCCGCACTTTCCTCCGTGTTAGTAATGTCTCAAACAGTCTCCGCTTTGATCGTTCCCTGGAACACCAGTGTTAGTTTCCGATGCACATCTGGAGGCATTCTGTAATCTGTGGACTATCAGAGTGTTGATGAAACACAGAAATTGCATCGGGATTGAATACAACATTCACCATGCGCACTTTCCTCCATGGTAGTAAAGTCTCTAACAGTCTACACTTTGATCGTTCCCTGGAAGACCAGTAGTAGTTTCCGATGCACATCTGGAGGCATTCTGTAATCTGTGGACCTTCAAAGTGTTGATGAAACACAGATATTGCATCGGGATTGAATACAACAGTCACCATCCGCACTTTCCTCCGTGTTAGTAATGTCTCAAACAGTCTCCGCTTTGATCGTTCCCTGGAACACCAGTGTTAGTTTCCGATGCACATCTGGAGGCATTCTGTAATCTGTGGACTCTCAGTGTGTTGATGAAACACAGAAGTAGCATCGGGATTGAATACAACATTCACCATGCGCACTGTCCTCCATGGTAGTAATGTCTCAAACAGTCTCCGCTTTGATCGTTCCCTGGAACACCAGTGTTAGTTTCCGATGCACATCTGGAGGCATTCTGTAATCTGTGGAAGATCAGAGTGTTGATGAAACACAGAAATTGCATCGGGATTGAATACAACAGAAACCATGCGCACTTTCCCCCATAGGAGTAATTCTCAAACAGTCTACGTTTTGATCGTTCCCTGGAAGAACAGTAGTAGTTTGCGATGCACATCTGGAGGCATTGTGTAATCTATGGACCTTCAAAGTGTTAATGAAACACAGTAATTGCTTCGGGATTGAATACAACAGTCACCATGCGCACTTTCCTCCGTGGGAGAAATGTCTCTAACAGTCTACGTTTTGATCGTTCCCTGGAAGACCAGTAGAAGTTTCCGATGCACATCTGGAGTCATTCTGTAATCCGTGGACTATCAGACTGTTGATAAAACACAGAAATTGCATTTTGATTGAATACAACAGTTACCATGGGCACCTTCCTCTATGTTAGTAATGTCTTAAACAGTCAACGCTTTGATCGTTCCCTGGAATTCCAGTAGTAGTTTCCGATGCTCATCTAGAGGCATTCTGTAATCTGTGGAGTATCAGAGCGTTGATGAAACACGGAAATTGCTTCGGGATTGAATACAACAGTTACCATGCGCACTTTCCTCCATGGGAGTAATGTCTCAAACAGTCTACGATTTGATCGTTCCCTGGAAGACCAGTAGTAGTTACCGATGCACATCTGGAGACATTCTGTAAACTGTCAACCTTCAAAGTGTTGATGAAACACAGAAATTGTATCGGGATTGAATACAACAGTCACCATCGGCACTTTCCTCCGTGTTAGTAATGTCTCAAACAGTCTCCGCTTTGATCGTTCATTGGAACACCAGTGTTAGTTTCCGATGCACATCTGGAGGCATTCTGTAATCTGTGGACTATCAGAGTGTTGATGAAACACAGAAATTGCATCGGGATTGAATACAACATTCACCATGCGTACTTTCCTCCATGGTAGTAATGTCTCTAAAAGTCTACGCTTTGATCGTTCCCTGGAAGACCAGTAGTAGTTACCGATGCACATCTGGAGGCATTCAGTAAACTATCAACCTTCAAAGTGTTGATGAAACACAGAAATTGAATCGGGATTGAATACAACATTCACCATGCGCACCTTCCTTCATGGGAGTAATGTCTCAAACAGTCTACGCTTTGATCGTTCCCTGGAAGACCAGTGTTACTTCCCGATGCACATCTAGAGGCACTCTGTAATCTGTGGAAGATCAGAGTGTTGATGAAACACAGAAATTGCATCGGGATTGAATACAACAGTAACCAAGCGCAACCTTCCTCCATGGGAGTAATGTTTCTAACAGTCTACGCTTTGATCGTTCCCTGGAAGACCAATAGTAGTTTCCGATGCACATCTGGAGGCATTCTGTAATCTGTGGACTATCAGAGTTTTGATAGAACACTAAAATTGGATCGGGATTGAATACAACAGTCACCATGCGCACTTTCCTCCATAAGAGTAATGTCTCAAACAGTCTACGCTTTGATCATTCCCTGGAAGTCCAGTAGTAGTTTCCGATGCACATCTGGAGGCATTCTGTAATCTTTGGACTATCAGACTGTTGATGAAACACAGAAATTGCATCGGGATTGAATACAACAGTCACCATGTGCACTTTCCTCCATGGGAGCAATATCTCAAACAGTCTACGCTTTGATCGTTCCCTGGAAGACCAGTAGTAGTTACCGATGCACATCTGGAGGCATTCTGTAAACCGTCAACCATCAAAGTGTTGATGAAACACAGAAATTGCAGCGGGATTGAATACAACAGTCACCATCCACACCTTCCTCCGTGTTAGTAATGTCTCAACAGTCTCCGCTTTGATCGTTCCCTGGAAGACCAGTGTTAGTTTCCGATGCACATCTGGAGGCATTCTGTAATCTGTGGACTATCATAGTGTTGATGAAACACAGAAATTGCATCGGGATTGAATACAACATTCACCATGCTCACTTTCCTCCATGGTAGTAAAATCTCTAACAGTCTACACTTTCATCGTTCCCTGGAAGACCAGTAGTAGTTTCCGATGCACATCTGGAGGCATTCTGTAATTCGTGGACTTTCAGACTGTTGATGAAACACAGAAATTGCATCGGGATTGAATACAACAGTCACCATGTGCACTTTCCTCCATGGGAGCAATATCTCAAACAGTCTACGCTTTGATCGTTCCCTGGAAGACCAGTAGTAGTTACCGATGCACATCTGGAGGCATTCTGTAATCTGTGGACCTTCAAAGTGTTGATGAAACACAGATATTGCATCGGGATTGAATACAACAGTCACCATCCGCACTTTCCTCCGTGTTAGTAATGTCTCAAACAGTCTCCGCTTTGATCGTTCCCTGGAACACCAGTGTTAGTTTCCGATGCACATCTGGAGGCATTCTGTAATCTGTGGACTCTCAGAGTGTTGATGAAACACAGAAGTAGCATCGGGATTGAATACAACATTCACCATGCGCACTTTCCTCCATGGTAGTAATGTCTCTAACAGTCTACGCTTTGATCGTTCCCTGGAAGACCAGTAGTAGTTACCGATGCACATCTGGAGGCATTCTGTAAACTATCAACCTTCAAAGTGTTGATGAAAAACAGAAATTGCATCGGGAATGAATACAACATTCACCATGCGCACCTTCCTTCATGGGAGTAATGTCTCAAACAGTCTACGCTTTGATCGTTCCCTGGAAGACCAGTGTTAGTTTCCGATGCACATCTGGAGGCATTCTGTAATCTGTGGAAGATCAGAGTGTTGATGAAACACAGAAATTGCATCGGGATTGAATACAACAGAAACCATGCGCACTTTCCCCCATAGGAGTAATTCTCAAACAGTCTAAGTTTTGATCGTTCCCTGGAAGAACAGTAGTAGTTTGCGATGCACATCTGGAGGCATTGTGTAATCTATGGACCTTCAAAGTGTTAATGAAACACAGAAATTGCTTCGGGATTGAATACAACAGTCACCATGCGCACTTTCCTCCGTGGGAGAAATGTCTCTAACAGTCTACGTTTTGATCGTTCCCTGGAGGACCAGTAGAAGTTTCCGATGCACATCTGGAGTCATTCTGTAATCCGTGGACTATCAGACTGTTGATAAAACACAGAAATTGCATTTTGATTGAATACAACAGTTACCATGGGCACCTTCCTCTATGTTAGTAATGTCTTAAACAGTCAACGCTTTGATCGTTCCCTGGAAGTCCAGTAGTAGTTTCCGATGCTCATCTAGAGGCATTCTGTAATCTGTGGGGTATCAGAGCGTTGATGAAACACGGAAATTGCTTCGGGATTGAATACAACAGTTACCATGCGCACTTTCCTCCATGGGAGTAATGTCTCAAACAGTCTACGATTTGATCGTTCCCTGGAAGACCAGTAGTAGTTACCGATGCACATCTGGAGGCATTCTGTAAACTGTCAACCTTCAAAGTGTTGACGAAACACAGAAATTGTATCGGGATTGAATACAACAGTCACCATCGGCACTTTCCTCCGTGTTAGTAATGTCTCAAACAGTCTCCGCTTTGATCGTTCATTGGAACACCAGTGTTAGTTTCCGATGCACATCTGGAGGCATTCTGTAATCTGTGGACTATCAGAGTGTTGATGAAACACAGAAATTGTATCGGGATTGAATACAACATTCACCATGCGTACTTTCCTCCATGGTAGTAATGTCTCTAACAGTCTACGCTTTGATCGTTCCCTGGAAGACCAGTAGTAGTTACCGATGCACATCTGGAGGCATTCAGTAAACTATCAACCTTCAAAGTGTTGATGAAACACAGAAATTGCATCGGGATTGAATACAACATTCACCATGCGCACCTTCCTTCATGGGAGTAATGTCTCAAACAGTCTACGCTTTGATCGTTCCCTGGAAGACCAGTGTTAGTTCCCGATGCACATCTGGAGGCACTCTGTAATCTGTGGAAGATCAGAGTGTTGATGAAACACAGAAATTGCATCGGGATTGAATACAACAGTAACCAAGCGCAACTTTCCTCCATGGGAGTAATGTTTCTAACAGTCTACGCTTTGATCGTTCCCTGGAAGACCAATAGTAGTTTCCGATGCACATCTGGAGGCATTCTGTAATCTGTGGACTATCAGAGTTTTGATAGAACACTAAAATTGGATCGGGATTGAATACAACAGTCACCATGCGCACTTTCCTCCATAAGAGTAATGTCTCAAACAGTCTACGCTTTGATCATTCCCTGGAAGTCCAGTAGTAGTTTCCGATGCACATCTGGAGGCATTCTGTAATCTTTGGACTATCAGACTGTTGATGAAACACAGAAATTGCATCGGGATTGAATACAACAGTCACCATGTGCACTTTCCTCCATGGGAGCAATATCTCAAACAGTCTACGCTTTGATCGTTCCCTGGACGACCAGTAGTAGTTACCGATGCACATCTGGAGGCATTCTGTAAACCGTCAACCTTCAAAGTGTTGATGAAACACAGAAATTGCAGCGGGATTGAATACAACAGTCACCATCCACACCTTCCTCCGTGTTAGTAATGTCTCAAGCAGTCTCCGCTTTGATCGTTCCCTGGAAGACCAGTGTTAGTTTCCGATGCACATCTGGAGGCATTCTGTAATCTGTGGACTATCATAGTGTTGATGAAACACAGAAATTACATCGGGATTGAATACAACATTCACCATGCGCACTTTCCTCCATGGTAGTAAAGTCTCTAACAGTCTACACTTTCATCGTTCCCTGGAAGACCAGTAGTAGTTTCCGATGCACATCTGGAGGCATTCTGTAATTCGTGGACTTTCAGACTGTTGATGAAACACAGAAATTGCATCGGGATTGAATACAACAGTCACCATGCGCACTTTCCTTTATGGGAGTAATGTCTCAAACATTGTACGCTTTGATCGTTCCCTGGAATACCAGTAGTTGTTTCCGATGCACACCTGGGTGCATTCTGTAATCTGTTGACTATCAGAGTGTTGATGAAACACAGAAATTGCATCGGGATTGAATACAACAGTCACCATGTGCACTTTCCTCCATGGGAGCAATATCTCAAACAGTCTACGCTTTGATCGTTCCCTGGAAGACCAGTAGTAGTTACCGATGCACATCTGGAGGCATTCTGTAATCTGTGGACCTTCAAAGTGTTGATGAAACACAGATATTGCATCGGGATTGAATACAACAGTCACCATCCGCACTTTCCTCCGTGTTAGTAATGTCTCAAACAGTCTCCGCTTTGATCGTTCCCTGGAACACCAGTGTTAGTTTCCGATGCACATCTGGAGGCATTCTGTAATCTGTGGACTATCAGAGTGTTGATGAAACACAGAAATTGCATCGGGATTGAATACAACATTCACCATGCGCACTTTCCTCCATGGTAGTAAAGTCTCTAACAGTCTACACTTTAATCGTTCCCTGGAAGACCAGTAGTAGTTTCCGATGCACATCTGGAGGCATTCTGTAATCTGTGGACCTTCAAAGTGTTGATGAAACACAGATATTGCATCGGGATTGAATACAACAGTCACCATCCGCACTTTCCTCCGTGTTAGTAATGTCTCAAACAGTCTCCGCTTTGATCGTTCCCTGGAACACCAGTGTTAGTTTCCGATGCACATCTGGAGGCATTCTGTAATCTGTGGACTCTCAGAGTGTTGATGAAACACAGAAGTAGCATCGGGATTGAATACAACATTCACCATGAGCACTTTCCTCCATGGTAGTAATGTCTCTAACAGTCTACGCTTTGATCGTTCCCTGGAAGACCAGTAGTAGTTACCGATGCACATCTGGAGGCATTCTGTAAACTATCAACCTTCAAAGTGTTGATGAAAAACAGAAATTGCATCGGGAATGAATACAACATTCACCATGCGCACCTTCCTTCATGGGAGTAATGTCTCAAACAGTCTACGCTTAGATTGTTCCCTGGAAGACCAGTATTAGTTTCCGATGCACATCTGGAGGCATTCTGTAATCTGTGGAATATCAGAGTGTTGATGAAACACAGAAATTGCATCGGGATTGAATACAACAGAAACCATGCGCACTTTCCCCCATAGGAGTAATTCTCAAACAGTCTAAGTTTTGATCGTTCCCTGGAAGAACAGTAGTAGTTTGCGATGCACATCTGGAGGCATTGTGTAATCTATGGACCTTCAAAGTGTTAATGAAACACAGAAATTGCTTCGGGATTGAATACAACAGTCACCATGCGCACTTTCCTCCGTGGGAGAAATGTCTCTAACAGTCTACGTTTTGATCGTTCCCTGGAAGACCAGTAGAAGTTTCCGATGCACATCTGGAGTCATTCTGTAATCCGTGGACTATCAGACTGTTGATAAAACACAGAAATTGCATTTTGATTGAATACAACAGTTACCATGGGCACCTTCCTCTATGTTAGTAATGTCTTAAACAGTCAACGCTTTGATCGTTCCCTGGAAGTCCAGTAGTAGTTTCCGATGCTCATCTAGAGGCATTCTGTAATCTGTGGAGTATCAGAGCGTTGATGAAACACGGAAACTGCTTCGGGATTGAATACAACAGTTACCATGCGCACTTTCCTCCATGGGAGTAATGTCTCAAACAGTCTACGATTTGATCGTTCCCTGGAAGACCAGTAGTAGTTACCGATGCACATCTGGAGGCATTCTGTAAACTGTCAACCTTCAAAGTGTTGATGAAACACAGAAATTGTATCGGGATTGAATACAACAGTCACCATCGGCACTTTCCTCCGTGTTAGTAATGTCTCAAACAGTCTCCGCTTTGATCGTTCATTGGAACACCAGTGTTAGTTTCCGATGCACATCTGGAGGCATTCTGTAATCTGTGGACTATCAGAGTGTTGATGAAACACAGAAATTGTATCGGGATTGAATACAACATTCACCATGCGTACTTTCCTCCATGGTAGTAATGTCTCTAACAGTCTACGCTTTGATCGTTCCCTGGAAGACCAGTAGTAGTTACCGATGCACATCTGGAGGCATTCAGTAAACTATCAACCTTCAAAGTGTTGATGAAACACAGAAATTGCATCGGGATTGAATACAACATTCACCATGCGCACCTTCCTTCATGGGAGTAATGTCTCAAACAGTCTACGCTTTGATCGTTCTCTGGAAGACCAGTGTTAGTTCCCGATGCACATCTGGAGGCACTCTGTAATCTGTGGAAGATCAGAGTGTTGATGAAACACAGAAATTGCATCGGGATTGAATACAACAGTAACCAAGCGCAACTTTCCTCCATGGGAGTAATGTTTCTAACAGTCTACGCTTTGATCGTTCCCTGGAAGACCAATAGTAGTTTCCGATGCACATCTGGAGGCATTCTGTAATCTGTGGACTATCAGAGTTTTGATAGAACACTAAAATTGGATCGGGATTGAATACAACAGTCACCATGCGCACTTTCCTCCATAAGAGTAATGTCTCAAACAGTCTACGCTTTGATCATTCCCTGGAAGTCCAGTAGTAGTTTCCGATGCACATTTGGAGGCATTCTGTAATCTTTGGACTATCAGACTGTTGATGAAACACAGAAATTGCATCGGGATTTAATACAACAGTCACCATGTGCACTTTCCTCCATGGGAGCAATATCTCAAACAGTCTACGCTTTGATCGTTCCCTGGAAGACCAGTAGTAGTTACCGATGCACATCTGGAGGCATTCTGTAAACCGTCAACCTTCAAAGTGTTGATGAAACACAGAAATTGCAGCGGGATTGAATACAACAGTCACCATCCACACCTTCCTCCGTGTTAGTAATGTCTCAAGCAGTCTCTGCTTTGATCGTTCCCTGGAAGACCAGTGTTAGTTTCCGATGCACATCTGGAGGCATTCTGTAATCTGTGGACTATCATAGTGTTGATGAAACACAGATATTGCATCGGGATTGAATACAACATTCACCATGCGCACTTTCCTCCATGGTAGTAAAGTCTCTAACAGTCTACACTTCCATCGTTCCCTGGAAGACCAGTAGTAGTTTCCGATGCACATTTGGAGGCATTCTGTAATTCGGGGACTTTCAGACTGTTGATGAAACACAGAAATTGCACCGGGATTGAATACAACAGTCACCATGCGCACTTTCCTTTATGGGAGTAATGTCTCAAACATTGTACGCTTTGATCGTTCCCTGGAATACCAGTAGTTGTTTCCGATGCACACCTGGATGCATTCTGTAATCCGTTGACTATCAAAGTGTTGATGAAACACAGAAATTGCATCGGGATTGAATACAACAGTCACCATGTGCACTTTCCTCCATGGGAGCAATATCTCAAACAGTCTACGCTTTGATCGTTCCCTGGAAGACCAGTAGTAGTTACCGATGCACATCTGGAGGCATTCTGTAAACCGTCAACCTTCAAAGTGTTGATGAAACACAGAAATTGCAGCGGGATTGAATACAACAGTCACCATCCACACCTTCCTCCGTGTTAGTAATGTCTCAAGCAGTCTCCGCTTTGATCGTTCCCTGGAAGACCAGTGTTAGTTTCCGATGCACATCTGGAGGCATTCTGTAATCTGTGGACTATCAGAGTGTTGATGAAACACAGAAATTGCATCGGGATTGAATACAACATTCACCATGCGCACTTTCCTCCATGGTAGTAATGTATCTATCAGTCTACATTTTGATCGTTCCCTGGAAGACCAGTAGTAGTTTCCGATGCACATCTATAGGCATTCTGCAATCTGTGGACTATCATAGTGTTGATGAAACACAGAAAATGCATCGGGATTGAATACAACAGTAACCATGCGCAACTTTCCTCCATGGGAGTAATGTTTCTAACAGTCTACGCTTTGATCGTTCCCTGGAAGACCAATAGTAGTTTCCGATGCACATCTGGAGGCATTCTGTAATCTGTGGACTATCAGAGTTTTGATAGAACACTAAAATTGGATCGGGATTGAATACAACAGTCACCATGCGCACTTTCCTCCATAAGAGTAATGTCTCAAACAGTCTACGCTTTGATCATTCCCTGGAAGTCCAGTAGTAGTTTCCGATGCACATCTGGAGGCATTCTGTAATCTTTGGACTATCAGACTGTTGATGAAACACAGGAATTGCATTGGGATTGAATACAACAGTCACCGTGCGCAATTTCCTCCATGGGAGTAATGTCTCAAACAGTCTACGCTTTGATAGTTCCCTGGAAGTCCAGTAGTAGTTTAAAATGCACATCTGGAGGCATTCTGTAATCTGTGGACTATCAGACAGTTGATGAAACACAGAAATTGCATCGGGATTGAATACAACAGTCACATTGCGCCCTTTCCTTTATGGGAGTAATGTCTCAAACATTGTACGCTTTGATCGTTCCCTGGAAGACCAGTAGTAGTTACCGACGCATATCTGGGGCATTCTGTAAACTGTCAACCTTCAAAGTGTTGATGAAACACAGAAACTGCATCGGGATTGAATACAAGAGTCACCATCCACACCTTCCTCCGTGTTAGTAATGTCTCAAACAGTCTCCGCTTTGATCGTTCCCTGGAACACCAGTGTTAGTTTCCGATGCACATCTGGAGGCATTCTGTAATCTGTGGACTATCAGAGTGTTGATGAAACACAGAAATTGCATCGGGATTGAATACAACATTCACCATGCGCACTTTCCTCCATGGGAGTAAAGTCTCTAACAGTCTACACTTTGATCGTTCCCTGGAAGACCAGTAGTAGTTTCCGATGCACATCTGGAGGCATTCTGTAATCTGTGGACCTTCAAAGTGTTGATGAAACACAGATATTGCATCGGGATTGAATACAACAGTCACCATCCGCACTTTCCTCCGTGTTAGTAATGTCTCAAACAGTCTCCGCTTTGATCGTTCCCTGGAACGCCAGTGTTAGTTTCCGATGCACATCTGGAGGCATTCTGTAATCTGTGGACTCTCAGAGTGTTGATAAAACACAGAAGTAGCATCGGGATTGAATACAACATTCACCATGCGCACTTTCCTCCATGGTAATAATGTCTCTAACAGTCTACGCTTTGATCGTTCCCTGGAAGACCAGTAGTAGTTACCGATGCACATCTGGAGGCATTCTGTAAACTATCAACCTTCAAAGTGTTGATGAAAAACAGAAATAGCATCGGGAATGAATACAACATTCACCATGCGCACCTTCCTTCATGGGAGTAATGTCTCAAACAGTCTACGCTTTGATCGTTCCCTGGAAGACCAGTGTTAGTTTCCGATGCACATCTGGAGGCATTCTGTAATCTGTGGAAGATCAGAGTGTTGATGAAACACAGAAATTGCATCGGGATTGAATACAACAGAAACCATGCGCACTTTCCCCCATAGGAGTAATTCTCAAACAGTCTACGTTTTGATCGTTCCCTGGAAGAACAGTAGTAGTTTGCGATGCACATCTGGAGGCATTGTGTAATCTATGGACCTTCAAAGTGTTAATGAAACACAGAAATTGCTTCGGGATTGAATACAACAGTCACCATGCGCACTTTCCTCCGTGGGAGAAATGTCTCTAACAGTCTACGTTTTGATCGTTCCCTGGAAGACCAGTAGAAGTTTCCGATGCACATCTGGAGTCATTCTGTAATCCGTGGACTATCAGACTGTTGATAAAACACAGAAATTGCATCGGGATTGAATACAACAGAAACCATGCGCACTTTCCCCCATAGGAGTAATTCTCAAACAGTCTACGCTTTGATCGTTCCCTGGAAGAACAGTAGTAGTTTGCGATGCACACCTGGATGCATTCTGTAATCTGTTGACTATCAGAGTGTTGATGAAACAAAGAAAATTGCATCGGGATTGAATACAACAGTCACCATGTGCACTTTCCTCCATGGGAGCAATGTCTCAAAGAGTCTACGCTTTGATCGTTCCCTGGAAGACCAGTAGTAGTTTCCGATACACAGCTGGAGCCATTCTGTAATCTGTGGACCTTCAAAGTGTTGATGAAACACAGATATTGCATCGGGATTGAATACAACAGTCACCATGTGCACTTTCCTCCATGGGAGCAATGTCTCAAAGAGTCTACGCTTTGATCGTCCCCTGGAAGACCAGTAGTAGTTTCCGATACACATCTGGAGCCATTCTGTAATCTGTGGACCTTCAAAGTGTTGATGAAACACAGATATTGCATCGGGATTGAATACAACAGTCACCATCCGCACTTTCCTCCGTGTTAGTAATGTCTCAAACAGTCTCCGCTTTGATCGTTCCCTGGAACACCAGTGTTAGTTTCCGATGCACATCTGGAGGCATTCTGTAATCTGTGGACTCTCAGAGTGTTGATGAAACACAGAAATTGCATCGGGATTGAATACAACATTCACCATGCGCACTTTCCTCCATGGTAGTAATGTCTCTAACAGTCTACGCTTTGATCGTTCCCTGGAAGACCAGTAGTAGTTACCGATGCACATCTGGAGGCATTCTGTAAACTGTCAACCTTCAAAGTGTTGATGAAACACAGAAATTGTATCGGGATTGAATACAACAGTCACCATCGGCACTTTCCTCCGTGTTAGTAATGTCTCAAACAGTCTCCGCTTTGATCGTTCATTGGAACACCAGTGTTAGTTTGCGATGCACATCTGGAGGCATTCTGTAATCTGTGGACTATCAGAGAGTTGATGAAACACAGAAATTGCATCGGGATTGAATACAACATTCACCATGCGTACTTTCCTCCATGGTAGTAATGTCTCTAACAGTCTACGCTTTGATCGTTTCCTGGAAGACCAGTAGTAGTTACCGATGCACATCTGGAGGCATTCTGTAAACTATCAACCTTCAAAGTGTTGATGAAACACAGAAATTGCATCGGGATTGAATACAACATTCACCATGCGTACTTTCCTCCATGGTAGTAATGTATCTAACAGTCTACATTTTGATCGTTCCCTGGAAGACCAGTAGTAGTTTCTGATGCACATCTATAGGCATTCTGTAATCTGTGGACTATCAGAGTGTTGATGAAACACCGAAAATGCATCGGGATTGAATACAACAGTCACCATCCACACCTTCCTCCGTGTTAGTAATGTCTCAAACAGTCTCCGCTTTGATCGTTCCCTGGAACACCAGTGTTAGTTTCCGATGCACATCTGGAGGCATTCTGTAATCTGTGGACTATCAGAGTGTTGATGAAACACAGAAATTGCATCGGGATTGAATACAACATTCACCATGCGCACTTTCCTCCATGGTAGTAAAGTCTCTAACAGTCTACACTTTCATCGTTCCCTGGAAGACCAGTAGTAGTTTCCGATGCACATCTGGAGGCATTCTGTAATTCGTGGACTTTCAGACTGTTGATGAAACACAGAAATTGCATCGGGATTGAATACAACAGTCACCATCCGCACCTTCCTCCGTGTTAGTAATGTCTCAAACAGTCTCCGCTTTGATCGTTCCCTGGAACACCAGTGTTAGTTTCCGATGCACATCTGGAGGCATTCTGTAATCTGTGGACTATCAGACAGTTGATGAAACACAGAAATTGCATCGGGATTGAATACAACAGTCACCATGCGCACTTTCCTTTATGGGAGTAATGTCTCAAACATTGTACGCTTTGATCGTTCCCTGGAATACCAGTAGTTGTTTCCGATGCACACCTGGATGCATTCTGTAATCTGTTGACTATCAGAGTGTTGATGAAACACAGAAATTGCATCGGGATTGAATACAAAAGTCACCATGTGCACTTTCCTCCATGGGAGCAATGTCTCAAAGAGTCTACGCTTTGATCGTTCCCTGGAAGACCAGTAGTAGTTTCCGATACACATCTAGAGCCATTCTGTAATCTGTGGACCTTCAAAGTGTTGATGAAACACAGATATTGCATCGGGATTGAATACAACAGTCACCATCCGCACTTTCCTCCGTGTTAGTAATGTCTCAAACAGTCTCCGCTTTGATCGTTCCCTGGAACACCAGTGTTAGTTTCCGATGCACATCTGGAGGCATTCTGTAATCTGTGGACTCTCAGAGTGTTGATGAAACACAGAAATTGCATCGGGATTGAATACAACATTCACCATGCGCACTTTCCTCCATGGTAGTAATGTCTCTAACAGTCTACGCTTTGATCGTTCCCTGGAAGACCAGTAGTAGTTACCGATGCACATCTGGAGGCATTCTGTAAACTGTCAACCTTCAAAGTGTTGATGAAACACAGAAATTGTATCGGGATTGAATACAACAGTCACCATCGGCACTTTCCTCCGTGTTAGTAATGTCTCAAACAGTCTCCGCTTTGATCGTTCATTGGAACACCAGTGTTAGTTTGCGATGCACATCTGGAGGCATTCTGTAATCTGTGGACTATCAGAGTGTTGATGAAACACAGAAATTGCATCGGGATTGAATACAACATTCACCATGCGTACTTTCCTCCATGGTAGTAATGTCTCTAACAGTCTACGCTTTGATCGTTTCCTGGAAGACCAGTAGTAGTTACCGATGCACATCTGGAGGCATTCTGTAAACTATCAACCTTTAAAGTGTTGATGAAACACAGAAATTGCATCGGGATTGAATACAACATTCACCATGCGTACTTTCCTCCATGGTAGTAATGTATCTAACAGTCTACATTTTGATCGTTCCCTGGAAGACCAGTAGTAGTTTCTGATGCACATCTATAGGCATTCTGTAATCTGTGGACTATCAGAGTGTTGATGAAACACAGAAAATGCATCGGGATTGAATACAACAGTAACCATGCGCAACTTTCCTCCATGGGAGTAATGTTTCTAACAGTCTACGCTTTGATAGTTCCCTGGAAGTCCAGTAGTAGTTTAAAATGCACATCTGGAGGCATCCTGTAATCTGTGGACTATCAGACAGTTGATGAAACACAGAAATTGCATCGGGATTGAATACAACAGTCACATTGCGCACTTTCCTTTATGGGAGTAATGTCTCAAACATTGTACGCTTTGATCGTTCCCTGGAAGACCAGTAGTAGTTACCGACGCATATCTGGGGCATTCTGTAAACTGTCAACCTTCAAAGTGTTGATGAAACACAGAAATTGCATCGGGATTGAATACAACAGTCACCATCCACACCTTCCTCCGTGTTAGTAATGTCTCAAACAGTCTCCGCTTTGATCGTTCCCTGGAACACCAGTGTTAGTTTCCGATGCACATCTGGAGGCATTCTGTAATCTGTGGACTATCAGAGTGTTGATGAAACACAGAAATTGCATCGGGATTGAATACAACATTCACCATGCGCACTTTCCTCCATGGTAGTAAAGTCTCTAACAGTCTACACTTTGATCGTTCCCTGGAAGACCAGTAGTAGTTTCCGATGCACATCTGGAGGCATTCTGTAATTCGTGGACTTTCAGACTGTTGATGAAACACAGAAATTGCATCGGGATTGAATACAACAGTCACCATCCGCACCTTCCTCCGTGTTAGTAATGTCTCAAACAGTCTCCGCTTTGATCGTTCCCTGGAACACCAGTGTTAGTTTCCGATGCACATCTGGAGGCATTCTGTAATCTGTGGACTATCAGACAGTTGATGAAACACAGAAATTGCATCGGGATTGAATACAACAGTCACCATGCGCACTTTCCTTTATGGGAGTAATGTCTCAAACATTGTACGCTTTGATCGTTCCCTGGAATACCAGTAGTTGCTTCCGATGCACACCTGGAGGCATTCTGTAATCTGTTGACTATCAGAGTGTTGATGAAACACAGAAATTGCATCGGGATTGAATACAACAGTCACCATGTGCACTTTCCTCCATGGGAGCAATGTCTCAAACAGTCTACGCTTTGATCGTTCCCTGGAAGACCAGTAGTAGTTTCCGATACACATCTGGAGCCATTCTGTAATCTGTGGACCTTCAAAGTGTTGATGAAACACAGATATTGCATCGGGATTGAATACAACAGTCACCATCCGCACTTTCCTCCGTGTTAGTAATGTCTCAAACAGTCTCCGCTTTGATCGTTCCCTGGAACACCAGTGTTAGTTTCCGATGCACATCTGGAGGCATTCTGTAATCTGTGGACTCTCAGAGTGTTGATGAAACACAGAAATTGCATCGGGATTGAATACAACATTCACCATGCGCACTTTCCTCCATGGTAGTAATGTATCTAACAGTCTACATTTTGATCGTTCCCTGGAAGACCAGTAGTAGTTTCTGATGCACATCTATAGGCATTCTGTAATCTGTGGACTATCAGAGCGTTGATGAAACACAGAAAATGCATCGGGATTGAATACAACAGTAACCATGCGCAACTTTCCTCCATGGGAGTAATGTTTCTAACAGTCTACGCTTTGATCGTTCCCTGGAAGACCAATAGTAGTTTCCGATGCACATCTGGAGGCATTCTGTAATCTGTGGACTATCAGACTGTTGATGAAACACAGGAATTGCATTGGGATTGAATACAAGAGTCACCGTGCGCAATTTCCTCCATGGGAGTAATGTCTAAAACAGTCTACGCTTTGATAGTTCCCTGGAAGTCCAGTAGTAGTTTAAAATGCACATCTGGAGGCATTCTGTAATCTGTGGACTATCAGACAGTTGATGAAACACAGAAATTGCATCGGGATTGAATACAACAGTCACATTGCGCACTTTCCTTTATGGGAGTAATGTCTCAAACATTGTACGCTTTGATCGTTCCCTGAAAGACCAGTAGTAGTTACCGACGCATACCTGGGGCATTCTGTAAACTGTCAACCTTCAAAGTGTTGATGAAACACAGAAATTGCATCGGGATTGAATACAACAGTCACCATGCGCACTTTCCTCCATGGTAGTAAAGTCTCTAACAGTCACACTATGATCGTTCCCTGGAAGACCAGTAGTAGTTTCCGATGCACATCTGGAGGCATTCTGTAATTCGTGGACTTTCAGACTGTTGATGAAACACAGAAATTGCATCGGGATTGAATACAACAGTCACCATCCGCACCTTCCTCCGTGTTAGTAATGTCTCAAACAGTCTCCGCTTTGATCGTTCCCTGGAACACCAGTGTTAGTTTCCGATGCACATCTGGAGGCATTCTGTAATCTGTGGACTATCAGACAGTTGATGAAACACAGAAATTGCATCGGGATTGAATACAACAGTCACCATGCGCACTTTCCTTTATGGGAGTAATGTCTCAAACATTGTACACTTTGATCGTTCCCTGGAATACCAGTAGTTGTTTCCGATGCACACCTGGATGCATTCTGTAATCTGTTGACTATCAGAGTGTTGATGAAACACAGAAATTGCATCGGGATTGAATACAACAGTCACCATGTGCACTTTCCTCCATGGGAGCAATGTCTCAAAGAGTCTACGCTTTGATCGTTCCCTGGAAGACCAGTAGTAGTTTCCGATACACATCTGGAGCCATTCTGTAATCTGTGGGCCTTCAAAGTGTTGATGAAACACAGATATTGCATCGGAATTGAATACAACAGTCACCATCCGCACTTTCCTCCGTGTTAGTAATGTCTCAAACAGTCTCCGCTTTGATCGTTCCCTGGAACACCAGTGTTAGTTTCCGATGCACATCTGGAGGCATTCTGTAATCTGTGGACTCTCAGAGTGTTGATGAAACACAGAAATTGCATCGGGATTGAATACAACATTCACCATGCGCACTTTCCTCCATGGTAGTAATGTCTCTAACAGTCTACGCTTTGATCGTTCCCTGGAAGACCAGTAGTAGTTACCGATGCACATCTGGAGGCATTCTGTAAACTGTCAACCTTCAAAGTGTTGATGAAACACAGAAATTGAATCGGGATTGAATACAACAGTCACCATCGGCACTTTCCTCCGTGTTAGTAATGTCTCAAACAGTCTCCGCTTTTATCGTTCATTGGAACACCAGTGTTAGTTTGCGATGCACATCTGGAGGCATTCTGTAATCTGTGGACTATCAGAGTGTTGACGAAACACAGAAATTGCATCGGGATTGAATACAACATTCACCATGCGTACTTTCCTCCATGGTAGTAATGTCTCTAACAGTCTACGCTTTGATCGTTCCCTGGAAGGCCAGTAGTAGTTTCCGATTCACATCTAGAGGCATTCTGTAATCTGTGGAGTATCAGAGAGTTGATGAAACACGGAAATTGCATCGGGATTGAATACAACAGTTACCATGCGCACTTTGCTCCATGGGTGTAACATCTCAAATAGTTTACACTTTGATTTTCCCTGGAATACCAGCGGTAGTTTCTGATGCACATCTGTAGGCATTCTGTAATCTGTGGACCTTCAAAGTGTTGAAGAAACAAAGAAATTGCATCGGGATTCAATACAACAGTCACCATCCCCACTTTCCTCCATGTTAGTAATGTCTCAAACAGTCTACGCTTTGATTGTTCCGTGGAAGACCAGTGTTAGTTTCCGATGCACATCTGGAGTCATTCTGTAATCTGTGGAGTATCTGAGTGTAGATGATACACAGAAATTGCATCGGGATTGAATACAACAGTCACCATGCGCACTTTCCTCCATAAGAGTAATGTCTCAAATAGTTTACACTTTGATTGTTCCCTGGAATACCAGCGGTAGTTTCTGATGCACATCTGGAGGCATTCTGTAATTTGTAGACTATCAGAGTGTTGATGAAACACAGAAAATGCATCGGGATTGAATACAACAGTCACCATGCGCACTTTCCTCCATGGGAGTAATGTCTCTAACAGTCTACGCTTTGATCGGTCCCTGGAAGACCAATAGTAGTTTCCGATGCACATCTGGAGGCATTCTGTAATTCGTGGACTATCAGGCTGTTGATGAAACACAGAAATTACATCAGGGTTGAATACAACAGTCACCGTGCGCACTTTCCTCCATGGGAGTAATGTCTCAAACAGTCTACGCTTCGATCGTTCCCTGGAAGACCAGTAGTAGTTTCCGATGCACATCTGGTGGCATTTCGTAATCTGTGGAGTATCAGAGAGTTGATGAAACACGGAAATTGCATCGGGATTGAATACAACAGTTACCATGCGCACTTTCCTCCATAAGAGTAATGTCTCAAATAGTTTACACTTTGATTGTTCCCTGGAATACCAGCGGTAGTTTCTGATGCACATCTGGAGGCATTCTGAAATTTGTGGATTATCAGAGTGTTGATGAAACACAGAAAATGCATCGGGATTGAATACAACAGTCACCATGCGAACTTTCCTCCATAAGAGTAATGTCTCAAACAGTCTACGCTTTGATCGTTCCCTGGAAGTCCAGTAGTAGTTTCCGATGCACATCTTTAGGCATTCTGTAATCTGTGGACTATCAGACTGTTGATGAAACACAGAAAATGCATCGGGATTGAATACAACAGTCACCGTGCGCAATTTCCTCCATGGGAGTAATGTCTCAAACAGTCTACGCTTTGATCGTTCCCTGGAAGTCCAGTAGTAGTTTCCGATGGACATCTTTAGGCATTCTGTAATCTGTGGACTATCAGACTGTTGATGAAACACAGAAATTGCATCGCGATTGAATACAACAGTCACCATGCGCACTTTCCTCCATGGGAGTAATGTCTCAAACAGTCTACGCTTTGATCGCTCCCTGGAAGACCAGTGGTAGTTACTGATGCACATCTGGATTCATTCTGTAATCTGTCGACTATCAGACTGTTGATGAATAAAAGAAATTGCATCAGGATTGAACACAACAGTCACCATCCCCACTTTCCTCCATGTTTGTAATGTCTCAAACAGTCTACGCTTTCATTGTTCCCTGGAAGACCAGTGTTACTTTCTGATGCACATCTGGAGGCATTCTGTAATCTGTGGACTATCAGAGTGTTTATGAAACACAGAAAATGCATCGGGATTGAATACAACAGTCACCGTGCGCACTTTCCTCCATGGGAGTAATGTCTCTAACAGTCTACGCTTTGATCGTTCCATGGAAGACCAATAGTAGCTTCCTATGCACATCTGGAGGCATTCTGTAATCTGTGGACTATCAGAGTGTTGATAGAACACTAAAATTGGATCGGGATTGAATACAACAGTCACCATGCGCACTTTCCTCCATCAGAGTAATGTCTCAAACAGTCTACGCTTTAATCGTTCCCTGGAAGTCCAGTAGTAGTTTCCGATGCACATCTGGAGGCATTCTGTAAACTATCAACCTTCAAAGTGTTGATGAAACACAGAAATTGCATCGGGATTGAATACAACATTCACCATGCGCACCTTCCTTCATGGGAGTAATGTCTCAAACAGTCTACGCTTTGATCGTTCCCTGGAAGACCAGTGTTAGTTTCCGATGCACATCTGGAGGCATTCTGTAATCTGTGGAAGATCAGAGTGTTGATGAAACACAGAAATTGCATCGGGATTGAATACAACAAACACCATGCGCACTTTCCCCCATAGGAGTAATTCTCAAACAGTCTACGTTTTGATCGTTCCCTGGAAGAACAGTAGTAGTTTGCGATGCACATCTGGAGGCATTGTGTAATCTATGGACCTTCAAAGTGTTAACGAAACACAGAAATTGCCTCGGGATTGAATACAACAGTCACCATGCGCACTTTCCTCCATGGGAGAAATGTCTCTAACAGTCTACGTTTTGATCGTTCCCTGGAAGACCAGTAGAAGTTTCCGATGCACATCTGGAGTCATTCTGTAATCCGTGGACTATCAGACTGTTGATAAAACACAGAAATTGCATTTTGATTGAATACAACAGTCACCATGGGCACCTTCCTCTATGTTAGTAATGTCTTAAACAGTCAACGCTTTGATCGTTCCCTGGAAGACCAGTAGAGGTTTCCGATTCACATCTAGAGGCATTCTGTAATCAGTGGAGTATCAGAGAGTTGATGAAACACGGAAATTGCATCGGGATCGAATACAACAGTTACCATGCGCACTTTGCTCCATGGGTGTAATATCTCAAATAGTTTACACTTTGATTTTCCCTGGAATACCAGCGGTAGTTTCTGATGCACATCTGGAGGCATTCTGTAATCTGTGGACCTTCAAAGTGTTGATGAAACAAAGAAATTGCATCGGGATTCAATACAACAGTCACCATCCCCACTTTCCTCCATGTTAGTAATGTCTCAAACAGTCTACGCTTTGATTGTTCCGTGTAAGACCAGTGTTAGTTTCCGATGCACATCTGGAGTCATTCTGTAATCTGTGGAGTATCTGAGTGTAGATGATACACAGAAATTGCATCGGGATTGAATACAACAGTCACCATGCGCACTTTCCTCCATGTTATTAATTCTCAAGAAGTCTACGCTTTGATCGTTCCCTGGAAGACCAGTAATTGTTTCCGATGCACATCTGGAGGCATTCTGTAATCTGTGGAGCTTCAAAGTGTTGATGAAAGACAGATCTTTCATCGGGATTGAATACAACAGTCACCATGCGCACCTTCCTCCATAAGAGTAATGTCTCTAACAGTTTACGCTTTGATCGTTCCCTGGAAGTCCAGTAGTAGTTTCCGATGCACATCTGGAGGCATTCTGTAATTCGTGGACTATCAGGCTGTTGATGAAACACAGAAATTACATCAGGGTTGAATACAACAGTCACCGTGCGCACTTTCCTCCATGGGAGTAATGTCTCAAACAGTCTACGATTTGATCGTTCCCTGGAAGACCAGTAGTAGTTTCCGATGCACATCTGGTGGCATTTCGTAATCTGTGGAGTATCAGAGAGTTGATGAAACACGGAAATTGCATCGGGATTGAATACAACAGTTACCATGCGCACTTTCCTCCATAAGAGTAATGTCTCATATAGTTTACACTTTGATTGTTCCCTGGAATACCAGCGGTAGTTTCTGATGCACATCTGGAGGCATTCTGTAATTTGTGGACTATCAGAGTGTTGATGAAACACAGAAAATGCATCGGGATTGAATACAACAGTCACCATGCGCACTTTCCTCCATGGGAGTAATGTCTCTAACAGTCTACGCTTTGATCGTTCCCTGGAAGTCCAATAGTAGTTTCCGATGCACATCTGGAGGCATTCTGTAATCTGTGGACTATCAGAGTGTTGATAGAATACTAAAATTGGATCGGGATTCAATACAACAGTCACCTTGCGAACTTTCCTCCATAAGAGTAATGTCTCAAACAGTCTACGCTTTGATCGTTCCCTGGAAGTCCAGTAGTAGTTTCCGATGGACATCTTTAGGCATTCTGTAATCTGTGGACTATCAGACTGTTGATGAAACACAGAGTTTGCTTCGGGATTGAATACAACAGTCACCATGCGCACTTTCCATTATGGGAGTAATGTCTCAAACATTCTACGCTTTGATCGTTCCCTGGAAGACCAGTAGTGGTTTCCGATGCACACCTGGAGGCATTCTGTAATCTGTGGACTATCAGACAGTTGATGAAACACAGAAATTGCATCGGGATTGAATACAACAGTCACCATGCGCACTTTCCTCCATGGGAGTAATGTCTCTAACAGTCTACGCTTTGATCGTTCCCTGGAAGACCAATAGTAGTTTCCGATGCACATCTTGAGGCATTCTGTAATCTGTGGACTATTAGAGTGTTGATAGAACACTAAAATTGGTTCGGGATTGAATACAACAGTCACCATGCGCACTTTCCTTTATGGGAGTAATGTCTCAAACATTTTACGCTTTGATCGTTCCCTGGAATACCAGTAGTGGTTTCCGATGCACACCTGGATGCATTCTGTAATCTGTGGACCATCAGAAAGTTGATGAAACACAGAAATTGCATCGGGATTGAATACAACAGTCTCCATGTGCACTTTCCTCCATGGGAGCAATGTCTCAAACAGTCTACGCTTTGATCGTTCCCTGGAAGGCCAGTAGTAGTTTCCGATGCACATCTGGAGCCATTCTGTAATCTAAGGACCTTCAAAGTGATGATGTAACACAGAAATTGCATCGGGATTGAATACAACAGTCACGATGCGCACTTTTCACCATGTTAGTATTGTCTGAAACAATCTACGCTTTGATCGTTCCCTGGAAGACCAGTGTTAGTTTCCGATGCACATCTTGAGGTATTCTGTAATCTGTGGACTATCGGAGTGTTGATGAAACACAGAAAATGCATCTTGATTGAATACAAGAGTCAGCATGCGCACTTTCCTCCGTTGGAGTAATGTCTCAAACAGTCTACGCTTTGATCGTTCCCTGGAAGACCAGTAGTAGTTACCGATGCACATCTGGAAGCATTCTGTAAACTGTCAATCTTCAAAGTGTTGATGAAACACAGAAATTGTATCGGGATTAAATACAACAGTCACCATCGGCACTTTCCTCCGTGTTAGTAATGTCTCAAACAGTCTCCGCTTTGATCGTTCATTGGAACACCAGTGTTAGTTTCCGCTGCACATCTGGAGGCATTCTGTAATCTGTGGAAGATCAGTGTGTTGATGAAACACAGAAATTGCATCGGGATAAAATACAACAGACACCATGCGCACTTTCCCTCACGGGAGTAATTCTCAAACAGTCTGCTTTTTGATCGTTCCCTGGAAGACCAGTAGTAGTTTGCGATGCACATGTGGAGGCATTCTGTAATCTGTGGACCTTCAAAGAGTTGCTGTAACACAGAAATTGCCTCGGGATTGAATACAACAGACACCATGCGCACTTTCCTACATGTTAGTAATGCTCAAAAAGTCTACGGTTTGATCGTTCCCTGGAAGACCAGTAATAGTTTCCGATGCACATCTGATGGCATTCTGTAATCTGTGGACCTTCAAAGTGTTGATGAAACACATAAATTGCATCGGGATTGAATACAACAGTCACAATGCGCACTTTCCTCCATAAGAGTAATGTCTCAAATATTCAACGCTTTGATCGTTCCCTGGAAGTCCAGTAGCAGTTTCCGATGCACATCTGGAGGCACTCTGTAATCTGTGGAGTATCAGAGTGTTGATGAAACACAGAAATTGCATCGGGATTGAATACAACAGACACCATGCGCACTTTCCTCCCTGGGAGTAATTCTCAAACAGTCTACGATTTGATCCTTCCCTAGAAGACCATTTAGTAGTTTCCGATGCATATATGGAATCATTATGTAATCTGTGGACCTTCAAAGTGTTGATGAAACAAAGAAAGTGCATCGGGATTGAATACAACTGTCACGGTCCCCACTTTGCTCCATGTTAGTAATGTCTCAAACAGTCTACGCTTTAATCGTTCCCTGGAAGACCGGTGTTAGTTTCCGATGCACATCTGGAGACATTCTGTAATCTGTGGAGTATCTGAGTGTTGATGAAACACAGAAATTGCATCGGGATTGAATACAACAGTCACCATGCGCACTTTCCTCCATAAGAGTAGTGTCTCAAACATTCAACGCTTTGATAGTTCCCTGGAAGTCCAGCAGTAGTTTCCAATGCACATCTGGAGGCATTCTGTAATTCGTGGACTATCACAGTGTTGATGAAACACAGAAAATGCATCGGGATTGAATACAACAGTCACAATGCGCACTTTCCTCCATGGGAGTAATGTCTCTATCAGTCTACAATTGGATCGTTCCCTGGAAGACCAATAGTAGTTTCCGATGCACATCTGGAGGCATTCTGTAATCTGTGGACTATCAGACTGTTGATGAAACACACGAATTGCAATGGGATTGAATACAACAGTCACCGTGCGCAATTTCCTCCATGGGAGTAATGTCTCAAACAGTCTACGCTTTGATAGTTCCCTGGAAGTCCAGTAGTAGTTTAAAATGCACATCTGGAGGCATTCTGTAATCTGTGGACTATCAGACAGTTGATGAAACACAGAAATTGCATCGGGATTGAATACAACAGTCACCATGCGCACTTTCCTCCATGGGAGTAATGTCTCTAACAGTCTACGCTTTGATCGTTCCCTGGAAGACCAATAGTAGTTTCCGATGCACATCTTGAGGCATTCTGTAATCTGTGGACTATCAGAGTGTTGATAGAACACTAAAATTGGTTCGGGATTGAATACAACAGTCACCATGCGCACTTTCCTTTATGGGAGTAATGTCTCAAACATTTTACGCTTTGATCGTTCCCTGGAATACCAGTAGTGGTTTCCGATGCACACCTGGATGCATTCTGTAATCTGTGGACTATCAGAGTGTTGATGAAACACAGAAATTGCATCGGGATTGAATACAACAGTCACCATGTGCACTTTCCTCCATGGGGGCAATGTCTCAAACAGTCTACGCTTTGATCGTTCCCTGGAAGACCAGTAGTAGTTACCGATGCATATCTGGAGGCATTCTGTAAACTGTCAACTTTCAAAGTGTTGATGAAACACAGAAATTGCATCGGGATTGAATACAACAGTCACCATCCGCACCTTCCTCCGTGTTAGTAATGTCTCAAACAGTCTCCGCTTTGATCGTTCCCTGGAACACCAGTGTTAGTTTCCGATGCACATCTGGAGGCATTCTGTAATCTGTGGACTATCAGAGTGTTGATGAAACACAGAAATTGCATCGGGACTGAATACAACATTCACCATGCGCACTTTCCTCCATGGTAGTAATGTCTCTAACAGTCTACAATTTGATCGTTCCCTGGAAGACCAGTAGTAGTTTCCGATGCACATCTGGAGGCATTCTGTAATCTGTGGACTATCGGAGTGTTGATGAAACACAGAAAATGCATCGGGATTGAATACAACAGTCACCATGCGCACTTTTCTCCATGGGAGTAATGTCTCTAACAGTCTACGCTTTGATCGTTCCCTGGAAGACCAATAGTAGTTTCCGATGCACATCTGGAGGCATTCTGTAATCTGTGGGCTATCAGAGTGTTGATAGAACACTAAAATTGGATCGGGATTGAATACAACAGTCACCATGCGCACTTTCCTCCATAAGAGTAATGTCTCAAACAGTCTACGCTTTGATCATTCCCTGGAAGTCCAGTAGTAGTTTCCGATGCATATCTGGAGGCATTCTGTAATCTGTTGACTATCAGACTGTTGATGAAACGCAGGAATTGCATGTGATTGAATACAACAGTCACCATGTGCACTTTCCTCCATGGGAGCAATGTCTCAAACAGTCTACGCTTTGATCGTTCACTGGAAGACCAGTAGTAGTTTCCGATACACATCTGGAGCCATTCTGTAATCTGTGGACCTTCAAAGTGTTGATGAAACACAGATATTGCATCGGGATTGAATACAACAGTCACCATCCGCACTTTCCTCCGTGTTAGTAATGTCTCAAACAGTCTCCGCTTTGATCGTTCCCTGGAACACCAGTGTTAGTTTCCGATGCACATCTGGAGGCATTCTGTAATCTGTGGACTATCAGACTGTTGATGAAACACAGAAATTGCATCGGGATTGAATACAACATTCACCATTGGCACTTTCCTCCATGGTAGTAATGTCTCTAACAGTCTATGCTCTGATCGTTCCCTGGAAGACCAGTAGTAGTTACCGATGCAGATGTGGAGGCATTCTGTAAACTATCAACCTTCAAAGTGTTGATGAAACACAGAAATTGCATCGGGATTGAATACAACATCCACCATGCGCACCTTCCTTCATGGGAGTAATGTCTCAAACAGTCTACGCTTTGATCGTTCCCTGGAAGACCAGTGTTAGTTTCCGATGCACATCTGGAGGCATTCTGTAATCTGTGGAAGATCAGAGTGTTGATGAAACACAGAAATTGCATCGGGATTGAATACAACAGACACCATGCGCACTTTCCCCCATAGGAGTAATTCTCAAACAGTCTACGTTTTGATCGTTCCCTGGAAGAACAGTAGTAGTGTGCGATGCACATCTGGAGGCATTCTGTAATCTGTGGAGCATCAGAGAGTTGATGAAACACGGAAATTGCATCGGGATTGAATACAACAGTTACCATGCGCACTTTGCTCCATGGGTGTAATATCTCAAATAATTTACACTTTGATTTTCCCTGGAATACCAGCGGTAGTTTCTGATGCACATCTGGAGGCATTCTGTAATCTGTGGACCTTCAAAGTGTTGATGAAACAAAGAAATTGCATCGGGATTCAATACAACAGTCACCATCCCCACTTTCCTCCATGTTAGTAATGTCTCAAACAGTCTACGCTTTGATTGTTCCGTGGAAGACCAGTGTTAGATTCCGATGCACATCTGGAGTCATTCTGTAATCTGTGGAGTATCTGAGTGTAGATGATACACAGAAATTGCATCGGGATTGAATACATCAGTCACTATGCGCACTTTCCTCCATGTTATTAATTCTCAAGAAGTCTACGCTTTGATCGTTCCCTGGAAGACCAGTAATAGTTTCCGATGCACATCTGGAGGCATTCTGTAATCTGTGGAGCTTCAAAGTGTTGATGAAACACAGATCTTTCATCGGGATTGAATACAACAGTCACCATGCGCACCTTCCTCCATAAGAGTAATGTCTCAAACATTCAACGCTTTGATCGTTCCCTGGAAGTCCAGTAGTAGTTTCCGATGCACATCTGGAGGCATTCTGTAATTCGTGGACTATCAGGCTGTTGATGAAACACAGAAATTACATCAGGGTTGAATACAACAGTCACCTTGCGCACTTTCCTCCATGGGAGTAATGTCTCAAACAGTCTACGATTTGATCGTTCCCTGGAAGACCAGTAGTAGTTTCCGATGCACATCTGGTGGCATTTCGTAATCTGTGGAGTATCAGAGAGTTGATGAAACACGGAAATTGCATCGGGATTGAATACAACAGTTACCGTGCGCACTTTCCTCCATGGGAGTATTGTCTCAAATAGGTTACACTTTGATTGTTCCCTGGAAGACCAATAGAAGTTTCCGATGCACATCTGGAGGCATTCTGTAATCTGTGGAGTATCAGAGAGTTGATGAAACACAGATCTTTCATCGGGATTGAATACAACAGTCACCATGCGCACCTTCCTCCATAAGAGTAATGTCTCAAACATTCAACGCTTTGATCGTTCCCTGGAAGTCCAGTAGTAGTTTCCGATGCACATCTGGAGGCATTCTGTAATTCGTGGACTATCAGGCTGTTGATGAAACACAGAAATTACATCAGGGTTGAATACAACAGTCACCTTGCGCACTTTCCTCCATGGGAGTAATGTCTCAAACAGTCTACGCTTTGATCGCTCCCTGGAAGACCAGTGGTAGTTACTGATGCACATCTGGATTCATTCTGTAATCTGTCGACTATCAGACTGTTGATGAAACAAAGAAATTGCATCGGGATTGAATACAACAGTCACCATCCCCACTTTCCTCCATGTTAGTAATGTCTCAAACAGTCTACGCTTTCATTGTTCCCTGGAAGACCAGTGTTACTTTCTGATGCACATCTGAAGGCATTCTGTAATGTGTGGACTATCAGAGTGTTGATGAAACACAGAAAATGCATCGGGATTGTATACAACAGTCACCATGCGCACTTTCCTCAATGGGAGTAATGTCTCTAACAGTCTACGCTTTGATCGTTCCCTGGAAGACCAATAGTAGCTTCCTATGCACATCTGGAGGCATTCTGTAATCTGTGTACTACCAGAGTGTTGATAGAACACTAAAATTGGATCGGGATTGAATACAACAGTCACCATGCGCACTTTCCTCCATCAGAGTAATGTCTCAAACAGTCTACGCATTAATCGTTCCCTGGAAGTCCAGTAGTAGTTTCCTTTGTACATCTGGAGGCATTCTGTAATCTGTGGACTATCAGACTGTTGATGAAGCACAGAAATTGCATCGGGATTGAATACAACAGTCACCGTGCGCAATTTCCTCCATGGGAGTAATGTCTCAAACAGTCTACGCTTTGATCGTTCCCTGGAAGTCCAGTAGTAGTTTCCGATGCACATCTGGAGGCATTCTGTAATCTGTGGACTATCAGACTGTTGATGAAACACAGAATTTGCATCGGGATTGAATACAACAGTCACCATGCGCACTTTCGTTTATGGGAGTAATGTCTCAAACATTCTACGCTTTGATCGTTCCCTGGAAGACCAGTAGTGGTTTCCGATGCACACCTGGAGGCATTCTGTAATCTGTGGACTATCAGAAAGTTGATGAAACACAGAAATTGCATCGGGATTGAATACAACAGTCTCCATGTGCACTTTCCTCCATGGGAGCAATGTCTCAAACAGTCTACGCTTTGGTCGGTCCCTGGAAGGCCAGTAGTAGTTTCCGATGCACATCTGGAGCCATTCTGTAATCTGCGGACCTTCAAAGTGTTGATGAAACACAGAAATTGCATCGGGATTGAATACAACAGTCACCATGCGCACTTTTCACCATGTTAGTATTGTCTGAAACAATCTACGCTTTGATCGTTCCCTGGAAGACCAGTGTTAGTTTCCGATGCACATCTTGAGGTATTCTGTAATCTGTGGACTATCGGAGTGTTGATGAAACACAGAAAATGGATCTTGATTGAATACAACAGTCAGTATGCGCACTTTCCTCCATCGGAGTAATGTCTCAAACAGTCTACGCTTTGATCGTTCCCTGGAAGACCAGTGTTAGTTTCCGATGCACATCTGGAGGCATTCTGTAACTTGTGGAGTATCTAAGTGTTGATGATACACAGAAATTGCATCGGGATTGAATACAACAGTCACTATCGGCACTTTCCTCCGTGTTAGTAATGTCTGAAACAGTCTCCGCTTTAATCGTTCATTGGAACACCAGTGTTAGTTTCCGATGCACATCTGGAGGCATTGTGTAATCTATGGAAGATCAGTGTGTTGATGAAACACAGAAATTGCATCGGGATAAAATACAACAGACACCATGCGCACTTTCCCTCATGGGAGTAATTCTCAAACAGTCTGCTTTTTGATCGTTCCCTGGAAGACCAGTAGTAGTTTGCGATGCACATGTGGAGGCATTCTGCAATCTGTGGACCTTCAAAGAGTTGCTGAAACACAGATATTGCCTCGGGATTGAACACAACATACACCATGCGCACTTTCATCCATGGGAGTAATGTCTCAAACAGTCTACGCTTTGATCGTTCCCTTAAAGACCAGTAGTAGTTTCCGATGCACATCTGGAGTCATTCTGTAATCTGTGGACTATGAGACTGTTGATGAAACACAGAATTTGCTTCGAGATTGAATACAACAGTCACCATGCGCACTTTCCTCCATGGGAGTAATGTCTTAAACAGTCTACGCTTTGATCGTTCCCTCTAAGTTCAGTAGTAGTTTCCGATGCACATCTGGAGGCATTCTGTAGTCTCTGGACTATCTGAGTATTGATGAAACACAGAAATTTCATCGGGATTGAATACAACAGTCACCATGCGCACCTTCCTCCATGGGAGTAGTGTCTCAAACTGTCTACGCTTTGATCGTTCCCTGGAAGAACAGTAGTAGTTTCCGATGCACATCTGGAGGCATTCTGTAATCTGTGGAGTATCAGAGTGTTGATGAAACACAGAAATTGCATCGGGATTGAATACAACAGACACCATGCGCACTTTCCTACATGTTAGTAATTCTCAAAAAGTCTATGGTTTGATCGTTCCCTGGAAGACCAGTAATAGTTTCCGATGCACATCTGATGGCATTCTGTAATCTGTGGACCTTCAAAGTGTTGATGAAACACATAAATTGCATCGGGATTGAATACAACAGTCACAATTCGCACTTTCCTCCATAAGAGTAATGTCTCAAATATTCAACGGTTTGATCGTTCCCTGGAAGTCCAGTAGCAGTTTCCGATGCACATCTGGAGGCACTCTGTAGTCTGTGGAGTATCAGGGTGTTGATGAAACACAGAAATTGCATCGGGATTGAATACTACAGACACCATGCGCACTTTCCTCCATGGGAGTAATTCTCAAACAGTCTACGCTTTTATCCTTCCCTGGAAGCCCATTTAGTAGTTTCCGATGCATATATGGAATCATTATGTAATCTGTGGACCTTCAAAGTGTTGATGAAACAAAGAAATTGCATCGGGATTGAATACTACAGTCACCATCCCCACTTTGCTCCATGTTAGTAATGTCTCAAACAGACTACGCTTTGATCGTTCCCTGGAAGACCAGTGTTAGTTTCCGATGCACATCTGAAGACATTCTGTAATCTGTGGAGTATCTCAGTGTTAATGAAACACAGAAATTGCATCGGGATTGAATACAACAGTCACCATGCGCACTTTCTTCCATAAGAGTAGTGTCTCAAACATTCAACGCTTTGATAGTTCCCTGGAAGTCCAGTAGTAGTTTCCGATGCACATCTGGAGGCATTCTGTAATTCGTGGACTATCAGACTGTTGATGAAACACAGAAATTGCATCGGGATTGAATACAACAGTCACCGTACGCACTTTCTGCCATGGGAGTAATGACTGAAACAGTCTACGCTTTGATCGTTCCCTGGAAGACCAGTAGTAGTTTCCGATGCACATCTGGAGGCATTCTGTAATCTGTGGACTATCAGAGTGTTGATGAAACACAGAAAATGCATATGGATTGAATACAACAGTCACCATGCGCACTTTCCTCCATGGGAGTAATGTCTCTAACAGTCTACGCTTTGATCGTTCTCTGGAAGACCAATAGTAGTTTCCGATGCACATCTGGAGGCATTCTGTAATCTGTGGACTATCAGAGTGTTAATGAAACACTAAAATTGCATCGGGATTGAATACAACAGTCACCATGCGCACTCTCCTCCATAAGAGTAATGTCTCAAGCAGTCTACGCTTTGATCGTTCCCTGGAAGTCCAGTAGTGGTTTCCGATGCACATCTGGAGGCATTCTGTAATCCGTGGACTATCAGAGTGTTGATGAAACACAGAAATTCAATCGGGATTGAATACAACAGTCACCGTGCTTACTTTCCTCCAGGGGAGTAATGTCTCAAACAGTCTACGTTTTGATCGTTCCCTGGAAGACCAGTAGTAGTTTTCGATGCACATCTGGAGGCATTCTGTAATCTGTGGACTATCAGAGTGTTGATGAAACTCAGAAATTGCATCGGGATTGAATACAACAGTCACCATTTGCACTTTCCTCCATGGGAGCAATGTCTCTAACATTCTACGCTTTGATCGTTCCATGGAAGACCAGTAGTAGTTTCCGATGCACATCTGGATGCACTCTGTAATCTGTGGACTATCAGACTGTTGATGAAACACAGACATTGCATGGAGATTGAATACAACGGTCACCATACGCACTTTCCTCCATGGGAGTAATGTCTCAAACAGTCTACGCTTTGATCGTTCCCTGAAAGACCAGTAGTAGTTTTCGATGCACATCTGGAGGCATTCTGTAATCTGTGGGGGGATCAGAGTGTTGATGAAACACAGAAATTGCATCGGGATTGAATACAACAGACACCATGCGCACTTTCCTCCATGGGAGTAATTCTCAAACAGTCTACGCTTTGATCGATCCCTGGAAGACCAGTAGTAGTTTCCAATGCACATCTGGAGGCATTCTGTAATCTGTGGACCTTCAAAGTGTTGATGAAACACAGAAATTGTCTCGTGATTAAATACAAAAGACACCATGCGCACTTTCCTCCATGGGAGTAATGTCTTAAACAGTCTACGCTTTGATCGTTCCCTGGAAGACCAGTGGTTGTTACCGATGTACATCTGGAGGCATTCTGTAATCTGTTTAGTATCTGAGTGTTGATGAAACACAGAAATTGCATCGCGATTGAATACAACAGTCACCATGCGCACTTTCCTCCATGTTAGTAATTCTCAAAAAGTCTACGCTTTGATTGTTCCCTGGAAGACCAGTAATAGTTTCCGATGCACATCTGGAGGCATTCTGTAATCTGTGGACCTTCAAAGTGTTGATAAAACACAGAAAATGCATCGGGATTGAATACAACAGTCACCGTGCGCACTTTCCTCCATGGGAGTAATGTGTCAAACAGTCTACGGTTTGATCGTTCCCTGGAAGACCAGTAGTAGTTTCCGATGCACATCTGGAGGCATTCCGTAATCTGTGGACTATCAGAGTGTTGATAGAACACTAAAATTGGATGGGGATTGAATACAACAGTCACCATGCGCACTTTCCTCCATCAGAGTAATGTCTCAAACAGTCTACGCTTTAATCGTTCCCTGGAAGTCCAGTAGTAGTTTCCGATGCACATCTGGAGGCATTCTGTAATCTGTGGACTATCGGAGTGTTGATGAAACACAGAAAATGCATCTTGATTGAATACAACAGTCAGCATGCGCACTTTCCTCCATGGGAGTAATGTCTCAAACAGTATACGCTTTGATCGTTCCCTGGAAGACCAGTAATAGTTACCGATGCACATCTGGAGGCATTCTGTAAACTGTCAACCTTCAAAGTGTTGATGAAACACAGAAATTGCATCGTGATTGAATCCAACAGTCACCATCGGCACTTTCCTCCGTGTTAGTAATGTCTCAAACAGTCTCCGCTTTGATCGTTCATCGGAACACCAGTGTTAGTTTCCGATGCACATCTGGAGGCATTCTTTAAACTGTGGAAGATCAGTGTGTTGATGAAACACAGAAATTGCATCGGGATAAAATACAACAGACACCATGCGCACTTTCCCTCATGGGAGTAATTCTCAAACAGTCTGCTTTTTGATCGTTCCCTGGAAGACCAGCAGTAGTTTGCGATGCACATGTGGAGGCATTCTACAATCTGTGGACCTTCAAAGAGTTGCTGAAACACAGAAATTGCCTCGGGATTGAATACAACATACACCATGCGCACTTTCATCCATGGGAGTAATGTCTCAAACAGTCTACGCTTTGATCGTTCCCTTAAAGACCAGTAGTAGTTTCCGATGCACATCTGGAGTCATTCTGTAATCTGTGGACTATGAGACTGTTGATGAAACACAGAATTTGCTTCGAGATTGAATACAACAGTCACCATGCGCACTTCCCTCCATGGGAGTAATGTCTTAAACAGTCTACGCTTTGATCGTTCCCTCTAAGTTCAGTAGTAGTTTCCGATGCACATCTGGAGGCATTCCGTAGTCTCTGGACTATCTGAGTGTTGATGAAACACAGAAATTGCATCGGGATTGAATACAACAGTCACCATGCGCACATTCCTTCATGGGAGTAATGTCTCTAACATTCTACGCTTTGGTCGTTCCCTGGAAGAACAGTAGTAGTTTCCGATGCACATGTGGAGGCATTCTGTAATCTGTGGAGTATCAGAGTGTTGATGAAACAAAGAAATTGCATCGGGATTGAATACAACAGACACCATGCGCACTTTCCTACATGTTAGTAATTCTCCAAAAGTCTACGGTTTGATCGTTCCCTGGAAGACCAGTAATAGTTTCCGATGCACATCTGATGGCATTCTGTAGTCTGTGGACCTTTAAAGTGTTGATGAGACACATAAATTGCATCGGGATTAAATACAACAGTCACAATGCGCACTTTCATCCATGGGAGTAATGTCTCAAACAGTCTACGCTTTGATCGTTCCCTGGAAGACCAGTGTTAGTTTCCGATGCACATCTGGAGACATTCTGTAATCTGTGGAGTATCTGAGTGTTGATGAAACACAGAAATTGCATCGGGATTGAATACAACAGTCACCGTACGCACTTTCTGCCATGGGAGTAATGACTCAAACAGTCTACGCTTTGATCGTTCCCTGGAAGACCAGTAGTAGTTTCCGATGCACATCTGGAGGCATTCTGTTATCTGTGGACCTTCAAAGTGTTGATGAAACACAGAAAATGCATATGGATTGAATACAACAGTCACCATGCGCACTTTCCTCCATGGGAGTAATGTCTCTAACAGTCTACGCTTTGATCGTTCTCTGGAAGACCAATAGTAGTTTCCGATGCACATCTGGGGGCATTCTGTAATCTGTGGACTATCAGAGTGTTAATGAAACACTAAAATTGCATCGGGATTGAATACAACAGTCACCATGCGCACTCTCCTCCATAAGAGTAATGTCTCAAACAGTCTACGCTTTGATCGTTCCCTGGAAGTCCAGTTGTGGTTTCCGATGCACATCTGGACGCATTCTGTAATCCGTGGACTATCAGAGTGTTGATGAAACACAGAAATTCAATCGGGATTGAATACAACAGTCACCGTGCTTACTTTCCTCCAGGGGAGTAATGTCTCAAACAGTCTACGTTTTGATCGTTCCCTGGAAGACCAGTAGTAGTTTTCGATGCACATCTGGAGGCATTCTGTAATCTGTGGACTATCAGAGTGTTGATGAAACTTAGAAATTGCATCGGGATTGAATACAACAGTCACCATTTGCACTTTCCTAAATGGGAGCAATGTCTCTAACATTCTACGCTTTGATCGTTCCATGGAAGACCAGTAGTAGTTTCCAATGCACATCTGGTGGCACTCTGTAATCTGTGGACTATCAGACTGTTGATGAAACACAGACATTGCATGGAGATTGAATACAACGGTCACCATACGCACTTTCCTCCATGGGAGTAATGTCTCAAACAGTCTACGCTTTGTTCGTTCCCTGAAAGACCGGTAGTAGTTTCCGATGCACATCTGGAGGCATTCTGTAATCTGTGGACCTTCAAAGTGTTGATAAAACACAGAAAATGCATCGGGATTGAATACAACAGTCACCGTGCGCACTTTCCTCCATGGGAGTAATGTCTCAAACAGTCTACGGTTTGATCGTTCCCTGGAAGACCAGTAGTAGTTTCCGATGCACATCTGGAGGCATTCTGTAATCTGTGGACAATCAGAGTGTTGATAGAACACTAAAAGTGGATCGGGATTGAATACAACAGTCACCATGCGCACTTTCCTCCATCAGAGTAATGTCTCAAACAGTCTACGCTTTAATCGTTCCCTGGAAGTCCAGTAGTAGTTTCCAATGCACATCTGGAGGCATTCTGTAATCTGTGGACCTTCAAAGAGTTGCTGAAACACAGAAATTGCCTCGGGATTGAATACAACATACACCATGCGCACTTTCATCCATGGGAGTAATGTCTCAAACAGTCTACGCTTTGATCGTTCCCTTAAAGACCAGTAGTAGTTTCCGATGCACATCTGGAGTCATTCTGTAATCTGTGGACTATGAGACTGTTGATGAAACACAGAATTTGCTTCGAGATTGAATACAACAGTCACAATGCGCACTTTCCTCCATAAGAGTAATGTCTCCAATATTCAACGCTTTGATCGTTCCCTGGAAGTCCAGTAGCAGTTTCCGATGCACATCTGGAGGCACTCTGTAATCTGTGGAGTATCAGAGTGTTGATGAAACACGGAAATCGCATCGGGATTGAATACAACGGACACCATGCGCACTTTCCTCCATGGGAGTAATTCTCAAACAGTCTACGCTTTTATCCTTCCCTGGAAGACCATTTAGTAGTTTCCGATGCATATATGGAATCATTATGTAATCTGTGGACCTTCAAAGTGTTGATGAAACAAAGAAATTGCTTCGGGATTGAATACAACAGTCACCATCCCCACTTTGCTCCATGTTAGTAATGTCTCAAACAGTCTACGCTTTGATCGTTCCCTGGAAGACCAGTGTTAGTTTCCGATGCACATCTGGAGACATTCTGTAATCTGTGGAGTATCTGAGTGTTGATGAAACACAGAAATTGCATCGGGATTGAATACAACAGTCACCATGCGCACTTTCCTCCATAAGAGTAGTGTCTCAAACATTCAACGCTTTGATAGTTCCCTGGAAGTCCAGTAGTAGTTTCCGATGCACATCCGGAGGCATTCTGTAATTCGTGGACTATCAGACTGTTGATGAAACACAGAAATTGCATCGGGATTGAATACAACAGTCACCGTACGCACTTTCTGCCATGGGAGTAATGACTCAAACAGTCTACGCTCTGATCGTTCCCTGGAAGTCCAGTAGTGGTTTCCGATGCACATCTGGAGGCATTCTGTAATCCGTGGACTATCAGAGTGTTGATGAAACACAGAAATTCAATCGGGATTGAATACAACAGTCACCGTGCTTACTTTCCTGCATGGAGTAATGTCTCGAACAGTCTACGATTTGATCGTTCCCTGGAAGACCAGTAGTAGTTTTAGATGCACATCTGGAGGCATTCTGTAATCTGTGGACTATCAGAGTGTGGATGAAACTCAGAAATTGCATCGGGATTGAATACAACAGTCACCATTTGCACTTTCCTCCATGGGAGCAATGTCTCTAACATTCTACGCTTTGATCGTTCCATGGAAGACCAGTAGTAGTTTCCGATGCACATCTGGTGGCACTCTGTAATCTGTGGACTATCAGACTGTTGATGAAACACAGACATTGCATGGAGATTGAATACAACGGTCACCATACGCACTTTCCTCCATGTTAGTAATGTCTCAAACAGTCTACGCTTTGATCGTTCCCTGAAAGACCAGTAGTAGTTTTCGATGCACATCTGGAGGCATTCTGTAATCTGTGGAGTATCAGAGTGTTGATGAAACACAGAAATTGCATCGGGATTGAATACAACAGACACCATGCGCACTATCCTCCATGGGAGTAATTCTCAAACAGTCTACGCTTTGATCGTTCCCTGGAAGACCAGTAGTAGTTTCCAATGCACATCTGGAGGCATTCTGTAATCTGTGGACCTTCAATGTGTTGATGAAACACAGAAATTGTCTCTTGATTAAATACAAAAGACACCATGCGCACTTTCCTCCATGGGAGTAATGCCTTAAACAGTCTACGCTTTGATCGTTCCCTGGAAGACCAGTGGTAGTTACCGATGTACATCTGGAGGCATTCTGTAATCTGTTTAGTATCTGAGTGTTGATGAACACAGAAATTGCATCGGGATTGAATACAACAGTCACCATGCGCACTTTCCTACATGTTAGTAATTCTCAAAAAGTCTACGCTTTGATTGTTCCCTGGAAGACCAGTAATAGTTTCCGATGCACATCTGGAGGCATCCTGTAATCTGTGGAACTTCAAAGTGTTGATAAAACACAGAAAATGCATCGGGATTGAATACAACAGTCACCGTGCGCACTTTCCTCCATGGGAGTAATGTCTCAAACAGTCTACGGTTTGATCGTTCCCTGGAAGACCAGTAGTAGTTTCCGATGCACATCTCGAGGCATTCTGTAATCTGTGGACTATCAGAATGTTGATAGAACACTAAAATTGGAGCGGGATTGAATGCAACAGTCTCCATGCGCACTTTCCTCCATCAGAGTAATGTCTCAAACAGTCTACGCTTTAATCGTTCCCTGGAAGTCCAGTAGTAGTTTCCGATGCACATGTGGAGGCATTCTGTAATCTGTGGACTATCAGACTGTTGATGAAACACAGAAATTGCATCGGGATTGAATACAACAGTCACCGTGCGCAATTTCCTCCATGGGAGTAATGTCTCAAACAGTCTACGCTTTGATCGTTCCCTGGAAGTCCAGTAGTAGTTTCCGATGCACATCTGGAGGCATTCTGTAATCTGTGGACAATCAGACTGTTGATGAAACACAGAATTTGCATCGGGATTGAATACAACAGTCACCATGCGCACTTTCCTTTATGATAGTAATGTCTCAAACATTCTACGCTTTGATCGTTCCCTGGAAGACCAGTAGTGCTTTCCGATGCACACCTGGAGGCCTTCTGTAATCTGTGGACTATCAGAAGGTTGATGAAACACAGAAATTGCATCGGGATTGAATACAACAGTCTCCATGTGCACTTTCCTCCATGGGAGCAATGTCTCAAACAGTCTACGCTTTGATCGTTCCCTGGATGGCCGGTAGTAGTTTCCGATGCACATCTGGAGCCATTCTGTAATCTGCGGACCTTCAAAGTGTTGATGAAACACAGAAATTGCATCGGGATTGAATACAACAGTCACCATGCGCATTTTCACCATGTTAGTATTGTCTGAAACAATCTACGCTTTGATCGTTCCCTGGAAGACCAGTGTTAGTTTCCGATGCACATCTTGAGGTATTCTGTAATATGTGGACTATCGGAGTGTTGATGAAACACAGAAAATGCATCTTGATTGAATACAACAGTCAGCATGCGCACTTTCCTCCATGGGAGTAATGTCTCAAACAGTCTACGCTTTGATCGTTCCCTGGAAGACCAGTAGTAGTTACCGATGCACATCTGAAGCATTCTGTAAACTGTCAACCTTCAAAGTGTTGATGAAACACAGAAATTGCATCGGGATTGAATACAACAGTCACCATCGGCACTTTCCTCCGTGTTAGTAATGTCTCAAACAGTCTCCGCTTTGATCGTTCATTGGAACACCAGTGTTAGTTTCCGATGCACATCTGGAGGCATTCTGTAATCTGTGGAAGATCAGTGTGTTGATGAAACACAGAAATTGCATCGGGATAAAATACAACAGGCACCATGCGCACTTTCCCTCATGGGAGTAATTCTCAAACAGTCTGCTTTTTGATCGTTCCCTGGAAGACCAGTAGTAGTTTCCGATGCACATCTGGAGTCATTCTGTAATCTGTGGACCATGCGACTGTTGATGAAACACAGAATTTGCTTCGAGATTGAATACAACAGTCACCATGCGCACTTTCCTCCATGGGAGTATTGTCTTAAACAGTCTACGCTTTGATCGTTCCCTCTAAGTTCAGTAGTAGTTTCCGATGGACATCTGGAGGCATTCTGTAGTCTCTGGACTATCTGAGTGTTGATGAAACACAGAAATTGCATCGGGATTGAATACAACAGTCACAATGCGCACTTTCCTCCATAAGAGTAATGTCTCAAATATTCAACGCTTTGATCGTTCCCTGGAAGTCCAGTAGCAGTTTCCGATGCACATCTGGAGGCACTCTGTAATCTGTGGAGTATCAGAGTGTTGATGAAACACAGAAATCGCATCGGGATTGAATACAACAGACACCATGCGCACTTTCTTCCATGGGAGTAATTCTCAAACAGTCTACGCTTTTATCCTTCCCTGGAAGACCATTTAGTAGTTTCCGAAGCATATATGGAATCATTATGTAATCTGTGGACCTTCAAAGTGTTGATGAAACAAAGAAATTGCATCGGGATTGAATACAACAGTCACCATCCCCACTTTGCTCCATGTTAGTAATGTCTCAAACAGTCTACGCTTTGATCGTTCCCTGGAAGACCAGTGTTAGTTTCCGATGCAAATCTGGAGACATTCTGTAATCTGTGGAGTATCTGAGTGTTGATGAAACACAGAAATTGCATCGGGATTGAATACAACAGTCACCATGCGCACTTTCCTCCATAAGAGTAGTGTCTCAAACATTCAACGCTTTGATAGTTCCCTGGAAGCCCAGTAGTAGTTTCCGATGCACATGTGGAGGCATTCTGTAATTCGTGGACTATCAGACTGTTGATGAAACACAGAAATTGCATCGGGATTGAATACAACAGTCACCGTACGCACTTTCTGCCATGGGAGTAATGACTCAAACAGTCTACGCTTTGATCGTTCCCTGGAAGACCAGTAGTAGTTTCCGATGCACATTTGGAGGCATTCTGTAATCTGTGGACTATCAGAGTGTTGATGAAACACAGAAAATGCATATGGATTGAATACAACAGTCTCCATGCGCACTTTCCTCCATGGGAGTAACGTCTCTAACAGTCTACGCTTTGATCGTTCTCTGGAAGACCAATAGTAGTTTCCGATGCACATCTGGAGGCATTCTGTAATCTGTGGACTATCAGAGTGTTAATGAAACACTAAAATTGCATCGGGATTGAATACAACAGTCACCATGCGCTCTCTCCTCCATAAGAGTAATGTCTCAAACAGTCTACGCTTTAATCGTTCCCTGGAAGTCCAGTAGTAGTTTCCGATGCACATGTGGAGGCATTCTGTAATCTGTGGACTATCAGACTGTTGATGAAACACAGAAATTGCATCGGGATTGAATACAACAGTCACCGTGCGCAATTTCCTCCATGGGAGTAATGTCTCAAACAGTCTACGCTTTGATCGTTCCCTGGAAGTCCAGTAGTAGTTTCCGATGCACATCTGGAGGCATTCTGTAATCTGTGGACAATCAGACTGTTGATGAAACACAGAATTTGCATCGGGATTGAATACAACAGTCACCATGCGCACTTTCCTTTATGATAGTAATGTCTCAAACATTCTACGCTTTGATCGTTCCCTGGAAGACCAGTAGTGCTTTCCGATGCACACCTGGAGGCCTTCTGTAATCTGTGGACTATCAGAAGGTTGATGAAACACAGAAATTGCATCGGGATTGAATACAACAGTCTCCATGTGCACTTTCCTCCATGGGAGCAATGTCTCAAACAGTCTACGCTTTGATCGTTCCCTGGATGGCCGGTAGTAGTTTCCGATGCACATCTGAAGCATTCTGTAAACTGTCAACCTTCAAAGTGTTGATGAAACACAGAAATTGCATCGGGATTGAATACAACAGTCACCATCGGCACTTTCCTCCGTGTTAGTAATGTCTCAAACAGTCTCCGCTTTGATCGTTCATTGGAACACCAGTGTTAGTTTCCGATGCACATCTGGAGGCATTCTGTAATCTGTGGAAGATCAGTGTGTTGATGAAACACAGAAATTGCATCGGGATAAAATACAACAGGCACCATGCGCACTTTCCCTCATGGGAGTAATTCTCAAACAGTCTGCTTTTTGATCGTTCCCTGGAAGACCAGTAGTAGTTTCCGATGCACATCTGGAGTCATTCTGTAATCTGTGGACCATGCGACTGTTGATGAAACACAGAATTTGCTTCGAGATTGAATACAACAGTCACCATGCGCACTTTCCTCCATGGGAGTATTGTCTTAAACAGTCTACGCTTTGATCGTTCCCTCTAAGTTCAGTAGTAGTTTCCGATGGACATCTGGAGGCATTCTGTAGTCTCTGGACTATCTGAGTGTTGATGAAACACAGAAATTGCATCGGGATTGAATACAACAGTCACAATGCGCACTTTCCTCCATAAGAGTAATGTCTCAAATATTCAACGCTTTGATCGTTCCCTGGAAGTCCAGTAGCAGTTTCCGATGCACATCTGGAGGCACTCTGTAATCTGTGGAGTATCAGAGTGTTGATGAAACACAGAAATCGCATCGGGATTGAATACTACAGACACCATGCGCACTTTCTTCCATGGGAGTAATTCTCAAACAGTCTACGCTTTTATCCTTCCCTGGAAGACCATTTAGTAGTTTCCGAAGCATATATGGAATCATTATGTAATCTGTGGACCTTCAAAGTGTTGATGAAACAAAGAAATTGCATCGGGATTGAATACAACAGTCACCATCCCCACTTTGCTCCATGTTAGTAATGTCTCAAACAGTCTACGCTTTGATCGTTCCCTGGAAGACCAGTGTTAGTTTCCGATGCAAATCTGGAGACATTCTGTAATCTGTGGAGTATCTGAGTGTTGATGAAACACAGAAATTGCATCGGGATTGAATACAACAGTCACCATGCGCACTTTCCTCCATAAGAGTAGTGTCTCAAACATTCAACGCTTTGATAGTTCCCTGGAAGCCCAGTAGTAGTTTCCGATGCACATGTGAAGGCATTCTGTAATTCGTGGACTATCAGACTGTTGATGAAACACAGAAATTGCATCGGGATTGAATACAACAGTCACCGTACGCACTTTCTGCCATGGGAGTAATGACTCAAACAGTCTACGCTTTGATCGTTCCCTGGAAGACCAGTAGTAGTTTCCGATGCACATCTGGAGGCATTCTGTAATCTGTGGACTATCAGAGTGTTGATGAAACACAGAAAATGCATATGGATTGAATACAACAGTCTCCATGCGCACTTTCCTCCATGGGAGTAACGTCTCTAACAGTCTACGCTTTGATCGTTCTCTGGAAGACCAATAGTAGTTTCCGATGCACATCTGGAGGCATTCTGTAATCTGTGGACTATCAGAGTGTTAATGAAACACTAAAATTGCATCGGGATTGAATACAACAGTCACCATGCGCTCTCTCCTCCATAAGAGTAATGTCTCAAACAGTCTACGCTTTGATCGTTCCCTGGAAGTCCAGTAGTGGTTTCCGATGCACATCTGGAGGCATTCTGTAATCCGTGGACTATCGGAGTGTTGATGAAACACAGAAATTAAATCGGGATTGAATACAACAGTCACCATTTGCACTTTCCTCCATGGGAGCAATGTCTCTAACATTCTACGCTTTGATCGTTCCATGGAAGACCAGTAGTAGTTTCCGATGCACATCTGGTGGCACTCTGTAATCTGTGGACTATCAGACTGTTGATGAAACACAGACATTGCATGGAGATTGAATACAACGGTCACCATACGCACTTTCCTCCATGGCAGTAATGTCTCAAACAGTCTACGCTTTGATCGTTCCCTGAAAGACCAGTAATAGTTTCCGATGCACATCTGGAGGCATTCTGTAATCTGTGGACCTTCAAAGTGTTGATAAAACACAGAAAATGCATCGGGATTGAATACAACAGTCACCGTGCGCACTTTCCTCCATGGGAGTAATGTCTCAAACAGTCTACGGTTTGATCGTTCCCTGGAAGACCAGTAGTAGTTTCCGATGCACATCTGGAGGCATTCTGTAATCTGTGGACTATCAGAGTTTCGATAGAACACTACAATTGGATCAGGATTGAATACAACATTCACCATGCGCACTTTCCTCCATCAGAGTAGTGTCTCAAACAGTCTACGCTTTAATCGTTCCCTGGAAGTCCAGTAGTAATTTCCGATGCACATCTGGAGGCATTCTGTAATCTGTGGACTATCAGACTGTTGATGAAACACAGAAATTGCATCGGGATTTCATACAACAGTCACCGTGCGCAATTTCCTTCATGGGAGTAATGTCTCAAACAGTCTACGCTTTGATCGTTCCCTGGAAGTCCAGTAGTAGTTTCCGATGCACATCTGGAGGCATTCTGTAATCTGTGGACTATCAGACTGTTGATGAAACACAGAATTTGCATCGGGATTGAATACAACAGTCTCCATGTGCACTTTCCTCCATGGGAGCAATGTCTCAAACAGTCTACGCTTTGATCGATCCCTGGAAGGGCAGTAGTAGTTTCCGATGCACATCTGGAGCCATTCTGTAATCTGCGGACCTTCAAAGTGTTGATGAAACACAGAAATTGCATCGGGATTGAATACAACAGTCACCATGCGCACTTTTCACCATGTTAGTATTGTCTGAAACAATCTATGCTTTGATCGTTCCCTGGAAGACCAGTGTTAGTTTCCGATGCACATCTTGAGGTATTCTGTAATATGTGGACTATCGGAGAGTTGATGAAACACAGAAAATGCATCTTGATTGAATACAACAGTCAGCATGCGCACTTTCCTCCATGGGAGTAATGTCTCAAACAGTCTACGCTTTGATCGTTCCCTGGAAGACCAGTAGAAGTTACCGATGCACATCTGGAGCATTCTGTAAACTGTCAACCTTCAAAGTGTTGATGAAACACAGAAATTGCATCGGGATGGAATACAACAGTCACCATCGGCACTTTCCTCCGTGTTAGTAATGTCTCAAACAGTCTCCGCTTTGATCGTTCATTGGAACACCAGTGTTAGTTTCCGATGCACATCTGGAGGCATTCTGTAATCTGTGGAAGATCAGTGTGTTGATGAAACACAGAAATTGCATCGGGATAAAATACAACAGACACCATGCGCACTTTCCCTCATGGGAGTAATTCTCAAACAGTCTGCTTTTTGATCGTTCCCTGGAAGACCAGTAGTAGTTTGCGATGCACATGTGGAGGCATTCTGTAATCTGTGGACCTTCAAAGAGTTGCTGAAACACAGAAATTGCCTCGGGATTGAATACAACATACACCATGCGCACTTTCATCCATGGGAGTAATGTCTCAAACAGTCTACGCTTTGATCGTTCCCTTAAAGACCAGTAGTAGTTTCCGATGCACATCTGGAGTCATTCTGTAATCTGTGGACTATGCGACTGTTGATGAAACACAGAATTTGCTTCGAGATTGAATACAACAGTCACCATGCGCACTTTCCTCCATGGGAGTATTGTCTTAAACAGTATACGCTTTGATCGTTCCCTCTAAGTTCAGTAGTAGTTTCCGATGCACATCTGGAGGCATTCTGTAGCCTCTGGACTATCTGAGTGTTGATGAAACACAGAAATTGCATCGGGATTGAATACAACAGTCACCATGCGCACATTCCTCCATGGGAGTAATGTCTCTAACATTCTACGCTTTGGTCGTTCCACGGAAGACCAGTAGTAGTTTCCGATGCACATCTGGTGGCACTCTGTGATCTGTGGAGTATCAGAGTGTTGATGAAACAAAGAAATTGCACTGGGATTGAATACAACAGTCACCATGCGCACCTTCCTCCATGTTAGTAATGTCTCAAACAGTCTACGCTTTGATCGTTCCCTGGAAGAACAGTAGTAGTTTCCGATGCACATCTGGAGGCATTCTGTAATCTGTGGACCTTCAAAGTGTTGATGAAACACAGAAATTGTCTCGGGATTAAATACAAAAGACACCATGCGCACTTTCCTCCATGGGAGTAATGTCTTAAACAGTCTACGCTTTGATCGTTCCCTGGAAGACCAGTGGTAGTTACCGATGTACATCTGGAGGCATTCTGTAATCTGTTTAGTATCTGAGTGTTGATGAAACACAGAAATTGCATCGGGATTGAATACAACAGTCACCATGCGCACTTTCCTCTATGTTAGTAATTCTCAAAACGTCTACGCTTTGATTGTTCCCTGGAAGACCAGTAATAGTTTCCGATGCACATCTGGAGGCATTCTGTAATCTGTGGACCTTCAAAGTGTTGATAAAACACAGAAAATGCATCGGGATTGAATACAACAGTCACCGTGCGCACTTTCCTCCATGGGAGTAATGTCTCAAACAGTCTACGGTTTGATCGTTCCCTGGAAGACCAGTAGTAGTTTCCGATGCACATCTGGAGGCATTCTGTAATCTGTGGACTATCAGAGTGTCGATAGAACACTAAAATTGGATCGGGATTGAATACAACAGTCACCATGCGCACTTTCCTCCATCAGAGTAAAGTCTCAAACAGTCTACGCTTTAATTGTTCCCTGGAAGTCCAGTAGTAGTTTCCGATGCACATCTGGAGGCATTCTGTAATCTGTGGACCTTCAAAGTGTTGATAAAACACAGAAAATGCATCGGGATTGAATACAACAGTCACCGTGCGCACTTTCCTCCATGGGAGTAATGTCTTAAACAGTCTACGCTTTGATCGTTCCCTGGAAGACCAGTGGTAGTTTCCGATGCACATCTGGAGGCATTCTGTAATCTGTGGACTATCAGAGTGTTGATGAAACACAGAAAATGCATATGGATTGAATACAACAGTCTCCATGCGCACTTTCCTCCATGGGAGTAACGTCTCTAACAGTCTACGCTTTGATCGTTCTCTGGAAGACCAATAGTAGTTTCCGATGCACATCTGGAGGCATTCTGTAATTCGTGGACTATCAGACTGTTGATGAAACACAGAAATTGCATCGGGATTGAATACAACAGTCACCGTACGCACTTTCTGCCATGGGAGTAATGACTCAAACAGTCTACGCTTTGATCGTTCCCTGGAAGACCAGTAGTAGTTTCCGATGCACATCTGGAGGCATTCTGTAATCTGTGGACTATCAGAGTGTTGATGAAACACAGAAAATGCATATGGATTGAATACAACAGTCTCCATGCGCACTTTCCTCCATGGGAGTAACGTCTCTAACAGTCTACGCTTTGATCGTTCTCTGGAAGACCAATAGTAGTTTCCGATGCACATCTGGAGGCATTCTGTAATCTGTGGACTATCAGAGTGTTAATGAAACACTAAAATTGCATCGGGATTGAATACAACAGTCACCATGCGCTCTCTCCTTCATAAGAGTAATGTCTCAAACAGTCTACGCTTTGATCGTTCCCTGGAAGTCCAGTAGTGGTTTCCGATGCACATCTGGAGGCATTCTGTAATCCGTGGACTATCAGAGTGTTGATGAAACACAGAAATTCAATCGGGATTGAATACAACAGTCACCGTGCTTACTTTCCTCCAGGGGAGTAATGTCTCGAACAGTCTACGTTTTGATCGTTCCCTGGAAGACCAGTAGTAGTTTTCGATGCACATCTGGAGGCATTCTGTAATCTGTGGACTATCAGAGTGTTGATGACACTCAGAAATTGAATCGGGATTGAATACAACAGTCACCATTTGCACTTTCCTCCATGGGAGCAATGTCTCTAACATTCTACGCTTTGATCGTTCCATGGAAGACCAGTAGTAGTTTCCGATGCACATCTGGTGGCACTCTGTAATCTGTGGACTATCAGACTGTTGATGAAACACAGACATTGCATGGAGATTGAATACAACGGTCACCATACGCACTTTCCTCCATGGGAGTAATGTCTCAAACAGTCTACGCTTTGATCGTCCCCTGAAAGACCAGTAGTAGTTTTCGATGCACATCTGGAGGTATTCTGTAACCTGTGGAGTATCAGAGTGTTGATGAAACACAGAAATTGCATCGGGATTGAATACAACAGACACCATGCGCACTTTCCTCCATGGGAGTAATTCTCAAACAGTCTACGCTTTGATCGTTCCCTGGAAGACCAGTAGTAGTTTCCAATGCACATCTGGAGGCATTCTGTAATCTGTGGACCTTCAAAGTGATGATGAAACACAGAAATTGTCTCGGGATTAAATACAAAAGACACCATGCGCACTTTCCTCCATGGGAGTAATGTCTTAAACAGTCTACGCTTTGATCGTTCCCTGGAAGACCAGTGGTAGTTACCGATGTACATCTGGAGGCATTCTGTAATCTGTTTAGTATCTGAGTGTTGATGAAACACAGAAATTGCATCGGGATTGAATACAACAGTCACCATGCGCACTTTCCTCTATGTTAGTAATTCTCAAAACGTCTACGCTTTGATTGTTCCCTGGAGGACCAGTAATAGTTTCCGATGCACATCTGGAGGCATTCTGTAATCTGTGGACCTTCAAAGTGTTGATAAAACACAGAAAATGCATCGGGATTGAATACAACAGTCACCGTGCGCACTTTCCTCCATGGGAGTAATGTCTCAAACAGTCTACGGTTTGATCGTTCCCTGGAAGACCAGTAGTAGTTTCCGATGCACATCTGGAGGCATTCTGTAATCTGTGGACTATCAGAGTGTCGATAGAACACTAAAATTGGATCGGGATTGAATACAACAGTCACCATGCGCACTTTCCTCCATCAGAGTAAAGTCTCAAACAGTCTACGCTTTAATTGTTCCCTGGAAGTCCAGTAGTAGTTTCCGATGCACATCTGGAGGCATTCTGTAATCTGTGGACTATCAGACTGTTGATGAAACACAGAAATTGCATCGGGATTGAATACAACAGTCACCGTGCGCAATTTCCTCCATGGGAGTAATGTCTCAAACAGTCTACGCTTTGATCGTTCCCTGGAAGTGCAGTAGTAGTTTCCGATGCACATCTGGAGGCATTCTGTAATCTGTGGACTATCAGACTGTTGATGAAACACAGAATTTGCATCGGGATTGAATACAACAGTCACCATGCGCACTTTCCTTTATGGGAGTAATGTCTCAAACGTTCTACGCTTTGATCGTTCCCTGGAAGACCAGTAGTGGTTTCCGATGCACACGTGGAGGCATTCTCTAATCTGTGGACTATCAGAAAGTTGATGAAACACAGAAATTGCATCGGGATTGAATACAACAGTCTCCATTTGGACTTTCCTCCATGGGAGCAATGTCTCAAACAGTCTACGCTTTGATCGTTCCCTGGAAGGGCAGTAGTAGTTTCCGATGCACATCTGGAGCCATTCTGTAATCTGCGGACCTTCAAAGTGTTGATGAAACACAGAAATTGCATCGGGATTGAATACAACAGTCACCATGCGCACTTTTCACCATGTTAGTATTGTCTGAAACAATCTACGCTTTGATCGTTCCCTGGAAGACCAGTGTTAGTTTCCGATGCACATCTTGAGGTATTCTGTAATATGTGGACTATCGGAGAGTTGATGAAACACAGAAAATGCATCTTGATTGAATACAACAGTCAGCATGCGCACTTTCCTCCATGGGAGTAATGTCTCAAACAGTCTACGCTTTGATCGTTCCCTGGAAGACCAGTAGTAGTTACCGATGCACATCTGGAGCATTCTGTAAACTGTCAACCTTCAAAGTGTTGATGAAACACAGAAATTGCATCGGGATTGAATACAACAGTCACCATCGGCACTTTCCTCCGTGTTAGTAATTCTCAAAAAGTCTACGGTTTGATCGTTCCCTGGAAGACCAGTAATAGTTTCCGATGCACATCTGATGGCATTCTGTAATCTGTGGACCTTCAAAGTGTTGATGAAACACATAAATTGCATCGGGATTGAATACAACAGTCACAATGCGCCCTTTCCTCCATAAGAGTAGTGTCTCAAATATTCAACGCTTTGATCGTTCCCTGGAAGTCCAGTAGCAGTTTCCGATGCACATCTGGAGGCACTCTGTAATCTGTGGAGTATCAGAGTGTTGATGAAACACAGAAATTGCATCGGGATTGAATACTACAGACACCATGCGCACTTTCCTCCATGGGAGTGATTCTCAAACAGTCTACGCTTTTATCCTTCCCTGGAAGACCATTTAGTAGTTTCCGATGCATATATGGAATCATTATGTAATATGTGGACCTTCAAAGTGTTGATGAAAGAAAGAAATTGCATCGGGATTGAATACAACAGTCACCATCCCCACTTTGCTCCATGTTAGTAATGTCTCAAACAGTCTACGCTTTGATCGTTCCCTGGAAGACCAGTGTTAGTTTCCGATGCACATCTGGAGACATTCTGTAATCTGTGGAGTATCTGAGTGTTGATGAAACACAGAAATTGCATCTGGATTGAATACAACAGTCACCATGCGCACTTTCCTCCATAAGAGTAGTGTCTCAAACATTCAACGCTTTGATAGTTCCCTGGAAGTCCAGTAGTAGTTTCCGATGCACATCTGGAGGCATTCTGTAATTCGTGGACTAGCAGACTGTTGATGAAACACAGAAATTGCATCGGGATTGAATACAACAGTCACCGTACGCACTTTCTGCCATGGGAGTAATGACTCAAACAGTCTACGCTTTGATCGTTCCCTGGAAGGCCAGTAGTAGTTTCCGATGCACATCTGGAGGCATTCTGTAATCTGTGGACTATCAGAGTGTTGATGAAACACAGAAAATGCATATGGATTGAATACAACAGTCACCATGCGCACTTTCCTCCATGGGAGTAATGTCTCTAACAGTCTACGCTTTGATCGTTCTCTGGAAGACTAATAGTAGTCTCCGATGCACATCTGGAGGCATTCTGTAATCTGTGGACCATCAGAGTGTTAATGAAACACTAAAATTGCATCGGGATTGAATACAACAGTCACCATGCGCACTCTCCTCCATAAGAGTAATGTCTCAAACAGTCTACGCTTTGATCGTTCCCTGGAAGTCCAGTAGTGGTTTCCGATGCACATCTCGAGGCATTCTGTAATCCGTGGACTATCAGAGTGTTGATGAAACACAGAAATTCAATGGGGATTGAATACAACAGTCACCGTGCTTACTTTCCTCCAGGGGAGTAATGTCTCAAACAGTCTACGTTTTCATCGTTCCCTGGAAGACCAGTAGTAGTTTTCGATGCACATCTGGAGGCATTCTGTAATCTGTGGACTATCAGAGTGTTGATGAAACACTGAAATTGCATCGGGATTGAATACAACAGACACCATGCGCACTTTCCTCCATGGGAGTAATTCTCAAACAGTCTACGCTTTGATCGTTCCCTGGAAGACCAGTAGTAGTTTCCAATGCACATCTGTAGGCATTCTGTAATCTGTGGACCTTCAAAGTGTTGATGAAACACAGAAATTGTCTCGGGATTAAATACAAAAGACACCATGCGCACTTTCCTCCATGGGAGTAATGTCTTAAACAGTCTACGCTTTGATCGTTCCCTGGAAGACCAGTGGTAGTTACCGATGTACATCTGGAGGCATTCTGTAATCTGTTTAGTATCTGAGTGTTGATGAAACACAGAAATTGCATCGGGATTGAATACAACAGTCACCATGCGCACTTTCCTCCATGTTAGTAATTCTCAAAAAGTCTACGCTTCGATTGTTCCCTGGAAGACCAGTAATAGTTTCCGATGCACATCTGGAGGCATTCTGTAATCTGTGGACCTTCAAAGTGTTGATAAAACATAGAAAATGCATCGGGATTGAATACAACAGTCACCGTGCGCACTTTCCTCCATGGGAGTAATGTCTCAAACAGTCTACGGTTTGATCGTTCCGTGGAAGACCAGTAGTAGTTTCCGATGCACATCTGGAGGCATTCTGTAATCTGTGGACTATCAGAGTGTTGATGAAACTCTGAAATTGCATCGGGATTGAATACAACAGTCACCATGTGCACTTTCCTCCATGGGAGCAATGTCTCAAACAGTCTACGCTTTGATCGTTCGCTGGAAGACCAGTAGTAGTTTCCGATGCACATCTGGAGGCATTCTGTAATCTGTGGACCTTCAAAGTGTTGATGAAACACAGAAATTGCATCGGGATTGAATACAACAGTCACCTTGCGCACTTTCCTCCATGGGAGTAATGTCTCAAACTGTCTGCGCTTTGATCGTTCCCTGGAAGACCAGAAGTAGTTTCTGATGCACATCTGGAGTCATTCTTTATCTGTGGACCTTCAAAGTGCTGATGAAACACAGAAATTGCTTCATGATGAATACAATAATCACAATGCGCCCCTTCCTCCATGGGAGTAATTTCTCAAACTGTCTACGCTTTGATCGTTCGCTGGAAGACCAGTAGTAGTTTCCTAAACACATCTGGAGGCATTCTGTAATCTGTGGAGTATCTGAGTGAGGATGATACACAGAAATTGCAACGGGATTGAATACAACAGACACCATGCGCACTTTCCTCCATGTTATTAATTCTCAAGAAGTCTACGCTTTGATCGTTCCCTGGAAGACCAGTAATAGTTTCCGATGCACATCTGGAGGCATTCTGTCATCTGTGGACCTTCAAAGTGTTGATGAAACGCAGATATTGCATCGGGATTAAATACAACAGTCACCATGCGCACCTTCCACCATAAGAGTAATGTCTCAAACATTCGACGCTTTGATCGTTCCCTGGAAGACCAGTAGTAGTTTCCGATGCACATCTGGAGGCATTCTGTAATCTGTGGAGTATCAGAGAGTTGACGAAACACGGAAATTGCATCGGGATTGAATACAACAGTTACCATGCGCACTTTCCTCCATGGGAGTAATGTCTCAAACAGTCTACGCTTTGATCGTTCCCTGGAAGACCAGTAGTAGTTTCCGATGCACATCTGGAGGCATTCTGTAACTGTGGAGTATCAGAGAGTTGACGAAACACGGAAATTGCATCGGGATTGAATACAACAGTCACCATGCGCACTTTCCTCCATGGGAGTAATGTCTCTAACAGTCTACGCTTTGATCGTTCCCTGGAAGACCAATAGTAGTTTCCGATGCACATCTGGAGGCATTCTGTAATCTGTGGACTATCAGAGTGTTGATAGAACACTAAAATTGGATCGGGATTGAATACAACAGTCACCATGCGCACTTTCCTACATAAGAGTAATGTCTCAAACAGTCTACGCTTTGATCGTTCCCTGGAGGTCCAGTGGTAGTTTCCGATGCACATTTGGACGCATTCTGTAATCTGAGGACTATCAGACTGTTGATGAAACACAGAAATTGCATCGGGATTGAATACAACAGTCACCGTGCGCAATTTCCTCCATGGGAGTAATGTCTCAAACAATCTACGCTTTGATCGTTCCCTGGAAGTCCAGTAGTAGTTTCCGATTCACATCTGGATGCATTCTGTAATCTGTTGACTATCAGACTGTTGATGAAACACAGAAATTGCATCGGGATTGAATACAACAGTCACCATGCGCACTTCACTCAATGTTAGTAATGTCTCAAACAATTTACGCTTTGATCGTTCCCTGGAAGACCAGTGTTAGTTTCCCATGCACATCTGGAGACATTCGGTAATCTGTGGACTATCAAAGTGTTGATGAAACACAGAAAATGTATCGGGATTGAATACAACAGTTACCATGCGCACTTTCCTCCATGGGAGTAATGTCTCAAATAGTTTACACTTTGATTGTGCAGTGGAATACCAGCGGTAGTTTCTGATGCACATCTGGAGGCATTCTGTAATCTGTGGACTATCAGAGTGTTGATGAAACACAAAAATGCATCTTGATTGAATACAACAGTCACCATGCGCACCTTCCTCCATGGGAGTAATGTCTCAAACAGTCTACGCTTAGATCGTTCCCTGGAAGACCAGTAGTAGTTTCCGATGCACATCTGGAGGCATTCTGTAATCTGTGGAGTATCAGAGTGTTGATGAAACACAGAAATTGCATCGGGATTGAATACAACAGTCACCATGCGCACTTTCCTCCATGGGAGTAATTCTCAAACAGTCTACGCTTTGATCGTTCCCTGGAAGACCAGTAGTAGTTTCCGATGCACATCTGGAGGCATTCTGTAATCTGTGGACCTTCAAAGTGCTGATGAAACACAGAAATTGCCTCGGGATTGAATACAACAGACACCATGCGCAGTTTCCTCCATGGGAGTAATGTCTCAAACAGTCTACGCTTTGATCGTTCAATGGAAGACCAGTGGTAGTTACCGATGCACATCTGGAATCATTCTGTAATCTGTGGAATATCAGAGTGTTGATGAAACACAGAAATTGCATCGGGATTGAATACAAAAGTCACATTGCGCACTTTCCTCCATGTCAGCAATGTCTCAAACAGTCTACGTTTTGATCGTTCCCTGGAAGACCAGTAGTAGTTTCCGATGCACATCTGGAATCATTCTGTAATCTGTGGACATTCAAAGTGTTGATGAAACAAAGAAATTGCATCGGGATTGAATACAACAGTCACCATCCCCACTTTCCTCCATGTTAGTAATGTCTCAAACAGTCTACGCTTTGATTGTTCCCTGGAAGACCAGTGTTAGTTTCCGATGCACATCTGGAGGCATTCAGTAACCTGTGGAGTATCTAAGTGTTGATGATACACAGAAATTGCATCGGGATTGAATACAACAGTCACCATGCGCACTTTCCTCCATGTTATTAATTCTCAAGAAGTCTACGCTTTGATCGTTCCCTGGAAGACCAGTAATAGTTTCCGATGCACATCTGGAGGCATTCTGTAATCTGTGAACCTTCAAAGTGTTGATGAAACACAGATATTGCATCGGGATTGAATACAACAGTCACCATGCGCACCTTCCTCCATAAGAGTAATGTCTCGAACATTCAACGGTTTGATCGTTCCCTGGAAGTCCAGTAATAGTTTCCGATGTACATCTGGAGGCATTCTGTAATCTGTGGACCTTCAAAGTGTTGATGAAACACAGATATTGCATCGGGATTGAATACAACTGTCACCATGCGCACCTTCCTCCATAAGAGTAATGTCACAAACATTCAACGCTTTGATCGTTCCCTGGAAGTCCAGTAGTAGTTTCCGATGCACATCTGGAGGCATTCTGTAATTCGTGGACAATCAGACTGTTGATTAAACACAGAAATTGCATCGGGGTTGAATACAACAGTCACCGTGCGCACTTTCCTCCATGGGAGTAATGTCTCAAACAGTCTACGCTTTGATCGTTCCCTGGAAGACCAGTAGTAGTTTCCGATGCACATCTGGAGGCATTCTGTAATCTGTGGAGTATCAGAGAGTTGATGAAACACGGAAATTGCATCAGGATTGAATACAACAGTTACCATGCGCACTTTCCTCCATAAAAGTAATGTCTCAAACAGTCTACGTTTTGATCGTTCCCTGGAAGTCCAGTAGTAGTTTCCGATGCACATCTGGAGGCATTCTGTAATCTGTGGACTATCAGACTGGTGATGAAACACAGAAATTGCCTCGGGATTGAATACAACAGACACCAAGCGCACTTTCCTCCATGGGAGTAATGTCTCACAGTCTACGCTTTGATCGTTCCCAGGAAGACCAGTGGTAGTTACCGATGCACATCTGGATTCATTCTGTAATCTGTGGACTATCAGATTGTTGATGAAACACAGAAATTGCATGGGGATTGAATACAACAGTCACATTGCGCACTTTCCTCCATGGCAGCAATGTCTCAAACAGTCTACGCTTTGATCGTTCCCTTGAAGACAAGTATTAGTTTCCGATGCACATCTGGAATCATTCTGTAATCTGTGGACATTCAAAGTGTTGATGAAACAAAGAAATTGCATCAGGATTGAATACATCAGTCACCATCCCCACTTTCCTCCATGTTAGTAATGTCTCAAACAGTCTACGCATTGATTGTTCAATGGAAGACCAGTGTTACTTTCCGATGCACATCTGGAGGCATTCTGTAACTTGTGGAGTATCTAAGTGTTGATGATACACAGAAATTGCATCGGGATTGAATACAACAGTCACCATGCGCACTTTCCTCCATGTTATTAATTCTCAAGAAGTCTACGCTTTGATCGTTCCCAGGAAGACCAGTAATAGTTTCCGATGCACATCTGGAGGCATTCTGTAATCTGTGGACCTTCAAAGTGTTGATGAAACAAAGAAATTGCATCGGGATGAAATACAACTGTCACCATGCGCACTTTCCTCCATGGCAGCAATGTCTCAAACAGTCTACGCTTTGATCGTTCCCTGGAAGACCAGTAGTAGTTTCCGTTGCACATCTGGAATCATTCTGTAATCTGTGGACCTTCAAAGTGTTGATGAAACAAAGAAATTGCATCGGGATTGAATACAACAGTCACCATCCCCACTTTCCTCCATGTTAGTAATGTCTCAAACAGTCTACGCTTTGATTGTTCCCTGGAAGACCAGTGTTAGTTTCCGATGCACATCTGGAGGCATTCTGTAACCTGCGGACCTTCAAAGTGTTGATGAAACACAGATATTGCATCGGGATTGAATACAACAGTCACCATGCGCACCTTCCTCCATAAGAGTAATGTCTCAAACATTCAACGGTTTGATCGTTCCCTGGAAGCCCAGTAATAGTTTCCGATGCACATCTGGAGGCATTCTGTAATTCGTTGACTATCACACTGTTGATGAAACACAGAAATTGCAACGGGGTTGAATACAACAGCCACCGTGCGCACTTTCCTCCATGGGAGTAATGTCTCAAACAGTCTACGCTTTGATCGTTCCCTGGAAGACCAGTAGTAGTTTCCGATGCACATCTGGAGGCATTCTGTAATCTGTGGAGTATCAGAGAGTTGATGAAACACGGAAATTGCATCGGGATTGAATAAAACAGTTACAATGCGCACTTTCCTCCATGGGAGTAATGTCTCAAATAGTTTACACTTTGATTGTTACCTGGAATATCAGCGGTAGTTTCTGATGCACATCTGGAGGCATTCTGTAATCTGTTGACTATCAGAGTGCTGATGAAACACAGGAAATGCTTAGGGATTGAATACAACAGTCACCATGCGCACTTTCCTCCATGGGAGTAATGTCTCTAACAGTCTACGCTTTGATAGTTCCCTGGAAGACCAATAGTAGTTTCCGATGCACATCTGGAGGCATTCTGTAATCTGTGGACTATCAGAGTGTTGATAGAACACAAAAATTGCATCGGGATTGAATACAACAGTCACCATGCGCACCTTCCTCCATAAGAGTAATGTCTCAAACAGTCTACGCTTTGATCGTTCCCTGGAAGTCCAGTAGTAGTTTCCGATGCACATCTGGTGGCATTCTGTGATTTGTGGACTATCAGACTGTTTATGAAACACAGAAATTGCATCGGGATTGAATACAACAGTCACCATGCGCACTTCCCTCAATGTTAGTAATGTCTCAAACAGTCTACGCTTTGATCGTTCCCTGGAAGACCAGTGTTAGTTTCCCATGCACATCTGGAGACATTCGTTAATCTGTGGACTATCAGAGTGTTGATGAAACACAGAAGATGTATCGGGATTGAATACAACAGTCTCCATGCGCACTTTCCACCATGGGAGTAATGTCTCTAACAGTCTACGCTTTGATCGCTCTCTTGAGGAAGAGTAGTAGTTTCCGATGCACATCTGGTGGCATTCTGTAATCTGTGGACTATCAGACTGGTGATGAAACACAGAAATTGCCTCGGGATTGAATACAACAGACACCATGCGCACTTTCCTCCATGGGACTAATGTCTCAAACAGTCTACGCTTTGATCGTTCCCTGGAAGTCCAGTAGTAGTTTCCGATGCACATCTGGAGGCATTCTGTAATCTGTGGACTATCAGACTGGTGATGAAACACAGAAATTGAATCGGGATTGAATACAACAGACACCATGCGCACTTTCCTCCATGGGACTAATGTCTCAAACAATCTACGCTTTGATCGTTCCCTGGAAGACCAGTGGTAGTTACCGATGCACATCTGGATTCATTCTGTAATCTGTGGACTATCCGAGTGTTGATGAAACACAGAAATTGCATCGGGATTGAATACAACAGTCACATTGCGCACTTTCCTCCATGGCAGCAATGTCTCAAACAGTCTACGCTTTGATCATTCCCTGGAAGACCAGTATTAGTTTCCGATGCACATCTGGAATCATTATGTAATCTGTGGACATTCAAAGTGTTGATGAAACAAAGAAATTGCATCGGGATTGAATACAACAGTCACCATCCCCACTTTCCTCCATGTTAGTAATGTCTCAAACAGTCTACGCTTTGATTGTTCCCTGGAAGACCAGTGTTAGTTTCCGATGCACATCTGGAGGCATTCTGTAACTTGTGGAGTATCTAAGTGTTGATGATACACAGAAATTGCATCGGGATTGAATACAACAGTCACCATGCGCACTTTCCTCCATGTTATTAATTCTCAAGAAGTCTACGCTTTGATCGTTCCCTGGAAGACCAGTAATAGTTTCCGATGCACATCTGGAGGCATTCTGTAATCTGTGGACCTTCAAAGTGTTGATGAAACACTGATATTGCATCGGGATTGAATACAACAGTCACCATGCGCACCTTCCTCCATAAGAGTAATGTCTCAAACATTCAACGGTTTGATCGTTCCCTGGAAGTCCTGTAATAGTTTCTGATGCACATCTGGAGGCATTCCGTAATTCGTGGACTATCAGACTGTTGATGAAACACAGAAATTGCATCTGGGTTGAATACAACAGTCAACGTGCGCACTTTCCTCCATGGGAGTAATGTCTCAAACAGTCTACGCTTTGATCGTTCCCTGGAAGACCAGTAGTAGTTTCCGATGCACATCTGGAGGCATTCTGTAATCTGTGGAGTATCAGAGAGTTGATGAAACACTTAAATTGCATCGGGATTGAATACAACAGTCACCATGCGCACTTCCCTCAATGTTAGTAATGTCTCAAACAGTCTACGCTTTGATCGTTCCCTGGAAGACCAGTGTTAGTTTCCCATGCACATCTGGAGACATTCGGTAATCTGTGGACTATCAGAGTGTTGATGAAACACAGAGAATGTATCGGGATTGAATACAATAGTCTCCATGCGCACTTTCCACCATGGGAGTAATGTCTATAACAGTCTACGATTTCATCGTTCTCTTGAAGACCAGTAGTAGTTTGCGATGCACATCTGGTGGCATTCTGTAATCTGTGGACCTTCAAAGTGTTGATGAAACACAGAAAATGCATCTTGATTGAATACATCAGACACCATGCGCACTTTCCTCCATGGGAGTATTGTCTCTAACAGTCTACGCTTTGATCGTTCCCTGGAATACCAATAGTAGTTTCCGATGCACATCTGGAGGCATTCTGTAATCTTTGGACTATCAGACTGTTGATGAAACACAGAAATTGCATCGGGATTGAATACAACAGTCACCATGCGCACTTCCCTCAATGTTATTAATGTCTCAAACAGTCTAGGCTTAAATCGTTCGCTGGAATACCAGTAGTAGTTTCCGATGCACATCTGGAGGCATTCTGTAATCTGTGTAGTATCAGAGTGTTGACGAAACACAGAAATTGCATCGGTATTGAATACAACAGACACCATGCGCACTTTCCTCCATGGGAGTAATGTCTCAAACAGTCTACGCTTTGATCGTTCCCTGGAAGACCAGTGGTAGTTACCGATGCACATCTGGATTCATTCTGTAATCTGTGGACAATCAGAGTGTTGATGAAACACAGAAATTGCATCGGGATGAAATACAACTGTCACCATGCGCACTTTCCTCCATGGCAGCAATGTCTCAAACAGTCTACGCTTTGATCGTTCCCTGGAAGACCAGTAGTAGTTTCCGTTGCACATCTGGAATCATTCTGTAATCTGTGGACCTTCAAAGAGTTGATGAAACAAAGAAATTGCATCGGGATTGAATACAACAGTCACCATCCCCACTTTCCTCCATGTTAGTAATGTCTCAAACAGTCTACGCTTTGATTGTTCCCTGGAAGACCAGTGTTAGTTTCCGATGCACATCTGGAGGCATTCTGTAACCTGTGGACCTTCAAAGTGTTGATGAAACACAGATATTGCATCGGGATTGAATACAACAGTCACCATGCGCACCTTCCTCCATAAGATAAATGTCTCAAACATTCAACGATTTGATCGTCCCTGGAAGCCCAGTAATAGTTTCCGATGCACATCTGGAGGCATTCTGTAATCTGTGGACCTTCAAAGTGTTGATGAAACACAGATATTGCATCGGGAAAGTATACAACAGTTACCATGTGCACCTTCCTCCATAAGAGTAATGTCGCAAACATTCAACGCTTTGATCGTTCCCTGGAAGTCCAGTAGTAGTTTCCGATGCACATCTGGAGGCATTCTGTAGTTCGTGGACTATCACACTGTTTATGAAACACTGAAATTGCATCGGGGTTGAATACAACAGTCACCGTGCGCACTTTCCTCCATGGGAGTAATGTCTCAAACAGTCTACGCTTTGATCGTTCCCTGGAACACCAGTGTTAGTTTCCCATGCACATCTGGAGACATTCGGTATTCTGTGCACTATCAGAGTGTTGATGAAACACAGAAAATGTATCGGGATTGAATACAACAGTCGCCATGCGCACTTTCCACCATGGGAGTAATGTCTCTAACAGTCTACGATTTGATCGTTCTCTTGAAGACCAGTAGTAGTTTCCGATGCACATCTGGTATCATTCTGTAATCTGTGGACCTTCAAAGTGTTGATGAAACACAGAAATTGCATCGGGATTGAATACAACAGTCACCATGCGCACTTTCCTCCATGTTAGTATTGTCTGAAACAATCTACGCTTTGATTGTTCCCTGGAAGACCAGTGTTAGTTTCCGATGCACATCTGGAGGTATTCGGTAATCTGTGGACTATCAGAGTGTTGTTGAAACACAGAAAATGCATATTGATTGAATACAACAGCCACCATGCGCACTTTCCTCCATGGGAGTAATGTCTCTAACAGTCTAAGGTTTGATCGTTCCCTGGAATACCAATAGTAGTTTCCGATGCACATCTTGAGGCATTCTGTAATCTGTGGACTATCAGAGTGTTGATGAAACACTAACATTGCATCGGGATTGAATACGACAGTCACCATGCGCACCTTCCTCCATGGGAGTAATGTCTCAAACAGTCTACGCTTTGATCGTTCGCTGGAAGATCAGTAGTAGTTTCCGATGCACATCTGGAGGCATTCTGTAATCTGTGGACTATCTGACTGTTGATAAAACACAGAAATTGCATCTTGATTGAATACAACAGACACCATGCGCACTTTACTCCATGTGAGTAATTCTCAAACAGTCTACGCTTTGATCGTTCCCTGGAAGACCAGTAGTAGTTTCCGAGGCACATCTGGATTCATTCTGTAATCTGTGGACAATCAGAGTGTTGATGAAACACAGAAATTGCATCGGGATGAAATACAACAGTCACCATGCGCACTTTCTCCATGGCAGCAATGTCTCAAACAGTCTACGCTTTGATCGTTCCCTGGTAGACCAGTAGTAGTTTCCATTTCACATCTGGAATCATTCTATAATCTGTGGAGCTTCAAAGTGTTGATGAAACAAAGAAATTGCATCGGGATTGAATACAACAGTCACCATCCCCACTTTCCTCCATGTTAGTAATGTCTGAAACAGTCTACGCTTTGATTGTTTCCTGGAAGACCAGTGTTAGTTTCCGATGCACATCTGGAGGACTCTGTAACCTGTGGAGTATCTGAGTGTTGATGATACACAGAAATTGCATTGCGATTGAATACAACAGTCACCATGCGCACTTTCCTCCATGTTATTAATTCTCAAGAAGTCTACGATTTGATCGTTCCCTGGAAGAACAGTAATAGTTTCCGATGCACATCTGGAGGCATTCTGTAATCTGTGGACCATCAAAGTGTTGATGAAACACTGATATTGCATCGGGATTGAATACAACAGTCACCATGCGCACCTTCCTCCATAAGAGTAATGTCTCAATCATTCAACGCTTTGATCGTTCCCTGGAAGTCCAGTAGTAGTTTCCGATGCACATCTGGAGGCATTCTTTAATTCGTGGACTATCAGACTGTTGATGAAACACTGAAATTGCATCGGGGTTGAATACAACAGTCACCGTGCGCACTTTCCTCCATGGGAGTAATGTCTCAAACAGTCTACGCTTTGATCGATCCCTGGAAGACCAGCGGTAGTTTCTGATGCACATCTGGAGGCATTCTGTAATCTGTGGACCTTCAAAGTGTTGATGAAACACAGAAATTGCATCGGGATTGAATACAACAGTCACCATGCGCACTTTCCTCCATGTTAGTATTGTCTGAAACAATCTACGCTTTCATCGTTCCCTGGAAGACCACTGTTAGTTTCCGATGCACATCTGGAGGTATTCTGTAATCTGTGGACTATCAGAGTGTTGATGAAACACAAAAATGCATCTTCATTGAATACAACAGTCACCATGCGCACTTTCCTCCATGGGAGTAATGTCTCAAAGAGTCTACGCTTTGATCGTTCGCTGGAAGACCAGTAGTAGTTTCCGATGCACATCTGGAGGCATTCTGTAATCTGTATAGTATCAGAGTGTTGATGAAACACAGAAATTGCATCGGGATTGCATACAACAGGCACCATGAGCACTTTCCTCCATGAGAGTAATTCTCAAAGAGTCTACGCTTTGATCGTTCCCTGGAAGACCAGTAGTAGTTTCCGATGCACATCTGGAGGCGTTCTGTAATCTGTGGACCTTCAAAGTGTTGATGAAACACAGAAATTGCCTCGGGATTGAATACAACAGACACCATGCGCACTTTCCTCCATGGGAGTAATGTCTCAAACAGTCTACGCTCTGATCGTTCCCTGGAAGACCAGTGGTAGTTACCGATGCATATCTGGATCATTCTGTAATCTATGGACTATCAGAGTGTTGATGAAACACAGAAATTGCATCGGGATTGAATACAACAGTCACCATGCGCACTTTCCTCCATGTTATTAATTCTCAAGAAGTCTACGCTTTGATCGTTCCCTGGAAGAACAGTAATAGTTTCCGATGCACATCTGGAGGCATTCTGTAATCTGTGGACCTTCAAAGTGTTGATGAAACACAGATATTGCATCTGAATTGAATACAACAGTCACCATGCGCACCTTCCACCATAAGAGTAATGTCTCAAACAGTCTACGCTTTGATCGTTCCCAGGAAGACCAGTGGTAGTTACCGATGCACATCTGGATTCATTCTGTAATCTGTGGACTATCAGATTGTTGATGAAACACAGAAATTGCATGGGGATTGAATACAACAGTCACATTGCGCACTTTCCTCCATGGCAGCAATGTCTCAAACAGTCTACGCTTTGATCGTTCCCTTGAAGACAAGTATTAGTTTCCGATGCACATCTGGAATCATTCTGTAATCTGTGGACATTCAAAGTGTTGATGAAACAAAGAAATTGCATCAGGATTGAATACATCAGTCACCATCCCCACTTTCCTCCATGTTAGTAATGTCTCAAACAGTCTACGCATTGATTGTTCAATGGAAGACCAGTGTTACTTTCCGATGCACATCTGGAGGCATTCTGTAACTTGTGGAGTATCTAAGTGTTGATGATACACAGAAATTGCATCGGGATTGAATACAACAGTCACCATGCGCACTTTCCTCCATGTTATTAATTCTCAAGAAGTCTACGCTTTGATCGTTCCCTGGAAGACCAGTAATAGTTTCCGATGCACATCTGGAGGCATTCTGTAATCTGTGGACCTTCAAAGTGTTGATGAAACAAAGAAATTGCATCGGGATGAAATACAACTGTCACCATGCGCACTTTCCTCCATGGCAGCAATGTCTCAAACAGTCTACGCTTTGATCGTTCCCTGGAAGACCAGTAGTAGTTTCCGTTGCACATCTGGAATCATTCTGTAATCTGTGGACCTTCAAAGTGTTGATGAAACAAAGAAATTGCATCGGGATTGAATACAACAGTCACCATCCCCACTTTCCTCCATGTTAGTAATGTCTCAAACAGTCTACGCTTTGATTGTTCCCTGGAAGACCAGTGTTAGTTTCCGATGCACATCTGGAGGCATTCTGTAACTTGTGGAGTATCTAAGTGTTGATGATACACAGAAATTGCATCGGGATTGAATACAACAGTCACCATGCGCACTTTCCTCCATGTTATTAATTCTCAAGAAGTCTACGCTTTGATCGTTCCCTGGAAGACCAGTAATAGTTTCCGATGCACATCTGGAGGCATTCTGTAATCTGTGGACCTTCAAGGTGTTGATGAAACACTGATATTGCATCGGGATTGAATACAACAGTCACCATGCGCACCTTCCTCCATAAGAGTAATGTCTCAAACATTCAACGGTTTGATCGTTCCCTGGAAGTCCTGTAATAGTTTCTGATGCACATCTGGAGGCATTCCGTAATTCGTGGACTATCAGACTGTTGATGAAACACAGAATTTGCATCGGGGTTGAATACAACAGTCACCGTGCGCACTTTCCTCCATGGGAGTAATGTCTCAAACAGTCTACGCTTTGATCGTTCCCTGGAAGACCAGTAGTAGTTTCCGATGCACATCTGGAGGCATTCTGTAATCTGTGGAGTATCAGAGAGTTGATGAAACACTTAAATTGCATCGGGATTGAATACAACAGTCACCATGCGCACTTCCCTCAATGTTAGTAATGTCTCAAACAGTCTACGCTTTGATCGTTCCCTGGAAGACCAGTGTTAGTTTCCCATGCACATCTGGAGACATTCGGTAATCTGTGGACTATCAGAGTGTTGATGAAACACAGAGAATGTATCGGGATTGAATACAATAGTCTCCATGCGCACTTTCCACCATGGGAGTAATGTCTATAACAGTCTACGATTTCATCGTTCTCTTGAAGACCAGTAGTAGTTTGCGATGCACATCTGGTGGCATTCTGTAATCTGTGGACCTTCAAAGTGTTGATGAAACACAGAAATTGCATCGGGATTGAATACAACAGTCACCATGCGCACTTTCCTCCATGTTAGTATTGTCTGAAACAATCTACGCTTAGATCGTTCCCTGGAAGACCAGTGTTAGTTTCCGATGCACATCTGGAGGTATTCGGTAATCTGTGGACCATCAGGGTGTTGATGAAAGACAGAAAATGCATCTTGATTGAATACATCAGACACCATGCGCACTTTCCTCCATGGGAGTATTGTCTCTAACAGTCTACGCTTTGATCGTTCCCTGGAATACCAATAGTAGTTTCCGATGCACATCTGGAGGCATTCTGTAATCTTTGGACTATCAGACTGTTGATGAAACACAGAAATTGCATCGGGATTGAATACAACAGTCACCATGCGCACTTCCCTCAATGTTATTAATGTCTCAAACAGTCTAGGCTTAAATCGTTCGCTGGAAGACCAGTAGTAGTTTCCGATGCACATCTGGAGGCATTCTGTAATCTGTGTAGTATCAGAGTGTTGACGAAACACAGAAATTGCATCGGTATTGAATACAACAGACACCATGCGCACTTTCCTCCATGGGAGTAATGTCTCAAACAGTCTACGCTTTGATCGTTCCCTGGAAGACCAGTGGTAGTTACCGATGCACATCTGGATTCATTCTGTAATCTGTGGACAATCAGAGTGTTGATGAAACAAAGAAATTGCATCGGGATGAAATACAACTGTCACCATGCGCACTTTCCTCCATGGCAGCAATGTCTCAAACAGTCTACGCTTTGATCGTTCCCTGGAAGACCAGTAGTAGTTTCCGTTGCACATCTGGAATCATTCTGTAATCTGTGGACCTTCAAAGAGTTGATGAAACAAAGAAATTGCATCGGGATTGAATACAACAGTCACCATCCCCACTTTCCTCCATGTTAGTAATGTCTCAAACAGTCTACGCTTTGATTGTTCCCTGGAAGACCAGTGTTAGTTTCCGATGCACATCTGGAGGCATTCTGTAACCTGTGGACCTTCAAAGTGTTGATGAAACACAGATATTGCATCGGGATTGAATACAACAGTCACCATGCGCACCTTCCTCCATAAGATAAATGTCTCAAACATTCAACGATTTGATCGTCCCTGGAAGCCCAGTAATAGTTTCCGATGCACATCTGGAGGCATTCTGTAATCTGTGGACCTTCAAAGTGTTGATGAAACACAGATATTGCATCGGGAAAGTATACAACAGTTACCATGTGCACCTTCCTCCATAAGAGTAATGTCGCAAACATTCAACGCTTTGATCGTTCCCTGGAAGTCCAGTAGTAGTTTCCGATGCACATCTGGAGGCATTCTGTAGTTCGTGGACTATCACACTGTTTATGAAACACTGAAATTGCATCGGGGTTGAATACAACAGTCACCGTGCGCACTTTCCTCCATGGGAGTAATGTCTCAAACAGTCTACGCTTTGAACGTTCCCTGGAACACCAGTGTTAGTTTCCCATGCACATCTGGAGACATTCGGTATTCTGTGCACTATCAGAGTGTTGATGAAACACAGAAAATGTATCGGGATTGAATACAACAGTCGCCATGCGCACTTTCCACCATGGGGGTAATGTCTCTAACAGTCTACGATTTGATCGTTCTCTTGAAGACCAGTAGTAGTTTCCGATGCACATCTGGTATCATTCTGTAATCTGTGGACCTTCAAAGTGTTGATGAAACACAGAAATTGCATCGGGATTGAATACAACAGTCACCATGCGCACTTTCCTCCATGTTAGTATTGTCTGAAACAATCTACGCTTTGATTGTTCCCTGGAAGACCAGTGTTAGTTTCCGATGCACATCTGGAGGTATTCGGTAATCTGTGGACTATCAGAGTGTTGTTGAAACACAGAAAATGCATATTGATTGAATACAACAGCCACCATGCGCACTTTCCTCCATGGGAGTAATGTCTCTAACAGTCTAAGGTTTGATCGTTCCCTGGAATACCAATAGTAGTTTCCGATGCACATCTTGAGGCATTCTGTAATCTGTGGACTATCAGAGTGTTGATGAAACACTAACATTGCATCGGGATTGAATACGACAGTCACCATGCGCACCTTCCTCCATGGGAGTAATGTCTCAAACAGTCTACGCTTTGATCGTTCGCTGGAAGATCAGTAGTAGTTTCCGATGCACATATGGAGGCATTCTGTAATCTGTGGACTATCTGACTGTTGATAAAACACAGAAATTGCATCTTGATTGAATACAACAGACACCATGCGCACTTTACTCCATGTGAGTAATTCTCAAACAGTCTACGCTTTGATCGTTCCCTGGAAGACCAGTAGTAGTTTCCGAGGCACATCTGGATTCATTCTGTAATCTGTGGACAATCAGAGTGTTGATGAAACACAGAAATTGCATCGGGATGAAATACAACAGTCACCATGCGCACTTTCCTCCATGGCAGCAATGTCTCAAACAGTCTACGCTTTGATCGTTCCCTGGTAGACCAGTAGTAGTTTCCATTTCACATCTGGAATCATTCTATAATCTGTGGAGCTTCAAAGTGTTGATGAAACAAAGAAATTGCATCGGGATTGAATACAACAGTCACCATCCCCACTTTCCTCCATGTTAGTAATGTCTGAAACAGTCTACGCTTTGATTGTTTCCTGGAAGACCAGTGTTAGTTTCCGATGCACATCTGGAGGACTCTGTACCCTGTGGAGTATCTGAGTGTTGATGATACACAGAAATTGCATCGCGATTGAATACAACAGTCACCATGCGCACTTTCCTCCATGTTAGTATTGTCTGAAACAATCTACGCTTTGATTGTTCCCTGGAAGACCAGTGTTAGTTTCCGATGCACATCTGGAGGTATTCGGTAATCTGTGGACTATCAGAGTGTTGTTGAAACACAGAAAATGCATATTGATTGAATACAACAGCCACCATACGCACTTTCCTCCATGGGAGTAATGTCTCTAACAGTCTAAGGTTTGATCGTTCCCTGGAATACCAATAGTAGTTTCCGATGCACATCTTGAGGCATTCTGTAATCTGTGGACTATCAGAGTGTTGATGAAACACTAACATTGCATCGGGATTGAATACGACAGTCACCATGCGCACCTTCCTCCATGGGAGTAATGTCTCAAACAGTCTACGCTTTGATCGTTCGCTGGAAGATCAGTAGTAGTTTCCGATGCACATCTGGAGGCATTCTGTAATCTGTGGACTATCTGACTGTTGATAAAACACAGAAATTGCATCTTGATTGAATACAACAGACACCATGCGCACTTTACTCCATGTGAGTAATTCTCAAACAGTCTACGCTTTGATCGTTCCCTGGAAGACCAGTAGTAGTTTCCGAGGCACATCTGGATTCATTCTGTAATCTGTGGACAATCAGAGTGTTGATGAAACACAGAAATTGCATCGGGATGAAATACAACAGTCACCATGCGCACTTTCCTCCATGGCAGCAATGTCTCAAACAGTCTACGCTTTGATCGTTCCCTGGTAGACCAGTAGTAGTTTCCATTTCACATCTGGAATCATTCTATAATCTGTGGAGCTTCAAAGTGTTGATGAAACAAAGAAATTGCATCGGGATTGAATACAACAGTCACCATCCCAACTTTCCTCCATGTTAGTAATGTCTGAAACAGTCTACGCTTTGATTGTTTCCTGGAAGACCAGTGTTAGTTTCCGATGCACATCTGGAGGACTCTGTAACCTGTGGAGTATCTGAGTGTTGATGATACACAGAAATTGCATCGCGATTGAATACAACAGTCACCATGCGCACTTTCCTCCATGTTATTAATTCTCAAGAAGTCTACGATTTGATCGTTCCCTGGAAGAACAGTAATAGTTTCCGATGCACATCTGGAGGCATTCTGTAATCTGTGGACCTTCAAAGTGTTGATGAAACACTGATATTGCATCGGGATTGAATACAACAGTCACCATGCGCACCTTCCTCCATAAGAGTAATGTCTCAATCATTCAACGCTTTGATCGTTCCCTGGAAGTCCAGTAGTAGTTTCCGATGCACATCTGGAGGCATTCTTTAATTCGTGGACTATCAGACTGTTGATGAAACACTGAAATTGCATCGGGGTTGAATACAACAGTCACCGTGCGCACTTTCCTCCATGGGAGTAATGTCTCAAACAGTCTACGCTTTGATCGATCCCTGGAAGACCAGCGGTAGTTTCTGATGCACATCTGGAGGCATTCTGTAATCTGTGGACCTTCAAAGTGTTGATGAAACACAGAAATTGCATCGGGATTGAATACAACAGTCACCATGCGCACTTTCCTCCATGTTAGTATTGTCTGAAACAATCTACGCTTTGATCGTTCCCTGGAAGACCACTGTTAGTTTCCGATGCACATCTGGAGGTATTCTGTAATCTGTGGACTATCAGAGTGTTGATGAAACACAAAAATGCATCTTCATTGAATACAACAGTCACCATGCGCACTTTCCTCCATGGGAGTAATGTCTCAAACAGTCTACGCTTTGATCGTTCGCTGGAAGACCAGTAGTAGTTTCCGATGCCCATCTGGAGGCATTCTGTAATCTGTATAGTATCAGAGTGTTGATGAAACACAGAAATTGCATCGGGATTGCATACAACAGGCACCATGAGCACTTTCCTCCATGAGAGTAATTCTCAAAGAGTCTACGCTTTGATCGTTCCATGGAAGACCAGTAGTAGTTTCCGATGCACATCTGGAGGCGTTCTGTAATCTGTGGACCTTCAAAGTGTTGATGAAACACAGAAATTGTCTCGGGATTGAATACAACAGACACCATGCGCACTTTCCTCCATGGGAGTAATGTCTCAAACAGTCTACGCTCTGATCGTTCCCTGGAAGACCAGTGGTAGTTACCGATGCATATCTGGATCATTCTGTAATCTATGGACTATCAGAGTGTTGATGAAACACAGAAATTGCATCGGGATTGAATACAACAGTCACATTGCGCACTTTCATCCATGGCAGCAATGTCTCAAACAGTCTACGCTTTGATCGTTTCCTGGAAGACCAGTAGTAGTTTCCATTGCTCATCTGGAATCATTCTGTAATCTGTGGACCTTCAAAGTGTTGATGAAACAAACAAATTGCATCGGGATTGAATACAACAGTCACCATCCCCACTTTCCTCCATGTTAGTAATGTCTGAAACAGTCTACGATTTGATTGTTCCCTGGAAGACCAGTGTTAGTTTCCGATGCACATCTGGAGGCATTCTGTAACCTGTGGAGTATCTGAGTGTTGATGATACACAGAAATTGCATCGGGATTGAATACAACAGTCACCATGCGCACTTTCTTCCATGTTATTAATTCTCAAGAAGTCTACGCTTTGATCGTTCCCTGGAAGAACAGTAATAGTTTCCGATGCACATCTGGAGGCATTCTGTAATCTGTGGAGTATCAGAGAGTTGATGAAACACGGAAATTGCATCTTGATTGAATACAACAGTTACCATGCGCACTCTCCTCCATGGGAGTAATGTCTCAAACAGTTTACACTTTGATTGTTCCCTGGAATACCAGCGGTAGTTTCTGATGCACATCTGGAGGCATTCAGTAATCTGTGGACTATCAGACTGTTTATGAAACACAGAAATTGCATCGGGATTGAATACAACAGTCACCATGCGCACTTCCCTCCATGTTAGTAATGTCTCAAACAGTCTACGCTTTGATCGTTCCCTGGAAGACCAGTGTTAGTTTCCCACGCACATCTGGAGACATTCGGTAATCTGTGGACTATCAAAGTGTTGATGAAACACAGAAAATGTATCGGGATTGAATACAACAGTCTCCATGCGCACTTTCCACCATGGGAGTAATGTCTCTAACAGTCTACTATTTGATCGTTCCCTTGAAGACCAGTAGTAGTTTCCGATGCACATCTGGTGGCATTCTGTAATCTGTGGACCTTTAAAGTGTTGATGAAACACAGAAATTGCATCGGGATTGAATACAACAGTCACCATGTGCACTTTCCTCCATGTTAGTATGGTCTGAAACAATCTACGCTTTGGTCGTTCCCTGGAAGACCACTGTTAGTTTCCGATGCACATCTGGAAGTGTTCTGTAATCTGTGGATTATCAGAGTGTTGATGAAACACAAAAATGCATCTTGATTGAATACAACAGTCACCATGCGCCCTTTCCTCCATGGGAGTAATGTCTCTAACAGTCTACGCTTTGATCGTTCCCTGGAATACCAATAGTAGTTTCCGATGCACATCTGGAGGCATTCTGTAGTCTGTGGACTATCAGAGTGTTGATGAAACACTAAAATTGCATCGGGATTGAATACAACTGTCACCATGCGCACCTTCCTCCATGGGAGTAATGTCTCAAACAGTCTACGCTTTGATCGTTCGCTGGAAGACCAGTAGTAGTTTCCGATGCACATCTGGAGGCATTCTGTAATCTGTATAGTATCAGAGTGTTGATGAAACACAGAAATTGCATCGGGATTGAATACAACAGACACCATGAGCACTTTCCTCCATGGTAGTAATTCTCAAACAGTCTACGCTTTGATCGTTCCCTGGAAGACCAGTAGTAGTTTCCGATGCACATCTGGAATCATTCTGTAATCTGTGGACCTTCAAAGTGTTGATGAAACAAAGAAATTGCATCGGGATTTAATACAACAGTCACCATCCCCACTTTCCTCCATGTTAGTAATGTCTCAAACAGTCTACGCTTTGATTGTTCCCGGGAAGACCAGTGTTAGTTTCCGATGCACATCCGGAGGCATTCTGTAATCTGTGGACCTTCAAAGTGTTGATGAAACACAGATATTGCATCGGGATTGAATACAACAGACACCATACGCACTTTCCTCCATGGGAGTAATGTCTCAAACAGTCTACGCTTTGATCGTTCCCTGGAAGACCAGTGGTAGTTACCGATGCACATCTGGATTGAAACTGCAATCTGTGGACTATTAGAGTGTTGATGAAACACAGAAATTGCATCGGGATGATATACAACAGTCACCATGCGCACTTTCCTCCATGGGAGTAATGTCTCAAATAGATTACACTTTGATTGTTCCCTGGAATATCAGCGGTAGTTTCTGATGCACATCTGGAGGCATTCTGTAATCTGTGGACTATCAGAGTGTTGATGAAACACAGAAAATGCATATGGATTGAATACAACAGTCACCATGCGCACTTTCCTCCATGGGAGTAATGTCTCTAACAGTCTACGCTTTGATCGTTCCCTGGAAGTACAGTAGTAGTTTCCGATGCACATCTGGAGGCATTCTGTAATCTGTGGACCTTAAAAGTGTTGATGAAACACAGATATTGCATCGGGATTGAATACAACAGTCAAGATGCGCACTTTCCTCCATAAGAATAATGTCTCAAACATTCAACGCTTTGATCGTTCCCTGGAAGTCCAGTAGTAGTTTCCGATGCACATCTGGAGGCATTCTGTAATCTGTGGAGTATCAGACTGTTGATGAAAGACAGAAATTGCAATGGGATTGAATACAACAGTCACCATGCGCACTTCCCTCAATGTTAGTAATGTCTCAAACAGTCTACGCTTTGATCGTTCCCTGGAAGACCAGTGTTAGTTTCCCATGCACATCTGGAGACATTCGGTAATCTGTGGACTATCAGAGTGTTGATGAAACACTAAAATTGCATCGGGATTGAATACAACAGTCACCATGCGCACCTTCCTCCATGGGAGTAATGTCTCAAACAGTCTACGCTTTGATCGTTCGCTGGAAGACGAGTAGTAGTTTCCGATGCACATCTGGATGCATTCTGTAATCTGTGGAGTATCAGAGTGTTGATGAAACACAGAAATTGCATCGGGATTGAATACAACAGACACCATGCGCACTTTCCTCCATGGGAGTAATTTTCAAACAGTCTACGCTTTGATCGTTCCCTGGAAGACCAGTAGTAGTTTCCGATGCACATCTGGAGGCATTCTGTTATCTGTGGACCTTCAAAGTGTTGATGAAACACAGAAATTGCTTCGGGATTGAATACAACAGACACCATACGCACTTTCCTCCATGGGGGTAATGTCTCAAACAGTCTACGCTTTGATCGTTCCCTGGAAGACAAGTAGCAGTTTCCGTTGCACATCTGGAATCATTCTGTAATCTGTGGACTTTCAAAGTGTTGATGAAACAAAGAAATTGCATCGGGATTGAATGCAACAGTCACCATGCGCACCTTCCTCCATGGGAGTAATGTCTCAAATAGATTACACTTTGATTGTTCCCTGGAATATCAGCGGTAGTTTCTGATGCACATCTGGAGGCATTCTGTAATCTGTGGACTACCAGAGTGTTGATGAAACACAGAAAATGCATATGGATTGAATACAACAGTCACCATGCGCACTTTCCTCAATGTTAGTAATGTCTCAAACAGTCTACGCTTTGATCGTTCCCTGGAAGACCAGTGTTAGTTTCCCATGCACATCTGGAGACATTCGGTAATCTGTGGACTATCAGAGTGTTGATGAAACACTAAAATTGCATCGGGATTGAAAACAACAGTCACCATGCGCACCTTCCTCCATGGGAGTAATGTCTCAAACAGTCTACTATTTGATCGTTCCCTTGAAGACCAGTAGTAGTTCCCGATGCACATCTGGTGGCATTCTGTAATCTGTGGACCTTTAAAGTGTTGATGAAACACAGAAATTGCATCGGGATTGAATACAACAGTCACCATGTGCACTTTCCTCCATGTTAGTATTGTCTGAAACAATCTACGCTTTGGTCGTTCCCTGGAAGACCACTGTTAGTTTCCGATGCACATCTGGAAGTATTCTGTAATCTGTGGATTATCAGAGTGTTGATGAAACACAAAAATGCATCTTGATTGAATACAACAGTCACCATGCGCCCTTTCCTCCATGGGAGTAATGTCTCTAAGTGTCTACGCTTTGATCGTTACCTGGATTACCAATAGTAGTTTCCGATGCACATCTGGAGGCATTCTGTAGTCTGTGGACTATCAGAGTGTTGATGAAACACTAAAATTGCATCGGGATTGAATACAACTGTCACCATGCGCACCTTCCTCCATGGGAGTAATGTCTCAAACAGTCTACGCTTTGATCGTTCGCTGGAAGACAGTAGTAGTTTCCGATGCACATCTGGAGGCATTCTGTAATCTGTATAGTATCAGAGTGTTGATGAAACACAGAAATTGCATCGGGATTGAATACAACAGACACCATGAGCACTTTCCTCCATGGTAGTAATTTTCAAACAGTCTACGCTTTGATCGTTCCCTGGAAGACCAGTAGTAGTTTCCGATGCACATCTGGAATCATTCTGTAATCTGTGGACTTTCAAAGTGTTGATGAAACAAAGAAATTGCATCGGGATTGAATACAACAGTCACCATCCCCACTTTCCTCCATGTTAGTAATGTCTCAAACAGTCTACGCTTTGATTGTTCCCGGGAAGACCAGTGTTAGTTTCCGATGCACATCCGGAGGCATTCTGTAATCTGTGGAGTATCAGAGTGTTGATGAAACACAGATATTGCATCGGGATTGAATACAACAGACACCATACGCACTTTCCTCCATGGGAGTAATGTCTCTAACAGTCTACGCTTTGATCGTTCTCTGGAAGTACAGTAGTAGTTTCCGATGCACATCTGGAGGCATTCTGTAATCTGTGGACTATCAGACTGTTGATGAAAGACAGAAATTGCAACGGGATTGAATACAACAGTCACCATGCGCACTTCCCTCAATGTTAGTAATGTCTCAAACAGTCTACGCTTTGATCGTTCCCTGGAAGACCAGTGTTAGTTTCCCATGCACATCTGGAGACATTCGGTAATCTGTGGACTATCAGAGTGTTGATGAAACACTAAAATTGCATCGGGATTGAAAACAACAGTCACCATGCGCACCTTCCTTCATGGGAGTAATGTCTCAAACAGTCTACTATTTGATCGTTCCCTTGAAGACCAGTAGTAGTTTCCGATGCACATCTGGTGGCATTCTGTAATCTGTGGACCTTTAAAGTGTTGATGAAACACAGAAATTGCATCGGGATTGAATACAACAGACACCATGAGCACTTTCCTCCATGGTAGTAATTCTCAAACAGTCTACGCTTTGATCGTTCCCTGGAAGACCAGTAGTAGTTTCCGATGCACATCTGGAATCATTCTGTAATCTGTGGACCTTCAAAGTGTTGATGAAACAAAGAAATTGCATCGGGATTGAATACAACAGTCACCATCCCCACTTTCCTCCATGTTAGTAATGTCTCAAACAGTCTATGCTTTGATTGTTCCCGGGAAGACCAGTGTTAGTTTCCGATGCACATCCGGAGGCATTCTGTAATCTGTGGACCTTCAAAGTGTTGATGAAACACAGATATTGCATCGGGATTGAATACAACAGACACCATACGCACTTTCCTCCATGGGAGTAATGTCTCAAACAGTTTACACTTTGATTGTTCCCTGGAATACCAGCGGTAGTTTCTGATGCACATCTGGAGGCATTCAGTAATCTGTGGACTATCAGACTGTTTATGAAACACAGAAATTGCATCGGGATTGAATACAACAGTCACCATGCGCACTTCCCTCCATGTTAGTAATGTCTCAAACAGTCTACGCTTTGATCGTTCCCTGGAAGACCAGTGTTAGTTTCCCACGCACATCTGGAGACATTCGGTAATCTGTGGACTATCAAAGTGTTGATGAAACACAGAAAATGTATCGGGATTGAATACAACAGTCTCCATGCGCACTTTCCACCATGGGAGTAATGTCTCTAACAGTCTACTATTTGATCGTTCCCTTGAAGACCAGTAGTAGTTTCCGATGCACATCTGGTGGCATTCTGTAATCTGTGGACCTTTAAAGTGTTGATGAAACACAGAAATTGCATCGGGATTGAATACAACAGTCACCATGTGCACTTTCCTCCATGTTAGTATTGTCTGAAACAATCTACGCTTTGGTCGTTCCCTGGAAGACCACTGTTAGTTTCCGATGCACATCTGGAAGTGTTCTGTAATCTGTGGATTATCAGAGTGTTGATGAAACACAAAAATGCATCTTGATTGAATACAACAGTCACCATGCGCCCTTTCCTCCATGGGAGTAATGTCTCTAACAGTCTACGCTTTGATCGTTCCCTGGAATACCAATAGTAGTTTCCGATGCACATCTGGAGGCATTCTGTAGTCTGTGGACTATCAGAGTGTTGATGAAACACTAAAATTGCATCGGGATTGAATACAACTGTCACCATGCGCACCTTCCTCCATGGGAGTAATGTCTCAAACAGTCTACGCTTTGATCGTTCCCTGGAAGACCAGTGTTAGTTTCCGATGCACATCTGGAGGCATTCTGTAACCTGTGGAGTATCTGAGTGTTGATGATACACAGAAATTGCATCGGGATTGAATACAACAGTCACCATGCGCACTTTCTTCCATGTTATTAATTCTCAAGAAGTCTACGCTTTGATCGTTCCCTGGAAGAACAGTAATAGTTTCCGATGCACATCTGGAGGCATTCTGTAATCTGTGGAGTATCAGAGAGTTGATGAAACACGGAAATTGCATCTTGATTGAATACAACAGTTACCATGCGCACTCTCCTCCATGGGAGTAATGTCTCAAACAGTTTACACTTTGATTGTTCCCTGGAATACCAGCGGTAGTTTCTGATGCACATCTGGAGGCATTCAGTAATCTGTGGACTATCAGACTGTTTATGAAACACAGAAATTGCATCGGGATTGAATACAACAGTCACCATGCGCACTTCCCTCCATGTTAGTAATGTCTCAAACAGTCTACGCTTTGATCGTTCCCTGGAAGACCAGTGTTAGTTTCCCACGCACATCTGGAGACATTCGGTAATCTGTGGACTATCAAAGTGTTGATGAAACACAGAAAATGTATCGGGATTGAATACAACAGTCTCCATGCGCACTTTCCACCATGGGAGTAATGTCTCTAACAGTCTACTATTTGATCGTTCCCTTGAAGACCAGTAGTAGTTTCCGATGCACATCTGGTGGCATTCTGTAATCTGTGGACCTTTAAAGTGTTGATGAAACACAGAAATTGCATCGGGATTGAATACAACAGTCACCATGTGCACTTTCCTCCATGTTAGTATTGTCTGAAACAATCTACGCTTTGGTCGTTCCCTGGAAGACCACTGTTAGTTTCCGATGCACATCTGGAAGTGTTCTGTAATCTGTGGATTATCAGAGTGTTGATGAAACACAAAAATGCATCTTGATTGAATACAACAGTCACCATGCGCCCTTTCCTCCATGGGAGTAATGTCTCTAACAGTCTACGCTTTGATCGTTCCCTGGAATACCAATAGTAGTTTCCGATGCACATCTGGAGGCATTCTGTAGTCTGTGGACTATCAGAGTGTTGATGAAACACTAAAATTGCATCGGGATTGAATACAACTGTCACCATGCGCACCTTCCTCCATGGGAGTAATGTCTCAAACAGTCTACGCTTTGATCGTTCGCTGGAAGACCAGTAGTAGTTTCCGATGCACATCTGGAGGCATTCTGTAATCTGTATAGTATCAGAGTGTTGATGAAACACAGAAATTGCATCGGGATTGAATACAACAGACACCATGAGCACTTTCCTCCATGGTAGTAATTCTCAAACAGTCTACGCTTTGATCGTTCCCTGGAAGACCAGTAGTAGTTTCCGATGCACATCTGGAATCATTCTGTAATCTGTGGACCTTCAAAGTGTTGATGAAACAAAGAAATTGCATCGGGATTTAATACAACAGTCACCATCCCCACTTTCCTCCATGTTAGTAATGTCTCAAACAGTCTACGCTTTGATTGTTCCCGGGAAGACCAGTGTTAGTTTCCGATGCACATCCGGAGGCATTCTGTAATCTGTGGACCTTCAAAGTGTTGATGAAACACAGATATTGCATCGGGATTGAATACAACAGACACCATACGCACTTTCCTCCATGGGAGTAATGTCTCAAACAGTCTACGCTTTGATCGTTCCCTGGAAGACCAGTGGTAGTTACCGATGCACATCTGGATTGAAACTGCAATCTGTGGACTATTAGAGTGTTGATGAAACACAGAAATTGCATCGGGATGATATACAACAGTCACCATGCGCACTTTCCTCCATGGGAGTAATGTCTCAAATAGATTACACTTTGATTGTTCCCTGGAATATCAGCGGTAGTTTCTGATGCACATCTGGAGGCATTCTGTAATCTGTGGACTATCAGAGTGTTGATGAAACACAGAAAATGCATATGGATTGAATACAACAGTCACCATGCGCACTTTCCTCCATGGGAGTAATGTCTCTAACAGTCTACGCTTTGATCGTTCCCTGGAAGTACAGTAGTAGTTTCCGATGCACATCTGGAGGCATTCTGTAATCTGTGGACCTTAAAAGTGTTGATGAAACACAGATATTGCATCGGGATTGAATACAACAGTCAAGATGCGCACTTTCCTCCATAAGAATAATGTCTCAAACATTCAACGCTTTGATCGTTCCCTGGAAGTCCAGTAGTAGTTTCCGATGCACATCTGGAGGCATTCTGTAATCTGTGGAGTATCAGACTGTTGATGAAAGACAGAAATTGCAATGGGATTGAATACAACAGTCACCATGCGCACTTCCCTCAATGTTAGTAATGTCTCAAACAGTCTACGCTTTGATCGTTCCCTGGAAGACCAGTGTTAGTTTCCCATGCACATCTGGAGACATTCGGTAATCTGTGGACTATCAGAGTGTTGATGAAACACTAAAATTGCATCGGGATTGAATACAACAGTCACCATGCGCACCTTCCTCCATGGGAGTAATGTCTCAAACAGTCTACGCTTTGATCGTTCGCTGGAAGACGAGTAGTAGTTTCCGATGCACATCTGGATGCATTCTGTAATCTGTGGAGTATCAGAGTGTTGATGAAACACAGAAATTGCATCGGGATTGAATACAACAGACACCATGCGCACTTTCCTCCATGGGAGTAATTTTCAAACAGTCTACGCTTTGATCGTTCCCTGGAAGACCAGTAGTAGTTTCCGATGCACATCTGGAGGCATTCTGTTATCTGTGGACCTTCAAAGTGTTGATGAAACACAGAAATTGCTTCGGGATTGAATACAACAGACACCATACGCACTTTCCTCCATGGGGGTAATGTCTCAAACAGTCTACGCTTTGATCGTTCCCTGGAAGACAAGTAGCAGTTTCCGTTGCACATCTGGAATCATTCTGTAATCTGTGGACTTTCAAAGTGTTGATGAAACAAAGAAATTGCATCGGGATTGAATGCAACAGTCACCATGCGCACCTTCCTCCATGGGAGTAATGTCTCAAATAGATTACACTTTGATTGTTCCCTGGAATATCAGCGGTAGTTTCTGATGCACATCTGGAGGCATTCTGTAATCTGTGGACTACCAGAGTGTTGATGAAACACAGAAAATGCATATGGATTGAATACAACAGTCACCATGCGCACTTTCCTCAATGTTAGTAATGTCTCAAACAGTCTACGCTTTGATCGTTCCCTGGAAGACCAGTGTTAGTTTCCCATGCACATCTGGAGACATTCGGTAATCTGTGGACTATCAGAGTGTTGATGAAACACTAAAATTGCATCGGGATTGAAAACAACAGTCACCATGCGCACCTTCCTCCATGGGAGTAATGTCTCAAACAGTCTACTATTTGATCGTTCCCTTGAAGACCAGTAGTAGTTCCCGATGCACATCTGGTGGCATTCTGTAATCTGTGGACCTTTAAAGTGTTGATGAAACACAGAAATTGCATCGGGATTGAATACAACAGTCACCATGTGCACTTTCCTCCATGTTAGTATTGTCTGAAACAATCTACGCTTTGGTCGTTCCCTGGAAGACCACTGTTAGTTTCCGATGCACATCTGGAAGTATTCTGTAATCTGTGGATTATCAGAGTGTTGATGAAACACAAAAATGCATCTTGATTGAATACAACAGTCACCATGCGCCCTTTCCTCCATGGGAGTAATGTCTCTAAGTGTCTACGCTTTGATCGTTACCTGGATTACCAATAGTAGTTTCCGATGCACATCTGGAGGCATTCTGTAGTCTGTGGACTATCAGAGTGTTGATGAAACACTAAAATTGCATCGGGATTGAATACAACTGTCACCATGCGCACCTTCCTCCATGGGAGTAATGTCTCAAACAGTCTACGCTTTGATCGTTCGCTGGAAGACAGTAGTAGTTTCCGATGCACATCTGGAGGCATTCTGTAATCTGTATAGTATCAGAGTGTTGATGAAACACAGAAATTGCATCGGGATTGAATACAACAGACACCATGAGCACTTTCCTCCATGGTAGTAATTCTCAAACAGTCTACGCTTTGATCGTTCCCTGGAAGACCAGTAGTAGTTTCCGATGCACATCTGGAATCATTCTGTAATCTGTGGACTTTCAAAGTGTTGATGAAACAAAGAAATTGCATCGGGATTGAATACAACAGTCACCATCCCCACTTTCCTCCATGTTAGTAATGTCTCAAACAGTCTACGCTTTGATTGTTCCCGGGAAGACCAGTGTTAGTTTCCGATGCACATCCGGAGGCATTCTGTAATCTGTGGAGTATCAGAGTGTTGATGAAACACAGATATTGCATCGGGATTGAATACAACAGACACCATACGCACTTTCCTCCATGGGAGTAATGTCTCTAACAGTCTACGCTTTGATCGTTCTCTGGAAGTACAGTAGTAGTTTCCGATGCACATCTGGAGGCATTCTGTAATCTGTGGACTATCAGACTGTTGATGAAAGACAGAAATTGCAACGGGATTGAATACAACAGTCACCATGCGCACTTCCCTCAATGTTAGTAATGTCTCAAACAGTCTACGCTTTGATCGTTCCCTGGAAGACCAGTGTTAGTTTCCCATGCACATCTGGAGACATTCGGTAATCTGTGGACTATCAGAGTGTTGATGAAACACTAAAATTGCATCGGGATTGAAAACAACAGTCACCATGCGCACCTTCCTTCATGGGAGTAATGTCTCAAACAGTCTACTATTTGATCGTTCCCTTGAAGACCAGTAGTAGTTTCCGATGCACATCTGGTGGCATTCTGTAATCTGTGGACCTTTAAAGTGTTGATGAAACACAGAAATTGCATCGGGATTGAATACAACAGACACCATGAGCACTTTCCTCCATGGTAGTAATTCTCAAACAGTCTACGCTTTGATCGTTCCCTGGAAGACCAGTAGTAGTTTCCGATGCACATCTGGAATCATTCTGTAATCTGTGGACCTTCAAAGTGTTGATGAAACAAAGAATTTGCATCGGGATTGAATACAACAGTCACCATCCCCACTTTCCTCCATGTTAGTAATGTCTCAAACAGTCTATGCTTTGATTGTTCCCGGGAAGACCAGTGTTAGTTTCCGATGCACATCCGGAGGCATTCTGTAATCTGTGGACCTTCAAAGTGTTGATGAAACACAGATATTGCATCGGGATTGAATACAACAGACACCATACGCACTTTCCTCCATGGGAGTAATGTCTCAAACAGTCTACGCTTTGATCGTTCCCTGGAAGACCAGTGGTAGTTACCGATGCACATCTGGATTGAATCTGCAATCTGTGGACTATTAGAGTGTTGATGAAACACTAAAATTGCATCGGGATTGAATACAACAGTCACCATGCGCACCTTCCTCCATGGGAGTAATGTCTCAAACAGTCTACGCTTTGATCGTTCGCTGGAAGACGAGTAGTAGTTTCCGATGCACATCTGGAGGCATTCTGTAATCTGTGGAGTATCAGAGTGTTGATGAAACACAGAAATTGCATCGGGATTGAATACAACAGACACCATGCGCACTTTCCTCCATGGGAGTAATTCTCAAACAGTCTACGCTTTGATCGTTCCCTGGAAGACCAGTAGTAGTTTCCGATGCACATCTGGAGGCATTCTGTTATCTGTGGACCTTCAAAGTGTTGATGAAACACTGAAATTGCTTCGGGATTGAATACAACAGACACCATACGCACTTTCCTCCATGGTAGTAATGTCTCAAACAGTCTACGCTTTGATCGTTCCCTGGGAGACCAGTGGTAGTTACCGATGCACATCTGGATTGAATCTGCAATCTGTGGACTATTAGAGTGTTGTTGAAACACAGAAATTGCATCGGGATGATATACAACAGTCACCATGCGCACTTTCCTCCATGGCAGCAATGTCTCAAACAGTCTACGCTTTGATCGTTCCCTGGAAGGCCAGTAGTAGTTTCCGTTGCACATCTGGAATCATTCTGTAATATGTGGACTTTCAAAGTGTTGATGAAACAAAGAAATTGCATCGGGATTGAATGCAAGAGTCACCATGCGCACCTTCCTCCATGGGAGTAATGTCTCAAATAGATTACACTTTGATTGTTCCCTGGAATATCAGCGGTAGTTTCTGATGCACATCTGGAGGCATTCTGTAATCTGTGGACTATCAGAGTGTTGATGAAACACAGAAAATGCATATGGATTGAATACAAAAGTCACCATGCGCACTTTCCTCCATGGGAGTAATGTCTCTAACTGTCTACACTTTGATCGTTCTCTGGAAGTCCAGTAGTAGTTTCCGATGCACATCTGGAGGCATTCTGTAAACTGTGGACTATCAGACTGCTAGTGAAAGACAGAAATTGCAACGGGATTGAATACAACAGTCACCATGCGCACTTCCCTCAATGTTAGTAATGTCTCAAACAGTCTACGCTTTGATCGTTCCCTGGAAGACCAGTGTTAGTTTCCCATGCACATCTGGAGACATTCGGTAATCTGTGGACTATCAGAGTGTTGATGAAACACTAAAATTGCATCGGGATTGAAAACAACAGTCACCATGCGCACCTTCCTCCATGGGAGTAATGTCTCAAACAGTCTACGCTTTGATCGTTCGCTGGAAGACGAGTAGTAGTTTCCGATGCACATCTGGAGGCATTCTGTAATCTGTGGACTATCAGAGTGTTGATGAAACACAGAAATTGCATCGGGATTGAATACAACAGACACCATGCGCACTTTCCTCCATTGGAGTAATTCTCAAACAGTCTACGCTTTGATCGTTCGCTGGAAGACGAGTAGTAGTTTCCGATGCACATCTGGAGGCATTCTTTAATTCGTGGACTATCAGACTGTTGATGAAACACTGAAATTGCACTGGGGTTGAATACAACAGTTACCGTGCGCACTTTCCTCCATGGGAGTAATGTCTCAAACACTCTACGCTTTGATCGTTCCCTGGAAGACCAGTAGTAGTTTCCGATGCAGATCTGGAGGCATTCTGTAATCTGTGGAGTATCAGAGAGTTGATGAAACACGGAAATTACATCTTGATTGAATACAACAGTTACCATCGCACTTTCCTCCATGGGAGTAATGTCTCTAACAGTCTACGCTTTGATCGTTCCCTGGAAGTCCAGTAGTAGTTTCCGATGCACATCTGGAGGCATTCTGTAATCTGTGGACTATCAGACTGTTGATGAAAGACAGAAATTGCAACGGGTTTGAATACAACAGTCACAATGCGCACTTCCCTCAATGTTAGTAATGTCTCAAACAGTCTACGCTTTGATCGTTCCCTGGAAGACCAGTGTTAGTTTCCCATGCACATCTGGAGACATTCGGTAATCTGTGGACTATCAGAGTGTTGATGAAACACTAAAATTGCATCGGGATTGAATACAACAGTCACCATGCGCACCTTCCTCCATTGGAGTAATGTCTCAAACAGTCTACGCTTTGATCGTTCGCTGGAAGACGAGTAGTAGTTTCCGATGCACATCTGGAGGCATTCTGCAATCTGTGGACTATTAGAGTTTTGATGAAACACAGAAATTGCATCGGGATGATATACAACAGTCACCATGCGCACTTTCCTCCATGGCAGCAGTGTCTCAAACAGTCTACGCTTTGATCGTTCCCTGGAAGACCAGTAGTAGTTTCCGTTGCACATCTGGAATCATTCTGTAATATGTGGACTTTCAAAGTGTTGATGAAACAAAGAAATTGCATCGGGATTGAATACAACAGACACCATCCCACCTTTCCTCCATGTTAGTAATGTCACAAACAGTCTACGCTTTGATTGTTCCCTGGAAGACCAGTGTTAGTTTCCGAGGCACATCTGGAGGCATTCTGTAACCTGTGGAGTATCTGAGTGTTGATGATACACAGAAATTGCATCGGGATTGAATACAACAGTCACCATGCGCACTTTCAGCCATGTTATTAATTCTCAAGAAGTCTACGCTTTGATCGTTCCCTGGAAGAACAGTAATAGTTTCCGATGCACATCTGGAGGCATTCTGTAATCTGTGGACCTTCAAAGTGTTGATGAAACACAGATATTGCATCTGGATTGAATACAACAGTCACCATGCGCACCTTCCTCCATAAGAGTAATGTCTCAAACATTCAACGCTTTGATCGTTCCCTGTAAGTCCAGTAGTAGTTTCCGATGCACATCTGGAGGCATTCTTTAATTCGTGGACTATCAGACTGTTGATGAAACACTGAAATTGCACTGGGGTTGAATACAACAGTTACCGTGCGCACTTTCCTCCATGGGAGTAATGTCTCAAACAGTCTACGCTTTGATCGTTCCCTGGAAGACCAGTAGTAGTTTCCGATGCAGATCTGGAGGCATTCTGTAATCTGTGGAGTATCAGAGACTTGATGAAACACGGAAATTGCATCTTGATTGAATACAACAGTTACCATGCGCACTTTCCTCCATGGGAGTAATGTCTCAAATAGTTTACACTTTGATTGTTCCCTGGAATACCAGCGGTAGTTTCTGATGCACATTTGGAGGCATTCAGTAATCTGTGGACTATCAGACTTTTTATGAAACACAGAAATTGCATCGGGATTGAATACAACAGTCTCCATGCGCACTTCCCTCCATGTTAGTAATGTCTCAAACAGTCTACGCTTTGATCGTTCCCTGGAAGACCAGTAGTAGTTACCGATGCACATCTGGACTCATTCTGTAATCTGTGGACCATCAGAGTGTTGATGTAACACAGAAATTGCATCGGGATTGAATACAACAGTCACATTGCGCACTTTCCTCCATGGCAGCAATGTCTCAAACAGTGTACGCTTTGATCGTTCCCTGGAAGACCAGTAGTAGTTTCCGATGCACATCTGGAATCATTCTGTAATCTGTGGACCTTCAAAGTGTTGATGAAACAAAGAAATTGCATCGGGATTGAATACAACAGTCACCATCCCCACTTTCCTCCATGTTAGTAATGTCTCAAACAGTCTACGATTTGATTGTTCCCGGGAAGACCAGTGTTAGTTTCCGATGCACATCTGGAGGCATTCTGTAACCTGTGGAGTATCTAAGTGCTGATGATACACAGAAATTGCATCGGGATTGAATACAACAGTCACCATGCGCACTTTCCTCCATGTTTGTAATTCTCAAGAAGTCTACGCTTTGATCGTTCCCTGGAAGACCAGTAATAGTTTCCGATGCACATCTGGAGGCATTCTGTAATCTGTGGTCTTTCAAAGTGTTGATGAAACACAGATATTGCATCGGGATTGAATAAAACAGTCAAGATGCCACTTTCCTCCATAAGAGTAATGTCTCAAACATTCAACGCTTTGATCGTTCCCTGGAAGTCCAGTAGTAGTTTCCGATGCACATCTGGAGGCATTCTGTAATCTGTGGACTATCAGACTGTTGATGAAAGACAGAAATTGCAACGGGTTTGAATACAACAGTCACAATGCGCACTTCCCTCAATGTTAGTAATGTCTCAAACAGTCTACGCTTTGATCGTTCCCTGGAAGACCAGTGTTAGTTTCCCATGCACATCTGGAGACATTCGGTAATCTGTGGACTATCAGAGTGTTGATGAAACACTAAAATTGCATCGGGATTGAATACAACAGTCACCATGCGCACCTTCCTCCATGGGAGTAATGTCTCAAACAGTCTACGCTTTGATCGTTCGCTGGAAGACGAGTAGCAGTTTCCGATGCACATCTGGAGGCATTCTGTAATCTGTGGAGTATCAGAGTGTTGATGAAACACAGAAATTGCATCGGGATTGAATACAACAGACACCATGCGCACTTTCCTCAATGGGAGTAATTCTCAAACAGTCTACGCTTTGATCGTTCCCTGGAAGACCAGTAGTAGTTTCCGATGCACATCTGGAGGCATTCTGTTATCTGTGGACCTTCAAAGTGTTGATGAAACACAGAAATTGCTTCGGGGTTGAATACAACAGACACCATACGCACTTTCCTCCTTGGGAGTAATGTCTCAAATAGTCTACGCTTTGATCGTTCCCTGGAAGACCAGTGGTAGTTACCGATGCATATCTGGATTCAATCTGCAATCTGTGGACTATTAGAGTGTTGATGAAACACAGAAATTGCATCGGGATGATATACAACAGTCACCATGCGCACTTTCCTCCATGGCAGCAGTGTCTCAAACAGTCTACGCTTTGATCGTTCCCTGGAAGACCAGTAGTAGTTTCCGTTGCACATCTGGAATCATTCTGTAATATGTGGACTTTCAAAGTGTTGATGAAACAAAGAAATTGCATCGGGATTGAATACAACAGACACCATCCCACCTTTCCTCCATGTTAGTAATGTCACAAACAGTCTACGCTTTGATTGTTCCCTGGAAGACCAGTGTTAGTTTCCGAGGCACATCTGGAGGCATTCTGTAACCTGTGGAGTATCTGAGTGTTGATGATACACAGAAATTGCATCGGGATTGAATACAACAGTCACCATGCTCACTTTCAGCCATGTTATTAATTCTCAAGAAGTCTACGCTTTGATCGTTCCCTGGAAGAACAGTAATAGTTTCCGATGCACATCTGGAGGCATTCTGTAATCTGTGGACCTTCAAAGTGTTGATGATACACAGATATTGCATCTGGATTGAATACAACAGTCACCATGCGCACCTTCCTCCATAAGAGTAATGTCTCAAACAGTCTACGCTTTGATCGTTCCCTGTAAGTCCAGTAGTAGTTTCCGATGCACATCTGGAGGTCTGGAGGCATTCTTTAATTCGTGGACTATCAGACTGTTGATGAAACACTGAAATTGCACTGGGGTTGAATACAACAGTTACCGTGCGCACTTTCCTCCATGGGAGTAATGTCTCAAACAGTCTACGCTTTGATCGTTCCCTGGAAGACCAGTAGTAGTTTCCGATGCAGATCTGGAGGCATTCTGTAATCTGTGGAGTATCAGAGAGTTGATGAAACCCGGAAATTGCATCTTGATTGAATACAACAGTTACCATGCGCACTTTCCTCCATGGGAGTAATGTCTCAAATAGTTTACACTTTGATTGTTCCCTGGAATACCAGCGGTAGTTTCTGATGCACATTTGGAGGCATTCAGTAATCTGTGGACTATCAGACTGTTTATGAAACACAGAAATTGCATCGGGATTGAATACAACAGTCACCATGCGCACTTCCCTCCATGTTAGTAATGTCTCAAACAGTCTACGCTTTGATCGTTCCCTGGAAGACCAGTGTTAGTTTCCGATGCACATCTGGAAGTATTCTGTAATCTGTGGATTATCAGAGTGTTGATGATACACAAAAATGCATCTTGATTGAATACAACAGTCACCATGCGCCCTTTCCACCATGGGAGTAATGTCTCTAACAGTCTACTATTAGATCGTTCCCTTGAAGACCAGTAGTAGTTTCCGATGCACATCTGGAAGTATTCTGTAATCTGTGGATTATCAGAGTGTTGATGATACACAAAAATGCATCTTGATTGAATACAACAGTCACCATGCGCCCTTTCCTCCATGGGAGTAATGTCTCTAACAGTCTACGTTTTGATCGTTCCCTGGAATACCAATAGTAGTTTCCGATGCACATCTGGAGGCATTCTGTAGTCTGTGGACTATCAGAGTGTTGATGAAACACTAAAATTGCATCGGGATTGAATACAACTGTCACCATGCGCACCTTCCTCCATGGGAGTAATGTCTCAAACAGTCTACGTTTTGATCGTTCGCTGGAAGACCAGTAGTAGTTTCCGATGCACATCTGGAGGCATTCTGTAATCTGTATAGTATCAGAGTGTTGATGAAACACAGAAATTGCATCGGGATTGAATACAACAGACACCATGAGCACTTTCCTCCATGGGAGTAATTCTCAAACAGTCTATGCTTTGATCGTTCCCTGGAAGACCAGTAGTAGTTACCGATGCACATCTGGATTCATTCTGTAATCTGTGGACCATCAGAGTGTTGATGAAACACAGAAATTGCATCGGGATTGAATACAACAGTCACATTGCGCACTTTCCTCCATGGCAGCAATGTCTCAAACAGTGTACGCTTTGATCGTTCCCTGGAAGACCAGTAGTAGTTTCCGATGCACATCTGGAATCATTCTGTAATCTGTGGACCTTCAAAGTGTTGATGAAACAAAGAAATTGCATCGGGATTGAATACAACAGTCACCATCCCCACTTTCCTCCATGTTAGTAATGTCTCAAACAGTCTACGATTTGATTGTTCCCGGGAAGACCAGTGTTAGTTTCCGATGCACATCTGGAGGCATTCTGTAACCTGTGGAGTATCTAAGTGCTGATGATACACAGAAATTGCATCGGGATTGAATACAACAGTCACCATGCGCACTTTCCTCCATGTTTATAATTCTCAAGAAGTCTACGCTTTGATCGTTCCCTGGAAGACCAGTAATAGTTTCCGATGCACATCTGGAGGCATTCTGTAATCTGTGGTCTTTCAAAGTGTTGATGAAACACAGATATTGCATCGGGATTGAATAAAACAGTCAAGATGCGCACTTTCCTCCATAAGAGTAATGTCTCAAACATTCAACGCTTTGATCGTTCCCTGGAAGTCCAGTAGTAGTTTCCGATGCACATCTGGAGGCATTCTGTAATTCGTGGACTATCAGACTGTTGATGAAACACAGAAATTGCATCGGGGTTGAATACAACAGTCACCGTGCGCACTTTCCTCCATGGGAGTAATGTCTCAAATAGTTTACACTTTGATTGTTCCCTGGAATGTCAGCGGTAGTTGCTGATGCACATCTGGAGGCATTCTGTAATCTGTGGACTATCAGAGTGTTGATGAAACACAGAAAATTCATATGGATTGAATACAACAGTCACCATGCGCACTTTCCTCCATGGGAGTAATGTCTCTAACAGTCTACGCTTTGATCGTTCCCTGGAAGTCCAGTAGTAGTTTCCGATGCACATCTGGAGGCATTCTGTAATCTGTGGACCTTCAAAGTGTTGATGAAACACAGATATTGCATCGGGATTGAATACAACAGTCAAGATGCGCACTTTCCTCCATAAGAGTAATGTCTCAAACATTCAACGCTTTGATCGTTCCCTGGAAGTCCTGTAGCAGCTTCCGATGCACATCTGGAGGCTTTCTGTAATTCGTGGACTATCAGACTGTTGATGAAACACAGAAATTGCATCGGGGTTGAATACAACAGTCACCGTGCGCACTTTCCTCAATGGGAGTAATGTCTCAAATAGATTACACTTTGATTGTTCCCTGGAATATCAGCGGTAGTTTCTGATGCACATCTGGAGGCATTCTGTAATCTGTGGACTATCAGAGTGTTGATGAAACACAGAAAATGCATATGGATTGAATACAACAGTCACCATGCGCACTTTCCTCCATGGGAGTAATGTCTCTAACAGTCTACGCTTTGATCGTTCCCTGGAAGTCCAGTAGTATTTTCCGATGCACATCTGGAGGCATTCTGTAATCTGTGGACTATCAGACAGTTGATGAAAGACAGAAATTGCAACGGGATTGAATACAACAGTCACAAAGCGCACTTCACTCAATGTTAGTAATGTCTCAAACAGTCTACGCTTTGATCGTTCCCTGGAAGACCAGTGTTAGTTTCCCATGCACATCTGGAGACATTCGGTAATCTGTGAACTATCAGAGTGTTGATGAAACACTAAAATTGCATCGGGATTGAATACAACAGTCACCATGCGCACCTTCCTCCATGGGAGTAATGTCTCAAACAGTCTACGCTTTGATCGTTCGTTGGAAGACAAGTAGTAGTTTCCGATGCACATCTGGAGGCATTCTGTAATCTGTGGAGTATCAGAGTGTTGATGAAACACAGAAATTGCATCGGGATTGAATACAACAGACACCATGCGCACTTTCCTCCATGGGAGTAATTCTCAAACAGTCTACGCTTTGATCGTTCCCTGGAAGACCAGTAGTAGTTTCCGATGCACACCTGGAGGCATTCTGTTATCTGTGGACCTTCAAAGTGTTGATGAAACACAGAAATTGCTTCGGGATTTAATACAACAGACACCATACGCACTTTCCTCCATGGGAGTAATGTCTCAAACAGTCTACGCTTTGATCGTTCCCTGGAAGACCAGTGGTAGTTACCGATGCACATCTGGATTCAATCTGCAATCTGTGGACTATTAGAGTGTTGATGAAACACAGAAATTGCATCGGGATGATAGACAACAGTCACCATGCGCACTTTCCTCCATAGCAGCAGTGTCTCAAACAGTCTACGCTTTGATCGTCCCTGGAAGACCAGTAGTAGTTTCCGTTGCACATCTGGAATCATTCTGTAATATGTGGACTTTCAAAGTGTTGATGAAACAAAGAAATTGCATCGGGATTGAATACAACAGACACCATCCCACCTTTCCTCCATGTTAGTAATGTCACAAACAGTCTACGCTTTGATTGTTCCCTGGAAGACCAGTAGTAGTTTTCGATGCACAACTGGTGGCATTCTGTAACCTGTGGAGTATCTGAGTGTTGATGATACACAGAAATTGCATCGGGATTGAATACAACATTCACCATGCGCACTTTCCTCCATGTTATTAATTCTCAAGAAGTCTATGCTTTGATCGTTCCCTGGAAGAACAGTAATAGTTTCCGATGCACATCTGGAGGCATTCTGTAATCTGTGGACCTTCAAAGTGTTGATGAATCACAGATATTGCATCGGGATTGAATACAACAGTCACCATGCGCAATTTCCTCCATAAGAGTAATGTCTCAAACATTCAACGCTTTGATCGTTCCCTGGAAGTCCAGTAGTAGTTTCCGATGCACATCTGGAGGCATTCTTTAATTCGTGGACTATCAGACTGTTGATGAAACACGGAAAATGCATCGGGGTTGAATACAACAGTCACCGTGCGCACTTTCCTCCATGGGAGTAATGTCTCAAACAGTCTACGCTTTAATCGTTCCCTGGAAGACCAGTAGTAGTTTCCGATGCACATCTGGAGGCATTCTGTAATCTATGGAGTATCAGAGAGTTGATGAAACACGGAAATTGCATCGGGATTGAATACAACAGTCACCATGCGCAATTTTTTCCATGTGAACAATGTCTCAAACAGTCTGCGCTTTGATCGTTCCCTGGAAGACCAGTAATAGTTTGCGATGCATATCTGGAATCATTCTGTAATCTGTGGACCTTCAAAGTATTGATGAAACAAAGAAATTGCATCTGGATTGAATACAACAATCACCATCTCCACTTTCCTCCATGTTTGAAATGTCTCAAACAGCCTACGATTTGATCATTCCTTAATGACCATTGTTAGTTTCCGATGCACATATGGAGGCATTCTGTAATCTGTGTACTATCAGAGAGTTAAAGAAACGCAGAAAATGCATCTTGATTGAATACAACAGTCACCATGCGCACTTTCCTCCGTGGGAGTAATGTCTCTAACAGCCTACGCTTTGATCGTTCACTGGAAGACCAATAGTATTTTCCGATGCACATCTGGAGGTATTCTGTAATCTGTGGACTATCAGAGTGTTGATGAAACACTGAAATTGCATCGGGATTGAATACAACAGTCACCTTCCCCACTTTCCTCCATGTTAGTAATGTCTCAAACAGTCTACGCTTTGATCGTTCCCCGGAAGACCAGTGTTTGTTTCCGATGCACATCTGGAGGCATTCTGTAATCTGTGGCTATCAGAGTGTTGATGAAACACTAAAATTGCATTGGGATTGAATACAACAGTCACCATGTGCACTTTCCTCCATAAGAGTAATGTCTCAAACAGTCTATGCTTTGATCGTTCCCTGGAAGACAAGTAGTAGTTTCGATGCACATCTGGATTCATTCTGTAATCTGTGGACCATCAGAGTGTTGATGAAACACAGAAATTGCATCGGGATTGAATACAACAGTCACATTGCGCACTTTCCTCCATGGCAGCAATGTCTCAAACAGTCTACGCTTTGATCGTTCCCTGGAAGACCAGTAGTAGTTTCCGATGCACATCTGGAATCATTCTGTAATCTGTGGACCTTCAAAGTGTTGATGAAACAAAGAAATTGCATCGGGATTGAATACAACAGTCACCATCCCCACTTTCCTCCATGTTAGTAATGTCTCAAACAGTCTACGATTTGATTGTTCCCGGGAAGACCAGTGTTAGTTTCCGATGCACATCTGGAGGCATTCTGTAACCTGTGGAGTATCTAAGTGCTGATGATACACAGAAATTGCATCGGGATTGAATACAACAGTCACCATGCGCACTTTCCTCCATGTTTATAATTCTCAAGAAGTCTACGCTTTGATCGTTCCCTGGAAGACCAGTAATAGTTTCCGATGCACATCTGGAGGCATTCTGTAATCTGTGGTCTTTCAAAGTGTTGATGAAACACAGATATTGCATCGGGATTGAATAAAACAGTCAAGATGCGCACTTTCCTCCATAAGAGTAATGTCTCAAACATTCAACGCTTTGATCGTTCCCTGGAAGTCCAGTAGTAGTTTCCGATGCACATCTGGAGGCATTCTGTAATTCGTGGACTATCAGACTGTTGATGAAACACAGAAATTGCATCGGGGTTGAATACAACAGTCACCGTGCGCACTTTCCTCCATGGGAGTAATGTCTCAAATAGTTTACACTTTGATTGTTCCCTGGAATGTCAGCGGTAGTTGCTGATGCACATCTGGAGGCATTCTGTAATCTGTGGACTATCAGAGTGTTGATGAAACACAGAAAATTCATATGGATTGAATACAACAGTCACCATGCGCACTTTCCTCCATGGGAGTAATGTCTCTAACAGTCTACGCTTTGATCGTTCCCTGGAAGTCCAGTAGTAGTTTCCGATGCACATCTGGAGGCATTCTGTAATCTGTGGACCTTCAAAGTGTTGATGAAACACAGATATTGCATCGGGATTGAATACAACAGTCAAGATGCGCACTTTCCTCCATAAGAGTAATGTCTCAAACATTCAACGCTTTGATCGTTCCCTGGAAGTCCAGTAGCAGCTTCCGATGCACATCTGGAGGCTTTCTGTAATTCGTGGACTATCAGACTGTTGATGAAACACAGAAATTGCATCGGGGTTGAATACAACAGTCACCGTGCGCACTTTCCTCAATGGGAGTAATGTCTCAAATAGATTACACTTTGATTGTTCCCTGGAATATCAGCGGTAGTTTCTGATGCACATCTGGAGGCATTCTGTAATCTGTGGACTATCAGAGTGTTGATGAAACACAGAAAATGCATATGGATTGAATACAACAGTCACCATGCGCACTTTCCTCCATGGGAGTAATGTCTCTAACAGTCTACGCTTTGATCGTTCCCTGGAAGTCCAGTAGTATTTTCCGATGCACATCTGGAGACATTCTGTAATCTGTGGACTATCAGACAGTTGATGAAAGACAGAAATTGCAACGGGATTGAATACAACAGTCACAAAGCGCACTTCACTCAATGTTAGTAATGTCTCAAACAGTCTACGCTTTGATCGTTCCCTGGAAGACCAGTGTTAGTTTCCCATGCACATCTGGAGACATTCGGTAATCTGTGAACTATCAGAGTGTTGATGAAACACTAAAATTGCATCGGGATTGAATACAACAGTCACCATGCGCACCTTCCTCCATGGGAGTAATGTCTCAAACAGTCTACGCTTTGATCGTTCGTTGGAAGACAAGTAGTAGTTTCCGATGCACATCTGGAGGCATTCTGTAATCTGTGGAGTATCAGAGTGTTGATGAAACACAGAAATTGCATCGGGATTGAATACAACAGACACCATGCGCACTTTCCTCCATGGGAGTAATTCTCAAACAGTCTACGCTTTGATCGTTCCCTGGAAGACCAGTAGTAGTTTCCGATGCACACCTGGAGGCATTCTGTTATCTGTGGACCTTCAAAGTGTTGATGAAACACAGAAATTGCTTCGGGATTTAATACAACAGACACCATACGCACTTTCCTCCATGGGAGTAATGTCTCAAACAGTCTACGCTTTGATCGTTCCCTGGAAGACCAGTGGTAGTTACCGATGCACATCTGGATTCAATCTGCAATCTGTGGACTATTAGAGTGTTGATGAAACACAGAAATTGCATCGGGATGATAGACAACAGTCACCATGCGCACTTTCCTCCATAGCAGCAGTGTCTCAAACAGTCTACGCTTTGATCGTCCCTGGAAGACCAGTAGTAGTTTCCGTTGCACATCTGGAATCATTCTGTAATATGTGGACTTTCAAAGTGTTGATGAAACAAAGAAATTGCATCGGGATTGAATACAACAGACACCATCCCACCTTTCCTCCATGTTAGTAATGTCACAAACAGTCTACGCTTTGATTGTTCCCTGGAAGACCAGTAGTAGTTTTCGATGCACAACTGGTGGCATTCTGTAACCTGTGGAGTATCTGAGTGTTGATGATACACAGAAATTGCATCGGGATTGAATACAACATTCACCATGCGCACTTTCCTCCATGTTATTAATTCTCAAGAAGTCTATGCTTTGATCGTTCCCTGGAAGAACAGTAATAGTTTCCGATGCACATCTGGAGGCATTCTGTAATCTGTGGACCTTCAAAGTGTTGATGAATCACAGATATTGCATCGGGATTGAATACAACAGTCACCATGCGCACCTTCCTCCATAAGAGTAATGTCTCAAACATTCAACGCTTTGATCGTTCCCTGGAAGTCCAGTAGTAGTTTCCGATGCACATCTGGAGGCATTCTTTAATTCGTGGACTATCAGACTGTTGATGAAACACGGAAAATGCATCGGGGTTGAATACAACAGTCACCGTGCGCACTTTCCTCCATGGGAGTAATGTCTCAAACAGTCTACGCTTTAATCGTTCCCTGGAAGACCAGTAGTAGTTTCCGATGCACATCTGGAGGCATTCTGTAATCTATGGAGTATCAGAGAGTTGATGAAACACGGAAATTGCATCGGGATTGAATACAACAGTCACCATGCGCAATTTTTTCCATGTGAACAATGTCTCAAACAGTCTGCGCTTTGATCGTTCCCTGGAAGACCAGTAATAGTTTGCGATGCATATCTGGAATCATTCTGTAATCTGTGGACCTTCAAAGTGTTGATGAAACAAAGAAATTGCATCTGGATTGAATACAACAATCACCATCTCCACTTTCCTCCATGTTTGAAATGTCTCAAACAGCCTACGATTTGATCATTCCTTAATGACCATTGTTAGTTTCCGATGCACATATGGAGGCATTCTGTAATCTGTGTACTATCAGAGAGTTAAAGAAACGCAGAAAATGCATCTTGATTGAATACAACAGTCACCATGCGCACTTACCTCCGTGGGAGTAATGTCTCTAACAGCCTACGCTTTGATCGTTCACTGGAAGACCAATAGTATTTTCCGATGCACATCTGGAGGTATTCTGTAATCTGTGGACTATCAGAGTGTTGATGAAACACTGAAATTGCATCGGGATTGAATACAACAGTCACCTTCCCCACTTTCCTCCATGTTAGTAATGTCTCAAACAGTCTACGCTTTGATCGTTCCCCGGAAGACCAGTGTTTGTTTCCGATGCACATCTGGAGGCATTCTGTAATCTGTGGCTATCAGAGTGTTGATGAAACACTAAAATTGCATTGGGATTGAATACAACAGTCACCATGTGCACTTTCCTCCATAAGAGTAATGTCTCAAACAGTCTATGCTTTGATCGTTCCCTGGAAGACAAGTAGTAGTTTCGATGCACATCTGGATTTATTCTGTAATCTGTGGACCATCAGAGTGTTGATGAAACACAGAAATTGCATCGGGATTGAATACAACAGTCACATTGCGCACTTTCCTCCATGGCAGCAATGTCTCAAACAGTCTACGCTTTGATCGTTCCCTGGAAGACCAGTAGTAGTTTCCGATGCACATCTGGAATCATTCTGTAATCTGTGGACCTTCAAAGTGTTGATGAAACAAAGAAATTGCATCGGGATTGAATAGAACAGTCACCATCCCCACTTTCCTCCATGTTAGTAATGTCTCAAACAGTCTACGATTTGATTGTTCCCAGGATGACCAGTGTTAGTTTCCGATGCACATCTGGAGGCATTCTGTAACCTATGGTGTATCTAAGTGTTGATGATACACAGAAATTGCATCGGGATTGAATACAACAGTCACCATGCGCACTTTCCTCCATGTTTATAATTCTCAAGAAGTCTACGCTTTGATCGTTCCCTGGAAGACCAGTAATAGTTTCCGATGCACATCTGGAGGCATTCTGTAATCTGTGGTCCTTCAAAGTGTTGATGAAACACAGATATTGCATCGGGATTAAATACAACAGCCAAGATGCGCACTTTCCTCCATAAGAGTAATGTCTCAAACATTCAACGCTTTGATCGTTCCCTGGAAGTCCAGTAGCAGTTTCCGATGCACATCTCTAGGCATTCTGTAATCTGTGGACTATCAGAGTGTTGATGAAACACTGAAATTGCATCGGGATTGAATACAACAGTCACCTTCCCCACTTTCCTCCATGTTAGTAATGTCTCAAACAGTCTACGCTTTGATCGTTCCCCGGAAGACCAGTGTTTGTTTCCGATGCACATCTGGAGGCATTCTGTAATCTGTGGCTATCAGAGTGTTGATGAAACACTAAAATTGCATTGGGATTGAATACAACAGTCACCATGTGCACTTTCCTCCATAAGAGTAATGTCTCAAACAGTCTATGCTTTGATCGTTCCCTGGAAGACAAGTAGTAGTTTCGATGCACATCTGGATTCATTCTGTAATCTGTGGACCATCAGAGTGTTGATGAAACACAGAAATTGCATCGGGATTGAATACAACAGTCACATTGCGCACTTTCCTCCATGGCAGCAATGTCTCAAACAGTCTACGCTTTGATCGTTCCCTGGAAGACCAGTAGTAGTTTCCGATGCACATCTGGAATCATTCTGTAATCTGTGGACCTTCAAAGTGTTGATGAAACAAAGAAATTGCATCGGGATTGAATAGAACAGTCACCATCCCCACTTTCCTCCATGTTAGTAATGTCTCAAACAGTCTACGATTTGATTGTTCCCAGGATGACCAGTGTTAGTTTCCGATGCACATCTGGAGGCATTCTGTAACCTATGGTGTATCTAAGTGTTGATGATACACAGAAATTGCATCGGGATTGAATACAACAGTCACCATGCGCACTTTCCTCCATGTTTATAATTCTCAAGAAGTCTACGCTTTGATCGTTCCCTGGAAGACCAGTAATAGTTTCCGATGCACATCTGGAGGCATTCTGTAATCTGTGGTCCTTCAAAGTGTTGATGAAACACAGATATTGCATCGGGATTAAATACAACAGCCAAGATGCGCACTTTCCTCCATAAGAGTAATGTCTCAAACATTCAACGCTTTGATCGTTCCCTGGAAGTCCAGTAGCAGTTTCCGATGCACATCTGGAGGCATTCTGTAATTCGTGGACTATCAGACTGTTGATGAAACACAGAAATTGCATCGGGGTTGAATACAACAGTCACCATGCGCACTTTCCTCCATGGGAGTAATGTCTCAAATAGTTTACACTTTGATTGTTCCCTGGAATATCAGCGGTAGTTGCTGATGCACATCTCTAGGCATTCTGTAATCTGTGGACTATCAGAGTGTTGATGAAACACAGAAAATGCATATGGATTGAATACAACAGTCACCATGCGCACTTTCCTCCATGGGAGTAATGTATCTAACAGTCTACGCTTTGATCGTTCCCTGGAAGTCCAGTAGTAGTTTCCGATGCACATCTGGAGGCATTCTGTAATCTGTGGACCTTCAAAGTGTTGATGAAACACAGATATTGCATCAGGATTGAATACAACAGTCAAGATGCGCACTTTCCTCCATAAGAGTAATGTCTCAAACATTCAACGCTTTGATCGTTCCCTGGAAGTCCAGTAGCAGCTTCCGATGCACATCTGGAGGCTTTCTGTAATTCGTGGACTATCAGACAGTTGATGAAACACAGAAATTGCATCGGGGTTGAATACAACAGTCACCGTGCGCACTTTCCTCAATGGGAGTAATGTCTCAAATAGATTACACTTTGATTGTTCCCTGGAATATCAGCGGTAGTTTCTGATGCACATCTGGAGGCATTCTGTAATCTGTGGACTATCAGAGTGTTGATGAAACACAGAAAATGCATATGGATTGAATACAACAGTCACCATGCGCGCTTTCCTCCATGGGAGTAATGTCTCTAACAGTCTACGCTTTGATCGTTCCCTGGAAGTCCAGTAGTAGTTTCCGATGCACATCTGGAGGTATTCTGTAATCTGTGGACTATCAGACAGTTGATGAAAGACAGAAATTGCAACGGGATTGAATACAACAGTCACAAAGCGCACTTCACTCAATGTTAGTAATGTCTCAAACAGTCTACGCTTTGATCGTTCCCTGGAAGACCAGTGTTAGTTTCCCATGCACATCTGGAGACATTCGGTAATCTGTGAACTATCAGAGTGTTGATGAAACACTAAAATTGCATCGGGATTGAATACAACAGTCACCATGCGCACCTTCCTCCATGGGAGTAATGTCTCAAACAGTCTACGCTTTGATCGTTCGTTGGAAGACAAGTAGTAGTTTCCGATGCACATCTGGAGGCATTCTGTAATCTGTGGAGTATCAGAGTGTTGATGAAACACAGAAATTGCATCGGGATTGAATACAACAGACACCATGCGCACTTTCCTCCATGGGAGTAATTCTCAAACAGTCTACGCTTTGATCGTTCCCTGGAAGACCAGTAGTAGTTTCCGATGAACACCTGGAGGCATTCTGTTATCTGTGGACCTTCAAAGTGTTGATGAAGCACAGAAATTGCTTCGGGATTTAATACAACAGACACCATACGCACTTTCCTCCATGGGAGTAATGTCTCAAACAGTCTACGCTTTGATCGTTCCCTGGAAGACCAGTGGTAGTTACCGATGCACATCTGGATTCAATCTGCAATCTGTGGACTATTAGAGTGTTGATGAAACACAGAAATTGCATCGGGATGATATACAACAGTCACCATGCGCACTTTCCTCCATAGCAGCAGTGTCTCAAACAGTCTACGCTTTGATCGTTCCCTGGAAGACCAGTAGTAGTTTCCGTTGCACATCTGGAATCATTCTGTAATATGTGGACTTTCAAAGTGTTGATGAAACAAAGAAATTGCATCGGGATTGAATACAACAGACACCATCCCACCTTTCCTCCATGTTAGTAATGTCACAAACAGTCTACGCTTTGATTGTTCCCTGGAAGACCAGTAGTAGTTTTCGATGCACATCTGGTGGCATTCTGTAACCTGTGGAGTATCTGAGTGTTGATGATACACAGAAATTGCATCGGGATTGAATACAACATTCACCATGCGCACTTTCCTCCATGTTATTAATTCTCAAGAAGTCTACGCTTTGATCGTTCCCTGGAAGAACAGTAATAGTTTCCGATGCACATCTGGAGGCATTCTGTAATCTGTGGACCTTCAAAGTGTTGATGAATCACAGATATTGCATCGGGATTGAATACAACAGTCACCATGCGCACCTTCCTCCATAAGAGTAATGTCTCAAACATTCAACGCTTTGATCGTTCCCTGGAAGTCCAGTAGTAGTTTCCGATGCACATCTGGAGGCATTCTTTAATTCGTGGACTATCAGACTGTTGATGAAACACGGAAATTGCATCGGGGTTGAATACAACAGTCGCCGTGCGCACTTTCCTCCATGGGAGTAATGTCTCAAACAGTCTACGCTTTAATCGTTCCCTGGAAGACCAGTAGTAGTTTCCGATGCACATCTGGAGGCATTCTGTAATCTATGGAGTATCAGAGAGTTGATGAAACACGGAAATTGCATCGGGATTGAATACAACAGTCACCATGCGCAATTTTTTCCATGGGAACAATGTCTCAAACAGTCTGCGCTTTGATCGTTCCCTGGAAGACCAGTAATAGTTTGCGATGCATATCTGGAATCATTCTGTAATCTGTGGACCTTCAAAGTGTTGATGAAACAAAGAAATTGCATCTGGATTGAATACAACAATCACCATCTCCACTTTCCTCCATGTTTGAAATGTCTCAAACAGCCTACGATTTGATCATTCCCTGGATGACCATTGTTAGTTTCCGATGCACATATGGAGGCATTCTGTAATCTGTGTACTATCAGAGTGTTAAAGAAACGCAGAAAATGCATCTTGATTGAATACAACAGTCACCATGCGCACTTTCCTCCGTGGGAGTAATGTCTCTAACAGCCTACGCTTTGATCGTTCACTTTAAGACCAATAGTATTTTCCGATGCACATCTGGAGGTATTCTGTAATCTGTGGACTATCAGAGTGTTGATGAAACACTGAAATTGCATCGGGATTGAATACAACAGTCACCTTCCCCACTTTCCTCCATGTTAGTAATGTCTCAAACAGTCTACGCTTTGATCGTTCCCCGGAAGACCAGTGTTTGTTTCCGATGCACATCTGGAGGCATTCTGTAATCTGTGGCTATCAGAGTGTTGATGAAACACTAAAATTGCATTGGGATTGAATACAACAGTCACCATGTGCACTTTCCTCCATAAGAGTAATGTCTCAAAAGTCTATGCTTTGATCGTTCCCTGGAAGACAAGTAGTAGTTTCGATGCACATCTGGATTCATTCTGTAATCTGTGGACCATCAGAGTGTTGATGAAACACAGAAATTGCATCGGGATTGAATACAACAGTCACATTGCGCACTTTCCTCCATGGCAGCAATGTCTCAAACAGTCTACGCTTTGATCGTTCCCTGGAAGACCAGTAGTAGTTTCCGATGCACATCTGGAATCATTCTGTAATCTGTGGACCTTCAAAGTGTTGATGAAACAAAGAAATTGAATCGGGATTGAATACAACAGTCACCATCCCCACTTTCCTCCATGTTAGTAATGTCTCAAACAGTCTACGATTTGATTGTTCCCGGGATGACCAGTGTTAGTTTCCGATGCACATCTGGAGGCATTCTGTAACCTGTGGACCTTCAAAGTGTTGATGAAACACAGATATTGCATCGGGATTGAATACAACAGTCAAGATGCGCACTTTCCTCCATAAGAGTAATGTCTCAAACATTCAACGCTTTGATCGTTCCCTGGAAGTCCAGTAGTAGTTTCCGATGCACATCTGGAGGCATTCTGTAATTCGTGGACTATCAGACTGTTGATGAAACACAGAAATTGCATCGGGGTTGAATACAACAGTCACCGTGCGCACTTTCCTCCATGGGAGTAACGTCTCAAATAGTTTACACTTTGATTGTTCCCTGGAATATCAGCGGTAGTTGCTGATGCACATCTGGAGGCATTCTGTAATCTGTGGACTATCAGAGTGTTGATGAAACACAGAAAATGCATATGGATTGAATACAACAGTCACCATGCGCACTTTCCTCCATGGGAGTAATGTATCTAACAGTCTACGCTTTGATCGTTCCCTGGCAGTCCAGTAGTAGTTTCCGATGCACATCTGGAGGCATTCGGTAATCTGTGGACCTTCAAAGTGTTGATGAAACACAGATATTGCATCGGGATTGAATACAACAGTCAAGATGCGCACTTTCCTCCATAAGAGTAATGTCTCAAACATTCAACGCTTTGAATGTTCCCTGGAAGTCCAGTAGTAGTTTCCGATGCACATCTGGAGGCATTCTGTAATTCGTGGACTATCAGACTGTTGATGAAACACAGAAATTGCATCGGGGTTGAATACAACAGTCACCGTGCGCACTTTCCTCAATGGGAGTAATGTCTCAAATAGATTACACTTTGATTGTTCCCTGGAATATCAGCGGTAGTTTCTGATGCACATCTGGAGGCATTCTGTAATCTGTGGACTATCAGAGTGTTGATGAAACACAGAAAATGCATATGGATTGAATACAACAGTCACCATGCGCACTTTCCTCCATGGGAGTAATGTCTCTAACAGTCTACGCTTTGATCGTTCACTGGAAGACCAATAGTATTTTCCGATGCACATCTGGAGGTATTCTGTAATCTGTGGACTATCAGAGTGTTGATGAAACACTGAAATTGCATCGGGATTGAATACAACAGTCACCTTCCCCACTTTCCTCCATGTTAGTAATGTCTCAAACAGTCTACGCTTTGATCGTTCCCCGGAAGACCAGTGTTTGTTTCCGATGCACATCTGGAGGCATTCTGTAATCTGTGGCTATCAGAGTGTTGATGAAACACTAAAATTGCATTGGGATTGAATACAACAGTCACCATGTGCACTTTCCTCCATAAGAGTAATGTCTCAAACAGTCTATGCTTTGATCGTTCCCTGGAAGACAAGTAGTAGTTTCGATGCACATCTGGATTCATTATGGAATCTGTGGACCATCGGAGTGTTGATGAAACACAGAAATTGCATCGGGATTGAATACAACAGTCACATTGCGCACTTTCCTCCATGGCAGCAATGTCTCAAACAGTCTACGCTTTGATCGTTCCCTGGAAGACCAGTAGTAGTTTCCGATGCACATCTGGAATCATTCTGTAATCTGTGGACCTTCAAAGTGTTGATGAAACAAAGAAATTGCATCGGGATTGAATACAACAGTCACCATCCCCACTTTCCTCCATGTTAGTAATGTCTCAAACAGTCTACGATTTGATTGTTCCCGGGAAGACCAGTGTTAGTTTCCGATGCACATCTGGAGGCATTCTGTAACCTGTGGAGTATCTAAGTGTTGATGATACACAGAAATTGCATCGGGATTGAATACAACAGTCACCATGCGCACTTTCCTCCATGTTTATAATTCTCAAGAAGTCTACGCTTTGATCGTTCCCTGGAAGAATAGTAATAGTTTCCGATGCACATCTGGAGGCATTCTGTAATCTGTGGTCCTTCAAAGTGTTGATGAAACACAGATATTGCATCGGGATTGAATACAACAGCCAAGATGCGCACTTTCCTCCATAAGAGTAATGTCTCAAACATTCAACGCTTTGATCGTTCCCTGGAAGTCCAGTAGTAGTTTCCGATGCACATCTGGAGGCATTCTGTAATTCGTGGACTATCAGACTGTTGATGAAACACAGAAATTGCATCGGGGTTGAATACAACAGTCACCGTGCGCACTTTCCTCCATGGGAGTAATGTCTCAAATAGTTTACACTTTGATTGTTCCCTGGAATATCAGCGGTAGTTGCTGATGCACATCTGGAGGCATTCTGTAATCTGTGGACTATCAGAGTGTTGATGAAACACAGAAAATGCATATGGATTGAATACAACAGTCACCATGCGCACTTTCCTCCATGGGAGTAATGTATCTAACAGTCTACGCTTTGATCGTTCCCTGGAAGTCCAGTAGTAGCTTCCGATGCACATCTGGAGGCATTCTGTAATCTGTGGACCTTCAAAGTGTTGATGCAACACAGATAATGCATCGGGATTGAATACAACAGTCAAGATGCGCACTTTCCTCCATAAGAGTAATGTCTCAAACATTCAACGCTTTGATCGTTCCCTGGAAGTCCAGTAGTAGTTTCCGATGCACATCTGGAGGCATTCTGTAATTCGTGGACTATCAGACTGTTGATGAAACACAGAAATTGCATCGGGGTTGAATACAACAGTCACCGTGCGCACTTTCCTCCATGGCAGCAGTGTCTCAAACAGTCTACGCTTTGATCGTTCCCTGGAAGACCAGTAGTAGTTTCCGTTGCACATCTGGAATCATTCTGTATTATGTGGACTTTCAAAGTGTTGATGAAACAAAGAAATTGCATCGGGATTGAATACAACAGACACCATCCCACCTTTCCTCCATGTTAGTAATGTCACAAACAGTCTACGCTTTGATTGTTCCCTGGAAGACCAGTAGTAGTTTTCGATGCACATCTGGTGGCATTCTGTAACCTGTGGAGTATCTGAATGTTGATGAAACACAGAAATTGCATCGGGATTGAATACAACAGACACCATGCGCACTTTCCTCCATGGGAGTAATTCTCAAACAGTCTACGCTTTGATCGTTCCCTGGAAGACCAGTAGTAGTTTCCGTTGCACATCTGGAATCATTCTGTATTATGTGGACTTTCAAAGTGTTGATGAAACAAAGAAATTGCATCGGGATTGAATACAACAGACACCATCCCACCTTTCCTCCATGTATTGAATACAACAGACACCATCCCACCTTTCCTCCATGTTAGTAATGTCACAAACAGTCTACGCTTTGATTGTTCCCTGGAAGACCAGTAGTAGTTTTCGATGCACATCTGGTGGCATTCTGTAACCTGTGGAGTATCTGAGTGTTGATGAAACACAGAAATTGCATCGGGATTGAATACAACAGTCACCGTGCGCACTTTCCTCCATGGGAGTAATGTCTCAAATAGTTTACACTTTGATTGTTCCCTGGAATGTCAGCGGTAGTTGCTGATGCACATCTGGAGGCATTATGTAATCTGTGGACTATCAGAGTGTTGATGAAACACAGAAAATTCATATGGATTGAATACAACAGTCACCATGCGCACTTTCCTCCATGGGAGTAATGTCTCTAACAGTCTACGCTTTGATCGTTCCCTGGAAGTCCAGTAGTAGTTTCCGATGCACATCTGGAGGCATTCTGTAATCTGTGGACCTTCAAAGTGTTGATGAAACACAGATATTGCATCGGGATTGAATACAACAGACACCATGCGCTCTTTCCTCCATGGGAGTAATTCTCAAACAGTCTACGCTTTGATCGTTCCCTGGAAGACCAGTAGTAGTTTCCGATGCACACCTGGAGGCATTCTGTTATCTGTGGACCTTCAAAGTGTTGATGAAACACAGAAATTGCTTCGGGATTGAATACAACATACACCATACGCACTTTCCTCCATGGGAGTGATGTCTCAAACAGTCTACGCTTTGATCGTTCCCTGGAAGCCCAGTGGTAGTTACCGATGCACATCTGGATTCAATCTGCAATCTGTGGACTATTAGAGTGTTGATGAAACACAGAAATTGCATCGGGATGATATACAACAGTCACCATGCGCACTTTCCTCCATGGCAGCAGTGTCTCAAACAGTCTACGCTTTGATCGTTCCCTGGAAGACCAGTAGTAGTTTCCGTTGCACATCTGGAATCATTCTGTATTATGTTGACTTTCAAAGTGTTGATGAAACAAAGAAATTGCATCGGGATTGAATACAACAGACACCATCCCACCTTTCCTCCATGTTAGTAATGTCACAAACAGTCTACGCTTTGATTGTTCCCTGGAAGACCAGTAGTAGTTTTCGATGCACATCTGGTGGCATTCTGTAACCTGTGGAGTATCTGAGTGTTGATGATACACAGAAATTGCATCGGGATTGAATACAACATTCACCATGCGCACTTTCCTCCATGTTATTAATTCTCAAGAAGTCTACGCTTTGATCGTTCCCTGGAAGAACAGTAATAGTTTCCGATGCACATCTGGAGGCATTCTGTAATCTGTGGACCTTCAAAGTGTTGATGAATCACAGATATTGCATCGGGATTGAATACAACAGTCACCATGCGCACCTTCCTCCATAAGAGTAATGTCTCAAACATTCAACGCTTTGATCGTTCCCTGGAAGTCCAGTAGTAGTTTCCGATGCACATCTGGAGGCATTCTTTAATTCGTGGACTATCAGACTGTTGATGAAACACGGAAATTGCATCGGGGTTGAATACAACAGTCACCGTGCGCACTTTCCTCCATGGGAGTAATGTCTCACACAGTCTACGCTTTAATCGTTCCCTGGAAGACCAGTAGTAGTTTCCGATGCACATCTGGAGGCATTCTGTAATCTATGGAGTATCAGAGAGTTGATGAAACACGGAAATTGCATCGGGATTGAATACAACAGTTACCATGCGCACTTTCCTCCATGGGAGTAATGTCTCAAACAGTCTACGCTTTGATCGTTCCCTGGAAGACCAGTGGTAGTTACCGATGCACATCTGGAGGCATTCTGTAATCTGTCGAATATCAGATTGTTGATGAAACACAGAAATTGTATCGGGATTGAATACAACAGTCACCATGCGCACTTTTTTCCATGGGTACAATGTCTCAACAGTCTGCGCTTTGATCGTTCCCTGGAAGACCAGTAATAGTTTGCGATGCATATCTGGAATCATTCTGTAATCTGTGGACCTTCAAAGTGTTGATGAAACAAAGAAATTGCATCTGGATTGAATACAACAATCACCATCTCCACTTTCCTCCATGTTTGAAATGTCTCAAACAGCCTACGATTTGATCATTCCCTGGATGACCATTGTTAGTTTCCGATGCACATATGGAGGCATTCTGTAATCTGTGTAGTATCAGAGTGTTAAAGAAACGCAGAAAATGCATCTTGATTGAATACAACAGTCACCATGCGCACTTTCCTCCGTGGGAGTAATGTCTCTAACAGCCTACGCTTTGATCGTTCACTGGAAGACCAATAGTATTTTCCGATGCACATCTGGAGGTATTCTGTAATCTGTGGACTATCAGAGTGTTGATGAAACACTGAAATTGCATCGGGATTGAATACAACAGTCACCTTCCCCACTTTCCTCCATGTTAGTAATGTCTCAAACAGTCTACGCTTTGATCGTTCCCCGGAAGACCAGTGTTTGTTTCCGATGCAGATCTGGAGGCATTCTGTAATCTGTGGACTATCAGAGTGTTGATGAAACACTAAAATTGCATTGGGATTGAATACAACAGTCACCATGTGCACTTTCCTCCATAAGAGTAATGTCTCAAACAGTCTATGCTTTGATCGTTCCCTGGAAGACAAGTAGTAGTTTCGATGCACATCTGGAGGCATTCTGTCATGCGTGGACTATCAGACTGTTGATGAAACACAGAAACTGTATCGGGATTCAATACAACAGTCACCGTGCGCACTTTCCTCCATGGGAGTAATGTCTCAAACAGTCTACGCTTTGATCGTTCCCTAAAACACCAATAGTAGTTTCCGATGCACATCTGGAGGCTTTCTGTAATCTGTTGGCTATCACAGTGTTGATGAGACACAGAAATTGCATTGGGATTGAATACAACAGTCACCAAGCGCACTTTCCTCAATAAGAGTAATGTCTCAAACAGTCTAAGCTTTGATCTTTCCCTGGAAGACCAGTAGTAGTTTCGATACACATTTGGAGGCATTCTGTAATGCGTGGACTATCAGACTGTTGATAAAACACAGAAAGTGTATCTAGATTCATTACAACAGTCACCGTGCGCACTTTCCTCCATGGGAGTAATGTCTCAAATAGCCTACGCTTTGATCGTTCCCTGGAAGACCAGTAGTAGTTACCGACGCACATCTGGAGGCATTCTGTAACCTGTGGACTATCAGAGTGTTGATGAAACAAAGAAATTGCATCGGGATTGAATACAACATTCACCATGCGCACTTTAATCCATGAGAGTAATGTCTCTAACCGTCTACGCTTTGATCGTTCCCTGGAAGACCAGTGGTAGTTTCCGATGCACATCTGGAGGCATTCTGTAATCTGTAAACTGTCAGAGTGTTGATGAAACTTTAAAATTGCATCGGGATTGAATACAGCAGTCACCATGCGCACTTCCCTCCATGAGAGTAATGTCTCTAACAGTCTACGCTTTGATCATTCCCTGGAAGACCAATAGTAGTTTCCGATGCACATCTGCAGGCATTCTGTAACCTGTGGACTATCAGAGTGTTGATGAAACACTAAAATTGCATTGGGATAGAATTCAACAGTCACCATGTGCACTTTCCTCCATAAGAGTAATGTCTCAAACAGTCTATGCTTTGATCGTTCCCTGGAAGACAAGTAGTAGTTTCGATGCACATCTGGAGGCATTCTGTAATACGTGGACTATCAGACTGTTGATGAAACACAGAAAGTGTATCGGGATTCAATACAACAGTCAACGTGCGCACTTTCCTCCATGGGAGTAATGTCTCAAACAGTCTACGCTTTGATCGTTCCCTAAAACACCAATAGTAGTTTCCGATGCACATCTGGAGGCTTTCTGTAATCTGTTGGCTATCACAGTGTTGATGAGACACAGAAATTGCTTTGGGATTGAATACAACAGTCACCATGCGCACTTTCCTCAATAAGAGTAATGTCTCAAACTGTCTAAGCTTTGATCTTTCCCTGGAAGACCAGTAGTAGTTTCGATGCACATCTGGAGGCATTCTGTAATGCGTGGACTATCAGACTGTTGATGAAACACAGAAAGTGTATCTAGATTCATTACAACAGTCACCGTGCACACTTTCCTCCATGGGAGTAATGTCTCAAATAGCCTACGCTTTGATCGTTCCCTGGAAGACCAGTAGTAGTTTCCGATGCACATCTGGATGCATTCTGTAATCTGTGGAATATCAGAGTGTTGATGAAACACAGAAATTGCATCGGGATTGAATACAACAGTCACCATGAGTACTTTCCTCCATGGGAGTAATGTCTCAAACAGTTTACGCTTTGATCGTTCGCTGGAAGACCAGTAGTAGTTACCGACGCACATCTGGAGGCATTCTGTAACCTGTGGACTATCAGAGTGTTGATGAAACAAAGAAATTGCATCGGGATTGAATACAACAGTCACCATGCGCACTTCCCTCCATGAGAGTAATGTCTCTAACAGTCTACGCTTTGATCATTCCCTGGAAGACCAATAGTAGTTACCGATGCACATCTGGAGGCATTCTGTAACTGTGGACTATCAGAGTGTTGATGAAACACTAAAATTGCATTGGGATTGAATACAACAGTCAACATGTGCACTTTCCTCCATAAGAGTAATGTCTCAAACAGTCTATGCTTTGATCGTTTCCTGGAAGACAAGTAGCAGTTTCGATGCACATCTGGAGGCATTCTGTAATGCGTGGACTATCAGACTGTTGATGAAACACAGAAAGTGTATCTAGATTCATTACAACAGTCAACGTGCGCACTTTCCTCCATGGGAGTAATGTCTCAAATAGCCTACGCTTTGATCGTTCCCTGGAAGACCAATAGTAGTTTCCGATGCACATCTGGAGGCATTCTGTAACTGTGGACTATCAGGGTGTTGATGAAACACTAAAATTCCATTGGGATTGAATACAACAGTCACCATGTGCACTTTCCTCCATAAGAGTAATGTCTCAAACAGTCTATGCTTTGATCGTTCCCTGGAAGACAAGTAGTAGTTTCGATTCACATCTTTAGGCATTCTGTAATGCGTGGACTATCAGACTGTCGATGAAACACAGAAAGAGTATCGGGATTCAATACAACGGTCACCGTGCGCACTTTCCTCCATGGGAGTAATGTCTCATACAGTCTACGCTTTGATCGTTCCCTGGAACACCAATAGCAGTTTCCGATGCACATCTGGAGGCATTCTGTAATCTGTTGGCTAGCACAGGGTTGATGAAACACAGAAATTGCATTGGGATTGAATACAACAGTCACCATGCGCACTTTCCTCAATAAGAGTAATGTCTCAAACAGTCTAATCTTTGATCTTTCCCTGGAAGAGTAGTAGTAGTTTCGATGCACATCTGGAGGCATTCTGTAATGCGTGGACTATCAGACTGTTGATGAAACACAGAAAGTGTATCGGGATTCATTACAACAGTCACCGTGCGCACTTTCCTCCATGGGAGTAATGTCTCAAACAGTCTACCCTTTGATCGTTCCCTGGAAGACCAGTAGTAGTTTCCGATGCACATCTGGAGGCATTCTGTAGTCTGTGGACTATTAGAATGTAGATGAAACACAGAAATAGCATCGGGATTGAATACAACAATCACCATACGCGCTTTCCTCCATGGGAGTAATGTCTCAAAGAGTTTACGCTTTGATCGTTCTCTGGAAACTATTAATAGTTTCTGATGCACATCTGGAGGCATTCTGTAATCTGTGAACCATCAGAGTGTTGATGAAACACAGAAATTGCATCGGGATTGAATACAACAGTCACCATGCGCACGTTCCCCCATGGGAGTAGTGTCTCAAACAGCCTACGCTTTGATCGTTCCCAGGAAGACCAGAAGTAGTTCCTGATGCACATCTGGAGGCATTCTGTAGTTTGTGGACTATCAGAGTGTTGATGAAACACAGTAATTGCATCGGGATTGAGTACAACAGCCACCATGCGCACTTTCCTTTATGGGAGTAATGTCTCAAACAGTCAACGCTTTGATCGTTCCCTGGAAGACCGGTAATAGTTTCCGATGCACATCTGGAGGCATTCTGTAATCTGTGGACCTTCAAAGTGTTGATGAAACAGAGAAATTGCATCGGGATTGAGTGAAACAGTCACCATGCGCACTTCCCTCCATGTTAGTAATGTCTCAAACGGTCTACGCTTTGATCGTTCCCTGGAAGACCAGTGTTAGTTTCCGATGCACATCTGGAGGCATTCTGTAATCTGTGGACTATCAGAGTGTTGATGACACACAGAAATTGCATCGGGATCAAATGCAACAGTCTCCGTGCGCACTTTCCTCCATGGGGGTAATGTCTCTAACAGTCTACGCTTTGATCGTTCCCTGGAAGGCCAATAGTAGTTTCCGATGCACATCTGGAGGCATTCTGTAATCTGTGGACTATCAGAGTGTTGATGAAACACTAAAATTGCATCGGGATTGAATACAACAGTCACCATACGCTCTTTCCTCCATAAGAGTAATGTCTCAAACAGTCTACGCTTTGATCCTTCCCTGGAAGACCAGTAGTATTTTCCGATGCACATCTGGAGGCATTCTGTAATCTGTGGACTATCAGACTGTTGATGAAACACAGAAATTGCATCGGGATTGATCACAACAGTCACCGTGCGCAGTTTCCTCCATGGAAGTACTGTCTCAAACAGTCTGCGCTTTAATCGTTCCCTGAAAGACCAGTAGTAGTTTCTGATGCACATCTGGAGGCATTCTGTAATCTGTGGACTATCAAAGTGTTGATGAAAAACAGAAATTGCATCGGGATTGAATACAACAGTCACCATGCGCACTTTCCTCCATGGGAGTAATGTCTCGAACAGTCTACGCTTTGATCGTTCCCTGGAAGACCAGTAGTAGTTTCCGATGCACATCTGGAGGCATTCTGTAATCTGTGGATTATCAGAGTGTAGATGAAACACAGAAATAGCATCTGGATTGAATACAACAGTCACCATGTGCACTTTCCCCCATGGGAGTAATGTCTCAAACAGTCTACGCTTTCATAGATCCCTGGAAGACCAGTAGTAGTTTCCGATGCTTATCTACAGGCATTCTGTAATCTGTGGAGTATCAGAGTGTTGATGAAACACAGAAATTGCATCGGGATTGAATACAACATTCACCATGCGCACTTTCCTGCATGGTAGTAATGTCTCAAACAGTCTACGCTTTGATCGTTCCCTGGAAGACCAGTAGTAGTTTCCGACGCACATCTTGTGGCATTCTGGAATCTGTGGACTAACTGAGTGTTGATAAAACACAGAAATTGCAATGGGATTGAATACAACAGTCACCATGGGCATTTTCCTCCATGTGAGTAACGTCTGAAACAGTCTACGCTTTGATAGTTCCATGGAATACCAGTAGTAGTTTCCGATGCACATCTGGAGGCATTCTATAATCTGTGGACCTTCAAAGTGTTGTTGAAACAAAGAAATTGCATCGGGAGTGAATACAACAGACACAATACGCACTTTCCTCCATGGGAGTAATGTCTGATACAGTCTACGCTTTGATCGTTCCCATTAAGACCAGTAGTGGTTTCCGATGCACATCTGGAGGCATTCTGGAATCTTTGGACTAACTGAGTGTTGATAAAACACAGAAATTGCAATGGGATTGAATACAACAGTCATCATGCGCACTTTCCTCCATGGGAGTAATGTCTCAAACAGTCTACGCTTTGATCGTTCCCTGGAAGACCAGTAGTAGTTTCCGATGCACATCTGGAGGCATTCTGTAATCTGTGGACTAACTGAGTGTTGATCAAACACAGAAATTGCAATGGGATTGAATACAACAGTCACCATGCGCACTTTCCTCCATGGGAGTAATGTCTCAAACAGTCTACGCTTTGATCGTTCCCTGGAAGACCTGTAGTAGTTTCCGATGCACATTTGGTTTCATTCTGTAATCTGTGGACTATCATAGTGTAGATGAAACACTGAAATTGATTCGGGAATGAATACAACAGTCACCATCCGCACTTTCCTCGATGGGAGTAATGTCTGAAACAGTCTACGCTTTGATCGTTCCCTGGAAGACCATTAGTAGTTTCCGGTGCACATCTGGAAGCACTCTGTAATCTGTGGACTAACTAAGTGTTGATGAAACACAGAAATTGCAAAGGGATTGAATACAACAGTCACCATGCGCACTTTCCTCCATGGGAGTAATGTCTCAAACAGTCTACGCTTTGATCTTTCCCTGGAAGACCAGTAGTAGTTTCCGATGCACATCTGGAGGCAATCTGTAATCTGTGGACTATCAGAGTATTGATGAAAATCAGAAATTTCATCGGGATTTAATACAACAGTCACCATGCGCACTTCCCTCCATGGGAGTAATGTCTCAAACAGTATACTTTTTGATTGTTCCCTGGATGACCAGTAGTAGTTTTCGATGCACATCTGGAGGCATTCTGTAATCTGTGGACTATCAGAGTGTTGATGAAACACTGAAATTGAATCGGGATTGAATACAACAGTCACCATGCGCACTTCCCTCCATGGGAGTAATGTCTGAAACAGTCTACGATTTGATCGTTCCCTGGAACACCAGTAGTAGTTTCCTTTGCGTATATGGTGGCATTCTTTAATCTGTGGACTATCAGAGTGTTGATGAAACACAGAAATAGCATCGCGATTGAATACAACAGTTACCAAGCGCACATTCCTCCATAGGAGTAATGTCTCAAACAGTCTACGCTTTGATCGTTCCCTGGAAGACCAGTAGAAGTTTCCGATGCACATCTTGTGACATTCTGTAATATATGGACTATCAGAGTGTTGATGAAACAAAGAAATTGCATCGGGATTGAATACAACATTCACCATGCGCATTTTCCTCCATGGGAGTAACGTCTGAAACAGTCTACGCTTTGATCGTTCAAAGGAAGACCAGTAGTAGTTTCCGATGCACATCTGGAGGCAATCTGTAATCTATGGACTATCAGAGTGTTGATGAAAATCAGAAATTGCATCGGGATTGAATACAACAGTCACCATGCGCACTCTCCTCCATGGGAGTAATGTCTCAAACAGTATACGTTTTGATTGTTCCCTGGAAGACCAGTAGTAGTTTTCGATGCACATCTGGAGGCATTCTGTAATCTGTGGACTATCAGAGTGTTGATGAAACACTGAAATTGAATCGGAATTGAATACAACAGTCACCATGCGCACATTCCTCCATGGGAGTAATGTCTCAAACAGTCTACGCTTTGATCGTTCCCTGAAAGAATAGTAGTGGTTTCCGATGCACAACTGGTGGCATTCTGTAACCTGTGGATCATCAGAGTGTTGATGAAACACAGAGAATGCATCGGGATTGAATACAACAGTCACCATGCGCACTTCCCTCCACGGGAGTGATATCTCAAACAGTCTACGCTTTGATCGTTCCCTGGAATACCAGTAGTAGTTTCCGATGCACATCTGGTGGCATTCTGTAATCAGTGGACTATCAGAGTGTTGATGAAACACAGAAATAGCGTCGGGATTGAATACAACAAACACCATGCGTACTTTCCTCCATGGGAGTAATTTCTCAAACAGTCTACGCTTTGATCGTGACCTGGAAGGGCAGTAGTAGTTTCCGATGCACATCTGGTGGCATTCTGTAATCTGTGGACTAACAGAGTGTTGATGAAAGACAGAAATTACATCGGGATTGAATACAACGGTCAATAATCGCACTTTCCTCCATGGGAGTAATGTCTCAAACAGTCTACGCTTTGATCGTTCCCTGGAAGACCAGTAGTAATTTCCGATGCACATCTGGAGGCATTCTGTAATCTATGGACTATCAGAGTGTTGATGAAACACAGTAATTGCATCGGGATTGAATACAACAGTCACAATGCGCACTTTCCTCCTTGTGAGTATTGTCTCAAACAGTGTACGTTTTGGTTTTTCCCTGGAAGACCAGTAGTAGTTTTCGATGCTCAAATGGATGCATTCTGTAATCTGTGGACTATCAGAGTGTTGATGAAACACAGAAATTCCATCGGGATTGAATACAACAGTCACCATGCGCACTTTCCTCCATGGGAGTAATTCTCAAACAGTCTACGCTTTGATCGTTCCCTGGAAGACCAGTAGTAGTTTCCGATGCACATCTGGCGGCATTCTCTAATCTGTGGACTATCAGAGTGTTGATGAAACACAGAAGTAGCATCGGGATTGAATACAACAGTCATCATGAGCACTTTCCTCCTTGGGAGTAATGTCTCAAACAGTCTACGCTTTGATCGTTCACTGGAAGACCAGTAGTAGTTTTCGATGCACATCTGGTGGCATTCTGTAATCTGTGGACTCTCAGAGTGTTGATGAAACACAGAAATTGCATAGGGATTGAATACAACAGTCACCATGCGCACTTCTCTAAAAGGGAGTAATGTCTCAAACAGTCTACGCTTTGATCGTTCCCTGGAAGACCAGTAGTAGTTTCCGGTGCACATCTGGTGGCATTCTGTAATCTGTGGACTATCAGAGTGTTGATGAAACACAGAAGTAGCATCGGGATTGAATACAACAGTCATCATGAGCACTTTCATCCTTGGGATTAATGTCTCAAACAGTCTACGCTTTGATCGTTCCCTGACAGACCAGTAGTGGTTTCTGATGCACAACTGGTGGCATTCTGTAATCTGTGGACTATCAGAGTGTTGATGAAACACAGAGAATGCATCGGGATTGAATACAACAGTCACCATGCGCACTTTCCTCCATGGGAGTAATTCTCAAACAGTCTACGCTTTGATCGTTCCCTGGAAGACCAGTAGTAGTTTCCGATGCACATCTGGCGGCATTCTCTAATCTGTGGACTATCAGAGTGTTGATGAAACACAGAAGTAGCATCGGGATTGAATACAACAGTCACCATGCGCACTTTCCTCCATAGGAGGAATGTCTCAAACAGTCTACGCTTTGATCGTTCCCTGGAAGACCAGTAGTAGTCTCCGATGCACTTCTGGTGGCATTCTGTAATCTGTGGAATAACAGAGTGTTGATGAAACACAGAAATTGCATCGGGATTGAATACAACAGTCAATATTCGCACTTTCCTCCATGGGAGTAATGTCTCAAACAGTCTACGCTATGATCGTTCCCTGGAAGACCAGTAGTAATTTTCGATGCTCATCTGGAGGCATTCTGTCATCAGTGGACTATCAGAGTGTTGATGAAACACAGAAATTGCATCGGGATTGAATACAACAGTCACCATGCGCACTTTCCTCCATGGGAGTAATGTCACAAGAAGTCTACGTTTTGATCGTTCCCTGGAAGACCATTAGTAGTATCCGGTGCGCAACTGGAGGCATTCTGTAATCTGTGGACTATCAGAGTGTTGTTGAAACACGGAAATTGCATCGGGATTGAATACAACAGTCACCATGCGCATTTTCCTCCATGGGAGTAACGTCTGAAACAGTCTACGCTTTGATCGTTCCCAGGAAGACCAGTAGTAGTTTCCGATGCACATCTGGAGGCATTCTGTAATCTGTGGACTAACTAAGTGTTGATGAAACTCAGAAATTGCAAAGGGATTGAATACAACAGTCACCATGCGCACTTTCCTCCATGGGAGTAATGTCTCAAACAGTCTACGCTTTGATCTTTCCCTGGAAGACCAGTAGTAGTTTCCGATGCACATCTGGTGGCATTCTGTAATCTGTGGACTATCATAGTGTTGATGAAACCCTGAAATTGAATCGGGATTCAATATAACAGTCACCATCCGCACTTTCCACCATGGGAGTAATGTCTGAAACAGTCTACGCTTTGATCGTACCCTGGAAGACCAGTAGATGTATCCGATGCACATCTGGTGGCATTCTGTAATCTATGGACTATCAGAGTGTTGATGAAACACAGAAATAGCATCGGGATTGTATACAACGGTCACCATGCGCACTTTCCTCCATGGGACGAATGTCTCAAACAGTCTACGCTTTGATCGTTCCCTGGAAGACCAGTAGTAGTCTCCGATGCACATCTGGTGGCATTCTGTAATCTGTGGAATAACAGAGTGTTGATGAAACACAGAAATTGCATCGGGATTGAATACAACAGTCAATATTCGCACTTTCCTCCATGGGAGTAATGTCTCAAACAGTCTACGCTATGATCGTTCCCTGGAAGACCAGTAGTAATTTTCGATGCTCATCTGGAGGCATTCTGTCATCTGTGGACTATCAGAGTGTTGATGAAACACAGAAATTGCATCGGGATTGAATACAACAGTCACCATGCGCACTTTCCTCCATGGGAGTAAAGTCTCAAGAAGTCTACGTTTTGATCGTTCCCTGGAAGACCATTAGTAGTTTCCGGTGCACATCTGGAGGCATTCTGTAATCTGTGGACTATCAGAGTGTTGTTGAAACACAGATATTGCATCGGGATTGAATACAACAGTCACCATGCGCACTTTCCTCCATGGGAGTAATTCTCAAACATTCTACGCTTTGATCGTTCCCTGTAAGACCAGTAGTAGTTTCCGATGCACATCTGGTGGCATTCAGTAATATGTGGACTATCAGAGTGTAGGTGAAACACAGAAATAGCATCGGGATTGAATACAACTGTCACCATCCGCACTTTCCTCAATGGGAGTAACGTCTGAAACAGTCTACGCTTTGATCGTTCCCTGGAAGACCAGTAGAAGTATCCGATGCACATCTGGTGGCATTCTGTAATCTATGGACTATCAGAGTGTTGATGAAACACAGAAATAGCATCGGGATTGTATACAACAGTCACCATGCGCACTTTCCTCCATTGGAGTAATGTCTCAAACAGTCTACGTTTTTATTGTTCTCTGGAATGGCAGTAGTAGTTTTCGATGCACAAATGGAGGCATTCTGTAATCTGTGGACTATCAGAGTGTTGATGAAACACAGAAATTGCATCGGGATTGAATACAACAGTCACCATGCGCACTTTCCTCCATGGGAGTAATTCTCAAACAGTCTACGCTTTGATCGTTCCCTGGAAGACCAGTAGTAGTTTCCGATGCACATCTGGTGGCATTCTGTAATCTGTGGACTATCAGAGTGTTGATGAAACACAGAAGTAGCATCGGGATTGAATACAACAGTCATCATGAGCACTTTCCTCCTTGGGAGTAATGTCTCAAACAGTCTACGCTTTGATCGTGCACTGGAAGACCAGTAGTAGTTTTCGATGCACATCTGGTGGCATTGTGTAATCTGTGGACTATCAGAGTGTTGAAGAAACACAGAAATTGCATAGGGATTGAATACAACAGTCACCATGCGCACTTCTCTCCATGGGAGTAATGTCTCAAACAGTCTACGATTTGATCGTTCCCTGGAACACCAGTAGTAGTTTCCGATGCACATGTGGTGGCATTCTGTAATCTGTGGACTATCAGAGAGTTGATGAAACACAGAAATAGCATCGGGATTGAATACAACAGTCACAATTCTCACATTCCTCCATGTGAGTAATGTCTCAAACAGTCTACGCTCTGATCGCTCCCTGAAAGACCAGTAGTGGTTTCCCATGCACAACTGGTGGCATTCTGTAATCTGTGGACTTTCAGAGTGTTGATGAAACACAGAGAATGCATCGGGATTGAATACAACAGTCACCATGCGCACTTTCCTCCACGGGAGTGATATCTCAAACCGTCTACGCTTTGATCGTTCCCTGGAATACCAGTATTAGTTTCCGATGCACATCTGGTGGCATTCTGTAATCTGTGGACTATCAGAGTGTTGATGAAACATAGAAATAGCATCGAGATTGTATACAACAGTCACCATGCGCATTTTCTTCCATGGGAGTAATGTCTCAAACAGTCTACGCTTTGATCGTTCCCTGGAAGACCAGTAGTAGTCTCCGATGCACATCTGGTGGCATTCTGTAATCTGTGGACTAACTGAGTGTTGATGAAACACAGAAATTGCATCGGGATTGAATACAACAGTCACCATGCGCACTTTCCTCCATGGGAGTAATGTCTCAAACAGTCTACGCTTTGATCGTTCCCTGGAAGACCAGTAGTAGTCTCCGATGCACATCTGGTGGCATTCTGTAATCTGTGGGCTAACAGAGTGTTGATGAAACACGGAAATTGCATCGGGATTGAATACAACAGTCAATATTCGCACTTTCCTCCATGGGAGTAATGTCTCAAACAGTCTACGCTATGATCGTTCCCTGGAAGACCAGTAGTAATTTTCGATGCACTTCTGGAGGCATTCTGTCATCTGTGGACTATCAGAGTTTTGATGAAACACAGAAATTGCATCGGGATTGAATACAACAGTCACCATGCGCACTTCCCTCCATGGGAGTAATGTCTCAAAGAATCTACGTTTTGATCGTTCCCTGGAAGACCATTAGTAGTCTCCGGTGCACATCTGGAGGCATTCTGTAATCTGTGGACTATCAGAGTGTTGATGAAACACAGAAGTAGCATCGGGATTGAATACAACAGTCACCATGCGCACTTTCCTACATGGGAGTAATGCTCAAACATTCTACGCTTTGATCGTTCCCTGGAAGACCAGTAGTACTTTCCGATGCACATCTGAGGGCATTCAGTAATCTGTGGACTATCAGAGTGTTGGTGAAAGACAGAAATAGCATCGGGATGAATACAACAGACACCATGCGCACTTTCATGCATGGGAGTAATGTCTGAAACAGTCTACGCTTTGATCGTTCCCAGGAAGACCAGTAGTAGTTTCCGATGCACATCTGGAGGCAATCTGTAATCTGTGGACTATCAGAGTGTTGATGAAAATCACAAATTGCATCGGGATTGAATACAACAGTCACCATGCGCACTTTCCTCCATGGGAGTGATGTCTCAAACAGTATACGTTTTGATTGTTCCCTGGAAGACCAGTAGTAGTTTTCGATGCACTTCTGGAGGCATTTTGTAATCTGTGGACTATCAGAGTGTTGTTGAAACACTAAAATTGAATCGGGATTGAATACAACAGTCACCATGCGCACTTCCCTCCATGGGAGTAATGTCTCAAACAGTCTACGCTTTGATCGTTCCCTGGAATGCAGTAGTAGTTTCCAATGCACATCTGGTGGCATTCTGTAATCAGTGGACAATCAGAGTGTTGATGAAACACAGAAATAGCATCGGGATTGAATACAACAGTCACCATGCGGACTTTCCTCCATGGGAGTAATGTCTCAAACAGTCTACGCTTTGAACGTTCCCTGGAAGACCAGTAGTAGTTTCCGATGCACATCTGGTGGCATTCTGTGATATGTGGACTAACAGAGTGTTGATGAAACAGAGATTGCATCAGGATTTAATACAACAGTCAATATTCGCACTTTCCTCCATGGGAGTATTGTCTCAAACAGTCTACGCTTTGATCGTTCCCTGGAAGACCAGTAGTAATTTCCGATGCACATCTGGAGGCATTCTGTAATCTGTGGACTATCAGAGTGTTGATGAAACACAGAAATTGCATCGGGATTGAATACAACAGTCACCATGCGCACTTTCCTCCATGGGAGTAATTCTCAAACAGTCTACGCTTTGATCGTTCCCTGGAAGACCAGTAGTAGTTTCCGATGCACATCTGCTGGCATTCTGTAATCTGTGGACTATCAGAGTGTTGATGAAACACAGAAATTGCATCGGGATTGAATACAACAGTCACCATGCGCACATTCCTCCATGGGAGTAATGTCTCAAACAGTCTACGCTTTGATCGTTCAATGGAAGACCAGTAGAAGTTTCCGATGCACATCTGGTAGCATTCTGTAAACTATGGACTATCAGAGTGTTGATGAAACACAGAGATTGCATCGGGATTGAATACAACAGTCACCATGCGCACTTTCCTCCATGGCAGTAATTCTCAAACAGCCTACGCTTTGATCGTTCCCTGGAAGACCAATAGTTGTGTCCGATGCACATCTGGTGGCATTCTGTAATCTGTGGACTATCAGAGTGTTGATGAAACATAGAAGTAGCATCGGTATTGAATACAACAGTCATCATGAGCATTTTCCTCTTTGGGAGTAATGTCTCTAACAGTCTACGTTTTGATCGTTCTCTGGAAGACCAGTAGTACTTTTGGATGCACATCTGGTGGCATTCTGTAATCTGTGGACTATCAGAGTGTTGATGAAACACAGAAATAGCATCGGGATTGAACACAACAGTCACCATGCGCACTTTCTTCCATGGAAGTAATGTCTCAAAGTCTACGCTTTGATCGTTCCCTGGAAGACCAGTAGTAGTCTCCGAGGCACATCTGGTGGCATTCTGTAATCTGTGGACTAACAGAGTGTTGATGAAACACAGAAATTGCATCGGGATTGAATACAACAGTCACCATGCGCACTTTCCTCCATGGGAGTAATGTCTGAAACAATCTACGCTTTGATCGTTCCCTGGAAGACCATTAGTAGCTTCCGGTGCACATCTGGAAGCATTCTGTAATCTGTGGACCTTCAAAATGTTGATAAAACACAGAAATTGCATCGGGAGTGAATACAACAGTCACCATCCGCACTTTCCTCCATGGGAGTAACGTCTGAAACAGACTACGCTTTGATCGTTCCCAGGAAGACCAGTAGTAGTTTCCGATGCACAACTGGTGGCATTCTGTAATCTGTGGACCATCAGAGTGTTGATGAAACACAGAGAATGCATCGGGATTGAATACAACAGTCACCATGCGCACTTTCCCTCACGGGAGTGATATCACAAACAGTCTACGCATTGATCGTTCCCTGGAATGCAGTAGTAGTTTCCAATGCACATCTGGTGGCATTCTGTAATCAGTGGACTATCAGAGTGTTGATGAAACACAGAAATAGCATCGGGATTGATTACAACAGACACCATGCGCACTTTTCTCCATGGGAGTAATGTCTCAAACAGTCTACGCTTTGATCTTTCCCTGGAAGACCAGTAGTAGTTTCCGATGCACATCTGGTGGCATTCTGTAATCTGTGGACTAACAGAGTGTTGATGAAACAGAGAAATTGCATCGGGATTGAATACAACAGTCAATATTCGCACTTTCCTGCATGGGAGTAATGTCTCAAACAGTCTACGCTTTGATCGTTCCCTGGAAGACCAGTAGTAATTTTCGATGCACATCTGGAGGCATTCAGTAATCTGTGGACTATAAGAGTGTTGGTGAAACACAGAAATCGCATCGGGATTGAATACAACTGTCACCATGCGCACTTTCCTCCATGGGAGTAATTCTCAAACTTTCTACGCTTTGGTCGTTCCCTGGATGACCAGTAGTAGTTTCCGATGCACATCTGGTGCCATTCAGTAATCTGTGGACTATAAGAGTGTTGGTGAAACACAGAAATAGCATCGGGATTGAATACAACTGTCACCATGCGCACTTTCCTCCATGGGAGTAATGTTTTAAACAGTCTACGATTTGATCGTTCCCTGGAATACAATTAGTAGTTCCCGATGCACATCTGGTGGCATTTTGTAATCTGTGGACTATCAGAGTGTTGATGAAACACAGAAATTGCATCGGGATTGAATAGAACAGTCACCATGCGCACATTCCTCCATGAGAGTAATGTCTGAAACAGTCTACGCTTTGATCGTTCCCTGGAAGACAAGTAGAAGTTTCCGATGCACATCTGGTAGCATTCTGTAATCTATGGACTATCAGAGTGTTGATGAAACACAGAAATTGCATCGGGATTGAATACAACAGTCACCATGCGCACTTTTCTCCATGGGAATATTGTCTCAAACAGTCTACGTTTTGATTGTTCCCTGGAAGACCAGTAGTAGTTTCCGATGCTCATCTGGTAGCATTCTTTAATCTGTGGACTATCAGAGTGTTGATGAAACACAGAAATTCCATCGGGATTGAATACAATAGTCACTATGCGCACTTTCCTCCATGGGAGTAATTCTCAAACAGTCTACGCTTTGATCGTTCCCTGGAGGACCAGTAGTAGTTTCCGATGCACATCTGGAGGCATTCTGTAATCTGTGGACTATCAGAGTGTTGATGAAACACAGAAGTAGCATCGGGATTGAATACAACAGTCATCATGAACACTTTCCTCCTTGGGAGTAATGTCTCAAACAGTCTACGCTTTGATCGTTCTCTGGAAGACCAGTAGTAGTTTTGGATGCACATCTGGTGGCATTCTGTAATCTGTGTACTATCAGAGAGTTGATGAAACACAGATATAGCATCGGGATTGAATACAACAGTCACAATTCTCACATTCCTCCATGTTAGTAATGTCTCAAATAGTCTACGCTTTGATCGTTCCCTGAAAGACCAGTAGTGGTTTCCGATGCACAACTGGTGGCATTCTGTAATCTGTGGACTATCAGAGTGTTGATGAAACTCAGAGAATGCATTGGGATTGAATACAACAGTCACCATGAGCACTTTCCTCCACGGGAGTGATATCTCAAACAGTCTACGCTTTGATCGTTCCCAGGAATACCAGTAGTAGTTTCCGATGCACATCTGGTGGCATTCTGTATTCTGTGGACTATCAGAGTGTTGATGAAACACAGAAATAGCATCGGGATTGAATACAACAGTCACCATGCGCACTATCCTCCATGGGAGTAATGTCTCGAAGTCTACGCTTTGATCGTTCCCTGGAAGAACAGTAGTAGTCTCCGATGCACATCTGGTGGCATACTGTAATCTGTGGACTAACAGAGTGTTGATGAAACACAGAAATTGCATCGGGATTGAATACAACAGTCAATTTTCTCACTTTCCTCCATGGGAGTAATGTCTCAAACAGTCTACGCTTTGATAGTTCCCTGAAGAGCAGTAGTAATTTCCGATGCACATCTGGAGGCATTCTGTAATCTGTGGACTATCAGAGTGTTGATGAAACACAGAAATTGCATCGGGATTGAATACAACAGTCACCATGCGCACTTTCCTCCATGGGAGTAATGTCTCAAACAGTCTACGTTATGATCGTTCGCTGGAAGACCAGTAGCAGTTTCCGAAGCACATCTAGTGGCATTTTGTAATCTGTGGACTATCAGAGTGTTGATGAAACACATGGAATGCATTGGGATTGAATACAACAGTCTCCATGCGCAATTTCCTCCACGGGAGTAATATCTCAAACAGTCTACGACTTGATCGTTCCCTGGAATACCAGTAGTAGTTTCCGATGCACTTCTGGTGGCATTCTGTAATCTGTGGACTATCAGAGTGTTGATGAAACACAGAAATAGCATCGGGATTGAATACAACAGTCACCATGCGCACTTTCCTCCATGGAAGTAATGTCTCAAAGTCTACGCTTTGATCGTTCCCAGGAAGACCAGTAGTAGTCTCCGATGCACATCTGGTGGCATTCTGTAATCTGTGGACTAAGAGATTGTTGATGAAACACAGAAATTGCATCGGGATTGAATACAACATTCAATATTCGCACTTTCCTCCATGGGAGTAATGTCTCAAACAGTCTACGCTATGATCGTTCCCTGGAAGACCAGTAGTAATTTTCGATGCTCATCTGGAGGCATTCTGTCATCTGTGGACTATCAGAGTGTTGATGAAACACAGAAATTGCATCGGGATTGAATACAACAGTCACCATGCGCACTTTCCTCCATGGGAGTAATGTCTCAAGAAGTCTACGTTTTGATCGTTCCCTGGAAGACCATTAGTAGTTTCCGGTGCACATCTGGAGGCATTCTGTAATCTGTGGACTATCAGAGTGTTGTTGAAACACAGATATTGCATCGGGATTGAATACAACAGTCACCATGCGCACTTTCCTCCATGGGAGTAATTCTCAAACATTCTACGCTTTGATCGTTCCCTGTAAGACCAGTAGTAGTTTCCGATGCACATCTGGTGGCATTCAGTAATCTGTGGACTATCAGAGTGTAGGTGAAACACAGAAATAGCATCGGGATTGAATACAACAGTCACCATGCGCACATTCCTCCACGAGAGTAATGTCTCAAACAGTCTACGCTTTGATCGTTTCCTGGAAGACCAGTAGAAGTTTCCGATGCACATCTGGTGGCATTCTGTAATCTATGGAGTATCAGAGTGTTGATGAAACACAGAAATTTAATCGGGATTTAATACAACAGTCACCATGCGCACTTTCCTCCATGGGAGTAATGTCTCAAACAGTCTACGTTTTTATTGTTCTCTGGAATGGCAGTAGTAGTTTTCGATGCACAAATGGAGGCATTCTGTAATCTGTGGACTATCAGAGTGTTGATGAAACACAGAAATTGCATCGGGATTGAATACAACAGTCACCATGCGCACTTTCCTCCATGGGAGTAATTCTCAAACAGTCTACGCTTTGATCGTTCCCTGGAAGACCAGTAGTAGTTTCCGATGCACATCTGGTGGTATTCTGTAATCTGTGGACTATCAGAGTGTTGATGAAACACAGAAGTAGCATCGGGATTGAATACAACAGTCATCATGAGCACTTTCCTCCTTGGGAGTAATGTCTCAAACAGTCTACGCTTTGATCGTGCACTGGAAGACCAGTAGTAGTTTTCGATGCACATCTGGTGGCATTGTGTAATCTGTGGACTATCAGAGTGTTGAAGAAACACTGAAATTGCATAGGGATTGAATACAACAGTCACCATGCGCACTTCTCTCCATGGGAGTAATGTCTCAAACAGTCTACGATTTGATCGTTCCCTGGAACACCAGTAGTAGTTTCCGATGCACATGTGGTGGCATTCTGTAATCTGTGGACTATCAGAGAGTTGATGAAACACAGAAATAGCATCGGGATTGAATACAACAGTCACAATTCTCACATTCCTCCATGTGAGTAATGTCTCAAACAGTCTACGCTCTGATCGCTCCCTGAAAGACCAGTAGTGGTTTCCGATGCACAACTGGTGGCATTCTGTAATCTGTGGCCCATCAGAGTGTTGATGAAACACAGAGAATGCATCGGGATTGAATACAACAGTCACCATGCGCACTTTCCCCCACGGGAGTGATATCACAAACAGTCTACGCTTTGATCGTTCCCTGGAATGCAGTTGTAGTTTCCAATGCACATCTGGTGGCATTCTGTAATCAGTGGACTATCAGAGTGTTGATGAAACACAGAAATAGCATCGGGATTGATTACAACAGACACCATGCGCACTTTTCTCCATGGGAGTAATGTCTCAAACAGTCTACGCTTTGATCGTTCCCTGGAAGACCAGTAGTAATTTTCGATGCACATCTGGAGGCATTCAGTAATCTGTGGACTATAAGAGTGTTGGTGAAACACAGAAATAGCATCGGGATTGAATAAAACTGTCACCATGCGCACTTTCCTCCATGGGAGTAATTCTCAAACTTTCTACGCTTTGATCGTTCCCTGGATGACCAGTAGTAGTTTCCGATGCACATCTGGTGGCATTTTGTAATCTGTGGACTATCAGAGTGTTGATGAAACACAGAAATTGCATCGGGATTGAATAGAACAGTCACCATGCGCACATTCCTCCATGGGAGTAATGTCTGACACAGTCTACGCTTTGATCGTTCCCTGGAAGACAAGTAGAAGTTTCCGATGCACATCTGGTAGCATTCTGTAATCTATGGACTATCAGAGTGTTGATGATACACAGAAATTGCATCGGGATTGAATACAACAGTCACCATGCGCACTTTTCTCCATGGGAATATTGTCTCAAACAGTCTACGTTTTGATTGTTCCCTGGAAGACCAGTAGTAGTTTCCGATGCTCATCTGGTAGCATTCTTTAATCTGTGGACTATCAGAGTGTTGATGAAACACAGAAATTCCATCGGGATTGAATACAATAGTCACTATGCGCACTTTCCTCCATGGGAGTAATTCTCAAACAGTCTACGCTTTGATCGTTCCCTGGAGGAATAGTAGTAGTTTCCGATGCACATCTGGAGGCATTCTGTAATCTGTGGACTATGAGAGTGTTGATGAAACACAGAAGTAGCATCGGGATTGAATACAACAGTCATCATGAACACTTTCCTCCTTGGGAGTAATGTCTCAAACAGTCTACGCTTTGATCGTTCTCTGGAAGACCAGTAGTAGTTTTGGATGCACATCTGGTAGCATTCTGTAATCTGTGTACTATCAGAGAGTTGATGAAACACAGAAATTGCATCGGGATTGAATACAACAGTCACAATGCGCACATTCCTCCATGTTAGTAATGTCTCAAATAGTCTACGCTTTGATCGTTCCCTGAAAGACCAGTAGTGGTTTCCGATGCACAACTGGTGGCATTCTGTAATCTGTGGACTATCAGAGTTTTGATGAAACACAGAGAATGCATTGGGATTGAATACAACAGTCACCATGAGCACTTTCCTCCACGGGAGTGATATCTCAAACAGTCTACGCTTTGATCGTTCCCAGGAATACCAGTAGTAGTTTCCGATGCACATCTGGTGGCATTCTGTATTCTGTGGACTATCAGAGTGTTGATGAAACACAGAAATAGCATCGGGATTGAATACAACAGTCACCATGCGCACTTTCCTCCATGGGAGTAATGTCTCGAAGTCTACGCTTTGATCGTTCCCTGGAAGACCAGTAGTAGTCTCCGATGCACATCTGGTGGCATACTGTAATCTGTGGACTAACAGAGTGTTGATGAAACACAGAAATTGCATCGGGATTGAATACAACAGTCAATTTTCTCACTTTCCTCCATGGGAGTAATATCTCAAACAGTCTACGCTTTGATAGTTCCCTGGAAGAGCAGTAGTAATTTCCGATGCACATCTGGAGGCATTCTGTAATCTGTGGACTATCAGAGTGTTGATGAAACACAGAAATTGCATCGGGATTGAATACAACAGTCACCATGCGCACTTTCCTCCATGGGAGTAATGTCTCAAACAGTCTACGTTTTGATCGTTCGCTGGAAGACCAGTAGTAGTTTCCGAAGCACATCTGGTGGCATTTTGTAATCTGTGGACTATCAGAGTGTTGATGAAACACATGGAATGCATCGGGATTGAATACAACAGTCTCAATGCGCAATTTCCTCCACGGGAGTAATATCTCAAACAGTCTACGACTTGATCGTTCCCTGGAATACCAGTAGTAGTTTCCGATGCACTTCTGGTGGCATTCTGTAATCTGTGGACTATCAGAGTGTTGATGAAACACAGAAATAGCATCGGGATTGAATACAACAGTCACCATGCGCACTTTCCTCCATGGAAGTAATGTCTCAAAGTCTACGCTTTGATCGTTCCCTGGAAGACCAGTAGTAGTCTCCGATGCACATCTGGTGGCATTCTGTAATCTGTGGACTAAGAGAGTGTTGATGAAACACAGAAATTGCATCGGGATTGAATACAACAGTCAATATTCGCACTTTCCTCCATGGGAGTAATGTCTCAAACAGTCTACGCTATGATCGTTCCCTGGAAGACCAGTAGTAATTTTCGATGCTCATCTGGAGGCATTCTGTCATCTGTGGACTATCAGAGTGTTGATGAAACACAGAAATTGCATCGGGATTGAATACAACAGTCACCATGCGCACTTTCCTCCATGGGAGTAATGTCTCAAGAAGTCTACGCTTTGATCGTTTCCTGGAAGACCAGTAGAAGTTTCCGATGCACATCAGGTGGCATTCTGTAATCTATGGAGTATCAGAGTGTTGATGAAACACAGAAATTTAATCGGGATTTAATACAACAGTCACCATGCGCACTTTCCTCCATGGGAGTAATGTCTCAAACAGTCTACGTTTTTATTGTTCTCTGGAATGGCAGTAGTAGTTTTCGATGCACAAATGGAGGCATTCTGTAATCTGTGGACTATCAGAGTGTTGATGAAACACAGAAATTGCATCGGGATTGAATACAACAGTCACCATGCGCACTTTCCTCCATGGGAGTAATTCTCAAACAGTCTACGCTTTGATCGTTCCCTGGAAGACCAGTAGTAGTTTCCGATGCACATCTGGTGGCATTCTGTAATCTGTGGACTATCAGAGTGTTGATGAAACACAGAAGTAGCATCGGGATTGAATACAACAGTCATCATGAGCACTTTCCTCCTTGGGAGTAATGTCTCAAACAGTCTACGCTTTGATCGTGCACTGGAAGACCAGTAGTAGTTTTCGATGCACATCTGGTGGCATTGTGTAATCAGTGGACTATCAGAGTGTTGAAGAAACACAGAAATTGCATAGGGATTGAATACAACAGTCACCATGCGCACTTCTCTCCATGGGAGTAATGTCTCAAACAGTCTACGATTTGATCGTTCCCTGGAACACCAGTAGTAGTTTCCGATGCACATGTGGTGGCATTCTGTAATCTGTGGACTATCAGAGAGTTGATGAAACACAGAAATAGCATCGGGATTGAATACAACAGTCACAATTCTCACATTCCTCCATGTGAGTAATGTCTCAAACAGTCTACGCTCTGATCGCTCCCTGAAAGACCAGTAGTGGTTTCCGATGCACAACTGGTGGCATTCTGTAATCTGTGGCCCATCAGAGTGTTGATGAAACACAGAGAATGCATCGGGATTGAATACAACAGTCACCATGCGCACTTTTCTCCATGGGAGTAATGTCTCAAACAGTCTACGCTTTGATCTTTCCCTGGAAGACCAGTAGTAGTTTCCGATGCACATCTGGTGGCATTCTGTAATCTGTGGACTAACAGAGTGTTGATGAAACAGAGAAATTGCATCGGGATTGAATACAACAGTCAATATTCGCACTTTCCTCCATGGGAGTAATGTCTCAAACAGTCTACGCTTTGATCGTTCCCTGGAAGACCAGTAGTAATTTTCGATGCACATCTGGAGGCATTCAGTAATCTGTGGACTATAAGAGTGTTGGTGAAACACAGAAATAGCATCGGGATTGAATACAACTGTCACCATGCGCACTTTCCTCCATGGGAGTAATTCTCAAACTTTCTACGCTTTGATCGTTCCCTGGATGACCAGTAGTAGTTTCCGATGCACATCTGTTGGCATTCAGTAATCTGTGGACTATAAGAGTGTTGGTGAAACACAGAAATAGCATCGGGATTGAATACAACTGTCACCATGCGCACTTTCCTCCATGGGAGTAATGTTTTAAACAGTCTACGATTTGATCGTTCCCTGGAAGACAATTAGTAGTTCCCGATGCACATCTGGTGGCATTTTGTAATCTGTGGACTATCTGAGTGTTGATGAAACACAGAAATTGCATCGGGATTGAATAGAACAGTCACCATGCGCACATTCCTCCATGGGAGTAATGTCTGAAACAGTCTACGCTTTGATCGTTCCCTGGAAGACAAGTAGAAGTTTCCGATGCACATCTGGTAGCATTCTGTATATCTATGGACTATCAGAGTGTTGATGAAACACAGAAATTGCATCGGGATTGAATACAACAGTCACCATGCGCACTTTTCTCCATGGGAATATTGTCTCAAACAGTCTACGTTTTGATTGTTCCCTGGAAGACCAGTAGTAGTTTCCGATGCTCATCTGGTAGCATTCTTTAATCTGTGGACTATCAGAGTGTTGATGAAACACAGAAATTCCATCGGGATTGAATACAATAGTCACTATGCGCACTTTCCTCCATGGGAGTAATTCTCAAACAGTCTACGCTTTGATCGTTCCCTGGAGGACCAGTAGTAGTTTCCGATGCACATCTGGAGGCATTCTGTAATCTGTGGACTATCAGGGTGTTGATGAAACACAGAAGTAGCATCGGGATTGAATACAACAGTCATCATGAACACTTTCCTCCTTGGGAGTAATGTCTCAAACAGTCTACGTTTTGATCGTTCTCTGGAAGACCAGTAGTAGTTTTGGATGCACATCTGGTGGCATTCTGTAATCTGTGTACTATCAGAGAGTTGATGAAACACAGAAATTGCATCGGGATTGAATACAACAGTCACAATGCGCACATTCCTCCATGTTAGTAATGTCTCAAATAGTCTACGCTTTGATCGTTCCCTGAAAGACCAGTAGTGGTTTCCGATGCACAACTGGTGGCATTCTGTAATCTGTGGACTATCAGAGTGTTGATGAAACACAGAGAATGCATTGGGATTGAATACAACAGTCACCATGAGCACTTTCCTCCACGGGAGTGATATCTCAAACAGTCTACGCTTTGATCGTTCCCAGGAATACCAGTAGTAGTTTCCGATGCACATCTGGTGGCATTCTGTATTCTGTGGACTATCAGAGTGTTGATGAAACACAGAAATATCATCGGGATTGAATACAACAGTCACCATGCGCACTTTCCTCCATGGGAGTAATGTCTCGAAGTCTACGCTTTGATCGTTCCCTGGAAGACCAGTAGTAGTCTCCGATGCACATCTGGTGGCATACTGTAATCTGTGGACTAACAGAGTGTTGATGAAACACAGAAATTGCATCGGGATTGAATACAACAGTCAATTTTCTCACTTTCCTCCATGGGAGTAATGTCTCAAACAGTCTACGCTTTGATAGTTCCCTGGAAGAGCAGTAGTAATTTCCGATGCACATCTGGAGGCATTCTGTAATCTGTGGACTATCAGAGTGTTGATGAAACACAGAAATTGCATCGGGATTGAATACAACAGTCACCATGCGCACTTTCCTCCATGGGAGTAATGTCTCAAACAGTCTACGTTTTGATCGTTCGCTGGAAGACCAGTAGTAGTTTCCGAAGCACATCTGGTGGCATTTTGTAATCTGTGGACTATCAGAGTGTTGATGAAACACATGGAATGCATCGGGATTGAATACAACAGTCTCAATGCGCAATTTCCTCCACGGGAGTAATATCTCAAACAGTCTACGACTTGATCGTTCCCTGGAATACCAGTAGTAGTTTCCGATGCACTTCTGGTGGCATTCTGTAATCTGTGGACTATCAGAGTGTTGATGAAACACAGAAATAGCATCGGGATTGAATACAACAGTCACCATGCGCACTTTCCTCCATGGAAGTAATGTCTCAAAGTCTACGCTTTGATCGTTCCCTGGAAGACCAGTAGTAGTCTCCGATGCACATCTGGTGGCATTCTGTAATCTGTGGACTAAGAGAGTGTTGATGAAACACAGAAATTGCATCGGGATTGAATACAACAGTCAATATTCGCACTTTCCTCCATGGGAGTAATGTCTCAAACAGTCTACGCTATGATCGTTCCCTGGAAGACCAGTAGTAATTTTCGATGCTCATCTGGAGGCATTCTGTCATCTGTGGACTATCAGAGTGTTGATGAAACACAGAAATTGCATCGGGATTGAATACAACAGTCACCATGCGCACTTTCCTCCATGGGAGTAATGTCTCAACAAGTCTACGTTTTGATCGTTCCCTGGAAGAACATTGGTAGTTTCCGGTGCACATCTGGAGGCATTCTGTAATCTGTGGACTATCAGAGTGTTGTTGAAACACAGATATTGCATCGGGATTGAATACAACAGTCACCATGCGCACTTTCCTCTATGATAGTAATTCTCAAACATTCTACGCTTTGATCGTTCCCTGTAAGACCAGTAGTAGTTTCCGATGCACATCTGGTGGCATTCAGTAATCTGTGGACTATCAGAGTGTAGGTGAAACACAGAAATAGCATCGGGATTGAATACAACAGTCACCATGCGCACATTCCTCCACGAGAGTAATGTCTCAAACAGTCTACGCTTTGATCGTTTCCTGGAAGACCAGTAGATGTTTCCGATGCACATCTGGTGGCATTCTGTAATCTATGGAGTATCAGAGTGTTGATGAAACACAGAAATTTAATCGGGATTTAATACAACAGTCACCATGCGCACTTTCCTCCATGGGAGTAATGTCTCAAACAGTCTACGTTTTTATTGTTCTCTGGAATGGCAGTAGTAGTTTTCGATGCACAAATGGAGGCATTCTGTAATCTGTGGACTATCAGACTGTTGATGAAACACAGAAATTGCATCGGGATTGAATACAACAGTCACCATGCGCACTTTCCTCCATGGGAGTAATTCTCAAACAGTCTACGCTTTGATCGTTCCCTGGAAGACCAGTAGTAGTTTCCGATGCACATCTGGTGGCATTCTGTAATCTGTGGACTATCAGAGTGTTGATGAAACACAGAAGTAGCATCGGGATTGAATACAACAGTCATCATGAGCACTTTCCTCCTTGGGAGTAATGTCTCAAACAGTCTACGCTTTGATCGTGCACTGGAAGACCAGTAGTAGTTTTCGATGCACATCTGGTGGCATTGTGTAATCTGTGGACTATCAGAGTGTTGAAGAAACACAGAAATTGCATAGGGATTGAATACAACAGTCACCATGCGCACTTCTCTCCATGGGAGTAATGTCTCAAACAGTCTACGATTTGATCGTTCCCTGGAACACCAGTAGTAGTTTCCGATGCACATGTGGTGGCATTCTGTAATCTGTGGACTATCAGAGAGTTGATGAAACACAGAAATAGCATCGGGATTGAATACAACAGTCACAATTCTCACATTCCTCCATGTGAGTAATGTCTCAAACAGTCTACGCTCTGATCGCTCCCTGAAAGACCAGTAGTGGTTTCCGATGCACAACTGGTGGCATTCTGTAATCTGTGGACTATCAGAGTGTTGATGAAACACAGAGAATGCATCGGGATTGAATACAACAGTCACCATGCGCACTTTCCTCCACGGGAGTGATATCTCAAACCGTCTACGCTTTGATCGTTCCCTGGAATACCAGTATTAGTTTCCGATGCACATCTGGTGGCATTCTGTAATCTGTGGACTATCAGAGTGTTGATGAAACACAGATATAGCATCGGGATTGTATACAACACTCACCATGCGCACTGTCTTCCTTGGGAGTAATGTCTCAAACAGTCTACGCTTTGATCTTTCCCTGGAAGACCAGTAGTAGCCTCCGATGCACATCTGGTGGCATTCTGTAATCTGTGGACTAACTGAGTGTTGATGAAACACAGAAATTGCATCGGGATTGAATACAACAGTCACCATGCGCACTTCCCTCCATGGGAGTAATGTCTCAAAGAATCTACGTTTTGATCGTTCCCTGGAAGACCATTAGTAGTCTCCGTCGCACATCTGGAGGCATTCTGTAATCTGTGGACTATCAGAGTGTTGATGAAACACAGAAGTAGCATCGGGATTGAATACAACAGTCACCAAACGCACTTTCCTACATGGGAGTAATGCTCAAACATTCTACGCTTTGATCGTTCCCTGGAAGACCAGTAGTAGTTTCCGATGCACATCTGGTGGCATTCAGTAATCTGTGGAATATCAGAGTGTTGGTGAAAGACAGAAATAGCATCGGGATGAATACAACAGACACCATGCGCACTTTCATGCATGGGAGTAATGTCTGAAACAGTCTACGCTTTGATCGTTCCCAGGAAGACCAGTAGTAGTTTCCGATGCACATCTGGAGGCAATCTGTAATCTGTGGACTATCAGAGTGTTGATGAAAATCACAAATTGCATCGGGATTGAATACAACAGTCACCATGCGCACTTTCCTCCATGGGAGTAATGTCTCAAACAGTATACGTTTTGATTGTTCCCTGGAAGACCAGTAGTAGTTTTCGATGCACTTCTGGAGGCATTTTGTAATCTGTGGACTATCAGAGTGTTGTTGAAACACTGAAATTGAATCGGGATTGAATACAACAGTCACCATGCGCACTTCCCTCCATGGGAGTAATGTCTCAAACAGTCTACGCTTTGAACGTTCCCTGGAAGACCAGTAGTAGTTTCCGATGCACATCTGGTGGCATTCTGTGATATGTGGACTAACAGAGTGTTGATGAAACAGAGATTGCATCAGGATTTAATACAACAGTCAATATTCGCACTTTCCTCCATGGGAGTATTGTCTCAAACAGTCTACGCTTTGATCGTTCCCTGGAAGACCAGTAGTAATTTCCGATGCACATCTGGAGGCATTCTGTAATCTGTGGACTATCAGAGTGTTGATGAAACACAGAAATTGCATCGGGATTGAATACAACAGTCACCATGCGCACTTTCCTCCATGGGAGTAATTCTCAAACAGTCTACGCTTTGATCGTTCCCTGGAAGACCAGTAGTAGTTTCCGATGCACATCTGCTGGCATTCTGTAATCTGTGGACTATCAGAGTGTTGATGAAACAAAGAAATTGCATCGGGATTGATACAACAGTCACCATGTGCACATTCCTCCATGGGAGTAATGTCTCAAACAGTCTACGCTTTGATCGTTCCCTGGAAGACCAGTAGAAGTTTCCGATGCACATCTGGTAGCATTCTGTAAACTATGGACTATCAGAGTGTTGATGAAACACAGAGATTGCATCGGGATTGAATACAACAGTCACCATGCGCACTTTCCTCCATGGGAGTATTGTCTCAAACAGTCTACGTTTTGATTGTTCCCTGGAAGACCAGTAGTAGTTTTCGATGCACAAATGGAGGCATTCTGTAATTTGTGGACTATCAGAGTGTTGATGAAACACAGAAATTCCATCGGGATTGAATACAACAGTCACCATGCGCACTTTCCTCCATGGCTGTAATTCTCAAATAGTCTACGCTTTGATCGTTCCCTGGAAGACCAGTAGTAGTTTCCGATGCACATCTGGTGGCATTCTGTAATCTGTGGACTATCAGAGTGTTGATGAAACATAGAAGTAGCATCGGTATTGAATACAACAGTCATCATGAGCATTTTCCTCTTTGGGAGTAATGTCTCTAAGAGTCTACGCTTTGATCGTTCTCTGGAAGACCAGTAGTACTTTTGGATGCACATCTGGAGGCATTCTGTAATCTGTGGACTAACAGAGTGTTGATGAAACAGAGAAATTGCATCGGGATTGAATACAACAGACATCATGAACACTTTCCTCCTTGGGAGTAATGTCTCAAACAGTCTACGCTTTGACCGTTCTCTGGAAGACCAGTAGTTGTTTTGGATGCACATCTGGTGGCATTCTGTAATCTGTGGACTATCAGAGTGTTGATGAAACACAGAAATTGCATCGTGATTGAATACAACAGTCACCATGCGCACTTCCCTCCATGGGAGTAATGTCTCAAACAGTCTACAATTTGATCGTTCCCTGGAACACCAGTAGTAGTTTCCGATGCACTTCTGGTGGCATTCTGTAATCTGTGTACTATCAGAGAGTTGATGAAACACAGAAATTGCATCGGGATTGAATACAACAGTCACAATGCGCACATTCCTCCATGTGAGTAATGTCTCAAATAGTCTACGCTTTGATCGTTCCCTGAAAGACCAGTAGTGGTTTCCGATGCACAACTGGTGGCATTCTGTAATCTGTGGACTATCAGAGTGTTGATGAAACACAGAGAATGCATTGGGATTGAATACAACAGTCACCATGAGCACTTTCCTCCACGGGAGTGATATCTCAAACAGTCTACGCTTTGATCGTTCCCAGGAATACCAGTAATAGTTTCCGATGCACAACTGGTGGCATTCTGTATTCTGTGGACTATCAGAGTGTTGATGAAACACAGAAATAGCATCGGGATAGAATACAACAGTCACCATGCGCACTTTCCTCCATGGGAGTAATGTCTCGAAGTCTACGCTTTGATCGTTCCCTGGAAGACCAGTAGTAGTCTCCGATGCACATCTGGTGGCATACTGTAATCTGTGGACTAACAGAGTGTTGATGAAACACAGAAATTGCATCGGGATTGAATACAACAGTCACCATGCGCACTTTCCTCCATGGGAGTAATGTCTGAAACAATCTATGCTTTGATCGTTCCCTGGACGACCATTAGTAGCTTCCGGTGCACATCTGGAAGCATTCTGTAATCTGTGGACCTTCAAAATGTTGATAAAACACAGAAATTGCATCGGGATTGAATTCAACAGTCACCATGCGCACATTCCTCCATGGGAGTAATGTCTCAAACAGTCTACGCTTTGATCGTTCCCTGGAAGACCAGTAGTAGTTTCCGATGCACATCTGGTGGCATTCTGTAATCTGTGGACTAACGGAGTGTTGATGAAACTCAGAAATTGCATCGGGATTGAATACAACAGTCAATATTCGCACTTTCCTCCATGGGAGTAATGTCTCAAACAGTCTACGCTTTCATCGTTCCCTGGAAGACCAGTAGTAATTTTCGATGCACATCTGGAGGCATTCTGCAATCTGTGGACTATCAGAGTGTTCATGAAACATCGGGATTGAATACAAGAGTCACCACGCGCACTTTCCTCCATGGGAGTAATTCTCAAACTTTCTACGCTTTGTTCGGTCCCTGGAAGACCAGTAGTAGTTTCCGATGCACATCTGGTGGCATTCAGTAATCTGTGGACTATAAGAGTGTTGGTGAAACACAGAAATTGCATCGGGATTGAATACAACAGTCACCATGCGCACTTTCCTCCATGGGAGTAATGTCTCAAACAGTCTACGATTTGATCGTTCCCTGGAAGACAATTAGTAGTTTCCGATGCACATCTGGTGGCATTTTGTAAACTGAGGACTATCAGAGTGTTGATGAAACACAGAAATTGCATCGGGATTGAATACAACAATCACCATGCGCACATTCCTCCATGGGAGTAATGTCTGAAACAGTCTACGCTTTGATCGTTCCCTGGAAGGCCAGTAGAAGTTTCCGATGCTCATCTGGTAGCATTCTGTAATCTATGGACTATCAGAGTGTTGATGAAACACAGAAATTGCATCGGGATTGAATACAACAGTCACCGTGCGCACTATCCTCCATGGGAGTATTGTCTCAAACAGTCTACGTTTTGATTGTTCCCTGGAAGACCAGTAGTAGTTTCCGATGCTCATCTGGTAGCATTCTGTAATCTGTGGACTATCAGAGTGTTGACGAAACACAGAAATTCCATCGGAATTGAATACAACAGTCACTATGCGCACTTTCCTCCATGGGAGTAATTCTCAAACAGTCTACGCTTTGATCGTTCCCTGGAAGACCAGTAGTAGTTTCCGATGCACATCTGGAGGCATTCTGTAATCTGTGGACTATGAGAGTGTTGATGAAACACAGAAGGAGCATCGGGATTGAATACAACAGTCATCATGAGCACTTTCCTCCTTGGGAGTAATGTCTCAAACAGTCTACGCTTTGATCGTTCTCTGGAAGACCAGTAGTAGTTTTGGATGCACATCTGGTGGCATTCTGTAATCTGTGGACTATCAGAGTGTTGATGAAACACAGAAATTGCATCGTGATTGAATACAACAGTCACCATGCGCACTTCCCTCCATGGGAGTAATGTCTCAAACAGTCTACGATTTGATCGTTCCCTGGAACACCAGTAGTAGTTTCCGATGCACATCTGGTGGCATTCTGTAATCTGTGTACTATCAGAGAGTTGATGAAACACAGAAATTGCATCGGGATTGAATACAACAGTCACCATGCGCACATTCCTCCATGTGAGTAATGTCTCAAACAGTCTACGCTTTGATCGTTCCCTGGAAGACCAGTAGTAGTTTCCGATGCACATCTGGTGGCATTCTGTAATCTGTGGACTAACGGAGTGTTGATGAAACACAGAAATTGCATCGTGATTGAATACAACAGTCACCATGCGCACTTTCCTCCATGGGAGTAATGTCTCAAAGTCTACGATTTGATCGTTCCCTCGAAGACCAGTAGTAGTCTCCGATGCACATCTGGTGACATTCTGTAATCTGTGGACTAACAGAGTGTTGATGAAACACAGAAATAGCATCGGGATTGAATACAACAGTCACCATGCCTACTTTCCTCCATGGAAGTAATGTCTCAAAGTCTACGCTTTGATCGTTCCCTGGAAGACCATTAGTAGCTTCCGGTGCACATCTGGAAGCATTCTGTAACCTGTGGACCTTCAAAATCTTGATAAAACACAGAAATTGCATCGGGAGTGAATACAACAGTCACCATCCGCACTTTCCTCCAAGGGAGTAACGTCTGAAACAGACTACGCTTTGATCGTTCCCAGGAAGACCAGTAGTAGTTTCCGATGCACATCTGGAGGCAATCTGTAATCTGTGGACTATCAGAGTGTTGATGAAACACAGAAATTGCATCGGGATTTAATTCAACTGTCACCATGCGCACATTCCTCCATGGGAGTAATGTCTCAAACAGTCTACGCTTTGATCGTTCCCTGAAAGACCAGTAGTGGTTTCCGATGCACAACTGGTGGCATTCTGTAATCTGTGGACCATCAGAGTGTTGATGAAACACAGAGATTGCATCGGGATTGAATACAACAGTCACCATGCGCACTTTCCCCCACGGGAGTGATATCACAAACAGTCTACGCTTTGATCGTTCCCTGGAATGCAGTAGTAGTTTCCGATGCACATCTGGTGGCATTCTGTAATCAGTGGACTATCAGAGTGTTGATGAAACACAGAAATAGCATCGTGATTGATTACGACAGTCACCATTCGCACTTTTCTCCATGGGAGTAATGTCTCAAACAGTCTACGCTTTGATCGTTCCCTGGAAGACCAGTAGTAGTTTCCGATGCACATCTGGTGGCATTCTGTAATCTGTGGACTAACAGAGTGTTGATGAAACAGAGAAATTGCATCGGGATTGAATACAACAGTCAATATTCGCACTTACCTCCATGGGAGTAATGTCTCAAACAGTCTACGCTTTGATCGTTCCCTGGAAGACCAGTAGTAATTTTCGATGCACATCTGGAGGCATTCTGCAATCTGTGGACTATCAGAGTGTTGATGAAACACAGATATTGCATCGGGATTGAATACAACAGTCACCATGCGCACTTTCCTCCATGGGAGTAATTCTCAAACTTTCTACGCTTTGTTCGGTCCCTGGAAGACCAGTAGTAGTTTCCGATGCACATCTGGTGGCATTCAGTAATCTGTGGACTATAAGAGTGTTGGTGAAACACAGAAATTGCATCGGGATTGAATACAACAGTCACCATGCGCACTTTTCTCCATGGGAGTAATGTCTCAAACAGTCTACGATTTGATCGTTCCCTGGAAGACAATTAGTAGTTTCCGATGCACATCTGGTGGCATTTTGTAATCTGTGGACTATCAGAGTGTTGATGAAACACAGAAATTGCATCGGGATTGAATACAACAGTCACCATGCGTACATTCCTCCATGGGAGTAATGTCTGAAACAGTCTACGCTTTGATCGTTCAGTGGACGACCAGTAGAAGTTTCCGTTGCACATCTGGTAGCATTCTGTAATCTATGGACTATCAGAGTGTTGATGAAACACAGAAATTGCATCGGGATTGAATACAACAGTCACCATGCGCACTTTCCCCCACGGGAGTGATATCACAAACAGTCTACGCTTTGATCGTTCCCTGGAATGCAGTAGTAGTTTCCGATGCACATCTGGTGGCATTCTGTAATCAGTGGACTATCAGAGTGTTGATGAAACACAGAAATAGCATCGTGATTGATTACGACAGTCACCATTCGCACTTTTCTCCATGGGAGTAATGTCTCAAACAGTCTACGCTTTGATCGTTCCCTGGAAGACCAGTAGTAGTTTCCGATGCACATCTGGTGGCATTCTGTAATCTGTGGACTAACAGAGTGTTGATGAAACAGAGAAATTGCATCGGGATTGAATACAACAGTCAATATTTGCACTTACCTCCATGGGAGTAATGTCTCAAACAGTCTACGCTTTGATCGTTCCCTGGAAGACAAGTAGTAGTTTCCGATGCACATCTGGTGGCATTCTGTAATCTGTGGACTATCAGAGTGTTGATGAAACACAGAAATTGCATCGGGATTGAATACAACAGTCACCATGCGCACTTTTCTCCATGGGAGTATTGTCTCAAACAGTCTACGTTTTGATTGTTCCCTGGAAGACCAGTAGTAGTTTTCGATGCACAAATGGAGGCATTCTGTAATTTGTGGACTATCAGAGTGTTGATGAAACACAGAAATTCCATCGGGATTGAATACAACAGTCACCATGCGCACTTTCCTCCATGGCTGTAATTCTCAAATAGTCTACGCTTTGATCGTTCCCTGGAAGACCAGTAGTAGTTTCCGATGCACATCTGGTGGCATTCTGTAATCTGTGGACTATCAGAGTGTTGATGAAACATAGAAGTAGCATCGGTATTGAATACAACAGTCATCATGAGCATTTTCCTCTTTGGGAGTAATGTCTCTAAGAGTCTACGCTTTGATCGTTCTCTGGAAGACCAGTAGTACTTTTGGATGCACATCAGGAGGCATTCTGTAATCTGTGGACCACCAGAGTGTTGATGAAACAGAGAAATTGCATCGTGATTGAATACAACAGTCACCATGCGCACTTCGTTCCATGGGAGTAATGTCGCAAACAGTCTACGATTTGATCGTTCCCTGGAACACCAGTAGTAGTTTCCGATGCACATCTGGTGGCATTTTGTAATCTGTGGACTATCAGAGTGTTGATGAAACACATGGAATGCATCGGGATTGATTACAACAGTCACCATGCGCAATTTCCTCCACGGGAGTAATATCTCAAACAGTCTACGACTTGATCGTTCCCTGGAATGCCAGTAATAGTTTCCGATGCACATCTGGTGGCATTCTTTAATCTGTATACTATCAGAGTGTTGATGAAACACAGAAATAGCATCGGGATTGAACACAACAGTCACCATGCGCACTTTCTTCCATGGAAGTAATGTCTCAAAGTCTACGCTTTGATCGTTCCCTGGAAGACCAGTAGTAGTCTCCGAGGCACATCTGGTGGCATTCTGTAATCTGTAGACTAACAGAGTGTTGATGAAACACAGAAATTGCATCGGGATTGAATACAACAGTCACCATGCACACTTTCCTCCATGGGAGTAATGTCTGAAACAATCTACGCTTTGATCGTTCCCTGGAAGACCATTAGTAGCTTCCGGTGCACATCTGGAAGCATTCTGTAATCTGTGGACCTTCAAAATGTTGATAAAACACAGAAATTGCATCGGGAGTGAATACAACAGTCACCATCCGCACTTTCCTCCATGGGAGTAACGTCTGAAACAGACTACGCTTTGATCGTTCCCAGGAAGACCAGTAGTAGTTTCCGATGCACATCTGGAGGCAACCTGTAATCTGTGGACTATCAGAGTGTTGATGAAACACAGAAATTGCATCAACAGTCACCATGCGCACATTCCTCCATGGGAGTAATGTCTCAAACACTCTACGCTTTGATCGTTCCCTGAAAGACCAGTAGTGGTTTCCGATGCAAAACTGGTGGCATTCTGTAATCTGTGGACCATCAGAGTGTTGATGAAACACAGAGAATGCATCGGGATTGAATACAACAGTCACCATGCGCACTTTCCCCCACGGGAGTGATATCACAAACAGTCTACGCTTTGATCGTTCCCTGGAATGCAGTAGTAGTTTCCAATGCACATCTGGTGGCATTCTGTAATCAGTGGACTATCAGAGTGTTGATGAAACACAGAAATAGCATCGGGATTGATTACAACAGACACCATGCGCACTTTTCTCCATGGGAGTAATGTCTCAAACAGTCTACGCTTTGATCTTTCCCTGGAAGACCAGTAGTAGTTTCCGATGCACACCTGGTGGCATTCTGTAATCTGTGGACTAACAGAGTGTTGATTAAACAGAGAAATTGCATCGGGATTGAATACAACAGACATCATGAACACTTTCCTCCTTGGGAGTAATGTCTCAAACAGTCTACGCTTTGACCGTTCTCTGGAAGACCAGTAGTTGTTTTGGATGCACATCTGGTGGCATTCTGTAATCTGTGGACTATCAGAGTGTTGATGAAACACAGAAATTGCATCGTGATTGAATACAACAGTCACCATGCGCACTTCCCTCCATGGGAGTAATGTCTCAAACAGTCTACGATTTGATCGTTCCCTGGAACACCAGTAGTAGTTTCCGATGCACTTCTGGTGGCATTCTGTAATCTGTGTACTATCAGAGAGTTGATGAAACACAGAAATTGCATCGGGATTGAATACAACAGTCACAATGCGCACATTCCTCCATGTGAGTAATGTCTCAAATAGTCTACGCTTTGATCGTTCCCTGAAAGACCAGTAGTGGTTTCCGATGCACAACTGGTGGCATTCTGTAATCTGTGGACTATCAGAGTGTTGATGAAACACAGAGAATGCATTGGGATTGAATACAACAGTCACCATGAGCACTTTCCTCCACGGGAGTGATATCTCAAACAGTCTACGCTTTGATCGTTCCCAGGAATACCAGTAGTAGTTTCCGATGCACAACTGGTGGCATTCTGTATTCTGTGGACTATCAGAGTGTTGATGAAACACAGAAATAGCATCGGGATAGAATACAACAGTCACCATGCGCACTTTCCTCCATGGGAGTAATGTCTCGAAGTCTACGCTTTGATCGTTCCCTGGAAGACCAGTAGTAGTCTCCGATGCACATCTGGTGGCATACTGTAATCTGTGGACTAACAGAGTGTTGATGAAACACAGAAATTGCATCGGGATTGAATACAACAGTCACCATGCGCACTTTCCTCCATGGGAGTAATGTCTGAAACAATCTATGCTTTGATCGTTCCCTGGACGACCATTAGTAGCTTCCGGTGCACATCTGGAAGCATTCTGTAATCTGTGGACCTTCAAAATGTTGATAAAACACAGAAATTGCATCGGGATTGAATTCAACAGTCACCATGCGCACATTCCTCCATGGGAGTAATGTCTCAAACAGTCTACGCTTTGATCGTTCCCTGGAAGACCAGTAGTAGTTTCCGATGCACATCTGGTGGCATTCTGTAATCTGTGGACTAACGGAGTGTTGATGAAACACAGAAATTGCATCGGGATTGAATACAACAGTCAATATTCGCACTTTCCTCCATGGGAGTAATGTCTCAAACAGTCTACGCTTTGATCGTTCCCTGGAAGACCAGTAGTAATTTTCGATGCACATCTGGAGGCATTCTGCAATCTGTGGACTATCAGAGTGTTCATGAAACATCGGGATTGAATACAAGAGTCACCACGCGCACTTTCCTCCATGGGAGTAATTCTCAAACTTTCTACGCTTTGTTCGGTCCCTGGAAGACCAGTAGTAGTTTCCGATGCACATCTGGTGGCATTCAGTAATCTGTGGACTATAAGAGTGTTGGTGAAACACAGAAATTGCATCGGGATTGAATACAACAGTCACCATGCGCACTTTCCTCCATGGGAGTAATGTCTCAAACAGTCTACGATTTGATCGTTCCCTGGAAGACAATTAGTAGTTTCCGATGCACATCTGGTGGCATTTTGTAAACTGAGGACTATCAGAGTGTTGATGAAACACAGAAATTGCATCGGGATTGAATACAACAATCACCATGCGCACATTCCTCCATGGGAGTAATATCTGAAACAGTCTACGCTTTGATCGTTCCCTGGAAGACCAGTAGAAGTTTCCGATGCTCATCTGGTAGCATTCTGTAATCTATGGACTATCAGAGTGTTGATGAAACACAGAAATTGCATCGGGATTGAATACAACAGTCACCGTGCGCACTATCCTCCATGGGAGTATTGTCTCAAACAGTCTACGTTTTGATTGTTCCCTGGAAGACCAGTAGTAGTTTCCGATGCTCATCTGGTAGCATTCTGTAATCTGTGGACTATCAGAGTGTTGACGAAACACAGAAATTCCATCGGAATTGAATACAACAGTCACTATGCGCACTTTCCTCCATGGGAGTAATTCTCAAACAGTCTACGCTTTGATCGTTCCCTGGAAGACCAGTAGTAGTTTCCGATGCACATCTGGAGGCATTCTGTAATCTGTGGACTATGAGAGTGTTGATGAAACACAGAAGGAGCATCGGGATTGAATACAACAGTCATCATGAGCACTTTCCTCCTTGGGAGTAATGTCTCAAACAGTCTACGCTTTGATCGTTCTCTGGAAGACCAGTAGAGTTTTGGATGCACATCTGGTGGCATTCTGTAATCTGTGGACTATCAGAGTGTTGATGAAACACAGAAATTGCATCGTGATTGAATACAACAGTCACCATGCGCACTTAGCTCCATGGGAGTAATGTCTCAAACAGTCTACGATTTGATCGTTCCCTGGAACACCAGTAGTAGTTTCCGATGCACATCTGGTGGCATTCTGTAATCTGTGTACTATCAGAGAGTTGATGAAACACAGAAATTGCATCGGGATTGAATACAACAGTCACCATGCGCACATTCCTCCATGTGAGTAATGTCTCAAACAGTCTACGCTTTGATCGTTCCCTGGAAGACCAGTAGTAGTTTCCGATGCACATCTGGTGGCATTCTGTAATCTGTGGACTAACGGAGTGTTGATGAAACACAGAAATTGCATCGTGATTGAATACAACAGTCACCATGCGCACTTTCCTCCATGGGAGTAATGTCTCAAAGTCTACGCTTTGATCGTTCCCTCGAAGACCAGTAGTAGTCTCCGATGCACATCTGGTGACATTCTGTAATCTGTGGACTAACAGAGTGTTGATGAAACACAGAAATAGCATCGGGATTGAATACAACAGTCACCATGCCTACTTTCCTCCATGGAAGTAATGTCTCAAAGTCTACGCTTTGATCGTTCCCTGGAAGACCATTAGTAGCTTCCGGTGCACATCTGGAAGCATTCTGTAACCTGTGGACCTTCAAAATCTTGATAAAACACAGAAATTGCATCGGGAGTGAATACAACAGTCACCATCCGCACTTTCCTCCAAGGGAGTAACGTCTGAAACAGACTACGCTTTGATCGTTCCCAGGAAGACCAGTAGTAGTTTCCGATGCACATCTGGAGGCAATCTGTAATCTGTGGACTATCAGAGTGTTGATGAAACACAGAAATTGCATCGGGATTTAATTCAACTGTCACCATGCGCACATTCCTCCATGGGAGTAATGTCTCAAACAGTCTACGCTTTGATCGTTCCCTGAAAGACCAGTAGTGGTTTCCGATGCACAACTGGTGGCATTCTGTAATCTGTGGACCATCAGAGTGTTGATGAAACACAGAGATTGCATCGGGATTGAATACAACTGTCACCATGCGCACTTTCCCCCACGGGAGTGATATCACAAACAGTCTACGCTTTGATCGTTCCCTGGAATGCAGTAGTAGTTTCCGATGCACATCTGGTGGCATTCTGTAATCAGTGGACTATCAGAGTGTTGATGAAACACAGAAATAGCATCGTGATTGATTACGACAGTCACCATTCGCACTTTTCTCCATGGGAGTAATGTCTCAAACAGTCTACGCTTTGATCGTTCCCTGGAAGACCAGTAGTAGTTTCCGATGCACATCTGGTGGCATTCTGTAATCTGTGGACTAACAGAGTGTTGATGAAACAGAGAAATTGCATCGGGATTGAATACAACAGTCAATATTCGCACTTACCTCCATGGGAGTAATGTCTCAAACAGTCTACGCTTTGATCGTTCCCTGGAAGACCAGTAGTAATTTTCGATGCACATCTGGAGGCATTCTGCAATCTGTGGACTATCAGAGTGTTGATGAAACACAGATATTGCATCGGGATTGAATACAACAGTCACCATGCGCACTTTCCTCCATGGGAGTAATTCTCAAACTTTCTACGCTTTGTTCGGTCCCTGGAAGACCAGTAGTAGTTTCCGATGCACATCTGGTGGCATTCAGTAATCTGTGGACTATAAGAGTGTTGGTGAAACACAGAAATTGCATCGGGATTGAATACAACAGTCACCATGCGCACTTTCCTCCATGGGAGTAATGTCTCAAACAGTCTACGATTTGATCGTTCCCTGGAAGACAATTAGTAGTTTCCGATGCACATCTGGTGGCATTTTGTAATCTGTGGACTATCAGAGTGTTGATGAAACACAGAAATTGCATCGGGATTGAATACAACAGTCACCATGCGTACATTCCTCCATGGGAGTAATGTCTGAAACAGTCTACGCTTTGATCGTTCCCTGGACGACCAGTAGAAGTTTCCGTTGCACATCTGGTAGCATTCTGTAATCTATGGACTATCAGAGTGTTGATGAAACACAGAAATTGCATCGGGATTGAATACAACAGTCACCATGCGCACTTTCCCCCACGGGAGTGATATCACAAACAGTCTACGCTTTGATCGTTCCCTGGAATGCAGTAGTAGTTTCCGATGCACATCTGGTGGCATTCTGTAATCAGTGGACTATCAGAGTGTTGATGAAACACAGAAATAGCATCGTGATTGATTACGACAGTCACCATTCGCACTTTTCTCCATGGGAGTAATGTCTCAAACAGTCTACGCTTTGATCGTTCCCTGGAAGACCAGTAGTAGTTTCCGATGCACATCTGGTGGCATTCTGTAATCTGTGGACTAACAGAGTGTTGATGAAACAGAGAAATTGCATCGGGATTGAATACAACAGTCAATATTCGCACTTACCTCCATGGGAGTAATGTCTCAAACAGTCTACGCTTTGATCGTTCCCTGGAAGACAAGTAGTAGTTTCCGATGCACATCTGGTGGCATTCTGTAATCTGTGGACTATCAGAGTGTTGATGAAACACAGAAATTGCATCGGGATTGAATACAACAGTCACCATGCGCACTTTTCTCCATGGGAGTATTGTCTCAAACAGTCTACGTTTTGATTGTTCCCTGGAAGACCAGTAGTAGTTTCCGATGCTCATCTGGTAGCATTCTGTAATCTGTGGACTATCAGAGTGTTGATGAAACACAGAAATTCCATAGGAATTGAATACAACAGTCACTATGCGCACTTTCCTCCATGGGAGTAATTCTCAAACAGTCTACGCTTTGATCGTTCCCTGGAAGACCAGTAGTAGTTACCGATGCACATCTGGAGGCATTCTGTAATCTGTGGACTATCAGAGTGTTGATGAAACACAGAAGTAGCATCGGGATTGAATACAACAGTCATCATGAGCACTTTCCTCCTTGGGAGTAATGTCTCAAACAGTCTACGCTTTGATCGTTCTCTGGAAGACCAGTAGTAGTTTTGGATGCACATCTGGTGGCATTCTGTAATCTGTGGACTATCAGAGTGTTGATGAAACACAGAAATTGCATGGTGATTGAATACAACAGTCACCATGCGCACTTCCCTCCATGGGAGTAATGTCTCAAACAGTCTACGATTTGATCGTTCCCTGGAACACCAGTAGTAGTTTCCGATGCACATCTGGTGGCATTCTGTAATCTGTGTACTATCAGAGAGTTGATGAAACACAGATATTGCATCGGGATTGAATACAACAGTCACAATGCGCACATTCCTCCATGTGAGTAATGTCTCAAACAGTCTACGCTTTGATCGTTCCCTGAAAGACCAGTAGTTGTTTCCGATGCACAACTGGTGGCATTCTGTAATCTGTGGACTATCAGAGTGTTGATGAAAGACAGAGAATGCATCGGGATTGAATACAACAGTCACCATGAGCACTTTCCTCCACGGGAGTGATATTTCAAACAGTCTACGCTTTGATCGTTCCCTGGAATACCAGCAGTAGTTTCCGATGCACATCTGGTGGCATTCTGTAATCTGTGGACTATCAGAGTGTTGATGAAACACAGATATAGCATCGGGATTGAATACAACTGTCACCATGCGCACTTTCCTCCATGGGAGTAATGTCTCAAAGTCTACGCTTTGATCGTTCCCTCGAAGACCAGTAGTAGTCTCCGATGCACATCTGGTGGCATTCTGTAATCTGATGACTAACAGAGTGTTGATGAAACACAGAAACTGCATCGGGTTTGAATACAACAGTCAATTTTCTCACTTTCCTCCATGGGAGTGATGTCTCAAACAGTCTACGCTTTGATAGTTCCCTGGAAGACCAGTAGTAATTTCCGATGCACATCTGGAGGCATTCTGTAATCTGTGGACTATCAGAGTGTTGATGAAACACATAAATTGCATCGGGATTGAATACAACAGTCACCATGCGCACTTTCCTCCATGGGAGTAATGTCTCAAACAGTCTACGTTTTCATCGTTCCCTGGAAGACCAGTAGTAGATTCCGATGCACATCTGGAGGCATTCTGTAATCTGTGGACTATCAGAGTGTTTGATGAAACACTGAAATTGCATCGGGATTGAATACAACAGTCACCATGCGCACATTCCTCCATGGGAGTAATGTCTGAAACAGTCTACGCTTTGATCGTTCCCTGGACGACCAGTAGAAGTTTCCGTTACACATCTGGTAGCATTCTGTAATCTATGGACTATCAGAGTGTTGATGAAACACAGAAATCCATAGGAATTGAATACAACAGTCACTATGCGCACTTTCCTCCATGGGAGTAATTCTCAAACAGTCTACGCTTTGATCGTTCCCTGGAAGACCAGTAGTAGTTACCGATGCACATCTGGAGGCATTCTGTAATCTGTGGACTATCAGAGTGTTGATGAAACACAGAAGTAGCATCGGGATTGAATACAACAGTCATCATGAGCACTTTCCTCCTTGGGAGTAATGTCTCAAACAGTCTACGCTTTGATCGTTCTCTGGAAGACCAGTAGTAGTTTTGGATGCACATCTGGTGGCATTCTGTAATCTGTGGACCATCAGAGTGTTGATGAAACACAGAGATTGCATCGGGATTGAATACAACTGTCACCATGCGCACTTTCCCCCACGGGAGTGATATCACAAACAGTCTACGCTTTGATCGTTCCCTGGAATGCAGTAGTAGTTTCCGATGCACATCTGGTGGCATTCTGTAATCAGTGGACTATCAGAGTGTTGATGAAACACAGAAATAGCATCGTGATTGATTACGACAGTCACCATTCGCACTTTTCTCCATGGGAGTAATGTCTCAAACAGTCTACGCTTTGATCGTTCCCTGGAAGACCAGTAGTAGTTTCCGATGCACATCTGGTGGCATTCTGTAATCTGTGGACTAACAGAGTGTTGATGAAACAGAGAAATTGCATCGGGATTGAATACAACAGTCAATATTCGCACTTACCTCCATGGGAGTAATGTCTCAAACAGTCTACGCTTTGATCGTTCCCTGGAAGACCAGTAGTAATTTTCGATGCACATCTGGAGGCATTCTGCAATCTGTGGACTATCAGAGTGTTGATGAAACACAGATATTGCATCGGGATTGAATACAACAGTCACCATGCGCACTTTCCTCCATGGGAGTAATTCTCAAACTTTCTACGCTTTGTTCGGTCCCTGGAAGACCAGTAGTAGTTTCCGATGCACATCTGGTGGCATTCAGTAATCTGTGGACTATAAGAGTGTTGGTGAAACACAGAAATTGCATCGGGATTGAATACAACAGTCACCATGCGCACTTTCCTCCATGGGAGTAATGTCTCAAACAGTCTACGATTTGATCGTTCCCTGGAAGACAATTAGTAGTTTCCGATGCACATCTGGTGGCATTTTGTAATCTGTGGACTATCAGAGTGTTGATGAAACACAGAAATTGCATCGGGATTGAATACAACAGTCACCATGCGTACATTCCTCCATGGGAGTAATGTCTGAAACAGTCTACGCTTTGATCGTTCCCTGGACGACCAGTAGAAGTTTCCGTTGCACATCTGGTAGCATTCTGTAATCTATGGACTATCAGAGTGTTGATGAAACACAGAAATTGCATCGGGATTGAATACAACAGTCACCATGCGCACTTTCCCCCACGGGAGTGATATCACAAACAGTCTACGCTTTGATCGTTCCCTGGAATGCAGTAGTAGTTTCCGATGCACATCTGGTGGCATTCTGTAATCAGTGGACTATCAGAGTGTTGATGAAACACAGAAATAGCATCGTGATTGATTACGACAGTCACCATTCGCACTTTTCTCCATGGGAGTAATGTCTCAAACAGTCTACGCTTTGATCGTTCCCTGGAAGACCAGTAGTAGTTTCCGATGCACATCTGGTGGCATTCTGTAATCTGTGGACTAACAGAGTGTTGATGAAACAGAGAAATTGCATCGGGATTGAATACAACAGTCAATATTCGCACTTACCTCCATGGGAGTAATGTCTCAAACAGTCTACGCTTTGATCGTTCCCTGGAAGACAAGTAGTAGTTTCCGATGCACATCTGGTGGCATTCTGTAATCTGTGGACTATCAGAGTGTTGATGAAACACAGAAATTGCATCGGGATTGAATACAACAGTCACCATGCGCACTTTTCTCCATGGGAGTATTGTCTCAAACAGTCTACGTTTTGATTGTTCCCTGGAAGACCAGTAGTAGTTTCCGATGCTCATCTGGTAGCATTCTGTAATCTGTGGACTATCAGAGTGTTGATGAAACACAGAAATTCCATAGGAATTGAATACAACAGTCACTATGCGCACTTTCCTCCATGGGAGTAATTCTCAAACAGTCTACGCTTTGATCGTTCCCTGGAAGACCAGTAGTAGTTACCGATGCACATCTGGAGGCATTCTGTAATCTGTGGACTATCAGAGTGTTGATGAAACACAGAAGTAGCATCGGGATTGAATACAACAGTCATCATGAGCACTTTCCTCCTTGGGAGTAATGTCTCAAACAGTCTACGCTTTGATCGTTCTCTGGAAGACCAGTAGTAGTTTTGGATGCACATCTGGTGGCATTCTGTAATCTGTGGACTATCAGAGTGTTGATGAAACACAGAAATTGCATGGTGATTGAATACAACAGTCACCATGCGCACTTCCCTCCATGGGAGTAATGTCTCAAACAGTCTACGATTTGATCGTTCCCTGGAACACCAGTAGTAGTTTCCGATGCACATCTGGTGGCATTCTGTAATCTGTGTACTATCAGAGAGTTGATGAAACACAGATATTGCATCGGGATTGAATACAACAGTCACAATGCGCACATTCCTCCATGTGAGTAATGTCTCAAACAGTCTACGCTTTGATCGTTCCCTGAAAGACCAGTAGTTGTTTCCGATGCACAACTGGTGGCATTCTGTAATCTGTGGACTATCAGAGTGTTGATGAAAGACAGAGAATGCATCGGGATTGAATACAACAGTCACCATGAGCACTTTCCTCCACGGGAGTGATATTTCAAACAGTCTACGCTTTGATCGTTCCCTGGAATACCAGCAGTAGTTTCCGATGCACATCTGGTGGCATTCTGTAATCTGTGGACTATCAGAGTGTTGATGAAACACAGATATAGCATCGGGATTGAATACAACTGTCACCATGCGCACTTTCCTCCATGGGAGTAATGTCTCAAAGTCTACGCTTTGATCGTTCCCTCGAAGACCAGTAGTAGTCTCCGATGCACATCTGGTGGCATTCTGTAATCTGATGACTAACAGAGTGTTGATGAAACACAGAAACTGCATCGGGTTTGAATACAACAGTCAATTTTCTCACTTTCCTCCATGGGAGTGATGTCTCAAACAGTCTACGCTTTGATAGTTCCCTGGAAGACCAGTAGTAATTTCCGATGCACATCTGGAGGCATTCTGTAATCTGTGGACTATCAGAGTGTTGATGAAACACATAAATTGCATCGGGATTGAATACAACAGTCACCATGCGCACTTTCCTCCATGGGAGTAATGTCTCAAACAGTCTACGTTTTCATCGTTCCCTGGAAGACCAGTAGTAGATTCCGATGCACATCTGGAGGCATTCTGTAATCTGTGGACTATCAGAGTGTTTGATGAAACACTGAAATTGCATCGGGATTGAATACAACAGTCACCATGCGCACATTCCTCCATGGGAGTAATGTCTGAAACAGTCTACGCTTTGATCGTTCCCTGGACGACCAGTAGAAGTTTCCGTTACACATCTGGTAGCATTCTGTAATCTATGGACTATCAGAGTGTTGATGAAACACAGAAATTGCATCGGGATTGAATACAACAGTCACCATGCGCACTTTCCCCCACGGGAGTGATATCACAAACAGTCTACGCTTTGATCGTTCCGTGGAATGCAGTAGTAGTTTCCGATGCACATCTGGTGGCATTCTGTAATCAGTGGACTATCAGAGTGTTGATGAAACACAGAAATAGCATCGTGATTGATTACGACAGTCACCATTCGCACTTTTCTCCATGGGAGTAATGTCTCAAACAGTCTACGCTTTGATCGTTCCCTGGAAGACCAGTAGTAGTTTCCGATGCACATCTGGTGGCATTCTGTAATCTGTGGACTAACAGAGTGTTGATGAAACAGAGAAATTGCATCGGGATTGAATACAACAGTCAATATTCGCACTTACCTCCATGGGAGTAATGTCTCAAACACTCTACGCTTTGATCGTTCCCTGGAAGACCAGTAGTAGTTTCCGATGCACATCTGGTGGCATTCTGTAATCTGTGGACTATCAGAGTGTTGATGAAACACAGAAATTGCATCGGGATTGAATACAACAGTCACCATGCGCACTTTTCTCCATGGGAGTATTGTCTCAAACAGTCTACGTTTTGATTGTTCCCTGGAAGACCAGTAGTAGTTTCCGCTGCTCATCTGGTAGCATTCTGTAATCTGTGGACTATCAGAGTGTTGATGAAACACATAAATTCCATCGCAATTGAATACAGCAGTCACTATGTGCACTTTCCTCCATGGGAGTAATTCTCAAACAGTCTACGCTTTGATCGTTCCCTGGAAGACCAGTAGTAGTTACCGATGCACATCTGGAGGCATTCTGTAATCTGTGGACTATCAGAGTGTTGATGAAACACAGAAGTAGCATCGGGATTGAATACAACAGTCATCATGAGCACTTTCCTCCTTGGGAGTAATGTCTCAAACAGTCTACGCTTTGATCGTTCTCTGGAAGACCAGTAGTAGTTTTGGATGCACATCTGGTGGCATTCTGTAATCTGTGGACTATCAGAGTGTTGATGAAACACAGAAATTGCATGGTGATTGAATACAACAGTCACCATGCGCACTTCCCTCCATGGGAGTAATGTCTCAAACAGTCTACGATTTGATCGTTCCCTGGAACACCAGTAGTAGTTTCCGATGCACATCTGGTGGCATTCTGTAATCTGTGTACTATCAGAGAGTTGATGAAACACAGATATTGCATCGGGATTGAATACAACAGTCACAATGCGCACATTCCTCCATGTGAGTAATGTCTCAAACAGTCTACGCTTTGATCGTTCCCTGAAAGACCAGTAGTTGTTTCCGATGCACAACTGGTGGCATTCTGTAATCTGTGGACTATCAGAGTGTTGATGAAAGACAGAGAATGCATCGGGATTGAATACAACAGTCACCATGAGCACTTTCCTCCACAGGAGTGATATCTCAAACAGTCTACGCTTTGATCGTTCCCTGGAATACCAGCAGTAGTTTCCGATGCACATCTGGTGGCATTCTGTAATCTGTGGACTATCAGAGTGTTGATGAAACACAGATATAGCATCGGGATAGAATACAACTGTCACCATGCGCACTTTCCTCCATGGGAGTAATGTCTCAAAGTCTACGCTTTGATCGTTCCCTCGAAGACCAGTAGTAGTCTCCGATGCACATCTCGTGGCATTCTGTAATCTGATGACTAACAGAGTGTTGATGAAACACAGAAACTGCATCGGGTTTGAATACAACAGTCAATTTTCTCACTTTCCTCCATGGGAGTGATGTCTCAAACAGTCTACGCTTTGATAGTTCCCTGGAAGACCAGTAGTAATTTCCGATGCACATCTGGAGGCATTCTGTAATCTGTGGACTATCAGAGTGTTGATGAAACACATAAATTGCATCGGGATTGAATACAACAGTCACCATGCGCACTTTCCTCCATGGGAGTAATGTCTCAAACAGTCTACGTTTTCATCGTTCCCTGGAAGACCAGCAGTAGATTCCGATGCACATCTGGAGGCATTCTGTAATCTGTGGACTATCAGAGTGTTTGATGAAACACTGAAATTGCATCGGGATTGAATACAACAGTCACCATGCGCACTTTTCTCCATGGGAGTATTGTCTCAAACAGTCTACGTTTTGATTGTTCCCTGGAAGACCAGTAGTAGTTTCCGATGCTCATCTGGTAGCATTCTGTAATCTGTGGACTATCAGAGTGTTGATGAAACACATAAATTCCATCGGAATTGAATACAGCAGTCACTATGCGCACTTTCCTCCATGGGAGTAATTCTCAAACAGTCTACGCTTTGATCGTTCCCTGGAAGACCAGTAGTAGTTTCCGATGCACATCTGGTGGCATTCTGTAATCTGTGGACTAACAGAGTGTTGATGAAACAGAGAAATTGCATCGGGATTGAATACAACAGTCAATATTCGCACTTACCTCCATGGGAGTAATGTCTCAAACACTCTACGCTTTGATCGTTCCCTGGAAGACCAGTAGTAGTTTCCGATGCACATCTGGTGGCATTCTGTAATCTGTGGACTATCAGAGTGTTGATGAAACACAGAAATTGCATCGGGATTGAATACAACAGTCACCATGCGCACTTTTCTCCATGGGAGTAATGTCTCAAACAGTCTACGTTTTGATTGTTCCCTGGAAGACCAGTAGTAGTTTCCGATGCTCATCTGGTAGCATTCTGTAATCTGTGGACTATCAGAGTGTTGATGAAACACATAAATTCCATCGGAATTGAATACAGCAGTCACTATGCGCACTTTCCTCCATGGGAGTAATTCTCAAACAGTCTACGCTTTGATCGTTCCCTGGAAGACCAGTAGTAGTTACCGATGCACATCTGGAGGCATTCTGTAATCTGTGGACTATCAGAGTGTTGATGAAACACAGAAGTAGCATCGGGATTGAATACAACAGTCATCATGAGCACTTTCCTCCTTGGGAGTAATGTCTCAAACAGTCTACGCTTTGATCGTTCTCTGGAAGACCAGTAGTAGTTTTGGATGCACATCTGGTGGCATTCTGTAATCTGTGGACTATCAGAGTGTTGATGAAACACAGAAATTGCATGGTGATTGAATACAACAGTCACCATGCGCACTTCCCTCCATGGGAGTAATGTCTCAAACAGTCTACGATTTGATCGTTCCCTGGAACACCAGTAGTAGTTTCCGATGCACATCTGGTGGCATTCTGTAATCTGTGTACTATCAGAGAGTTGATGAAACACAGATATTGCATCGGGATTGAATACAACAGTCACAATGCGCACATTCCTCCATGTGAGTAATGTCTCAAACAGTCTACGCTTTGATCGTTCCCTGAAAGACCAGTAGTTGTTTCCGATGCACAACTGGTGGCATTCTGTAATCTGTGGACTATCAGAGTGTTGATGAAAGACAGAGAATGCATCGGGATTGAATACAACAGTCACCATGAGCACTTTCCTCCACAGGAGTGATATCTCAAACAGTCTACGCTTTGATCGTTCCCTGGAATACCAGCAGTAGTTTCCGATGCACATCTGGTGGCATTCTGTAATCTGTGGACTATCAGAGTGTTGATGAAACACAGATATAGCATCGGGATAGAATACAACTGTCACCATGCGCACTTTCCTCCATGGGAGTAATGTCTCAAAGTCTACGCTTTGATCGTTCCCTCGAAGACCAGTAGTAGTCTCCGATGCACATCTCGTGGCATTCTGTAATCTGATGACTAACAGAGTGTTGATGAAACACAGAAACTGCATCGGGTTTGAATACAACAGTCAATTTTCTCACTTTCCTCCATGGGAGTGATGTCTCAAACAGTCTACGCTTTGATAGTTCCCTGGAAGACCAGTAGTAATTTCCGATGCACATCTGGAGGCATTCTGTAATCTGTGGACTATCAGAGTGTTGATGAAACACATAAATTGCATCGGGATTGAATACAACAGTCACCATGCGCACTTTCCTCCATGGGAGTAATGTCTCAAACAGTCTACGTTTTCATCGTTCCCTGGAAGACCAGCAGTAGATTCCGATGCACATCTGGAGGCATTCTGTAATCTGTGGACTATCAGAGTGTTTGATGAAACACTGAAATTGCATCGGGATTGAATACAACAGTCACCATGCGCACTTTTCTCCATGGGAGTATTGTCTCAAACAGTCTACGTTTTGATTGTTCCCTGGAAGACCAGTAGTAGTTTCCGATGCTCATCTGGTAGCATTCTGTAATCTGTGGACTATCAGAGTGTTGATGAAACACATAAATTCCATCGGAATTGAATACAGCAGTCACTATGCGCACTTTCCTCCATGGGAGTAATTCTCAAACAGTCTACGCTTTGATCGTTCCCTGGAAGACCAGTAGTAGTTTCCGATGCACATCTGGTGGCATTCTGTAATCTGTGGACTAACAGAGTGTTGATGAAACAGAGAAATTGCATCGGGATTGAATACAACAGTCAATATTCGCACTTACCTCCATGGGAGTAATGTCTCAAACACTCTACGCTTTGATCGTTCCCTGGAAGACCAGTAGTAGTTTCCGATGCACATCTGGTGGCATTCTGTAATCTGTGGACTATCAGAGTGTTGATGAAACACAGAAATTGCATCGGGATTGAATACAACAGTCACCATGCGCACTTTTCTCCATGGGAGTAATGTCTCAAACAGTCTACGTTTTGATTGTTCCCTGGAAGACCAGTAGTAGTTTCCGATGCTCATCTGGTAGCATTCTGTAATCTGTGGACTATCAGAGTGTTGATGAAACACATAAATTCCATCGGAATTGAATACAGCAGTCACTATGCGCACTTTCCTCCATGGGAGTAATTCTCAAACAGTCTACGCTTTGATCGTTCCCTGGAAGACCAGTAGTAGTTACCGATGCACATCTGGAGGCATTCTGTAATCTGTGGACTATCAGAGTGTTGATGAAACACAGAAGTAGCATCGGGATTGAATACAACAGTCATCATGAGCACTTTCCTCCTTGGGAGTAATGTCTCAAACAGTCTACGCTTTGATCGTTCTCTGGAAGACCAGTAGTAGTTTTGGATGCACATCTGGTGGCATTCTGTAATCTGTGGACTATCAGAGTGTTGATGAAACACAGAAATTGCATGGTGATTGAATACAACAGTCACCATGCGCACTTCCCTCCATGGGAGTAATGTCTCAAACAGTCTACGATTTGATCGTTCCCTGGAACACCAGTAGTAGTTTCCGATGCACATCTGGTGGCATTCTGTAATCTGTGTACTATCAGAGAGTTGATGAAACACAGATATTGCATCGGGATTGAATACAACAGTCACAATGCGCACATTCCTCCATGTGAGTAATGTCTTAAACAGTCTACGCTTTGATCGTTCCCTGAAAGACCAGTAGTTGTTTCCGATGCACAACTGGTGGCATTCTGTAATCTGTGGACTATCAGAGTGTTGATGAAAGACAGAGAATGCATCGGGATTGAATACAACAGTCACCATGAGCACTTTCCTCCACAGGAGTGATATCTCAAACAGTCTACGCTTTGATCGTTCCCTGGAATACCAGCAGTAGTTTCCGATGCACATCTGGTGGCATTCTGTAATCTGTGGACTATCAGAGTGTTGATGAAACACAGATATAGCATCGGGATTGAATACAACTGTCACCATGCGCACTTTCCTCCATGGGAGTAATGTCTCAAAGTCTACGCTTTGATCGTTCCCTCGAAGACCAGTAGTAGTCTCCGATGCACATCTGGTGGCATTCTGTAATCTGATGACTAACAGAGTGTTGATGAAACACAGAAACTGCATCGGGTTTGAATACAACAGTCAATTTTCTCACTTTCCTCCATGGGAGTGATGTCTCAAACAGTCTACGCTTTGATAGTTCCCTGGAAGACCAGTAGTAATTTCCGATGCACATCTGGAGGCATTCTGTAATCTGTGGACTATCAGAGTGTTGATGAAACACATAAATTGCATCGGGATTGAATACAACAGTCACCATGCGCACTTTCCTCCATGGGAGTAATGTCTCAAACAGTCTACGCTTTGATCGTTCCCTGGAAGACCAGTAGTAGTCTCCGATGCACATCTGGTGGCATTCTGTAATCTGTGGACTAACAGAGTGTTGATGAAACAGAGAAATTGCATCGGGATTGAATACAACAGTCACAATGCGCACTTTCCTCCATGGGAGTAATGTCTGAAACAATCTACGCTTTGATCGTTCCCTGGAAGACCATTAGTAGCTTCCGGTGCACATCTGGAAGCATTCTGTAATCTGTGGACCTTCAAAATGTTGATAAAACACAGAAATTGCATCGGGAGTGAATACAACAGTCACCATCCGCACTTTCCTCCATGGGAGTAACGTCTGAAACAGACTACGCTTTGATCGTTCCCAGGAAGACCAGTAGTAGTTTCCGATGCACATCTGGAGGCAATCTGTAATCTGTGGACTATCAAAGTGTTGATGGAACACAGAAATTGCATCGGGATTGAATCCAACAGTCACCATGCGCACATTCCTCCATGGGAATAATGTCTCAAACAGTCTACGATTTGATCGTTCCCTGAAAGACCAGTAGTGGTTTCCGATGCACAATTGGTGGCATTCTGTAATCTGTGGACCATCAGAGTGTTGATGAAACACAGAGATTGCATCGGGATTGAATACAACAGTCACCATGCGCACTTTCCCCCACGGGAGTGATATCACAAACAGTCTACGCTTTGATCGTTCCCTGGAATGCAGTAGTAGTTTCCGATGCACATCTGGTGGCATTCTGTAATCAGTGGACTATCAGAGTGTTGATGAAACACAGAAATAGCATCGGGATTGATTACAACAGTCACCATGCGCACTTTTCTCCATGGGAGTAAAGTCTCAAACAGTCTACGCTTTGATCGTTCCCTGGAAGACCAGTAGCAGTTTCCGATGCACATCTGGTGGCATTCTGTAATCTGTGGACTAACAGAGTGTTGATGAAACAGAGAAATTGCATCGGGATTGAATACAACAGTCAATATTCTCACTTTCCTCCATGGGAGTAATGTCTCAAACTGTCTACGCTTTGATCGTTCCCTGGAAGACCAGTAGTAATTTTCGATGCACATCTGGAGGCATTCTGCAATCTGTGGACTATCAGAGTGTTGATGAAACACAGATATTGCATCGGGATTGAATACAACAGCACCATGCGCACTTTCCTCCATGGGAGTAATTCTCAAACTTTCTACGCTTTGATCGTTCCCTGGATGACCAGTAGTAGTTTCCAATGCACATCTGGTGGCATTCAGTAATCTGTGGACTATAAGAGTGTTGGTGAAACACAGAAATAGCATCGGGATTGAATACAACAGTCACCATGCGCACTTTCCTCCATGGGAGTAATGTCTCAAACAGTCTACGATTTGATCGTTCCCTGGAAGACAATTAGTAGTTTCCGATGCACATCTGGTGGCATTTTGTAATCTGTGGACTATCAGAGTGTTGATGAAACACAGAAATTGCATCGGGATTGAATACAACAGTCACCATGCGCACATTCCTCCATGGGAGTAATGTCTGAAACAGTCTACGCTTTGATCGATCCCTGGAAGACCAGTAGAAGTTTACGATGCACATCTGGTAGCATTCTGTAATCTATGGACTATCAGAGTGTTGATGAAACACAAAAATTGCATCGGGATTGAATACAACAGTCATCATGAGCACATACCTCCTTAGGAGTAATGTCGCAAACAGTCTACGTTTTGATCGTTCTCTGGAAGACCAGTAGTAGTTTTGGATGCACATCTGGTGGCATTCTGTAATCTGTGGACTATCAGAGTGTTGATGAAACACAGAAATTGCATCGTGATTGAATACAACAGTCACCATGCGCACTTCCCTCCATGGGAGTAATGTGTCAAACAGTCTACGATTTGATCGTTCCCTGGATAACCAGTAGTAGTTTCCGATGCACATCTGGTGGCATTCTGTAATCTGTGCACTATCAGAGAGTTGATGAAACACAGAAATTGCATCGGGATTGAATACAACAGTCACAATGCGCACATTCCTCCATGTGAGTAATGTCTCAAACAGTCTACGCTTTGATCGTACCCTGAAAGACCAGTAGTTGTTTCCGATGCACAACTGGTGGCATTCTGTAATCTGTGGACTATCAGAGTGTTGATGAAACACAGAGAATGCATCGGGATTGAATACAACAGTCACCATGAGCACTTTCCTCCATGGGAGTGATATCTCAAACAGTCTACGCTTTGATCGTTCCCTGGAATACCAGCAGTAGTTTCCGATGCACATCTGGTGGCAATCTGTAATCTGTGGACTATCAGAGTGTTGATGAAACACAGATATAGCATCGGGATTGAATACAACAGTCACCATGCGCACTTTCCTCCATGGGAGTAATGTCTCAAAGTCTACGCTTTGATCGTTCCCTCGAAGACCAGTAGTAGTCTCCGATGCACATCTGGTGGCATTCTGTAATCTGTGGACTAACAGAGTGTTGATGAAACACAGAAATTGCATCGGGATTGAATACAACAGTCAATTTTCTCACTTTCCTCCATGGGAGTAATGTCTCAAACAGTCTATGCTTTGATAGTTCCCTGGAAGACCAGTAGTAATTTCTTATGCACATCTGGAGGCATTCTGCAATCTGTGGACTATCAGAGTGTTGATGAAACACAGAAATTGCATCGGGATTGAATACAACAGTCACCATGCGCACTTTCCTCCATGGGAGTAATGTCTCAAACAGTCTACGTATTCATCGTTCCCTGGAAGTCCAGTAGTAGATTCCGATGCACATCTGGAGGCATTCTGTAATCTGTGGACTATCAGAGTGTTGATGAAACACAGAAGTAGCATCGGGATTGAATACAACAGTCACCATTCGCACTTTTCTCCATGGGAGTAATGTCTCAAACAGTCTACGCTTTGATCGTTCCCTGGAAGACCAGTAGTAGTTTCCGATGCACATCTGGTGGCGTTCTGTAATCTGTGGACTAACAGGGTGTTGATGAAACAGAGGAATTGCTTCGGGATTGAATACAACAGTCAATATTCGCACTTTCCTCCATGGGAGTAATGTCTCAAACAGTCTATGCTTTGATCGTTCCCTGGAAGACCAGTAGTAATTTCTTATGCACATCTGGAGGCATTCTGCAATCTGTGGACTATCAGAGTGTTGATGAAACACAGAAATTGCATCGGGATTGAATACAACAGTCACCATGCGCACTTTCCTCCATGGGAGTAATTCTCAAACTTTCTACGCTTTGATCGTTCCCTGGAAGACAAGTAGTAGTTTCCGATGCACATCTGGTGGCATTTTGTAATCTGTGGACTATCAGAGTGTTGATGAAACACAGAAATTGCATCGGATTGAATACAACAGTCACCATGCGCACATTCCTCCATGGGAGTAATGTCTGAAACAGTCTACGCTTTGATCGATCCCTGGAAGACCAGTAGAAGTTTACGATGCACATCTGGTAGCATTCTGTAATCTATGGACTATCAGAGTGTTGATGAAACACAAAAATTGCATCGGGATTGAATACAACAGTCATCATGAGCACATACCTCCTTTGGAGTAATGTCTCAAACAGTCTACGTTTTGATCGTTCTCTGGAAGACCAGTAGTAGTTTTGGATGCACATCTGGTGGCATTCTGTAATCTGTGGACTATCAGAGTGTTGATGAAACACAGAAATTGCATCGTGATTGAATACAACAGTCACCATGCGCACTTTCCTCCATGGGAGTAATGTCTCAAAGTCTACGCTTTGATCGTTCCCTCGAAGACCAGTAGTAGTCTCCGATGCACATCTGGTGGCATTCTGTAATCTGTGGACTAACAGAGTGTTGATGAAACACAGAAATTGCATCGGGATTGAATACAACAGTCAATTTTCTCACTTTCCTCCATGGGAGTAATGTCTCAAACAGTCTACGCTTTGATAGTTCCCTGGAAGACCAGTAGTAATTTCCGATGCACATCTGGAGGCATTCTGTAGTCTGTGGACTATCAGAGTGTTGATGAAACACAGACATTGAATCGGGAATGAATACAAAAGTCACCATGCGCACTTTCCTCCATGGGAGTAATGTCTCAAACAGTCTACGTTTTCATCGTTCCCTGGAAGTCCAGTAGTAGATTCCGATGCACATCTGGAGGCATTCTGTAATCTGTGGACTATCAGAGTGTTGATGAAACACAGAAATTGCATCGGGATTGAATACAACAGTCACCGTTCGCACTTTTCTCCATGGGAGTAATGTCTCAAACAGTCTACGCTTTGATCGTTCCCTGGAAGACCAGTAGTAGTTTCCGATGCACATCTGGTGGCGTTCTGTAATCTGTGGACTAACAGGGTGTTGATGAAACAGAGAAATTGCTTCGGGATTGAATACAACAGTCAATATTCGCACTTTCCTCCATGGGAGTAATGTCTCAAACAGTCTATGCTTTGATCGTTCCCTGGAAGACCAGTAGTAATTTCTTATGCACATCTGGAGGCATTCTGCAATCTGTGGACTATCAGAGTGTTGATGAAACACAGAAATTGCATCGGGATTGAATACAACAGTCACCATGCGCACTTTCCTCCATGGGAGTAATTCTCAAACTTTCTACGCTTTGATCGTTCCCTGGAAGACAAGTAGTAGTTTCCGATGCACATCTGGTGGCATTCAGTAATCTGTGGACTATCAGAGTGTTGGTGAAACACAGAAATAGCATCGGGATTGAATACAACAGTCACCATGCGCACTTTCCTCCATGGGAGTAATGTCTCAAACAGTCTACGATTTGATCGTTCCCTGGAAGACAATTAGTAGATTCCGATGCACATCTGGTGGCATTCTGTAATCTGTGGACTATCAGAGTGTTGATGAAACACAGAAATTGCATCGGGATTGAATACAACAGTCACCATGCGCACATTCCTCCATGGGAGTAATGTCTCAAACAGTCTACGCTTTGATCGTTCCCTGGAAGACCAGTAGAAGTTTCCGATGCACATCTGGTAGCATTCTGTAATCTATGGACTATCAGAGTGTTGATGAAACACAGAAATTGCATCGGGATTGAATACAACAGTCACCATGCGCACTTTCCTCCATGGGAGTATTGTCTCAAACAGTCTACGTTTTGATTGTTCCCTGGAAGACCAGTAGTAGTTTTCGATGCACAAATGGAGGCATTCTGTAATCTGTGGACTATCAGAGTGTTGATGAAACACTGAAATTCCATCGGGATTGAATACAACAGTCACTATTCGCACTTTCCTCCATGGGAGTAATTCTCAAACAGTCTACGCTTTGATCGTTCCCTGAAAGACCAGTAGTAATTTCCGATGCACATCTGATGGCATTCTGTAATCTGTGGACTATCAGAGTGTTGATGAAACACAAAAGTAGCATCGGGATTGAATACCACAGTCATCATGAGCACTTTCCTCCATGGAAGTAATGTCTCAAAGTCTACGCTTTGATCGTTCCCTGGAAGACCAGTAGTAGTCTCCGATGCACATCTGGTGGCATTCTGTAATCTGTGGACTAACAGAGTGTTGATGAAACACAGATATTGCATCGGGATTGAATACAACAGTCAATTTTCTCACTTTCCTCCATGGGAGTAATGTCTCAAACAGTCTACGATTTGATCGTTCCCTGGAAGACCAGTAGTAGTTTCCGATGCACATCTGGTGGCATTCTGTAATCTGTGGACTATCAGAGTGTTGATGAAACGCAGAAATTGCATCGGGATTGAATACAACAGTCACCATGCACACGTTCCTCCATGGGAGTAATTCTCAAACATTCTACGCTTTGATCGTTCCCTGGAAGACCAGTAGTAGTTTCCGATGCAAATCTGGTGACATTCTGTAATCTGTGGACTATCAGAGTGTTGATGAAACACAGAAATTGCATCGGGATTGAATTCAACAGTCACCATGGGCACATTCCTCCATGGGAGTAATGTCGCAAACAGTCTACGTTTTGATCGTTCCCTGAAAGACCAGTAGTGGTTTCCGATGCACAACTAATGGCATTCTGTAATCTGTGGACCATCAGAGTGTTGATGAAACACAGAGAGTGCATCGGGATTGAATACAACAGTTACCATGCGCACTTTCCTCCACGGGAGTGATATCACAAACAGTCTACGCTTTGATCGTACCCTGGAATGCAGTAGTAGTCTCCGATGCACATCTGGTGGCATTCTGTAATCAGTGGACTATCAGAGTGTTGATGAAAAAGAGAAATAGCATCGGGATTGAATACAACAGTCACCATGCGAACTTTTCTCCATGAGAGTAATGTCTCAAACAGTCTACGCTTTGATCGTTCCCTGGAAGACCAGTAGTAGTTTCCGATGCACATCTGGTGGCATTCTTTAATCTGTGGACTAACAGAGTGTTGATGAAACAGAGAAATTGCATCGGGATTGAATACAACAGTCAATATTCGCACTTTCCTCCATGGGAGTAATGTCTCAAACAGTCTACGCTTTGATCGTTCCCTGGAAGACCAGTAGTAGTTTCCGATGCACATCTGGTGGTATTCAGTAATCTGTGGACTATCAGAGTGTTGGTGAAACACAGAAATAGCATCGGGATTGAATACAACAGTCACCATGCGCACTTTCCTCCTTGGGAGTAATGTCTCAAACAGTCTACGATTTGATCGTTCCCTGAAAGACCAGTAGTAGTTTCCGATGCACATCTGGTGGCATTCTGTAATCTGTGGACTATCAGAGTGTTGATTAAACACAGAAATTGCATCGTTATTGAATACAACAGTCACCATGCGCACATTCCTCCATGGGAGTAATGTCTCAAACAGTCTACGCTTTCATCGTTCCCTGGAAGACCAGTAGAAGTTTCCGATGCTCATCTGGTAGCATTCTGTAATCTATGGACTATCAGAGTGTTGATGAAACACAGAAATTGCATCGGGATTGAATACAACAGTCACCATGCGCACTTTCCTCCATGGGAGTATTGTCTCAAACAGTCTACGTTTTGACTGTTCCCTGGAAGACCAGTAGTAGTTTTCGATGCACAAATGGAGGCATTCTGTAATCTGTGGACTATCAGAGTGTTGATGAAACACAGAAATTGCATCGGGATTGAATACAACAGTCACCATGCGCACTTTCCTCAATGGGAGTATTGTCTCAAACAGTCTAAGTTTTGACTGTTCCCTGGAAGACCAGTAGTAGTTTTGGATGCACATCTGGTGGCATTCTGTAATCTGTGGACTATCAGAGTGTTGATGAAACACAGAAATTGCATCGTGATTGAATACAACAGTCACCATGCGCACTTCCCTCCATGGGAGTAATGTGTCAAACAGTCTACGATTTGATCGTCCCCTGGATAACCAGTAGTAGTTTCCGATGCACATCTGGTGGCATTCTGTAATCTGTGCACTATCAGAGAGTTGATGAAACACAGAAATTGCATCGGGATTGAATACAACAGTCACAATGCGCACATTCCTCCATGTGAGTAATGTCTCAAACAGTCTACGCTTTGATCGTACCCTGAAAGACCAGTAGTTGTTTCCGATGCACAACTGGTGGCATTCTGTAATCTGTGGACTATCAGAGTGTTGATGAAACACAGAGAATGCATCGGGATTGAATACAACAGTCACCATGAGCACTTTCCTCCATGGGAGTGATATCTCAAACAGTCTACGCTTTGATCGTTCCCTGGAATACCAGCAGTAGTTTCCGATGCACATCTGGTGGCAATCTGTAATCTGTGGACTATCAGAGTGTTGATGAAACACAGATATAGCATCGGGATTGAATACAACAGTCACCATGCGCACTTTCCTCCATGGGAGTAATGTCTCAAAGTCTACGCTTTGATCGTTCCCTCGAAGACCAGTAGTAGTCTCCGATGCACATCTGGTGGCATTCTGTAATCTGTGGACTAACAGAGTGTTGATGAAACACAGAAATTGCATCGGCATTGAATACAACAGTCAATTTTCTCACTTTCCTCCATGGGAGTAATGTCTCAAACAGTCTACGCTTTGATAGTTCCCTGGAAGACCAGTAGTAATTTCCGATGCACATCTGGAGGCATTCTGTAGTCTGTGGACTATCAGAGTGTTGATGAAACACAGAAATTGCATCGGGATTGACTACAACAGTCACCATGCGCACTTTCCTCCATGGGAGTAATGTCTCAAACAGTCTACGTTTTCATCGTTCCCTGGAAGTCCAGTAGTAGATTCCGATGCACATCTGGAGGCATTCTGTAATCTGTGGACTATCAGAGTGTTGATGAAACACAGAAATTGCATCGGGATTGAATACAACAGTCACCATTCGCACTTTTCTCCATGGGAGTAATGTCTCAAACAGTCTACGCTTTGATCGTTCCCTGGAAGACCAGTAGTAGTTTCCGATGCACATCTGGTGGCGTTCTGTAATCTGTGGACTAACAGGGTGTTGATGAAACAGAGAAATTGCTTCGGGATTGAATACAACAGTCAATATTCGCACTTTCCTCCATGGGAGTAATGTCTCAAACAGTCTATGCTTTGATCGTTCCCTGGAAGACCAGTAGTAATTTCTTATGCACATCTGGAGGCATTCTGCAATCTGTGGACTATCAGAGTGTTGATGAAACACAGAAATTGCATCGGGATTGAATACAACAGTCACCATGCGCACTTTCCTCCATAGGAGTAATTCTCAAACTTTCTACGCTTTGATCGTTCCCTGGAAGACAAGTAGTAGTTTCCGATGCACATCTGGTGGCATTCAGTAATCTGTGGACTATCAGAGTGTTGGTGAAACACAGAAATAGCATCGGGATTGAATACAACAGTCACCATGCGCACTTTCCTCCATGGGAGTAACGTCTCAAACAGTCTACGATTTGATCGTTCCCTGGAAGACAATTAGTAGATTCCGATGCACATCTGGTGGCATTCTGTAATCTGTGGACTATCAGAGTGTTGATGAAACACAGAAATTGCATCGGGATTGAATACAACAGTCACCATGCGCACATTCCTCCATGGGAGTAATGTCTCAAACAGTCTACGCTTTGATCGTTCCCTGGAAGACCAGTAGAAGTTTCCGATGCACATCTGGTAGCAGTCTGTAATCTATGGACTATCAGAGTGTTGATGAAACACAGAAATTGCATCGGGATTGAATACAACAGTCACCATGCGCACTTTCCTCCATGGGAGTATTGTCTCAAACAGTCTACGTTTTGATTGTTCCCTGGAAGACCAGTAGTAGTTTTCGATGCACAAATGGAGGCATTCTGTAATCTGTGGACTATCAGAGTGTTGATGAAACACAGAAATTCCATCGGGATTGAATACAACAGTCACTATTCGCACTTTCCTCCATGGGAGTAATTCTCAAACAGTCTACGCTTTGATCGTTCCCTGAAAGACCAGTAGTAATTTCCGATGCACATCTGGTGGCATTCTGTAATCTGTGGACTATCAGAGTGTTGATGAAACACAGAAGTAGCATCGGGATTGAATACCACAGTCATCATGAGCACTTTCCTCCATGGAAGTAATGTCTCAAAGTCTACGCTTTGATCGTTCCCTGGAAGACCAGTAGTAGTCTCCGATGCACATCTGGTGGCATTCTGTAATCTGTGGACTAACAGAGTGTTGATGAAACACAGATATTGCATCGGGATTGAATACAACAGTCAATTTTCTCACTTTCCTCCATGGGAGTAATGTCTCAAACAGTCTACGATTTGATCGTTCCCTGGAAGACCAGTAGTAGTTTCCGATGCACATCTGGTGGCATTCTGTAATCTGTGGACTATCAGAGTGTTGATGAAACGCAGAAATTGCATCGGGATTGAATACAACAGTCACCATGCACACGTTCCTCCATGGGAGTAATTCTCAAACATTCTACGCTTTGATCGTTCCCTGGAAGACCAGTAGTAGTTTCCGATGCAAATCTGGTGACATTCTGTAATCTGTGGACTATCAGAGTGTTGATGAAACACAGAAATTGCATCGGGATTGAATTCAACAGTCACCATGGGCACATTCCTCCATGGGAGTAATGTCGCAAACAGTCTACGTTTTGATCGTTCCCTGAAAGACCAGTAGTGGTTTCCGATGCACAACTGGTGGCATTCTGTAATCTGTGGACCATCAGAGTGTTGATGAAACACAGAGAGTGCATCGGGATTGAATACAACATTTACCATGCGCACTTCCCTCCACGGGAGTGATATCACAAACAGTCTACGCTTTGATCGTTCCCTGGAATGCAGTAGTAGTCTCCGATGCACATCTGGTGGCATTCTGTAATCAGTGGACTATCAGAGTGTTGATGAAAATGAGAAATAGCATCGGGATAGAATACAACAGTCACCATGCGAACTTTTCTCCATGGGAGTAATGTCTCAAACAGTCTACGCTTTGATCGTTCCCTGGAAGACCAGTAGTAGTTTCCGATGCACATCTGGTGGCATTCTTTAATCTGTGGACTAACAGAGTGTTGATGAAACAGAGAAATTGCATCGGGATTGAATACAACAGTCAATATTCGCACTTTCCTCCATGGGAGTAATGTCTCAAACAGTCTACGATTTGATCGTTCCCTGGAAGACCAGTAGTAGTTTCTGATGCACATCTGGTGGCATTCAGTAATCTGTGGACCATCAGAGTGTTGGTGAAACACAGAAATAGCATCGGGATTGAATACAACAGTCACCATGCGCACTTTCCTCCTTGGGAGTAATGTCTCAAACAGTCTACGCTTTCATCGTTCCCTGGAAGACCAGTAGAAGTTTCCGATGCTCATCTGGTAGCATTCTGTAATCTATGGACTATCAGAGTGTTGATGAAACACAGAAATTGCATCGGGATTGAATACAACAGTCACCATGCGCACTTTCCTCCATGGGAGTATTGTCTCAAACAGTCTACGTTTTGACTGTTCCCTGGAAGACCAGTAGTAGTTTTCGATGCACAAATGGAGGCATTCTGTAATCTGTGGACTATCAGAGTGTTGATGAAACACAGAAATTCCATCGGGATTGAATACAACAGTCACCATGCGCACTTTCCTCCATGGGAGTAATGTCTCAAACAGTCTACGCTTTGATCGTTCCCTGGAAGACCAGTAGTAGTTTCCGATGCACATCTGGTGGCATTCTGTAATCTGTGGACTATCAGAGTGTAGATGAAACACAGAAGTAGCTTCGTGATTGAATACAACAGTCATCATGAGCACTTTCCTCCATGGGAGTAATGTCTCAAACAGTCTACGCTTTGATCGTTCTCTGGAAGACCAGTAGTAGTCTCCGATGCACATCTGGTGGCATTTTGTAATCTGTGGAGTATCAGAGTGTTGATGAAACCCAGAAATTGCATCGTGATTGAATACAACAGTCACCATGCGCACTTCCCTCCATGGGAGTAATGTCTCAAACAGTCTACGATTTGATCGTTCCCTGGAACACCAGTAGTAGTTTCCGATGCACATCTGGTGGCATTCTGTAATCTGTGGACTATCAAAGAGTTGATGAAACACAGAAATTGCATCGGGATTGAATACAACAGTCACCACGCGCACTTTTCACCATGGGAGTAATGTCTCAAACAGTCTACGCTTTGATCGTTCCCTGGAAGACCAGTAGTAGTTTCCGATGCACATCTGGTGGCATTTTGTAATCTGTGGACTATCAGATTGTTGATGAAACACAGAAATTGCATCGGGATTGAATACAACAGTCACCATGCGCACTTCCCTCCATGGAAGTAATGTCTCAAAGTCTACGCTTTGATCGTTCCCTGGAAGACCAGTAGTAGTCTCCGATGCACATCTGGTGGCATTCTGTATCTGTGGACTAACAGAGTGTTGATGAAACACAGATATTGCATCGGGATTGAATACAACAGTCAATTTTCTCACTTTCCTCCATGGGAGTAATGTCTCAAACAGTCTACGTTTTGATCGTTCCCTGGAAGACCAGTAGTAGTTTCCGATGCACATCTGGTGGCATTCTGTAATCTGTGGACTATCAGAGTGTTGATGAAACGCAGAAATTGCATCGGGATTGAATACAACAGTCACCATGCACACGTTCCTCCATGGGAGTAATTCTCAAACATTCTACGCTTTGATCGTTCCCTGGAAGAAAAGTAGTAGTTTCCGATGCAAATCTGGTGGCATTCTGTAATCTGTGGACTATCAGAGTGTTGATGAAACACAGAAATTGCATCGGGATTGAATTCAACAGTCACCATGGGCACATTCCTCCATGGGAGTAATGTCGCAAACAGTCTACGTTTTGATCGTTCCCTGAAAGACCAGTAGTGGTTTCCGATGCACAACTGGTGGCATTCTGTAATCTGTGGACCATCAGAGTGTTGATGAAACACAGAGAATGCATCGGGATTGAATACAACAGTTACCATGCGCACTTTCCTCCACGGGAGTGATATCTCAAACAGTCTACGCTTTGATCGTTCCCTGGAATGCAGTAGTAGTCTCCGATGCACATCTGGTGGCATTCTGTAATCAGTGGACTATCAGAGTGTTGATGAAAAAGAGAAATAGCATCGGGATTGAATACAACAGTCACCATGCGAACTTTTCTCCATGGGAGTAATGTCTCAAACAGTCTACGCTTTGATCGTTCCCTGGAAGACCAGTAGTAGTTTCCGATGCACATCTGGTGGCATTCTATAATCTGTGGACTATCAGAGTCTTGATTAAACACAGAAATTGCATCGTTATTGAATACAACAGTCACCATGCGCACATTCCTCCATGGAAGTAATGTCTCAAACAGTCTACGCTTTCATCGTTCCCTGGAAGACCAGTAGAAGTTTCCGATGCTCATCTGGTAGCATTCTGTAATCTATGGACTATCAGAGTGTTGATGAAGCACAGAAATTGCATCGGGATTGAATACAACAGTCACCATGCGCACTTCCCTCCATGGGAGTAATGTCTCAAACAGTCTACGCTTTGATCGTTCCCTGGAAGACCAGTAGTAGTTTCCGATGCACATCTGGTGGCATTCTGTAATCTGTGGACTATCAGAGTGTTGATGAAACACAGAAGTAGCTTCGTGATTGAATACAACAGTCATCATGAGCACTTTCCTCCATGGGAGTAATGTCTCAAACAGTCTACGCTTTCATCGTTCCCTGGAAGACCAGTAGTAGTCTCCGATGCACATCTGGTGGCATTTTGTAATCTGTGGAGTATCAGAGTGTTGATGAAACCCAGAAATTGCAACGTGATTGAGTACAACAGTCACCATGCGCACTTCCCTCCATGGGAGTAATGTCTCAAACAGTCTACGATTTGATCGTTCCCTGGAACACCAGTAGTAGTTTCCGATGCACATCTGGTGGCATTCTGTAATCTGTGGACTATCAGAGAGTTGATGAAACACAGAAATTGCATCGGGATTGAATACAACAGTCACCACGCGCACTTTTCACCATGGGAGTAATGTCTCAAACAGTCTACTCATTGATCGTTCCCTGGAAGACCAGTAGTAGTTTCCGATGCACAAATGGAGGCATTCTGTAATCTGTGGACTATCAGAGTGTTGATGAAACACAGAAATTCCATCGGGATTGAATACAACAGTCACCATGCGCAATTTCCTCCATGGGAGTAATGTCTCAAACAGTCTACGCTTTGATCGTTCCCTGGAAGACCAGTAGTAGTTTCCGATGCACATCTGGTGGCATTCTGTAATCTGTGGACTATCAGAGTGTTGATGAAACACAGAAGTAGCTTCGTGATTGAATACAACAGTCATCATGAGCACTTTCCTCCATGGGAGTAATGTCTCAAACAGTCTACGCTTTGATCATTCTCTGGAAGACCAGTAGTAGTCTCCGATGCACATCTGGTGGCATTTTGTAATCTGTGGAGTATCAGAGTGTTGATGAAACCCAGAAATTGCATCGTGATTGAATACAACAGTCACCATGCGCACTTCCCTCCATGGGAGTAATGTCTCAAACAGTCTACGATTTGATCGTTCCCTGGAACACCAGTAGTAGTTTCCGATGCACATCTGGTGGCATTCTGTAATCTGTGGACTATCAGAGAGTTGATGAAACACAGAAATTGCATCGGGATTGAATACAACAGTCACCACGCGCACTTTTCAGCATGGGAGTAATGTCTCAAACAGTCTACGCATTGATCGTTCCCTGGAAGACCAGTAGTAGTTTCCGATGCACATCTGGTGGCATTCTGTAATCTGTGGACTAACAGAGTGTTGATGAAACAGAGAAATTGCATCGGGATTGAATACAACAGTCAATATTCGCACTTTCCTCCATGGGAGTAATGTCTCAAACAGTCTACGCTTTGATCGTTCCCTGGAAGACCAGTAGTAATTTCCGATGCACATCTGGAGGCACTCTGCAATCTGTGGACTATCAGAGTGTTGATGAAACACAGAAATTGCATCGGGATTGAATACAACAGTCACCATGCGCACTTTCCTCCATGGGAGTAATTCTCAAACTTTCTACGCTTTGGTCGTTCCCTGGAAGACAAGTAGTAGTTTCCGATGCACATCTGGTGGCATTCAGTAATCTGTGGACCATCAGAGTGTTGGTGAAACACAGAATTTCCATCGGGACTGATACAACAGTCACCATGCGCACTTTCCTCCATGAGAGTAATTCTCAAACAGTCTACGCTTTGATCGTTCCCTGGAAGACCAGTAGTAGTTTCCGATGCACATCTGGTGGAATTCTGTAATCTGTGGACTATCAGAGTGTTGATGAAACACAGAAATTGCATCGGGATTGAATACAACAGTCACCATGCGCACTTTCCTCCATGAGAGTAATTCTCAAACATTCTACTCTCTGATCGTTCCCTGGAAGACCAGTAGTAGTTTCCGATGCACACCTGGTGACATTCGTAATCTGTGGACTATCAGAGTGTTGGTGAAACACAGATATAGCATCGGGATTGAATACAACAGTCACCATGCGCACTTCCCTCCATGGGAGTAATGTCTCAAACAGTCTACGATTTGATCGTTCCCTTAAAGACCAGTTTTAGTTTCCGATGCACATCTGGTGGCATTCTGTAATCTGTGGACTATCAGAGTGCTGATGAAACACAGAAATTGCATCGTAATTGAATACAACAGTCACCATGCGCACATTCCTCCATGGGAGTAATGTCTCAAACAGTCTACGCTTTGATCGTTCCCTGGAAGACCAGTAGTAGTTTCCGATGCACATCTGGAGGCATTCTGCAATCTGTGGACCCTCAAAGTGTAGATGAAACACAGAAATTGCATCTAGTTTGAATACAAGAGCACCATCCGCACTTTCCTCCATGGGAGTAATTCTCAAACTTTCTACGCTTTGGTCGTTCCCTGGAAGACAAGTAGTAGTTTCCGATGCACATCTGGTGGCATTCAGTAATCTGTGGACTATCAGAGTGTTGGTGAAACACAGAATTTCCATCGGGATTGATACAACAGTCACCATGCGCACTTTCCTCCGTGGGAGTAATGTCTCAAAGAGTTTACGCTTTGATCGTTCCCTGGAAGACCAGTAGTAGTTTCCGATGCACATCTGGAGGCATTCTGTTATCTGTGGACTATCAGAGTGTTGATGAAACACAGAAATTGCATCGGGATTGAATTCAACAGTCACCATGCTCACTTTCCTTCATGAAAGTAATGTCTCAAACACTCTACGCTTTGATCGTTCCCTGGAAGACCAGTAGTAGTTTCCGATGCACATCTGGAGGCATTCTGTAATCTGTGGACTATCAGAGTGTTGATGAAACACAGAAATTGCATCCGGATTGAATACAACAGTCACCATGCGCACTTTCTTAAATGGGAGTAATGTCTCAAACAGTCTACGATTTGATCGTTCTCTGGAAGACCAGTAGTAGTTTTGGATGCACATCTGGTGGCATTCTGTAATCTGTGGACTATCAGAGAGTTGATGAAACACAGAAATTGCATCGTGATTGATTACAACAGACACCATGCGCACTTCCCTCCATGGGAGTAATGTCTCAAACAGTCTACGATTTGATCGTTCCCTGGAACACCAGTAGTAGTTTCCGATGCACATCTGGTGGCATTCTGTAATCTGTGGACTATCAGAGAGTTGATGAAACACAGAAATTGCATGGGGATTGAATACAACAGTCACGTTGCGCACTTTTCTCCATGGGAGTAATGTCTCATACAGTCTACGCTTTGATCGTTCCCTGGAAGACCAGTATTAGTTTCCGATGCACATCTGGTGGCATTCTGTAATCTGTGGACTAACAGAGTGTTGATGAAACAGAGAAATTGCATCGGGATTGAATACAACAGTCAATATTCGCACTTTCCTCCATGGGAGTAATGTCTCAAACAGTCTACGCTTTGATCGTTCCCTGGAACACCAGTAGTAGTTTCCGATGCACATCTGGTGGCATTCAGTAATCTGTGGACTATCAGAGTGTTGGTGAAACAGAGAAATTCCATCGGGATTGATACAACAGTCACCATGCGCACTTACCTCCATGAGAGTAATTCTCAAACAGTCTACGCTTTGATCGTTCCCTGGAAGACCAGTAGTAGTTTCCGATGCACATCTGGTGGCATTCAGTAATCTGTGGACTATCAGAGTGTTGATGAAACACAGAAGTAGCATCGGGATTGAATACAACAGTCATCATGAGCACTTTCCTCCATGGGAGTTATGTCTCAAACAGTCTACGCTTTGATCGTTCTCTGGAAGACCAGTAGTAGTTTTGGATGCACATCTGGTGGCATTCTGTAATCTGTGGACTATCAGTGTGTTGATGAAACACAGAAATTGCATCGCGATTGATTACAACAGACACCATGCGCACTTCCCTCCATGGGAGTAAAGTCTCAAACAGTCTACGATTTGATCGTTCCCTGGAACACCAGTAGTAGTTTCCGATGCACATCTGGTGGCATTCTGTAATCTGTGGACTATCAGAGAGTTGATGAAACACAGAAATTGCATGGGGATTGAATACAACAGTCACGTTGCGCACTTTTCTCCATGGGAGTAATGTCTCATACAGTCTACGCTTTGATCGTTCCCTGGAAGACCAGTATTAGTTTCCGATGCACATCTGGTGGCATTCTGTAATCTGTGGACTAACAGAGTGTTGATGAAACAGAGAAATTGCATCGGGATTGAATACAACAGTCAATATTCGCACTTTCCTCCATGGGAGTAACGTCTCAAACAGTCTACGCTTTGATCGTTCCCTGGAACACCAGTAGTAGTTTCCGATGCACATCTGGTGGCATTCTGTAATCTGTGGACTATCAGAGAGTTGATGAAACACAGAAATTGCATCGGGATTGAATACAACAGTCACCACGCGCACTTTTCACCATGGGAGTAATGTCTCAAACAGTCTACGCTTTGATCGTTCCCTGGAAGACCAGTAGTAGATTCCGATGCACATCTGGTGGCATTCTGTAATCTGTGGACTAACAGAGTGTTGATGAAACAGAGAAATTGCATCGGGATTGAATACAACAGTCAATATTTTCACTTTCCTCCATGGGAGTAATGTCTCAAACAGTCTACGCTTTGATCGTTCCCTGGAAGAATAGTAGTAATTTCCGATGCACATCTGGAGGCACTCTGCAATCTGTGGACTATCAGAGTGTTGATGAAACACAGAAATTGCATCGGGATTGAATACAACAGTCACCATGCGCACTTTCCTCCATGGGAGTAATTCTCAAACTTTCTACGCTTTGGTCGTTCCCTGGAAGACAAGTAGTAGTTTCCGATGCACATCTGGTGGCATTCAGTAATCTGTGGACTATCAGAGTGTTGGTGAAACACAGAAATTCCATCGGGATTGATACAACAGTCACCATGCGCACTTTCCTCCATGAGAGTAATTCTCAAACAGTCTACGCTTTGATCGTTCCCTGGAAGACCAGTAGTAGTTTCCGATGCACATCTGGTGGCATTCTGTAATCTGTGGACTATCAGAGTGTTGATGAAACACAGAAGTAGCTTCGTGATTGAATACAACAGTCATCATGAGCACTTTCCTCCATGGGAGTAATGTCTCAAACAGTCTACGCTTTCATCGTTCCCTGGAAGACCAGTAGTAGTCTCCGATGCACATCTGGTGGCATTTTGTAATCTGTGGAGTATCAGAGTGTTGATGAAACCCAGAAATTGCATCGTGATTGAGTACAACAGTCACCATGCGCACTTCCCTCCATGGGAGTAATGTCTCAAACAGTCTACGATTTGATCGTTCCCTGGAACACCAGTAGTAGTTTCCGATGCACATCTGGTGGCATTCTGTAATCTGTGGACTATCAGAGAGTTGATGAAACACAGAAATTGCATCGGGATTGAATACAACAGTCACCACGCGCACTTTTCACCATGGGAGTAATGTCTCAAACAGTCTACGCATTGATCGTTCCCTGGAAGACCAGTAGTAGTTTCCGATGCACAAATGGAGGCATTCTGTAATCTGTGGACTATCAGAGTGTTGATGAAACACAGAAATTCCATCGGGATTGAATACAACAGTCACCATGCGCAATTTCCTCCATGGGAGTAATGTCTCAAACAGTCTACGCTTTGATCGTTCCCTGGAAGACCAGTAGTAGTTTCCGATGCACATCTGGTGGCATTCTGTAATCTGTGGACTATCAGAGTGTTGATGAAACACAGAAGTAGCTTCGTGATTGAATACAACAGTCATCATGAGCACTTTCCTCCATGGGAGTAATGTCTCAAACAGTCTACGCTTTGATCATTCTCTGGAAGACCAGTAGTAGTCTCCGATGCACATCTGGTGGCATTTTGTAATCTGTGGAGTATCAGAGTGTTGATGAAACCCAGAAATTGCATCGTGATTGAATACAACAGTCACCATGCGCACTTCCCTCCATGGGAGTAATGTCTCAAACAGTCTACGATTTGATCGTTCCCTGGAACACCAGCAGTAGTTTCCGATGCACATCTGGTGGCATTCTGTAATCTGTGGACTATCAGAGAGTTGATGAAACACAGAAATTGCATCGGGATTGAATACAACAGTCACCACGCGCACTTTTCAGCATGGGAGTAATGTCTCAAACAGTCTACGCATTGATCGTTCCCTGGAAGACCAGTAGTAGTTTCCGATGCACATCTGGTGGCATTCTGTAATCTGTGGACTAACAGAGTGTTGATGAAACAGAGAAATTGCATCGGGATTGAATACAACAGTCAATATTCGCACTTTCCTCCATGGGAGTAATGTCTCAAACAGTCTACGCTTTGATCGTTCCCTGGAAGACCAGTAGTAATTTCCGATGCACATCTGGAGGCACTCTGCAATCTGTGGACTATCAGAGTGTTGATGAAACACAGAAATTGCATCGGGATTGAATACAACAGTCACCATGCGCACTTTCCTCCATGGGAGTAATTCTCAAACTTTCTACGCTTTGGTCGTTCCCTGGAAGACAAGTAGTAGTTTCCGATGCACATCTGGTGGCATTCAATAATCTGTGGACCATCAGAGTGTTGGTGAAACACAGAATTTCCATCGGGACTGATACAACAGTCACCATGCGCACTTTCCTCCATGAGAGTAATTCTCAAACAGTCTACGCTTTGATCGTTCCCTGGAAGACCAGTAGTAGTTTCCGATGCACATCTGGTGGCATTCTGTAATCTGTGGACTATCAGAGTGTTGATGAAACACAGAAATTGCATCGGGATTGAATACAACAGTCACCATGCGCACTTTCCTCCATGAGAGTAATTCTCAAACATTCTACTCTCTGATCGTTCCCTGGAAGACCAGTAGTAGTTTCCGATGCACACCTGGTGACATTCGTAATCTGTGGACTATCAGAGTGTTGGTGAAACACAGATATAGCATCGGGATTGAATACAACAGTCACCATGCGCACTTCCCTCCATGGGAGTAATGTCTCAAACAGTCTACGATTTGATCGTTCCCTGAAAGACCAGTTTTAGTTTCCGATGCACATCTGGTGGCATTCTGTAATCTGTGGACTATCAGAGTGCTGATGAAACACAGAAATTGCATCGTAATTGAATACAACAGTCACCATGCGCACATTCCTCCATGGGAGTAATGTCTCAAACAGTCTACGCTTTCATCGTTCCCTGGAAGACCAGTAGTAGTTTCCGATGCACATCTGGAGGCATTCTGCAATCTGTGGACCCTCAAAGTGTAGATGAAACACAGAAATTGCATCTAGTTTGAATACAAGAGCACCATCCGCACTTTCCTCCATGGGAGTAATTCTCAAACTTTCTACGCTTTGGTCGTTCCCTGGAAGACAAGTAGTAGTTTCCGATGCACATCTGGTGGCATTCAGTAATCTGTGGACTATCAGAGTGTTGGTGAAACACAGAATTTCCATCGGGATTGATACAACAGTCACCATGCGCACTTTCCTCCGTGGGAGTAATGTCTCAAAGAGTTTACGCTTTGATCGTTCCCTGGAAGACCAGTAGTAGTTTCCGATGCACATCTGGAGGCATTCTGTTATCTGTGGACTATCAGAGTGTTGATGAAACACAGAAATTGCATCGGGATTGAATTCAACAGTCACCATGCTCACTTTCCTTCATGAAAGTAATGTCTCAAACACTCTACGCTTTGATCGTTCCCTGGAAGACCAGTAGTAGTTTCCGATGCACATCTGGAGGCATTCTGTAATCTGTGGACTATCAGAGTGTTGATGAAACACAGAAATTGCATCCGGATTGAATACAACAGTCACCATGCGCACTTTCTTAAATGGGAGTAATGTCTCAAACAGTCTACGATTTGATCGTTCTCTGGAAGACCAGTAGTAGTTTTGGATGCACATCTGGTGGCATTCTGTAATCTGTGGACTATCAGAGAGTTGATGAAACACAGAAATTGCATCGTGATTGATTACAACAGACACCATGCGCACTTCCCTCCATGGGAGTAATGTCTCAAACAGCCTACGATTTGATCGTTCCCTGGAACACCAGTAGTAGTTTCCGATGCACATCTGGTGGCATTCTGTAATCTGTGGACTATCAGAGAGTTGATGAAACACAGAAATTGCATCGGGATTGAATACAACAGTCACGTTGCGCACTTTTCTCCATGGGAGTAATGTCTCATACAGTCTACGCTTTGATCGTTCCCTGGAAGACCAGTATTAGTTTCCGATGCACATCTGGTGGCATTCTGTAATCTGTGGACTAACAGAGTGTTGATGAAACAGAGAAATTGCATCGGGATTGAATACAACAGTCAATATTCGCACTTTCCTCCATGGGAGTAATGTCTCAAACAGTCTACGCTTTGATCGTTCCCTGGAACACCAGTAGTAGTTTCCGATGCACATCTGGTGGCATTCAGTAATCTGTGGACTATCAGAGTGTTGGTGAAACAGAGAAATTCCATCGGGATTGATACAACAGTCACCATGCGCACTTTCCTCCATGAGAGTAATTCTCAAACAGTCTACGCTTTGATCGTTCCCTGGAAGACCAGTAGTAGTTTCCGATGCACATCTGGTGGCATTCAGTAATCTGTGGACTATCAGAGTGTTGATGAAACACAGAAGTAGCATCGGGATTGAATACAACAGTCATCATGAGCACTTTCCTCCATGGGAGTTATGTCTCAAACAGTCTACGCTTTGATCGTTCTCTGGAAGACCAGTAGTAGTTTTGGATGCACATCTGGTGGCATTCTGTAATCTGTGGACTATCAGAGTGTTGATGAAACACAGAAATTGCATCGCGATTGATTACAACAGACACCATGCGCACTTCCCTCCATGGGAGTAAAGTCTCAAACAGTCTACGATTTGATCGTTCCCTGGAACACCAGTAGTAGTTTCCGATGCACATCTGGTGGCATTCTGTAATCTGTGGACTATCAGAGAGTTGATGAAACACAGAAATTGCATGGGGATTGAATACAACAGTCACGTTGCGCACTTTTCTCCATGGGAGTAATGTCTCATACAGTCTACGCTTTGATCGTTCCCTGGAAGACCAGTATTAGTTTCCGATGCACATCTGGTGGCATTCTGTAATCTGTGGACTAACAGAGTGTTGATGAAACAGAGAAATTGCATCGGGATTGAATACAACAGTCAATATTCGCACTTTCCTCCATGGGAGTAACGTCTCAAACAGTCTACGCTTTGATCGTTCCCTGGAACACCAGTAGTAGTTTCCGATGCACATCTGGTGGCATTCTGTAATCTGTGGACTATCAGAGAGTTGATGAAACACAGAAATTGCATCGGGATTGAATACAACAGTCACCACGCGCACTTTTCACCATGGGAGTAATGTCTCAAACAGTCTACGCTTTGATCGTTCCCTGGAAGACCAGTAGTAGATTCCGATGCACATCTGGTGGCATTCTGTAATCTGTGGACTAACAGAGTGTTGATGAAACAGAGAAATTGCATCGGGATTGAATACAACAGTCAATATTTTCACTTTCCTCCATGGGAGTAATGTCTCAAACAGTCTACGCTTTGATCGTTCCCTGGAAGAATAGTAGTAATTTCCGATGCACATCTGGAGGCACTCTGCAATCTGTGGACTATCAGAGTGTTGATGAAACACAGAAATTGCATCGGGATTGAATACAACAGTCACCATGCGCACTTTCCTCCATGGGAGTAATTCTCAAACATTCTACGCTTTGATCGTTCCCTAGAAGACCAGTAGTAGTTTCCGATGCACATCTGGTGGCATTCAGTAATCTGTGGACTATCAGAGTGTTGGTGAAACACAGATATAGCATCGGGATTGAATACAACAGTCACCATTCGCACTTCCCTCCATGGGAGTAATGTCTCAAACAGTCTACGAATTGATCGTTCCCTGAAAGACCAGTTTTAGTTTCCGATGCACATCTGGTGGCAATCTGTTATCTGTGGACTATCAGAGTGTTGATTAAACACAGAAATTGCATCGTTATTGAATACAACAGTCACCATGCGCACATTCCTCCATGGAAGTAATGTCTCAAACAGTCTACGCTTTCATCGTTCCCTGGAAGACCAGTAGAAATTTCCGATGCTCATCTGGTAGCATTCTGTAATCTATGGACTATCAGAGTGTTGATGAAGCACAGAAATTGCATCGGGATTGAATACAACTGTCACCATGCGCACTTCCCTCCATGGGAGTAATGTCTCAAACAGTCTACGCTTTGATCGTTCCCTGGAAGACCAGTAGTAGTTTCCGATGCACATCTGGTGGCATTCTGTAATCTGTGGACTATCAGAGTGTTGATGAAACACAGAAGTAGCTTCGTGATTGAATACAACAGTCATCATGAGCACTTTCCTCCATGGGAGTAATGTCTCAAACAGTCTACGCTTTGATCGTTCTCTGGAAGACCAGTAGTAGTCTCCGATGCACATCTGGTGGCATTTTGTAATCTGTGGAGTATCAGAGTGTTGATGAAACCCAGAAATTGCATCGTGATTGAGTACAACAGTCACCATGCGCACTTCCCTCCATGGATGTAATGTCTCAAACAGTCTACGATTTGATCGTTCCCTGGAACACCAGTAGTAGTTTCCGATGCACATCTGGTGGCATTTTGTAATCTGTGGACTATCAGAGAGTTGATGAAACACAGAAATTGCATCGAGATTGAATACAACAGTCACCATGCGCACTTTCCTCCATGAGAGTAATTCTCAAACATTCTACTCTCTGATCGTTCCCTGGAAGACCAGTAGTAGTTTCCGATGCACACCTGGTGACATTCGTAATCTGTGGACTATCAGAGTGTTGGTGAAACACAGATATAGCATCGGGATTGAATACAACAGTCACCATGCGCACTTCCCTCCATGGGAGTAATGTCTCAAACAGTCTACGATTTGATCGTTCCCTGAAAGACCAGTTTTAGTTTCCGATGCACATCTGGTGGCATTCTGTAATCTGTGGACTATCAGAGTGCTGATGAAACACAGAAATTGCATCGTTATTGAATACAACAGTCACCATGCGCACATTCCTCCATGGGAGTAATGTCTCAAACAGTCTACGCTTTCATCGTTCCCTGGAAGACCAGTAGTAGTTTCCGATGCACATCTGGAGGCATTCTGCAATCTGTGGACCCTCAAAGTGTAGATGAAACACAGAAATTGCATCTAGTTTGAATACAAGAGCACCATCCGCACTTTCCTCCATGGGAGTAATTCTCAAACTTTCTACGCTTTGGTCGTTCCCTGGAAGACAAGTAGTAGTTTCCGATGCACATCTGGTGGCATTCAGTAATCTGTGGACTATCAGAGTGTTGGTGAAACACAGAAATAGCATCGGGATTGAATACAACAGTCACCACGCGCACTTTTCAGCATGGGAGTAATGTCTCAAACAGTCTACGCATTGATCGTTCCCTGGAAGACCAGTAGTAGTTTCCGATGCACATCTGGTGGCATTCTGTAATCTGTGGACTAACAGAGTGTTGATGAAACAGAGAAATTGCATCGGGATTGAATACAACAGTCAATATTCGCACTTTCCTCCATGGGAGTAATGTCTCAAACAGTCTACGCTTTGATCGTTCCCTGGAAGACCAGTAGTAATTTCCGATGCACATCTGGAGGCACTCTGCAATCTGTGGACTATCAGAGTGTTGATGAAACACAGAAATTGCATCGGGATTGAATACAACAGTCACCATGCGCACTTTCCTCCATGGGAGTAATTCTCAAACTTTCTACGCTTTGGTCGTTCCCTGGAAGACAAGTAGTAGTTTCCGATGCACATCTGGTGGCATTCAGTAATCTGTGGACCATCAGAGTGTTGGTGAAACACAGAATTTCCATCGGGACTGATACAACAGTCACCATGCGCACTTTCCTCCATGAGAGTAATTCTCAAACAGTCTACGCTTTGATCGTTCCCTGGAAGACCAGTAGTAGTTTCCGATGCACATCTGGTGGCATTCTGTAATCTGTGGACTATCAGAGTGTTGATGAAACACAGAAATTGCATCGGGATTGAATACAACAGTCACCATGCGCACTTTCCTCCATGAGAGTAATTCTCAAACATTCTACTCTCTGATCGTTCCCTGGAAGACCAGTAGTAGTTTCCGATGCACACCTGGTGACATTCGTAATCTGTGGACTATCAGAGTGTTGGTGAAACACAGATATAGCATCGGGATTGAATACAACAGTCACCATGCGCACTTCCCTCCATGGGAGTAATGTCTCAAACAGTCTACGATTTGATCGTTCCCTGAAAGACCAGTTTTAGTTTCCGATGCACATCTGGTGGCATTCTGTAATCTGTGGACTATCAGAGTGCTGATGAAACACAGAAATTGCATCGTTATTGAATACAACAGTCACCATGCGCACATTCCTCCATGGGAGTAATGTCTCAAACAGTCTACGCTTTCATCGTTCCCTGGAAGACCAGTAGTAGTTTCCGATGCACATCTGGAGGCATTCTGCAATCTGTGGACCCTCAAAGTGTAGATGAAACACAGAAATTGCATCTAGTTTGAATACAAGAGCACCATCCGCACTTTCCTCCATGGGAGTAATTCTCAAACTTTCTACGCTTTGGTCGTTCCCTGGAAGACAAGTAGTAGTTTCCGATGCACATCTGGTGGCATTCAGTAATCTATGGACTATCAGAGTGTTGGTGAAACACAGAATTTTCATCGGGATTGATACAACAGTCACCATGCGCACTTTCCTCCATGAGAGTAATTCTCAAACAGTCTACGTTTTGATTGTTCCCTGGAAGACCAGTAGTAGTTTTCGATGCACATCTGGTGGCATTCAGTAATCTGTGGAGTATCAGAGTGTTGATGAAACCCAGAAATTGCATCGTGATTGAATACAACAGTTACCATGCGCACTTCCCTCCATGGGAGTAATGTCTCAAACAGTCTACGATTTGATCGTTCTCTGGAAGACCAGTAGTAGTTTCCGATGCACATCTGGTGGCATTCTGTAATCTGTGGACTAACAGAGTGTTGATGAAACAGAGAAATTGCATCGGGATTGAATACAACAGTCAATATTCGCACTTTCCTCCATGGGAGTAATGTCTCAAACAGTCTACGCTTTGATCGTTCCCTGGAACACCAGTAGTAGTTTCCGATGCACATCTGGTGGCATTCAGTAATCTGTGGACTATCAGAGTGTTGGTGAAACACAGAAATTCCATCGGGATTGATACAACAGTCACCATGCGCACTTTCCTCCATGAGAGTAATTCTCAAACAGTCTACGCTTTGATCGTTCCCTGGAAGACCAGTAGTAGTTTCCGATGCACATCTGGTGGCATTTAGTAATCTGTGGACTATCAGAGTGTTGATGAAACACAGAAGTAGCATCGGGATTGAATAAAACAGTCATCATGAGCACTTTCCTCCATGGGAGTTATGTCTCAAACAGTCTACGCTTTGATCGTTCTCTGGAAGACCAGTAGTAGTTTTGGATGCACATCTGGTGGCATTCTGTAATCTGTGGACTATCAGAGTGTTGATGAAACACAGAAATTGCATCGCGATTGATTACAACAGACACCATGCGCACTTCCCTCCATGGGAGTAAAGTCTCAAACAGTCTACGATTTGATCGTTCCCTGGAACACCAGTAGTAGTTTCCGATGCACATCTGGTGGCATTCTGTAATCTGTGGACTATCAGAGAGTTGATGAAACACAGAAATTGCATGGGGATTGAATACAACAGTCACGTTGCGCACTTTTCTCCATGGGTGTAATGTCTCATACAGTCTACGCTTTGATCGTTCCCTGGAAGACCAGTATTAGTTTCCGATGCACATCTGGTGGCATTCTGTAATCTGTGGACTAACAGAGTGTTGATGAAACAGAGAAATTGCATCGGGATTGAATACAACAGTCAATATTCGCACTTTCCTCCATGGGAGTAACGTCTCAAACAGTCTACGCTTTGATCGTTCCCTGGAACACCAGTAGTAGTTTCCGATGCACATCTGGTGGCATTCTGTAATCTGTGGACTATCAGAGAGTTGATGAAACACAGAAATTGCATCGGGATTGAATACAACAGTCACCACGCGCACTTTTCACCATGGGAGTAATGTCTCAAACAGTCTACGCTTTGATCGTTCCCTGGAAGACCAGTAGTAGATTCCGATGCACATCTGGTGGCATTCTGTAATCTGTGGACTAACAGAGTGTTGATGAAACAGAGAAATTGCATCGGGATTGAATACAACAGTCAATATTTTCACTTTCCTCCATGGGAGTAATGTCTCAAACAGTCTACGCTTTGATCGTTCCCTGGAAGAATAGTAGTAATTTCCGATGCACATCTGGAGGCACTCTGCAATCTGTGGACTATCAGAGTGTTGATGAAACACAGAAATTGCATCGGGATTGAATACAACAGTCACCATGCGCACTTTCCTCCATGGGAGTAATTCTCAAACTTTCTACGCTTTGGTCGTTCCCTGGAAGACAAGTAGTAGTTTCCGATGCACATCTGGTGGCATTCAGTAATCTGTGGACTATCAGAGTGTTGGTGAAACACAGAAATTCCATCGGGATTGATACAACAGTCACCATGCGCACTTTCCTCCATGAGAGTAATTCTCAAACAGTCTACGCTTTGATCGTTCCCTGGAAGACCAGTAGTAGTTTCCGATGCACATCTGGTGGCATTCTGTAATCTGTGGACTATCAGAGTGTTGATGAAACACAGAAATTGCATCGGGATTGAATACAACAGTCACCATGCGCACTTTCCTCCATGGGAGTAATTCTCAAACATTCTACGCTTTGATCGTTCCCTAGAAGACCAGTAGTAGTTTCCGATGCACATCTGGTGGCATTCAGTAATCTGTGGACTATCAGAGTGTTGGTGAAACACAGATATAGCATCGGGATTGAATACAACACTCACCATTCGCACTTCCCACCATGGGAGTAATGTCTCAAACAGTCTACGAATTGATCGTTCCCTGAAAGACCAGTTTTAGTTTCCGATGCACATCTGGTGGCATTCTGTAATCTGTGGACTATCAGAGTGTTGATTAAACACAGAAATTGCATCGTTATTGAATACAACAGTCACCATGCGCACATTCCTCCATGGGAGTAATGTCTCAAACAGTCTACGCTTTCATCGTTCCCTGGAAGACCAGTAGAAGTTTCCGATGCTCATCTGGTAGCATTCTGTAATCTATGGACTATCAGACTGTTGATGAAACACAGAAATTGCATCGGGATTGAATACAACAGTCACCATGCGCACTTTCCTAAATGGGAGTATTGTCTCAAACAGTCTACGCTTTGATTGTTCCCTGGAAGACCAGTAGTAGTTTTCGATGCACAAATGGAGGCATTCTGTAATCTGTGGACTATCAGAGTGTTGATGAAACACAGATATTCCATCGGGATTAAATACAACAGTCACCATGCGCACTTTCCTCCATGGGAGTAATTCTCAAACAGTCTACGCCTTGATCGTTCCCTGGAAGACCCGTAGTAGTTTCCGATGAACATCTGGTGGCATTCTGTAATCTGTGGACTATCAGAGTGTTGATGAAACACAGAAGTAGCATCGGGATTGAATACAACAGTCATCATGAGCACTTTCCTCCATGGGAGTAATGTCTCAAACAGTCTACGCTTTGATCGTTCCCTGGAAGACCAGTAGTAGTTTCCGATGCACATCTGGTGGCATTCTGTAATCTGTGGACTAACAGAGTGTTGATAAAACAGAGAAATTGCATCGGGATTGAATCCAACGGTCAATATTCGCACTTTCCTCCATGGGAGTAATGTCTCAAACAGTCTCCGCTTTGATCGTTCCCTGGAAGAAAAGTAGTAATTTCCGATGCACATCTGGAGGCACTCTGCAATCTGTGGACTATCAGAGTGTTGATGAAACACAGAAATTGCATCGGGATTGAATACAACAGTCACCATGCGCACTTTCCTCCATGGGAGTAATTCTCAAACTTTCTACGCTTTGGTCGTTCCCTGGAAGACAAGTAGTAGTTTCCGATGCACATCTGGTGGCATTCAGTAATCTGTGGACCATCAGAGTGTTGGTGAAACACAGAATTTCCATCGGGACTGATACAACAGTCACCATGCGCACTTTCCTCCATGAGAGTAATTCTCAAACAGTCTACGCTTTGATCGTTCCCTGGAAGACCAGTAGTAGTTTCCGATGCACATCTGGTGGCATTCTGTAATCTGTGGACTATCAGAGTGTTGATGAAACACAGAAATTGCATCGGGATTGAATACAACAGTCACCATGCGCACTTTCCTCCATGAGAGTAATTCTCAAACATTCTACTCTCTGATCGTTCCCTGGAAGACCAGTAGTAGTTTCCGATGTACACCTGGTGACATTCGTAATCTGTGGACTATCAGAGTGTTGGTGAAACACAGATATAGCATCGGGATTGAATACAACAGTCACCATGCGCACTTCCCTCCATGGGAGTAATGTCTCAAACAGTCTACGATTTGATCGTTCCCTGAAAGACCAGTTTTAGTTTCCGATGCACATCTGGTGGCATTCTGTAATCTGTGGACTATCAGAGTGCTGATGAAACACAGAAATTGCATCGTTATTGAATACAACAGTCACCATGCGCACATTCCTCCATGGGAGTAATGTCTCAAACAGTCTACGCTTTCATCGTTCCCTGGAAGACAAGTAGTAGTTTCCGATGCACATCTGGTGGCATTCAGTAATCTATGGACTATCAGAGTGTTGGTGAAACACAGAATTTTCATCGGGATTGATACAACAGTCACCATGCGCACTTTCCTCCATGAGAGTAATTCTCAAACAGTCTACGTTTTGATTGTTCCCTGGAAGACCAGTAGTAGTTTTCGATGCACATCTGGTGGCATTCAGTAATCTGTGGAGTATCAGAGTGTTGATGAAACCCAGAAATTGCATCGTGATTGAATACAACAGTTACCATGCGCACTTCCCTCCATGGGAGTAATGTCTCAAACAGTCTACGATTTGATCGTTCTCTGGAAGACCAGTAGTAGTTTTGGATGCACATCTGGTGGCATTCTGTAATCTGTGGACTATCAGAGAGTTGATGAAACACAGAAATTGCATCGTGATTGATTACAACAGACACCATTTGCACTTCCCTCCATGGGAGTAATGTCTCAAACAGTCTACGATTTGATCGTTCCCTGGAACACCAGTAGTAGTTTCCGATGCACATCTGGTGGCATTCTGTAATCTGTGGACTATCAGAGAGTTGATGAAACACAGAAATTGCATGGGGATTGAATACAACAGTCACGTTGCGCACTTTTCTCCATGGGAGTAATGTCTCATACAGTCTACGCTTTGATCGTTCCCTGGAAGACCAGTATTAGTTTCCGATGCACATCTGGTGGCATTCTGTAATCTGTGGACTAACAGAGTGGTGATGAAACAGAGAAATTGCATCGGGATTGAATACAACAGTCAATATTCGCACTTTCCTCCATGGGAGTAATGTCTCAAACAGTCTACGCTTTGATCGTTCCCTGGAACACCAGTAGTAGTTTCCGATGCACATCTGGTGGCATTCAGTAATCTGTGGACTATCAGAGTGTTGGTGAAACACAGAAATTCCATCGGGATTGATACAACAGTCACCATGCGCACTTTCCTCCATGAGAGTAATTCTCAAACAGTCTACGCTTTGATCGTTCCCTGGAAGACCAGTAGTAGTTTCCGATGCACATCTGGTGGCATTTAGTAATCTGTGGACTATCAGAGTGTTGATGAAACACAGAAGTAGCATCGGGATTGAATACAACAGTCATCATGAGCACTTTCCTCCATGGGAGTTATGTCTCAAACAGTCTACGCTTTGATCGTTCTCTGGAAGACCAGTAGTAGTTTTGGATGCACATCTGGTGGCATTCTGTAATCTGTGGACTAACAGAGTGTTGATGAAACAGAGAAATTGCATCGGGATTGAATACAACAGTCAATATTCGCACTTTCCTCCATGGGAGTAACGTCTCAAACAGTCTACGCTTTGATCGTTCCCTGGAACACCAGTAGTAGTTTCCGATGCACATCTGGTGGCATTCTGTAATCTGTGGACTATCAGAGAGTTGATGAAACACAGAAATTGCATCGGGATTGAATACAACAGTCACTACGCGCACTTTTCACCATGGGAGTAATGTCTCAAACAGTCTACGCTTTGATCGTTCCCTGGAAGACCAGTAGTAGATTCCGATGCACATCTGGTGGCATTCTGTAATCTGTGGACTAACAGAGTGTTGATGAAACAGAGAAATTGCATCGGGATTGAATACAACAGTCAATATTTTCACTTTCCTCCATGGGAGTAATGTCTCAAACAGTCTACGCTTTGATCGTTCCCTGGAAGAATAGTAGTAATTTCCGATGCACATCTGGAGGCACTCTGCAATCTGTGGACTATCAGAGTGTTGATGAAACACAGAAATTGCATCGGGATTGAATACAACAGTCACCATGCGCACTTTCCTCCATGGGAGTAATTCTCAAACTTTCTACGCTTTGGTCGTTCCCTGGAAGACAAGTAGTAGTTTCCGATGCACATCTGGTGGCATTCAGTAATCTGTGGACTATCAGAGTGTTGGTGAAACACAGAAATTCCATCGGGATTGATACAACAGTCACCATGCGCACTTTCCTCCATGAGAGTAATTCTCAAACAGTCTACGCTTTGATCGTTCCCTGGAAGACCAGTAGTAGTTTCCGATGCACATCTGGTGGCATTCTGTAATCTGTGGACTATCAGAGTGTTGATGAAACTCAGATGTAGCATCGGGATTGAATACAACAGTCGTCATGAGCACTTTCCTCCATGGGAGTAATGTCTCAAACAGTCTACGCTTTGATCGTTCCCTGGAAGACCAGTTGTAGTTTTGGATGCACATCTGGTGGCATTCTGTAATCTGTGGACAATCAGAGTGTTGATGAAACACAGAAATTGCATCGTGATTGAATACAACAGTCACCATGCGCACTTCCCTCCATGGGAGTAATGTCTCAAACAGTCTACGATTTGATCGTTCCCTGGAACACCAGTAGTAGTTTTCGATGCACAAATGGAGGCATTCTGTAATCTGTGGACTATCAGAGTGTTGATGAAACACAGAAATTCCATCGGGATTGAATACAACAGTCACTATGCGAACTTTCCTCCATGGAGTAATTCTCAAACAGTCTACGCTTTGATCGTTCCCTGGAAGACCAGTAGTAGTTTCCGATGTACATCTGGTGGCATTCTGTAATCTGTGGACTATCAGAGTGTTGATGAAACACAGAAGTAGCATCGGGATTGAATACAACAGTCATCATGAGCACTTTCCTCCTTGGGAGTAATGTCTCAAACAGTCTACGCTTTGATCGTTCTCTGGAAGACCAGTAGTAGTTTTGGATGCACATCTGGTGGCATTCTGTAATCTGTGGACTATCAGAGTGTTGATGAAACACAGAAATAGCATCGTGATTGAATACAACAGTCACCATGCGCACTTCCCTCCATGGGAGTAATGTCTCAAACAGTCTACGATTTGATCGTTCCCTGGAACAACAGTAGTAGTTTCCGATGCACATCTGGTGGCATTCTGTAATCTGTGTACTATCAGAGAGTTGATGAAACACAGAAATTGCATCGGGATTGAATACAACAGTCAATATTCGCACTTTCCTCAATGTGAGTAATGTCTCAAACAGTCTACGCTTTGATCGTTCCCTGAAAGACCAGTAGTGTTTTCCGATGCACAACTGGTGGCATTCTGTAATCTGTGGACTATCAGAGTGTTGATGAAACACAGAGAATGCATCGGGATTGACTACAACAGTCCCCATGAGCACTTTCCTCCACGGGAGTGATATCTCAAACAGTCTACGCTTTGATCGTTCACTGGAATACCAGTAGTAGTTTCCGATGCACATCTGGTGGCATTCTGTAATCTGTGGACTATCAGAGTGTTGATGAAACACATAAATAGCATCGGGATTGAATACAACAGTCACCAAGCGCACTTTCCTCCATGGGAGTAATGTCTCAAAGTCTACGCTTTGATCGTTCCCTGGAAGAAACAGTAGTAGTCTCCTATGCACATCTTGTGGCATTCTGTAATCTGTGGACTAACAGAGTGTTGATGAAACACAGAAATTGCATCGGGATTGAATACAACAGTCAATTTTCTCACTTTCCTCCATGGGAGCAATGTCTCAAACAGTCCACGCTTTGATAGTTCCCTGGAAGACCAGTAGTAATTTTCGATGCACATCTGGAGGCATTCTGTAATCTGTGGACTATCAGAGTGTTGATGAAACACAGAAATTGCATCGGGATTGAATACAACAGTCACCATGCGCACTTTCCTCCATGAGAGTAATTCTCAAACATTCTACTCTCTGATCGTTCCCTGGAAGACCAGTAGTAGTTTCCGATGCACACCTGGTGACATTCGTAATCTGTGGACTATCAGAGTGTTGGTGAAACACAGATATAGCATCGGGATTGAATACAACAGTCACCATGCGCACTTCCCTCCATGGGAGTAATGTCTCAAACAGTCTACGATTTGATCGTTCCCTGAAAGACCAGTTTTAGTTTCCGATGCACATCTGGTGGCATTCTGTAATCTGTGGACTATCAGAGTGCTGATGAAACACAGAAATTGCATCGTTATTGAATACAACAGTCACCATGCGCACATTCCTCCATGGGAGTAATGTCTCAAATAGTCTACGCTTTCATCGTTCCCTGGAAGACAAGTAGTAGTTTCCGATGCACATCTGGTGGCATTCAGTAATCTATGGACTATCAGAGTGTTGGTGAAACACAGAATTTTCATCGGGATTGATACAACAGTCACCATGCGCACTTTCCTCCATGAGAGTAATTCTCAAACAGTCTACGTTTTGATTGTTCCCTGGAAGACCAGTAGTAGTTTTCGATGCACATCTGGTGGCATTCAGTAATCTGTGGAGTATCAGAGTGTTGATGAAACCCAGAAATTGCATCGTGATTGAATACAACAGTTACCATGCGCACTTCCCTCCATGGGAGTAATGTCTCAAACAGTCTACGATTTGATCGTTCTCTGGAAGACCAGTAGTAGTTTTGGATGCACATCTGGTGGCATTCTGTAATCTGTGGACTATCAGAGAGTTGATGAAACACAGAAATTGCATCGTGATTGATTACAACAGACACCATTTGCACTTCCCTCCATGGGAGTAATGTCTCAAACAGTCTACGATTTGATCGTTCCCTGGAACACCAGTAGTAGTTTCCGATGCACATCTGGTGGCATTCTGTAATCTGTGGACTATCAGAGAGTTGATGAAACACAGAAATTGCATGGGGATTGAATACAACAGTCACGTTGCGCACTTTTCTCCATGGGAGTAATGTCTCATACAGTCTACGCTTTGATCGTTCCCTGGAAGACCAGTATTAGTTTCCGATGCACATCTGGTGGCATTCTGTAATCTGTGGACTAACAGAGTGTTGATGAAACAGAGAAATTGCATCGGGATTGAATACAACAGTCAATATTCGCACTTTCCTCCATGGGAGTAATGTCTCAAACAGTCTACGCTTTGATCGTTCCCTGGAACACCAGTAGTAGTTTCCGATGCACATCTGGTGGCATTCAGTAATCTGTGGACTATCAGAGTGTTGGTGAAACACAGAAATTCCATCGGGATTGATACAACAGTCACCATGCGCACTTTCCTCCATGAGAGTAATTCTCAAACAGTCTACGCTTTGATCGTTCCCTGGAAGACCAGTAGTAGTTTCCGATGCACATCTGGTGGCATTTAGTAATCTGTGGACTATCAGAGTGTTGATGAAACACAGAAGTAGCATCGGGATTGAATACAACAGTCATCATGAGCACTTTCCTCCATGGGAGTTATGTCTCAAACAGTCTACGCTTTGATCGTTCTCTGGAAGACCAGTAGTAGTTTTGGATGCACATCTGGTGGCATTCTGTAATCTGTGGACTAACAGAGTGTTGATGAAACAGAGAAATTGCATCGGGATTGAATACAACAGTCAATATTCGCACTTTCCTCCATGGGAGTAACGTCTCAAACAGTCTACGCTTTGATCGTTCCCTGGAACACCAGTAGTAGTTTCCGATGCACATCTGGTGGCATTCTGTAATCTGTGGACTATCAGAGAGTTGATGAAACACAGAAATTGCATCGGGATTGAATACAACAGTCACCACGCGCACTTTTCACCATGGGAGTAATGTCTCAAACAGTCTACGCTTTGATCGTTCCCTGGAAGACCAGTAGTAGATTCCGATGCACATCTGGTGGCATTCTGTAATCTGTGGACTAACAGAGTGTTGATGAAACAGAGAAATTGCATCGGGATTGAATACAACAGTCAATATTTTCACTTTCCTCCATGGGAGTAATGTCTCAAACAGTCTACGCTTTGATCGTTCCCTGGAAGAATAGTAGTAATTTCCGATGCACATCTGGAGGCACTCTGCAATCTGTGGACTATCAGAGTCTTGATGAAACACAGAAATTGCATCGGGATTGAATACAACAGTCACCATGCGCACTTTCCTCCATGGGAGTAATTCTCAAACTTTCTACGCTTTGGTCGTTCCCTGGAAGACAAGTAGTAGTTTCCGATGCACATCTGGTGGCATTCAGTAATCTGTGGACTATCAGAGTGTTGGTGAAACACAGAAATTCCATCGGGATTGATACAACAGTCACCATGCGCACTTTCCTCCATGAGAGTAATTCTCAAACAGTCTACGCTTTGATCGTTCCCTGGAAGACCAGTAGTAGTTTCCGATGCACATCTGGTGGCATTCTGTAATCTGTGGACTATCAGAGTGTTGATGAAACTCAGAAGTAGCATCGGGATTGAATACAACAGTCGTCATGAGCACTTTCCTCCATGGGAGTAATGTCTCAAACAGTCTACGCTTTGATCGTTCCCTGGAAGACCAGTTGTAGTTTTGGATGCACATCTGGTGGCATTCTGTAATCTGTGGACAATCAGAGTGTTGATGAAACACAGAAATTGCATCGTGATTGAATACAACAGTCACCATGCGCACTTCCCTCCATGGGAGTAATGTCTCAAACAGTCTACGATTTAATCGTTCCCTGGAACACCAGTAGTAGTTTTCGATGCACAAATGGAGGCATTCTGTAATCTGTGGACTATCAGAGTGTTGATGAAACACAGAAATTCCATCGGGATTGAATACAACAGTCACTATGCGAACTTTCCTCCATGGAGTAATTCTCAAACAGTCTACGCTTTGATCGTTCCCTGGAAGACCAGTAGTAGTTTCCGATGTACATCTGGTGGCATTCTGTAATCTGTGGACTATCAGAGTGTTGATGAAACACAGAAGTAGCATCGGGATTGAATACAACAGTCATCATGAGCACTTTCCTCCTTGGGAGTAATGTCTCAAACAGTCTACGCTTTGATCGTTCTCTGGAAGACCAGTAGTAGTTTTGGATGCACATCTGGTGGCATTCTGTAATCTGTGGACTATCAGAGTGTTGATGAAACACAGAAATAGCATCGTGATTGAATACAACAGTCACCATGCGCACTTCCCTCCATGGGAGTAATGTCTCAAACAGTCTACGATTTGATCGTTCCCTGGAACACCAGTAGTAGTTTCCGATGCACATCTGGTGGCATTCTGTAATCTGTGTACTATCAGAGAGTTGATGAAACACAGAAATTGCATCGGGATTGAATACAACAGTCAATATTCGCACTTTCCTCAATGTGAGTAATGTCTCAAACAGTCTACGCTTTGATCGTTCCCTGAAAGACCAGTAGTGTTTTCCGATGCACAACTGGTGGCATTCTGTAATCTGTGGACTATCAGAGTGTTGATGAAACACAGAGAATGCATCGGGATTGACTACAACAGTCCCCATGAGCACTTTCCTCCACGGGAGTGATATCTCAAACAGTCTACGCTTTGATCGTTCACTGGAATACCAGTAGTAGTTTCCGATGCACATCTGGTGGCATTCTGTAATCTGTGGACTATCAGAGTGTTGATGAAACACATAAATAGCATCGGGATTGAATACAACAGTCACCAAGCGCACTTTCCTCCATGGGAGTAATGTCTCAAAGTCTACGCTTTGATCGTTCCCTGGAAGAAACAGTAGTAGTCTCCTATGCACATCTTGTGGCATTCTGTAATCTGTGGACTAACAGAGTGTTGATGAAACACAGAAATTGCATCGGGATTGAATACAACAGTCAATTTTCTCACTTTCCTCCATGGGAGCAATGTCTCAAACAGTCCACGCTTTGATAGTTCCCTGGAAGACCAGTAGTAATTTTCGATGCACATCTGGAGGCATTCTGTAATCTGTGGACTATCAGAGTGTTGATGAAACACAGAAATTGCATCGGGATTGAATACAACACACCATGCGCACTTTCCTCCATGGGAGTAATGTCTCAAACATTCTACGTTTTGATCGTTCCCTGGAAGACCAGTAGTAGTTTCCGATGCACATCTGAAGGCATTCTGTAATCTGTGGACTATCAGAGTGTTGATGAAACACAGAAATTGCATCGGGGTTGAATACAACAGTCACCATGCACAAGTTCCTCCATGGGAGTAATTCTCAAACATTCTACGCTTTGATCGTTCCCTGGAAGACCAGTAGTAGTTTCCGATGCACATCTGGTGGCATTCTGTAATCTGTGGACTATCAGAGTGTTGATGAAACACAGAAATTGCATCGGGATTGAATTCAACAGTCACCATGCGCACATATCTCCATGGGAGTAATGTCTCCAACAGTCTACGTTTTGATCGTTCCCTGAAAGACC